>NC_133170.1:17412500-18037500 GCF_040802235.1 Manis javanica | reverse complement strand
GTAAATGATTCTTTCTTGAAACTCTCCTCAATTTCTACATTTTGGTGTGCCAGCTTTTTCCCCCAAGGAAATATACTTTGTCTGATTTCAAGTGCTTGTTATCTCTTGATGCTATTTTATATAATTTAAAATTACATTTCTGTTTCTTGCTAGTATATAGAAATGCAATTGCTTTCACTATACTTTTTTTTAAAAATTCAGAAACCTTGCTAAACTCTCATTAATTCTAATAACTTACATTTGACCTTTAAAAATTTTTTCTTTATATATAATCACCATGAATAATCTTTAAATAATCACAGATTTGTAACTTTCTTTGCAACACTGACACCTTTTTTGGGTTAAACACCTAGTACAATTGAAGAGATACAATTGGAGAAATAATAGTAATCATTCCTACCTTGTACATGATGTAATAAGAAATACTTTCAGTGTTTCATCGAGTGTGATGCTTCTTTCAGATACTCTGACACATTAAGAAAGTTTCTCCTATTTCTAGACTCCGAGTTTTTATCAAGAATGAGTGAATGTGAATTTTTATCTAAAACTTTTTACACATATATTGATATAATTTTTCTCCTTTCATCTTTTAATGTGGTTAACTATATTAATTTCATTAATCTAATACTACATTTACTTTGAAGCTCACACAGTGGATCATGTTTAATACTCATAGAACTCACAATCCAAATTAACAGAAGGTATACATTCTTTAGAGACAAAATCATTGTCTCTTACATACTTACCTATACATAATGAGCAACAAATGGACATATGTTAATATTTTACTGCCTGGTTGTTTTAACTTGGGATTGTGTTACTTATTTACCTCCATCAGTAATGCTTTTATTTGTTTAATCAATAAACAATCATTTGTTGAGCATTCACTAAATGCCATTTTCTCTTCTGAAACTGGAGTGTAAGATGACAAAGCCATACCCATTGCCGCTGAGGTGCTGGTAATTTAAGAGTGTGTATGGAGTGCTTATCTGTGTGTATTGGATCATAGAGTAATAGGATGGGTACAGAGAGGAAGTAGAACAAAAAGATAATGGAAAACATATACATAAGTTCTATACTGTAAATGAATCAACAAAATGCTAAGGAAATGCAATAGGGAAACCCTTGAATCTTGAATGACAATACCTGTTTATTACGAAAAGATGGACAAGGCAACCTTCAGACTGTGCCCATTATTTATGTGCCAAGACAATATGGCCCTGTGTATTAAGTAGTGAATAAGCCACAAAAGTTTCTGTTGTTTTCAGTTTACAGCAAAGGAAAGGAAGAACTTGCCCAGAGAAAGGAGCTTTCTTGCTTAGGAAAGAAAGCTTTAGTATGAGCAATCCAATCTATCAGCTGTTCTGGTTGTTACACAATCAAGTGGGCTCCTGCAGGAAGACAATACCAGAGAGGCTATTTGTATTTAGTTTTTAGATTTTCCTAGCATTTCTATTTTTGCCTATTTATTATCATGTACATGCAATTGACTAATTATTTTCTGTATATTGGGAGTGCGGTCTCAATTTTTATTGATGCATTTTATCAGAAAAGTTTGAGCACTGCTATGGACTCCGAAATCCTCCAAAGAAAACGTAACTTTAATTTCACTGTATTTAAAGCCACCTAACACTCATGTTTCAAACACTAATAAAACAGCAATGTTACTTTTCTTAAAGGCCTTACTTGCACACAATCCCAGAAGGGCTCTAAATAGTTCTAATTAAGACGGAAAAACGGTCCTAGAAGACGATGGATGGCTTGGGCCGCCCAAGGAACAATTCTGGTTTTGTTAGTATGTTCAGATACCGAGGACAGTCCAACCGGCTGGACTGCTTGGTGCGTAACCCACAGCGGCGTCAGTTCGAATCTGAGCGCAGCTGGTACAGCACGACGGCACCCAGCCGGTCGGAAGTCCGCGGGAGGGACTACCTCCGCAGCCGGGAGCTCCTCCGGGGTCGTACGGAGAACGCCTGGGACCAGCTCACGGTCCCAGGTTGGTGTCGCGCCTGCGCGCTTCTGTCCCATCCACGGCAGTCTCTCCAGTTGGGCAAACCCGCCTTCCCTCCTGGTCATCACTTCCGGCGGGCGCTTGCCGTCACTGGTGTCGCCACTTCCTGCCGGTACCCGTGTGCACGGTGCGGGTCGTGGCCGCCGCTTCTCCGCTTCTTCCCCTCCCCTACTTTCCTCCCTCCCTCCCTTTCCCAACCTGGGCGGCGGTCGGTCGCCTGTCGCAGACTCCCTGACCCATCCCTAAACCTTATCCTGACCTCGGTGCCACCGCGTAGGCCTCCTTTTCCTGTTTCCAGGCCCAGCCCAGTGTCGGGCGGGGGCCTCGAGGAGACAGAGGCGCTGCAGCTGAGGAGAGAAACGACTAGGCGACCCTCGGCTCCGCAGCAGGATCGCTCGATTCGCCGCCGCCATGGCGATGAGGCAGACCCCGCTCACCTGCTCGGGTCACACGCGGCCTGTGGTGGATTTGGCTTTCAGTGGCATCACTCCTTACGGCTATTTCTTAATCAGCGCTTGCAAAGGTGAGCAGGGCCGCCGCTCCAGTCCCTGACGCTGGGACTGGGCCGAAAGGGAGCGGGCCCGACTCCCCAGGGCCGGACGGGCCGTGGGGATCTCTGCCTCTGAGGTTGGGGCCAGCAGGGGTCTGATGGGAGAAGGTAGTGGGGGTAGGGATTCCGCGGCCGGAGCCAGGAAAGGCTTTTCTGACTCTTCTGACGAAGCCAAAACTAAATATTGCACCCAACTAAGGCCTCGTACTTTACTTTTATTGCTATTTCAGGACTGTACTAAGCGGGACTGTACACTACTTAGACGGCCCGGCCCACAAACTGTAAATATCTTTCAAGGATTTGGGGTTAGGGGAAACTAGGCCAGGATAAGTAATACCCAGTTTTACAAGGCTTGTCATTCCTATTAGCTCACTGGATATTCCTTTGTTGGTATTAGCCCCGTTTTTCAAATGGCAACTGAGATTTAGGTTAAGAAGTTTGCCCCAAATAGATTGAAATCTAGAATGTTTTGACACAGATCAGTATGCTTTCCACCGAATTACAGATGCTTCCCAGAGAGAATGTCCAGCTCAGTTCTTCATTTAATTTGTTTCTGGACGTTCCTTCGTGACCCCAGTGAATGAAAATAGACCAAGAGCAGTTTTCCACCTTGTTATACTCAACATGATCATTTTATGTTTGAATCTTAGATTTTAATTAATCTGACCTAAATCACATATCCTTTAACATGTTTTTTAGATGGTAAACCTATGCTACGCCAGGGAGATACAGGAGACTGGATTGGAACATTTTTGGGCCATAAGGGTGCTGTTTGGGGTGCAACATTGAATAAGGATGCCACCAAAGCAGCTACAGCAGCTGCTGACTTCACAGCGTAAGTAGAGCCCTAATGTTCAACTTAGGAGTTCTCGGCAGGTTGTGTTCTGCAGCAGTCAACATTTCAGCCTCAGTTACTCATAAAATTCTCACTCACTGTCTACCATAGAGCACATGACATTTGATCTTAGCACAATTCCACCCTGGTCCTCTCTCCTTTCTGTGCAGTGAGTGGGTCTCAAAATTTTCAGTTAATCTTACATGATCTATTCTGTATGTCTGGATTGGAACTCGAATCTGCATTATAAGTTTTTTGAGTTGAAATCTCAGTCATTCTTGATTTTTTTCCTCTACTTCCAGATTGTCATCATTGTTGAGTGTATTGGCAGGTCTCCTGTCTTGAGCCGCTGCCACTGCCTTAGTTGAAGTCCCTGCCACTAGTCTTTCCCATCTGTTCATCTTCCGTATTGCTACCAGTTGTCTTCCTAAAAACAGATTTCAAAGCAATGACAAGAACTGCTGTACATATAGTAGACTTTATTAGACTTAAGAATCTGGGGAGTAAAATTGGTCTTGATTTTTTTTTAAAGCAGAATTTCACAATGAGGAGCAATTGTATTGCTTCTTTGTTTTAAGCAAATTAAACATACCAGGCTTATGAAAAATGAAGGCATTTTGATTTGGGTTGGTGACTACATGACTGCATTGTTTGAAACTCAAATTTCTGTATAACAGTGAATTTTACTGTATGTAAATTTTTTTAAATAGTTAAAATTTTTTAAATGAGGGAGATAGAGTGCTTACCTAGAATTAAATTTGAGATGGTGTGAGATCAGTAAAAAAAGCTGTAGATGTCAGTCTAAAATTTTTTTCTGTTCAGTCAGCAAATAGAATGCTATTAGGTCTTTATGCATAACCATCATTAAGGCTTTCTGTGCCCTGTTATGATTGTATGTAACTCTAATAAAATGAGAAACTGCTTTGTTTTATATAAGTCCTGTAATGTCAACAGGTTCAGGTCAAATGTTTCAGGTCAGCATGCATGCTTATAATGTGACTGAAACATACTTGATTGTTAATTATGGGAGGCGAACAAAGGAAGTAAAAGTGATTCTCAGACAAGGGAAGCTTAGGGAGTGCTGGAAGATGAAAGTGTCCATTCCCTCTTGTGCTCACGCCATTCTCTGTGCTAAAATTTCTGGCACTTTTATAGTACTTGTTGATTTATGTGTTGTTGCTTCCTGAGGTCAGGGGGCATGTCTTCTATTTTTTGTATCCCTGGCTTATTCAGTACCTCACATTTGTTAAATAAATAACTCGAGGGAATTTTCTAAAGTAGAAGGGCAAAGTATGGATGAATTGGAGACGTTGGTTTTGGTTCTGGAACATTTATGTCTGATTACCATGAGTTTAGCTTTTTTTAATCTAGTTCCTCCAGGGTTTGCTTTTTTGCTCAGTCTAGTAGGCACATTGTCGTTGGGAGTGGATGTCATTGATTTTATAATAGAGGTAGAAAATTGGAATTTATTAGCTATTAACTAAGTATCACCATCAGACTGGGACCTAGTTTCAATAATTACATTTAAAAAATCCACTTACCATTTATCTGAAATATAGAATTGTAAAGTGGTATTTTAAATTAAATATAATTAAGTTACAAATGTAATAAGATTTTAGACACTACAGACATTAACATTAAAAGAAACAATCTTTTGAATTGCAATTCTGGAAAGGTACATTTTTGTAACCTCAATTCTGTGTTATCTAGCCTTAACAGAGTTAATATTACAAGAGCAAAATGCTTTGTCACCTGCTTGATGGTCTTGCTCTGATTTTTAAAAGACCCATGCAAAGCTTGTTAGGAAGGATGCCCAGCTCGGTAAAATTTCTGAAAACTCTTGGTTTATACATTTGATCAAATTATAATGCCAGTTCTCAGGAAAAGAAGTAAAGGGCAGTAGATAGAAATTGCTATTAATGTGATAATTATCATGAAATGGAGAGAGAAAAAGGTATGAAAAAATATGGCACTTTAAATATTTAAGAGATTCTTGAAAAGAGTAGTGTGGATTTTATCTTGCTACCAAAAGAACAATTATCTTTATTTAAGTCACAGAGTATTAGTAACCAGGATCACATGTTTATGAACTTGTCTATGGGTAGGTGTTAAGTGTTACGTTTGTGCTTTTGTCACATTTCAAATCTCAGTGTCTGTTTACAAATGGTATTAGAAGCAAGACTACTGGAGCCAGATTCTGAATTGGAATCCTGCCTTTATCACTTAATAGTTCTGTGACCTTAGGAACTTTATTTAACCTCTCTTTTTTTTGCCATTTACAGAAATGAGAATAGTAATAGTGCTTACCTCATATTTGGAGTATATTAAATGAGTTACTATGTTTCTAATATTTAGAACATTGCCTAAAATCTGATACCTATATATGTACCTGTTACATGTGTAAGGTAAAGATGATAGCTGCCACTAGACCAGAGTCATTTTATTTTGGAACTTCTATGGCTAAAGCCATGAAACCTTTTGTTTCAGGCAAGGAAGTTTGAGTAGATTTAAATATCAAGAAGAAATGCTTTTGGTTCTTTTCCCCTCTGTTAAGGCTTTTAGGTGCCATGACATCGGAGGAACAATGTATGCATTCACATTAGGCAAGCCTGAACTTGTGTGCTAGTCATGCCTTCTATTTCCAGTTTGATCCTGGGATTCTTCTTAAACCTCAGTTTTCATATCTGTAAAATGGTTGTAAAATCAATTGGTTATTGGGAGGATCAGAGAACTTTTTTTCCACTTATATCCCTGGGGTCTAGCGTAGTATCTGTTGCATAGTAGGTGCTTAATAAATGGTAGCTGAGAAGTACCCCTCAATTCTGTGTCTGTGTGAGGTGTGGGAGTGTGTGTGTTTGTTGTGTATAATCTCTCTTAATGACTTGTATGGGGCTTGCTATTATGGATCCAGCTAAAGACTAGCTCCCCCAATGTACCTGATTAATCATAGTTGTTATAAATTATTTTTAGGAAGTTCTTCTCTTTTCCCTTCATTCTTATGTTTCTCAGAAAATTCATTAATGCGTATTTATCAGGAGGTGAATTTTGTTCCTGTTTGTGCAGAAAATACATTCATCAGAGCTGATGTGTGGATCAGTTTAGAATGTTATCTTGAGCTAGTAAGGGAAGTCGAGTCAGGTGATGAGTACACTGTCCCTGAAACATCATGCTATTTATATCTTCTAATTCATAAAGCTAATATTAGCATCAGTTCCCATGATCCACTTCTCAGCACTTAACCTTCCATCAGAATCATCTGGAGAGAGTGCCAAAAACAGAGAAGATTGCTATGCTCCGCTCCGCTCCAGAGAGTGGTAGGTAGATCTGAGTCTCTATCTATAGGTCACCAAAGTTTTTTCTTCCTAATAAAAGACAATAGAAAGATGAAATTTTTCACTGAATAAGTGTCTCAATAGATTAAAGGTGGTATTATCTCCTTGGATAGTAATACTTGGTCAACATGTTAAGATAATTAGGCCATTCCCCCCCCACCCCCCAAACTAGCTTGTTTTGTTCAGGCTTTAAAGAAGTAAGTTGAGCAGCATCTCTTTTGAAACTTGTGGTTAAGTTCATTCTCAGAATATTAAAAGTATTGAAGAAATAGTATTAATTATTAAAGTGCAAGAAAGTGGGGATATGAGTTATCAGTAGTTTAGGGAGTGACAAGTACTTCATGAGTTGTGTAGAAAATAAATGCTACAGGATTAGCTGGTGAAAGGATCTTGTTAATGATGCTTCACTGTCATAGAGCCCTGCAGCAAAGTAATTAATACCTGTTTCTTGTCTGGAGATTAAAATATACGTTAGGAAACACGTAGGTTTTTCCAGATTCTTTTTAGGACTTTAAGGCCTTTTTAGGACTCTTCCTATGAATAATATAATATGCCAAAGTTAGGAATATAATTAGAACATGCTCTGTTAGAGTGTGTCATCACAATTTCAGTAGTGTTTCTTAAAAGGAGGAAAAAGTATAGATACTTTGGCCACCTGGAAGATACCACTTTGGTGACACCAATCCATTTCTCTTCCTCAGCGAATGGAAAGGTCTAAGCAGAATCTTAAGATTTTTAGAACTTTTTGGAAGATTATTGACTATACTTGGAATTAGTATTTCAAAGGACATTACCCAGAGCTCCTCTGGGACTCAGTATCATGTGAATAACTAGGTTAGAAATTCCAGGTATATTTGATATTTTTTTTCACTCTTGATGTCTGTCATCTTAGCATCTGGAATCCTGTTCTTTGTGAATTCTTATCACTGATTTTCCTGTGATTAAGAGTAAACATACAAAGAAATTAAAGGAAAGCAAAATTAAACACAGTAATCAGTGTAAACTAATTTTGTAGAAGAAGAGAAAGGAATGATTAATGAAAGTGAAATAAAATAGACAGTTTCATGAAAAAATAGCATTCAAAGTGAATCCTGAGGATGAGGAGAACTTCGATAGCTGAGAATACAAAATAAAGATTTAAGAGGATAATATGAACAAAGACATAGAAACCTGTAAGAAAATACGTGGCCTTTTTGAGGAATGGTTTATAATCTGGTGTGACTCCATTCAGAGAAATATTGCAAAACAAGGTTGGGAAGTAGGTTTGGGCCAGAGTTAAACTGGAAATGGGTGATTGGGGCAGGTTTCCTGTGTAAAGAGAAATGAATACTTGAAATTTTAGTAGCAGCATTACTCATACTTGACTTTATTTCTCTCAAACATATTTATGCAGCCATTCATATGACTCAAGTATAAAATATGCAAGGTTTATATTGTATAATAAGCATTTATTCCTTTTAGATAGCTGTTCATGTTTCTTTTCCATCATACATGCTATTAATGCTTGTCCATAATAACCTTTTTTTCCTTCCCTCTGGTATATTTATATTTGCTCTTTAAAACAACCTGGCTCCACTGTTCAGATTTTTCTGGACTTTCTAGCATAATTAGTGGTATGTTTTTTCTGTGTTTCTGCAGCCACATGTGTTTATCTTTTAATTATATTAATTAAATGTATTATTTGCTATGTGTTTTCTCTTCAGCTGAGGTTCTGCTAAGGCAGGAACTTTATTTGGGTTCATTTCTTCTCTCCCTTTTGTGCCCTAGCACTAAAAACAGTAATATACTTGATATATTTATTGAGTGTTCATTAAGTAAATGAAGAGGCAATAACTCTTGATTTGTTTCTACTGTTTATTGTTCACTTTAAAAATTAATGTCAGTTAAAGTGTAAATCTTGATGGAGTATAGCTTGTTCTCTCATAACAAGCTTTTTTTCCTATATGCAGAGTTTCCTTTTTATTTTATAGTGACATCTTCTGTTATAAAATGAATTCTTTTTTTTTTTTTTTCCTCTCTTTACTCCTTTTCATTTGGGGAACTCCTTCACAGGATTGTAAAGTACTTAGCCATTATCCCCTGACATGTACACTCATATGTATGTGTATAGACACACCACCACACATATTTTGGGTTGGGTGAATGAGGAAAACATACAGTAGGGAGAATAAAAATCTTCACTGTTAGCAGTATGTAATCAAAGGCTGATACTTTGGAAAGAAGTTACTGGCCTAGGATTTGAGAATTTAAGACCCAACTTTGAGGAAGAGATGAGGAGAATAGTATCTGCTTTGCTGTCTTGATTTAAAATTGTATGTGATCTCTAGCAGGACTTTTCATTCTGTAAATTTTTTTAAGGATGTCTTGTTTTCTATTTTTTGTTTTGCATGAACATGAGAGTAGAGAATAGAGAAAAAGTTGGACAGGTGAAACTAAAAATTGTTTTGAATGTTCTGTAATCTTGCAAACAAGATGTTGTAGCTATAGTCCTAAATAAAGGTATAAATGTGTTGGTTCATGGATCCCACTTAATTAAATTCATAGATTATTTTCCACTATCTGATTTAGATCGGTTATATGGCTTTTGAGAGAAATTGCTTTTCCTTTAGGTTCATTTAAATATTTTATCAAGTGAAGTCTAACAGTGAGGGATATTAGAAATAATGGGGATTTATATAATGGGATTATGTTAATACTTCATGTCTCTAACTTGGTAATTTATCATAAAAATTACCATTATGTTTATCTTTCAATTTTACTTTCCACTTTTAGTAAAGTGTGGGATGCTGTCTCAGGAGATGAGTTGATGACCCTGGCTCATAAACACATTGTCAAGACTGTGGATTTTACACAGGTATCAGAAAATGGAATGTATTTTAGGGAGTAAATTCTTCTGTTATTACAGAATATGATAATGGTTTTATATTTGCTTAGTTTGTATTTTTGGTTTATATTTGCTTTGGGGGGAATATTTGGTATTGTTGGCTCCTATTTGATTGTAGATTAAGTAATACACAGATTAATATTGTAGATTAATAATATACAGGTTAATTTTAGATTAAATAATAAAGCTATACAAATTTATTTTTTCTTGGTTAATCCTATGAGGCTTTTAAGATATCTTGGAACTCTTGTGTCAGTTCTCCAGTAGTAGCAGCAAACATCTAAAAGCCTAACTAAGTAATGTTTCCCAGCTACTTTAAGAAGAGAGAGAATAAATTTTAGATCATCAAAGAAGTGCTGCTCAGGAGGGAGGGGGAAGCAGGATCAAGGCAGACTGAAAAATTCATGTGGTAGGTGGTGAGACACATTGAACTGGGAAGTTTAAAGGGCTTCCGTACTTAGGAGAAGGGTAAATGCTCTACAGTATTTTCTCAGATGTAATTGGTATGTATTTCTTTCTGACATCTGTAAGCTTTATTTGGATTTTATTTGGTGTTGAAGAAGCTTCAAAGAGATGTAACTAATAAATGTCTAATCTGGTAATGTTTTGCTTATGTGTACTTATGTGTGTTTTCAGGATAGTAATTACTTGTTAACCGGAGGACAGGATAAACTGTTACGTATATATGACTTGAACAAACCTGAGGCGGGTAAGCATAATTTATACTTGTTTGTGATTTCATTTTTTTTTTTAATTTAAGTAACTTTTCCTGATTTAAAGGAATTAATGTCAAGTACTCAAATTGGGAAAATAAAGGTAGTCACAAAGAAAAAAACTAAAACAATTCATCATCCAGTATTAATCTCTGTTAATATCTTTAGTTTTTGGTTCATATTCTTCCACTCTTTTTTTATGTACATATCTTTTTTAATCTTTATTTCTACACTATTTTTATATAGCTTTCTTAAATTTAAAATTTTACTCTGAGAAATGTAATCATGGTACTAAGTATTCAAAGGTGCATAACAGTATTACTACCTTTTGGTAAAAAAGAGCGGTTGTCTGTAGAATGCAAGATGGGGAGAATTATCAGTGTGTACATATTATTTAGATTTTTGAACCATGTGAATGTATTGAGCCATGTGAATGAACCAGAAGAATTTTTTAAATCTGCAGTTAATCATTTTTTCGTGTCTTTAAATATTCTATCCACCATTTTTAATGACTGTGTTTGTTCCCCATCCTGGATGTGAATTAAGCAATCTCCTATTATGGTTTTTTGGGGCTGTTTACAAATTTTAAATATAATTAGTGTTATGCTTAACATCTTTATAATTGCTATTTCCAGTTTCTGTAGGATAACTACAGAGAAATATAATTGTTGGGACAAAAAGGAGGTACACTTGGAAGCCACTGATTGATTCTGTCAAAGTGCTTCTAGCAAAGTATAAAAACACATCTGTAGCTAACCTGTTTTAGCAAACACTGATGACTTTATCTTTGCCAATTTAATAGAAGAAAAATAATTCTATTGTATTAATGTGAACTTTAAAAAAATTATTCATGAGATTAGAATATTGTTGAATTTCATTTCAGTATATTTATTTTGTGAACTAATCGCCTGTTTGTGCCTGTTGTTCACTTACCTGTTGTGATGTTCATCTTTTTCTTACTGGTTTTTAAAGATTCGTTAGTGTATTCTAATTTATCATTTGTTTTTAAATTTTGTTAATAAGGTTTATGGTATACACATTTGAAAAATTCTGGTGGTGACATCTAACATTTCCTTTATGAATCTCTCATTGCACAGAAGTTGTAAGAAACTTTTTCTTCCCTAGTCCAGATATTCACCTCTACTTAGTAGTAGTTTAATGATTTTCTAGCCACATAATACATAAAGCTTAAAAGCTGTCAAACTGTGATAAAAAAATTTTGTTTGCTTACCACATACAAGTATGGATCTTAAATTTGTATCATGGGCATTTATTGTTTATTTATAAATAAATGAACCTTAGAAGTAAAAAAGTCAAAGCTGTATTGGAAATAAAGCAATTATTCTTGAGATACCTTTTTTAAAAGCATTTCTCAGGTGAGGAAACAAACTACATTTAAAGATTGGCCCCCAGGAGTTTTTCTTTTCATTCTCTTTTCATAAGTTCTTTCCAAAATACAGCATAATATGCTAACTACATCAGTGTACCAGACTCAACGGGGTAGTTCAGGCTTAGGTGGACATTTTTAATCTTTTAACTTTCTCAAAGTTACCTTTTGAAAATGGCTCTGCCACTGTACTGGCAGAAGAAATAGCAGTGAACTGAGCATTTATTTTATGTGAGACACTAGTTTAGAAACTTTAGATGTATATTGTTATTTAATCCTTAGACTATGAGTGAGAATAACTGTTATCCCTATCTTACAGATGAAGAAATGTAAACATAAAGTAAACTTTATTTCAAAAGATTAAGTAACTTGCCCAGAGTCACAGTCTTATTGAATCGCCTTGCCTGCTTTTGCCCAAAGCTAACAATGAGTGGTTTTGTTTGGTTGTTTTAATCTTTGAAGGAAGAATCTCCACTAGAGATGGATTCTCATTTTTGTGATGCTTTGCTCTCAGTATAGAAATATTCTTGGAAATTGCTGCATTTCTTTTTATTTTCCTTTTTTCCTTCCATCATCTACTTCTCTCTTTTTTTCTGTTGCACAAACAGTGGTTTGGAGAAGGTTCCCAGCTTTAGTGATAGTCCTAGGATTAGCTCAGGCTTTCTTGTTCCTGGGCCCATATTCGTATTAAACTATGGCACATTAATATTGTTTCATTTCACTGCTGTACAATAATGCATTTGAAAGCAGAAAACTAGCCTGGGAAGAGTAATGTATTTATTCCCAGTTACATATAGCATCACAGTTTTGTGTTCATTATGTAGATGAATTTTTGTTCCAATACAAAAAAATCAAGTATATTTTATATAAATAGCAAGTTTGTATTATGCTGGGTTTTGCAAAGTTGCCATCTGATTTAAGGTGTATTTTTTCTTTTTACATATTTAATTTGAGTATTGCTCAGTTTTAAAAATCAAACATTAATAAATATGTTTTAAATTATTTCATCTTAAGAACCTAAGGAAATCAGTGGTCACACCTCTGGTATTAAAAAGGCTCTATGGTGCAGTGAGGATAAACAGATTCTTTCAGCTGATGATAAAACTGTTCGGTATGTAATTTTTCTGTAATAATTTATAAAGTTTGACAAACATTTAACCTTAAAGCTTGTATTTTAAATATTTTTAAAAACGAATGTAGAAAGAATTGTCTATGAACATTAATAATTCACCTGCACATAGGCCATATTTTTCTGAAGCTACCATTTACTATTATAAACGTAGAGTACAATTCACAAGACAGTTAAAACTTCTGACACCTTTATAAGCAGATGCTCTTAACCTGGATCAGTGGACAGGCTAGCTATAGGGGTTCCGTGAAACTGCTGAAACTCTATACACAGTTTCTTGTATGCTTACACCTGATGTATTTTTCTGGGAAGATATATAACTATCACCACATGTACAAATACAAAGTGTAAGAATCATTAGTTAGGACAACACTGAAATTGATTAGATTAAGACCTGTGTCTTAATAGCATAGTTTTGCTAAATTGTTTAGTAGGAATGTATTTAAGTATTAAAAGTTGACTTTACTAACAAGCTACCAAATAATTTGATGTTATGTAGGAACCCAGTAGTTTTCTGTATCATCTGTAATTTGGAGTTGAAATGGAGGTTGTTTCACTACAGTTGTGATTATTCTTTTCGTTGGTTAATCTGTAGATGTAATTAGAAATTAAGCACAAATTCTTAAGTGAGTAAATACCACCATATTTTCTTCTTTCACTTTTGCAGACTTTGGGATCATGCTACTATGACAGAAGTGAAATCTTTAAATTTTAATATGTCTGTTAGCAGTATGGAATATATTCCTGAGGGAGAGATCTTGGTAATAACTTATGGACGATCTATTGCTTTTCATAGTGCAGTAAGGTAAGTCCAACAAATACCTTCATTTCTATCATTTTCTTTTTTAGTAACAAAGGACAATTTAGGGTACTTAAAAATTGGAAAGCGCATGTGAAAGGTGTTTAACTCTTTTAAAGGCAAATCTTAGCTTATGCTATATAATGTGGAGGGTAATGTATCTATACCCACAAATGTGTTTTTTAAGAATTTGGCATACTTTAATCAGAGAAATTAATCAAATTAATTTCCAGGTATTTAGGACCTTTTTTGATAAAACTTTTCTTTTGTTACTAGGACCCTAATGAATATAATTTTGATTTTTTGATTTTAAAATATTCTTAGCTATTAAAACATTTTTTAAAAAAATTTTTATTAGGAATATTGAATTATGAATTGTACTAAATTACATATCAATTCCTGTCTTTTAACACTGTGGTGAGATTTTTGCTGTTTCCTTATAAGAGAATCCTATAAATAGAAATCTGTTCAAAGGGTAGGAATGTGGTTAAAGTTCTTAGTGATCATGTCCCTTAATTGATTTCCATAAAGATTATACCACAGTATACTCTGACCGGCAGTCCTAACTTTTTATCCAATGGATCCCTTGCAGAGCTAAGCCTTACTAAATGGTAGAAAGAAGAAGGAAGTAGAAATAAAGAAAAGCAATTAAGAATGTAACCTAGTTAATGTGCTGTGAATTGATAATAGGGTATTATTGTCCAGAGCTATTAAATTGTATAGGCATGGTATTTGGTCACTCCTGGATTTGGGCAACATGAAGCCCTGATGTAGACCAGTGCCTCAAACCCCATCTTGGTGGCAGAGGCTTGCTGGCCAATTGAATAGTCTACCATTTGAGCCAGAAAGTTGCTATTTAACAATCCTATGTAAATTATGACTAACTTTAATTTTTATGGGTAGTGTATAGTGTTGGGGATAGGATGGCAGTATTTGGGAGCTGGAATGCTCTAATGTTTTGTGATGAAGGCCTCTCAGGATTTTTAGGGTTGGACTGGAAAAGAGCTGATGTCCAAATTGCTTAATATTCAGGTGAAGCTATTGTTATGCATTGATTTTTATTATATAGCTATAGTCTCAAATTTGGTTATTTTCAGCTGCCTAGCAGTAAAAGCAGCTGTTTTTAGCAGCTTCATATTTTATGGCATTGAAGGCTTTTCTTGTCAGCAATTGAGAATAATGCACAAACAACCCTTTATATTAATTAACTGAAAAAGTTTTTCTGTTTATAAATACAGTGCATGCTTGTCATGGAAAAATCAGACAGCAGAGAATTCAGTTTTTTTCAGAGCAAAACCCGCAATATATTAGCCATACTGTTTTAACTAGTTAGTACGCTTATTTCCAGGAAGGCATTCACTGCGCAAAATGCCGATATCCCTCTATCGAAATGTCTTTGTATTCTATGGATGAACTCCATTTGGACATGCTATTTTTAACCTTTTTTGCTAATGTGATTTATTAGAATTTTCTTTTAACATCTTTATGTTGACTGAGTAATTGCTCCTTGGGATTCAGAATTTAGGAGCACTTTAAATGTAACTAATTATTTCCTTGTACTGTTTATACAGTATTTGAACTTAATGAATATTACTTAAATTTTTTTCCAGTTTGGATGCAATTAAATCTTTTGAAGCTCCTGCAACCATCAATTCTGCATCTCTTCATCCTGAGAAAGAATTTCTTGTTGCAGGTGGTGAAGATTTTAAACTTTATAAGTATGATTATAATAGTGGAGAGGAATTAGGTGAGTTGTCCTCTTTTTCCTCTCTGAATGATGTGGCTACCTTTATCAAATGTATGGTTTCGGTAATTAACACCTCAGTTAATGCCTCAGCAAATTTTTCAACTAACTAAAGCTTCCTGCTTGCAAGTGAAAATATAAAAGATTTTTTTCCCACTTTTGGTAGAAGTATTAATAGAACTATAGACAAAATATGCTGAACTCTTCAATTTTATCTTTTCCTTTTAACTTAAGTTCATTTTATTCTGATGTTGTAAACCATAGTGTAGAATATTTACTTTTGGGGGTGGGGAGGTAGTCTTATGTCAGAGTCATAATAAACAGATACAAAAAGATTTGTTCATTTTGAAGTACAGTGCAGGTTATGTAGCCCATCTAGCTGGCTCTTCTTTTTGACGGCAGAATCCCTAGTAAGGCTCTAGAGAGAAGAGTGCAAGGGGAGAAGTAGCCGTGGCTTATTGTAGAGATACCTTAGGTATCTGAATTGGAGGGTTTTTTGTTGTTGTTTTATTTTTTTTCTTTTTTGGAGTCTGACTTTTTCTTCCATTTTCATGATTATAGTCCTTAATAAGGAGAGGGAAGGCATAGAGGATTAATTTGAACTTAGTGCACATCCTAACTATATTTATATGATGGACTAGGTTTCATAGTTATTGTTTCTCATTATCTTCTTTTTGTTTGAACTAGTATAGTTTTTAATTTTGTAATTTTTTTGTCTCTAAGCTGCCACTTTGTTTCTAGCTACCCTACTTTACTTAAGCTTGTTAGAACTTCACACAAAAGACAATTTTATGTTTTGTTTATGGATTTGGTTTGGATAAATGGAACCTTGGTAAATGAACCATATAGAATTTATTTTGTTTTTTGTTCACCTCTTTTTGCTTGAATATAAGTGATTTTTGAATAAGATTAAGATGTTCTTTTCCATTGTTCTTATTTAATGTCAGTTTTTAAAGTTTTAGAATATTTCAGTTATATATTTTATTCTCTTCGAAAAAGAGAAATTATTTGCCTGATATCTGAGGTCACATGTAGTGAATATGGGACCTTGGACTTAGCCATTCTCATTCCAAAACTCATATTCTTTCTACTCTTATGATAATTTTTACTTATAACATTTTCATAATAGCCTCTGGTTGGACAGAGATGGGGGAAATGATGCATGAAGGTCCTTGAGTTGAATAGGCATGGAGACAACAAGAATACTGGTCTTGTAAAGAGCTTTGAAACTTATAAGGTGGTGTGAGGCGTTAGAAAGTAAATGAGTAAAGTTCTTAAATGAGGATATGACTTAAACAGAAAAATATCACTACTGATATGTACATTTTCTCTTCAGATTCCATAGACTAAAGTATTTAAGAATCAGTATTGGTCCTATATCTTGACGTTCTGTGAGACAGAATGTCTAGTGGACTCTTGACAGTCTGATACGAAATTAAGAGGCAGAGTGTGAAAGAGCTCCATCTAGTGGCTCTCTCTAGTCACAATAAGAATCGGTTCCCTGATAAGTAGGCAGTTGAGTTTAGGATGTGGAAACTGGGATTGAACTGGTAGACTTTGGATCTGCTTTCTGTAGAATTTAGGTGTGTGTGTGGGGTGGGGGAGGGTTATTTATTTTCTTCTTCATCCTTATTGGGACATGAAGCTTTTTTTTTTTTTTTTTTAAGAGAGACAATAATCCAAAACCAAATCTGTGTTAGAATTGGAGAGGGGTAACTCTCATGGAGAAATGATAGATATGATGTACCAATTTGTGAATTGATCACAAATTTTTTAAAATTATAAATTAATAAAGAATCATTTTATTTTTAATTAGATATAGTTCCTTGAATTTGCCCTTACAGATTTCACATCTTCCCATATAAACATTTTCTTTAGTGTATCAATATTTAACCTAATATTTAAGTATTAAATTATCTACTAGCCCTTCTCTTTTTTCAGAATCCTACAAAGGACACTTTGGTCCTATTCACTGTGTGAGATTTAGTCCTGATGGAGAACTTTATGCTAGTGGTTCTGAAGATGGAACATTGAGACTGTGGCAAACTGTGGTAGGAAAAACATATGGCCTTTGGAAATGTGTGCTTCCCGGTAAGAAATTTATTCAAAATTATCAGTTAAGCTTTATGATTATGTGTCATTTTCCATTCTATTTCATTATTTCTCCTATATTTTAAATTATGTAAATTAAGCAAAGAGAAGCTCATGATTAAAATTGACCACTGTGTTCTCTAAATTGTTTTGTTGTACAGTCTCTTCTGTTCCTAAATTTTTACACTAAATCATTTGAATGGAATAGACCTAGTTGAAATTTACTAGAGGGCAATATAAAGAATTTATAAGTAAATGTGTTTAATCTCTGAATAGTGTTACTCACTGAATCTTACTAATAAGGTAGACATGTTCTTAATAAAAATACTTAGTTATTGATCTCAAAGTAGTTTTAGTATGAACCTAAAAGTAATTTTTGAGGAAAGACATTAGAATCACAAGTATTAAAAATGGAGATATTCCTATTAGGTTTTGCAGCTTTTTGCTTCAAATAGTATTGGTGTACTTATTTTGCTTACTAAATATTATAAATTAATAATTTATAATTATTTACATATTATATATATATGTATAATTTACATATATATATATAATATAATTTACATAATCATCATTGATTTTCTTTTCATAGAAGAAGATAGTGGTGAACTGGCAAAGCCGAAGATCAGTTTTTCAGAGACAGCGGAAGAAGAGCTAGGTAAATACTGATGAATTAATTTTTAAAGAGTCTTGGGGGATTTAAAATTTGAGTGTGAGGTGAGTTTTACTCATTGAGAAAGAAGACTTATTAACCATGGACATACTTAAATAATGGGAGGTTTATGTATATATCTAAGTATATATAAACATATATATGTATTTATAAACCAAATGTTTAAATACCTACTGCATAGTGGTAGGCATAGAGATACAGTACAGACATGACTGATGGGGTTACTCTTTTAGAAATTAGAGTCTACCTTCAAAGGCAAATGCTAAAATTATTACAGTTGTAATAATGGTTAACATTTATTTACCCCTTGCTACGTACCAAATATTCTTTCCCAAATCTAAAATCATAAATTGTGCACAAATCATATAATATTTTTTGAAGTTTGAATAAATTTATAGAGGGGGCCAGATCTTTCAAAGATAAGACTTTAATTCAGTGTTTATTAGATAGTCTGAGTCATTGAAAATTTAGACCAGAAGAGGGGTCCCTTGGAGGTTAAGATATGGTCTAAAAGAGTTTAAAGGGTGAACTACTTGAACTCTGTCTTCATTACATTTTCAGTGGCATGAAGGTAGTCTTTCATGGCCTGTGTACTTGTTTTCTTTTGCTTCTCTTCAGCAGAACACTTTTTTTTAAAACTTTTTTGTTTCTTCATTATACAGAAATGTAGATTTGTTTCTTTTGTTTATTAAGTTGACTAATGTGGTTTTTTTGTTTTTTATTGTAGAAGAAATTGCTTCAGAGAATTCAGATGCTATCTATAGTTCAACTCCTGAAGTAAAGGCCTGATCATCGGGCATATGCCACAAATAGTATACGACAAGCAAGCAGAGACAAGTGTCGGCCTTCCAGAGTTACTCTCTGCTTAAAGAAAACAGCAGTAAATAATGAGGAATGTGAAGTAGCTCCAGTGCTGGAACTAACTTGGTGTTACCTGTAAGTGAAAATGGAAGTGTATCAGATGAAAGCAGGTGTAGTTATTCTCTTACAGTCTGATGGCCTGTTGTCTTTTTAATGAATATATGCAAGCCAACATCCAATTTCTCTTACTACACTTAGATCTCTTGTAGCTGTTTATGTTATTATGGAGAAGAAAAATATATTTGCCTATTTTTCTGACTTTTACCTTAAAGCAGAATGCTTTTTTTTGGTTTGTTTTTTGTTTTTTTGCTGTAGTTGTAAAGAAGAGGGAATACATGATAAAGTGACTGGTTTGTTTTCTCTTTCGTTGTATACTGCTTCTGAACATCTAATTGTTTTTACTTGTCTAAATAAAATGCCTCTAAACAAATCAATGTTTGTTTCTTGGGAAAAATAGAAAAATGGATAGGTTTGAGTTTTATAACTGGAAATCACCCAAAAGTTTTTCTGTATCATAACTAGTATCAAAAGACAACATGATTAAAGAATCCAAGTTACATACTGTTTTGTAATTTTGAAATTCAATTACTTGTACTGAATTTTTGAAATTTTCTTGTCCTTTGCTGGGTTGCATTACCTCTTTCGTAGATGAGAGAGAAATGCTTGATTTGCCTTATTAAAAACCTTCCAGAATAATTATTAAAGTGACAGATGCTAGTTTAAGAAAAAATAAAGCAAATCAGAATTGGCAGAAAAATCACTCAATCCCACCCCCCCCAAAATTTATTGAGCGTTAATGCATGTTAGTATGTATACCTCTGTGTGTGTATCTGTAGATAGAAAAAAAAGATTTTATACAAATGGGATAATTGTAGACCTGCAGTGGTTATTTTACTTTATCCTTTATGTTCAGGTGGGATTCAAAAAGCCTTTCTACCAACCTTCTAATAAAATGGATCAACTAAGTTTAGACTTTTATTTATTTTTTAAAAAGGGAAGAATATTAATTAGACTAGTAATATGGAAAAAGTTTAGATAAAAAAATATCTGCCAAATTGCTTTTTCTCTCCTTACTTATCTTGTGAATGACCCATGATAACTTTCGTTAAACGACTAACCAAAGAATAAAATAAGTTTTTGAGGATTGTGGTTGCCTGAAGGAAGCAGTCTTGGCTATGATAGCCTTACAGGACCAAGAGGGGTGTACTGTGGGGAGAGCCAACTGATGTGATGGTCCACAGGGCCTCATAGAGAAATAGTGTTTGTGTCACCTTGTCCTCTGCCTTGTGGCAGCAGTATTGTCAATGTACCATGGGTTGCTCAGGCTCTAGTTGACTTATCCTAAATAAAGTTGAGATTTATGTACCACATTGGAATTGATTGCTTGGTATTTGTGAAATTTATGATCCAAGGGAATTTCTTACATTTAGGTTTCATAAAAGTCCAAAGACCCAACTACACAGATACATGTTTGCACCATTACTCAGTGGCATATAGCTTGGAATCTATGAAAGTTATTTTGAGTTAAGTTTGAAAGTTGAAGAATTTCAGACCGTGGGTATCTGTTACAGCATGCCTTATACTTCCTTTGTGACTAGAATATTCATGATCAGATCTTTGGTTGACAGTGTTGTATAAACTGTTAAGGTCTTAAGCTTTAGAATGTTTTTTAGATCTGGTTACCCGTGTAGTCATTTTAGAGTTCAGCTTTTGCTTATGACTGTTAGCTAAGATGGGCATGTTTTAGGGACTTTAGTTTAAGGATAACCTTATTTTTCTGTGTAGTCTTGTATAGACTGAAATATACATACCACCTGGCAGGGTGTGGGAACAGCCAATGTTTGGTATCCTTTGTGCATTGTTTTTCTCTTGCTGCTGAAACAAATTACCACAAATTTGTGGCTTACAACAACACATTTATTTTAAGGAGATCAGAAGTCTGAAATGAGTCCTACTGAGCTAAAAAGGTGTCGTCAGGGCCCCATTTCTTCTGGAGACTCTAGGAAAGAATGTGTTCCCTTGCCTTTTCCAGCGTCCAGGGGCTGTTGGCATTCCTTCACTCACGGTCCTTTCCTCTGTCTTCAAAGCCAGCAATACAGTATCTTCAAATCTCTGGCTTTCCTGCCATCCTTTTTCATTTAAAAGGGCATTTGTTAATTACATTGGACCCACCCGGATAATTACACAGTCCGAGTTGTAATGACATCTGCAAGTCTCTTGCCACAGGAAGTAGCACTTTCATGTTCCAGGGTTAGAACATGGACATCTTTTGGAGGCCATTAGTCTGCGTACCACACTTTCTAATGGTAGAATCCAACAGTAGAATTTACTTAAGCAAAAAGTTCAATGTGTATCTACTAAAGTTGTACTTGTCAAAGTTCCTAGGTTCATCATGTTTCTAACCCAGGGGTCACTCTCCTGTCCTTACTAAGCCCTCAGCAGCATTTCAATAGTTACCTGCTTCCTAGTTTTTGGAAAAAAAATGTTCTTTTTTATTTCTATGAGACCACATTCCTGATTTTCCTTATAAATAAGGAAATACTTTTCTTAACTGCTCCTACATTTGCTAATTCCTCCTTTTATGCTTGACATTATGTCTGGGCTGTACTTCTAGCTCTGTTTTCTCCAAAGGGGAAAAAATCTATTATGGCATCTAGTAACTTCTAATTTGAAGTTTGTATATCCAGCCTGCCACCCTGAGCACCAGAATTTAGTAGCATAGTTGTTCCTTAACTTTTAATAAGCATCTCAGACTTAGTTATCTAAAATCCTAAAATTTTAACCAAATGTGTTTTTTCCTCACCCTGTTACCAGTTCCAGTAATTGGCATTACCTAATACTCAAACTTGTTCCAACTAAAAGAGGTCCTCCGATCATGCTTCATGCCCATTTCTGGTCTATATGCAACTCCGGTGGGCTTTTCTGAATCTGTACCTTGCCTCATCTCCATTGTTAGCACCCTAGGCCAGGCTATCTTTATTTCCCACTTAACACTATTGCAGTGCCTTTATAACTGCTCTGTCTTGTCCCTCCACTTCTACACCACCCTCATCCCATCCATCCTCTACATAGTAGGAAAAGTCACTGCTTTAGGATTTGAAGAGGCCAGGTGAGTGCCTTGTTTATATAAGCCAATGATCTGACTCCTGCCT
Organism: Manis javanica; assembly: GCF_040802235.1. Classification (NCBI taxonomy): domain Eukaryota; kingdom Metazoa; phylum Chordata; class Mammalia; order Pholidota; family Manidae; genus Manis; species Manis javanica. The sequence continues at coordinate 18,015,339 of NC_133170.1, read as the reverse complement.
TTGGTGACCTTTCCAGTTTTCCCTTGCTTGCACTGCTCTAGCCACATTCAGATCTGACTCAAGCCCTTCTTCTCACTTGGCTTGGCTTGCTATTTCTGGTACATGGTCTGCTCTCACCTAAAAATTTGCATGGCCGACCTTTTTCGTGTGATTCAGGTCTCAAGTCCTCTTGTCCCTTATTACATTGCCCTGTTTGATTCATAGTTCTTGCCACTCTGAAATTATCTTGTATATTTTTTGTCTTCACCAATACTACCTTTGCCTAGAAAGGTGACTGGTATGTTATAAGTGCTCAGAAGCTGTTTAAAGTCCCATATTAGTACCCAAGTTTTTCAGATCAGGAAGGTTATTTTCCAGTTCCCCTTCATGCAGCAAACCTCTTGCTTGAAGAATCAGACACAGCAGGAACCTACTCAGAGCTCTTGCCCATGTATAACCTCAGCCAGTTTGAGACCCAACTACCTAAGAGGGGTCCAGTTTGTATATCTCACATCTCATCTCCGTCCGCTCTGCTTCCCATTCCATTATCCCTGTGGAGCCTCTTCTCTGTGTCTTAATGGGCAGTAGGTCATGGTAGCCCAAATGCCTATCTTGTTTTTAATTTTTTTACCATAGAATCGTTGCTTCTCAGTTTCAGTGTCACCCAGAGGTTCGTTCCAAGAAACAAGGATTAAGTGTGATCAGTCAATTATCTTGAGAATTTTTCCTGTCAGTGAAGAAAGTTCAGCACAGTATTTTTAATGGTTCCAAATGGTATAGTATAGCTGCACCACAATTTATAACTTACAAGTTACATTTTTAGAAGTTCAACTCAGTGTAGTTATTAGTTCAGCTGACTTCTCTTTGAGACAGAGGAGGGGGAAATGGATGCAATTTTTCAGAAAGGAACAACAAAATGGGGAATTGAAAATGCAAACTAGGGGAAAGTATTTCTCTAGTAGAGACCTACGTTTTACATCTGGAAGATTAATATTTTGAAACGAAAAGTGATTCCTTTTGTGTTACCGTATATGCTACTATACATGTTGGTCTCTTACACTGGGGACGGGGGGATACCTGTGGGGAAAAAAAAATGACTGGAACAGGAATATTTTGAGGAGGTTTAGCATTTCTGATCATCTATAGGAGTGCACAGCTGCCAGTGTGATAGAATGCCACCTTGACCAGTGTGCCTTTCAAATCAAGAGCTCGTGAAGGAACAAACGGGGCAGCTAACACATTTACTGGTAGAGAAAAGACCAAAGGATGCATCTTAATGATAGATAATGAACAGTAATAATACTTTATGGGTTGAATTACTTTAATTAATGAGAATGGAATTTGGTGAAGTAGAAAGTAACTGATTTTAGTTGAAGGATGAGTATGCAAATCATATTTGTTAAGTGCCTTATATTAGGTTTTCTTCTGGTTTTAAAATAGTTACTTTTTAATGTCTCCAATAACCCCTCTAATAAGTAGGCAATCATCCCCATTTTATATATCGGAAACCTGACTTTAAAGAGCTTAAATGGCTTGCGGAAGGAGTTTGGCTTCAAAGAGGTAGTGGGAATATGTAGCCTGCAGGGTTATATTGCCTGGGTTTTAAACCATAGTTCAGCACTTACAGAAGAATCTCTTTAAGCTTTAGTTTCTTTATCTGTAAAGGGAGATGACAGTACTCACAGATTCTTTTTGGGAAGTAACATCTAACAGATTTTTAAACAAATATCGAATAGTTGCTATAAAGGACAACTCATAGGGAGCACTTAATATTAGCTAATATTATATATTCTACTGGTGATATCCTAACTTTGGGACTTCCTTGGACCAATACATTTAAAAAAAGGGAGAGGGGCAAGACAGAATTCTGCTAATCTTTCCAAGTGAGGCTGTTAAAATAGAAGAAAAAATCTACCACCACAATGTTCATAAAAGGAAGATTTTAAAAATCCAAGTTGGTAGTGAAGGACATAGTCTCAGAGTGAAGTCCTGTTCTTTAAACTGAATAAATTTAGCCTCATAAGAGACTCAACATGATTCCTATTTTTCTTATTTCACCATAAAGTAGGAGTTAGATGATATGTACGTGGCCCTCCAGTTCTGAAGTATTTTGACTCTAATATTCACATTCTAGTCTAGCGCTCCCTGCTTCTACACTCTTTCCCATTTGACTTAGAAAAACTGGTTGACAATCCATAGTCTGTCAATATTTGTCAACAAACCTATGAATGATCTCAGAAATCGTAGGATTAGATACTACCATCAAATGGAATTGGACTGGATAAAACAATGGGCACTAAAAGAATGGGACAGATAGGAATTTACAATCATTCAGCTAACAAATATACACAGCCTAGTACATGCCAAGTACTCCTCTAGGCCCTAGATATTTGATGAACCAAACACAAATTGTCCATGCCCTTTGACAGTTAAGTTTGGGTTACTCCTATCCCAGGCCAGGTAGGTCAAGATAAGTAAGATTTCTAGAGCTTTAATTCTAATTGAAGGAGAAGTGGGGATGGGAAGACAAGTAATCTATCTGGCGATTTAAATTTTATATTTAATATATACATAAAAATGAGTGACAGGCAAAATTTGCACGGATTAAAAAAATGATGATTCTTAGAAGATGGTTTTATTCTTGTAAGAGCCACTTTGGGCTATGGCTTCAGATTGATATGCACAGTTTCCTCTCCTCTGCCTCTATGTTGATGATTCTTTACATTTAACTTTCATAAACATCATTTCAGGGAATCTGTTAAAAATTCAAATTCTAGGGTCCTAGAGATTCTGATTTAGGGATGTGGTGAAGCCTAGAATCTGCTTTAGAAAAAAAAACTTGTGAGATTCCAGTGTATAGTTGGTGGTCTATATAAGGTCTTTGAGAGGCCTTTGCCTTAGAGATACTTCAAAAATTTCAGAAGGCAATACATTGAAAATGAAAATTCGCGAAGTGAAACTTAGCAACACTTCTTGATTAAAGAAACTCATTTCTTGCGTTCTATCCCTACTACCCTCTGAATACTGCCAATTTAACATACTTTGGAACTGCAGAGATTGATTCTGGACTAGAAATAGGCAACAGGTCAATTTTAGAAAAAGTCCTTGAGAAATTCTTGTCAGATTTATTGCAAAAATGTCTTGCTATGGAAGACTGTCTTTACTATGGTTTTTCAGTGAAGTTAAGGCTCTCACAGATTTTTAAGAAAAATAAATTTACATTATACACGAATGTACAGCAAATGGCTTAGAATCTGGCTTAGAGCTGTATTTACCCCAAAAAACGGAATTGTTTATTGTCTTTGCATTTTTTTTAAGGATGTCTGTGCTTTCCAGCAAAAGACCACCAGGAGCACAGCTTGTAGCTGGATACATTTGTGTTTATGGACTTATTGGACACAACACTTGCCATGGGGAATTAACTATGAGGTGTTTCAGTAAGAAGGTGTTAGAAATGACATAGGATTTGGGCTTGTTTTATGTGATTTGGGGAAGGTTCAAGGAAGTGGGGCCATTGTTCTGGGTTGGATGCCTGCAGGAAGTTGTGATAATTCTATGACAGGGCATCTTAATTCTTAAAACACAAGAATGGGGAGAGGCTAAAAGGGATGGGTAAAGAAGTGACAGCTACTCATATTAGCAAGGATAGAGGGCTGTTTGGCCATTTTTATGGTGTGGACAATGTTCATGCTGTTTCTGTATTCAAACATCATTAGAAGTGGTCTTGTTTTTGTTCATTCTTCATGTCACACTTAATCACTTAAATCATTTTGGTGACTCATTCATCATTTATCACGGCCTTGACTGGTGCTGGTGTTCTGTGAAATTATGTCCAACCAGACAGCTGCACAGTTCAGCTGTGAGTGCCAGGCCAGCTCCAGACTCTCAGGGCCTGCTTTTCTATTTCTCGGGGTTAAAATAAAAATAGAGGAACCATTTTATATACATGAATAGAACCCAGACATATGCAAAATATTCAGCAATAGTTACGTGTAGGCAAGGCTGAGAGGCAGCTAATGTAGCAGACCAAGAATGGGATAGCTTTTCCTATTTAGCCCCATAATTGTGACCCAGCAATAACAGCTTCCATTTGTTGAGCACTTACTGTATGCCTGATGTGTCCTAGGTACTTTACACACACACAACAAACAACTTTGCAAGGCAAATTTATTTGGATCCTCTGCAGACAGTAACATTCCTAAAACCAGGTAGTAATTAAGTGGAACTGGCTGGAATATTAAGGGATTCAACTTACTGGGAGCCTACTCAGTTTCCACTATAGGAGGGTTCCTCTATTCAGAACTTTGGTGCTTTAAGCAATGGAGTATATTACATGTTTGGCAGGATGGCTTCGAGATGCAAATGCTGTCATACATCTGAAAGCCCCTGGCATGGTAACTGGCTCATGGAGGACAAGCCATGATGGTTTTCGTTCGTTCAGCAGGGTGGAAATGCCTCTAATCCTGAGTACAGAGGAGTTGACCAGTTGCCTGTGATGGTGACTCTAATTTTAACCTCCTGGTTACAGGAAAGTCAGGCTGAAAAAATCATAGTATTACAGATGCAGAGTTTAGAGCGCCAAGAAATTGCCAAGGTCATTTTTACAGATGAGGAAAACGAAGCCCAGAGAGGCAGTTATGTGCCCAGCGTCACACCTACTGACAAACCGGGACTCCTTACTCTTGGTCCGTTCTGTTTTCCAGGCCGCAGAGCCGCCCCTCTGATGAAGGCCAGAAGTCGCAGTGAGCTCTGGGGCCCCTGCTTGCTTGGTGGCGGCCCTCACAAGGTTACGGGGTCACTGCTGCCCTGACTGTCCAGCTCTGCCCTTGGCCGGTAACTGGGAGGGAGCTTCTCCACTCTTGTTACATAATCTTACCATTAAAAGTACCGAATGATTTTATTCACTGCACTTGGCAACTCAAGCACTTTTGAACGGGGTTTGGTAGCATTATTTCCGGGACGCAGCGTTGGGGAGGACGGAGCAAGGAGGGCATCGGATTCCCTCCCGAGCGCGGGGCCCGGCGTCCTGCGGCGCGGCCGGGGCTGCGGCTCCGCCCCGAGGGGGCGGGGGCGGGGCAGGAAGGAGCGAGGCCGGGCCGGGAGCCGCGCACCCAGGAGCCGGCCGCGCCATGGCTGCGCGCAACCCGGGCACCGAGCTGGGTAAGGCCCCGCGGCGTCCCTCCCTGCCCGCCCCCCCGGCCCCGAGTCCCCGGGGCGCTCGCCCGGGCGGGTCAGCAGAAGCCGCCGGGGAGACCTAGAAACCCTGGCGTGACCCCGTCGGCCGTGGCGCCCGGGCCGGATTTTCATAAGCGGAAGAAAAAGGAAAGCGTTCAGTTTTCATCTTCCAACTTTTTTGTTCACCTTCCAGCTCTCTGGTTGCAAAAAACCACCCCCCGAAAAAATCCCCAAACAAAACCGGATTAGAACCAACCTTACCCGCTCTTCATTGAATCTCTGTGCGTTTCAACGCAGCTAAAAGTGGCTGTGCTGGTGGAGAGGTGTTCCGGTCTCTGTACTGTATGACTTATTTTAAATTGTGTATGATTTTGTAAGCATAACGATTTGTAAAAGTGGCTGGATCATTTCACTGTTTTTCATGTTTGATATATCAGATATTACTGGCAAGAAAACGTAGTTACGATTTTCTAAAAGGTGGTAACTTTGTAAATCAAAGTAGCAAAGATAGGTAGAGACAAAGGTTAAGGATCACAGTTAAGTATTGTAGCCTGGATACCTGTATCCTGAATCTGCAATTTAGCAGTGTGATTTTGGGCAGATTACTTAATCACTCTGTGCTTAAATTTCTTAATCTGTAAAATGGTTATAATAGTAGTATTTACCTCACAAAGTGCTTTGGGGATTAAAAGAGGTTTGTAGTATTTGGTGCATTGTGAGTACCAAGTAAGTGTTAAGAAACAGTAGAATTATTACAGATAGAGTTCTGTTTTTAGGGGCTAATTTTGAGATAATTAGCTCTAAATTATACGTAACACATACAGATGCTTAATTTTTTTCTTTAATAGTGACTGTTCTAATAAACGGTCTAGACGTCAAGAGGTGGCCAGAACTTTTATTGAATGGTAAAACGTGTCTTTCTTTATAAACGCAGTTGATTTCTTTACTAAATTGATTCTCCTTTAGTGGCTGCTCTTTCATAGTTTAAATTCTAGTTTTGTCTCTGGACTGTGGACTTCAATAATAAAGGAGAGTATTCCCTAGATTGGAAGATCCTGAGAGATGGTAGATGGGGACCAGGAATGGCGTGCGCGTCTTGTCATGTGATTTTCAGGGATATGGCTGTATGGCTTTATACACAGAGAAGACGCACCATCATTTTACCAAAACTTACAAGTTAATTTTTCTTTCAAGAAATACAATTAAACGATTTTTTACTTTAAATAAAAATTGAGATGTAATTGACATACAACGTTTTTACTTTCTTAATCTGCAAGAATTAAAATCACTTCCATTCATTTGCTGAAAATAGGATAGACAAAAAACAATTGCTTTGTAGACTAAAGTAAATATGATTTTTCTGCAGATATTTAAATGATCATAGTTTTGTCTTATTTTCTTTATTTAAATGAAATCAGATATATTTCAAGGGTCTTTTTCCTTCACTGGTATTAATCATTAATCAAGAGAGAGGTTTAGCCTAAAATGCTAAAATAAGATATTTGAATTATTTATGTGCTAGGAAAAAAAAAATCATTCAGTATTAATTTATGCAGCATATTAATTAATGACTTTTACAGAGTTTTCTAACTAAAAGTCTTTTACTATAAGCACTGTAACTTTCAGTATCTTTCTTATTACACAAGACATTTGTTTATAAAAATTTAGAAATCACAGTAAGCACAAAAAACCAATATTATTACCAATCCAATTACTATATATTTTAGTGTATATGCTTCTAATTAATAGACTTAAAAACAGTATGTTCATTTGAGACAAACCTGAGCCTCATGGTAAAACCTTTCAGGGAAAACATTTCATCCTGGCATTTGGACATGTGAAAGAAAGAACAAACTCTTTAACTTTAATGTTAATTTTTATGTTAGTGTTTAGTGATCAGTGCTATCTGCTTGAGACTTTTTTTTACTTAAAACGTTCATTTTTTATTTCCCCAACTAAGATACAAAGCTTAAAACCTCATTTTCTTTCTTTCTTTTTTATTAAGGTATTATTGATATACACTCTTATGAAGGTTTCACATGAAAAAACAGTGTGGTTACTACATTCACCCATATTATCATATCCCCCACGATCCCATTGCAGTCACTGCTCATCAGTGTAGTAAGATGCCACAGAGTCACTACTTGCCTTCTCTGTGCTACACTGTCTTCCGCATGATCCCTGCACACCATGTGTGCCAATCATAATACCCCTGAATCCCCTTCTCCCTCCCTCCCCACCTGCCCTCCCCAACCCTCCCCTTTGGTAACCGCTAGTCCCTTCTTGGAGTCTGTGTCTGCTGCTGTTTTGTTCCTTCAGTTTTGCTTCATTGTTATACTCCACAGATGAGTGAAATCATTTGGTACTTGTCTTTCTCCGCCTGGCTTATTTCACTAAGCATAATATCCTCCAGCTCCATCCATGTTGTTGCAAATGGTAGGATTTGTATAAACCTCTTTTTCTTTGGGCGATGTTTGCCCGAAATTAGTAGGTGAGAGCTGTGTCCTTGTAGAGAGAAAGCTTGACCAGTTTGGAGTCAGAAGGAATAAAACTCCAAATCTGGCCTTGTTATTGAGTACCCTGTGTCTGTGGCCAAGCTACTTGATCTGTTTTAGCAGGGTCTGTGGTTCTCAAAACTGTAGCTCCTGGACCAGGAGCATTAACATTGTCTGGAGCGCATTCGAAATGCAAATTCTCAGGCCCAGTTGAGCTTTTAATGAATCAGAAGTTCTGGGGATGGGGCCTGGCAGTCTGAGTTTCAGCAAGTCCCCTGGGTGGTTCTAAAGCACACCCAAGTTTGAGAACCCCTGGGCTTCCGATCCCTCTGGTGCTGCGTCTGGCCCTATGCATTCTATTAAGATGAACTGATGTTCTCTTTATTCTCCTTGACACCTCTTAAGTTTGGCCTAAAATGTAGATGCATATGGGCAGTAATTTTTCTTTTGTTCATTGATGTGTCCTGGAAACCCAGAATAGTGTCTAGCACACAGACCTTCAAATACAAATGTTGAATGAAGGAACGAATTTAGAACTACTTCTTGCTTTGGAAAACTGGGGCATCTGTCTGGGCCCCTGTGTGGTACGGGTGCAGCAAAGTGCTGCACCTTCTCCCTGTTTCCTGAATATCACTGCAATTCAGTTTTGTTGCTTCTGTCTTTAAAGACATCTCAAGAGGCTTATGAACGATGTTAACAGCGTGGCTTCCTCTCTGTGCTTTTCTTTGGACGCATCTGGAAAATGGAGGTATTGCATCAGGTGACTTCGAAGGGTCATCCTGCTCTGTATCTGCCTGTATATCTGTAAGCTTCTGTGTACAGAGAGGACAATTTCAAAGATAAACTGGCAAACGGAAAAAGTAACTGAAAACTGATTTTTAATTGGGAAGGAATGGGGACAGTTCTTTGGATTTTCTGTATCGCACTGAGAGGGGATCGCTTTACGTGTATTTCCAGTATCGGAATGATCAGGGACCATGGTTATTGAGGGATGTAAAGACCATTTTGCTCTGTAGAGGCCCTTTCTGTTATCCAGTAGAACAAACAGAAAAGGCAGCTTGTTTGTTTAAAACACAGATAAAGGAGATCCTCTTCTGCTAGTTGCCAGAACAAGAACCATGGTGGGATTATGTATTTTATGAAGCACATTTATTCACTCAAAAAGTAGTTACTGAGTACCGATTGTGTACTGGGTGCTAATACCCTGGGCTCTGGGGATACAGGATGGATGCTTTCACAGAGCTGGGGCTGGCTCAGGAGCTGGGCATCAAGCCAAAGCTACAATTAAAATAATTGCAAATGTGATATGCAATTATTTTCCTTTTATTTTTGGCTATTTAAGAAATTAGATGTATTTAAACTGCTCCTTTAAATGGGTTGTGATAATGAAGTGATCTAGCCTTCTTGCATTGCAACTTTTATTTTCCCTTTCAGAACTTAGGTAAGAATCAGGGATATAGGGACCTTATGGCTAAGGCATAACTTTGGTGTAGAATGCTTCTCATTTTGGTGATGGTAGTTTTTCATTGCAAAGTTGTCTTTAAAAGTAAACTTTTTTTTTTTTTGGAATGGAATCTTAAAGTTAGGCAAAGCATGGATGCTTGCACATTAATTCTTTATTTAATACCAGTTACGTGCCAGAAACTCTAGGTGCTGGATACCAGCACACCTCATTTTACTGCACTTCGCTTTTTGTGCTTCGCAGGTTTATTTTTACAGGTTGAAGGTTTATGGCAACCCTGCGTTGAGAAAGTCTAATGGTGCCATTTTTCCAATAGCATTTGCTCACTTGGTGTCTCTGTCACATTTTGGTAATTCCTGAAATGTTTCAAACTTTTTCATTATTATATTTGTTATGGTTGTCTGTGATTGATGATTATGACTCAGTGAAGGTTCAAATGTTGACCTGCATTTTTAGCAATAATTTTTAATACATGTGCATTACTTCTTTAGACACAAAGCTATTATGTACTTAATAGACTACAGAAGAGTGTAAACGTAACTTTTATATGCACTGAGACACCAAAAAATTCATTGACTTGCCTTATTGTGGTACTTGGTTTATTGCGGTGGTCTGGAACCGAGCCTGCAATATCTCCCAGGTATGCCTGTTTAATGAGGGTGGTTAATGTAGAGGTCTAGCTGTGTGCCAGGCACTATGCTAAATGCTTTTGGCATTATCTCATTTCGTCTTCTCAACAGCCCTACAAAGATTGTTTTATATAAGACCCCCTTTTCACAGATGTGCAAATGGAGGTACAGAGAGTCCTAAGTAACTTGCTAAAAGCCAGTTAGGCATGGCTTAGGCAGAGCTAGTGTGGCAGAGCTAGAATTCAAACCCAGGTGGCTTGGTGCTGCCACTGCCTGCTTAGCCACCACACGTTGTCTATTGGCGCTAACTGGGGGGACTCAATCTGTAATGCGACAAAAGGCAAGTTGAGAGCAGGTGAATCATTTTAATGTGACTCTCTTAGAGTTGGTTTTCCTGTGTCTACCTGAAAGGTTTTTGTTTTATTACCATAACCCGCATCTTAACCATTGTAATTTATTTCAAAGAAGATGAAGTTTATGCTGAGGGAAAATGGAAATATGGTAGATTATGAGTGTAGGATTAGATACATTGAATAAGACATTTTCTAGGATGGCACATTAAAACCAGCCTTCCTCTGGGATTTGTTTTATGGAGGTGTGCTGACTGACGGTGCCGCAGAGCTTCAGGGGGTGGGGGACCTGCGAGTGCTCACCAAGTGATGAGAATAGAGTGTCTTTCAGGTTTTTTTGTTTTGTTTTCTTTTTCCTTGTCTCTGTATTTTTGTAAAACCCCAGCTCTCACACCCCGGTCTTTGGGCTTATGTTGGCCTCATGGGTTTAAAAACTAAAATGTCTTTTGATGTGATATTTAGTTTTAAAAAAACTAAAAAATTTTGATAATTTTGTTGTTTTTGATGATTCCATCTTTCGTTTCTGTGTTTTTTCTTATTTTTTTATTTCTAACGTTGAGCCTCTCTACTTTCCTGAGAACTGGAATCTCTAGTTGTGAACAAGGAAAACAGTTTAAGGACTCCATAGATTTCAGCTGAGAAAGGACCTAAGTCACCTATTAAGAACCCCTATTCATTTATTTGTTTTTTAGCAAGAGTGCAGGGCAGTGAAGTTTGCCACTGAGTTATAAAACAATCCCTGCTTAAAAACAAAGCAAAATAAAAAGTAGCATTTTCTTTACTAGGTGGCATGTGAAATTTCAGCTATTGCTCAGATTAGGTAAGAACAGAAGTTAGACATTTTTAGATTTCATTGGGGAATTTCCCAAGCTGAATTACTTGGGATTTTTTTAAAACAGAAAAATGGATTTGTGCAGTATTTTAGGTTAGTGTGGATTTTATATCCGAATCCTGTATTGTTTCCCCATAATACTTAAGATATGTATATTTCTTTAGGTTTAATGGGGGTACTTTTGCCAATATTCTCTCCTGATTCTTCCAGCAGTCTTTCATGGTAGGCTATTATTATTATTTCATAGGTGAGAAAACTAAGGCTTTGAGAGCATAAGTAACTTGTTTAATATCTCAGAGTTAGTAAGAGTTGAGATCATGATTCAAATCCAGAACTTCCAGTCACAGGTTCTTTGCTCTTTGCTTTAACCACCGCTGCCTGGGTGTGTGTTTGTGTGTGTATGTGTGTAATGTTCTAGGTACTAGGAAAGAAAACTATGAAACTAATTGTTATTTTTTTGTAATTAAGATATTGGTAATGATGAATTTATTATCGTCCATTTGTTATTGACTATAAACCAGATAACAAAAAAATTTTTTTGTTTTGCTATATAAATGTTCTTTTGAAACTTTAAAACAACCTCAAACTTTTAGGAAAGTTGCAAGTGCAGTAATATTTCATACATATTAAGGACATTTTCCTCAACAGCTGCAACAATACTGTAGCCATCAAAGTGAGAACATTGACATCGATACATTACAGTCCAGTCCAGGGAGCTTCATTCAGTTTAGTCCAGTTGTCCAAATAATGTCCTTGTTTCAAAAAGATGTAGTTCCCAATCACATGTTGCCTTTAGATATGGTGCCTCTTCGGTCTTCTTCAGTCTGGAATAATTGCTCAGTCTTTCATTGACTTTCAGGGTCTTCAGACTTCTGCAGTTTACAGGCTAGTTTTTTGTGTAAAATGTTCCTTAGTTTGTTTGCAGTATTTTTTCATGGTTAAATTTAGGTTACACGTCTTGGTAGGAATATCGCAGAGACCCTGCTCTGCCCTTCTTGCTGCATCCTGTTAGGGAGCATACAGTTTTGATTTGTCACTTTATTGATGATGTTCCTTTCGATCACTTGGTTACAGTTGGTGTCTGCCAGGCTTCACCACTGTAAATTTACTTTTTAAACTTTGTAATTAATATGTATTTTGTGGGGAGGTGCTTTGAAAATACTAAGGACCCTGTTCCTCTGAAAACTTGCAATTTATTTACACTTGTTTATATTTGTATGTATTTGAGGTTACCTATATTCCCTATGGGTTATAACTGTTAACTATTATTATTTAATATTCATATTTCAGATTTTGCTAATGGGAGCCCCTTCACCCTGGCTTTTCTCTTTTTTTTTGGCATGCCCCATTATTTTTTTTTTAATTAAGGTTTCATTGATATACAATCTTACAAAGGTTTCACGTGAAAAACATTGTGGTTAGTACATTCACCCATATTATCAAGTCCCCCCCATGACCCATTGAAGTCCCTGTCCATCAGTGTAATAAGATGCCATAGTCACTACTTGTCTTCTCTGTGCTACACTGTTTTCCTGTGACCACCCCCCCTCACACCATGTGTACCAATCATAATCATAATATCCCTTAATCCCCTTTTACCTCCCTTCCCACCCACCCTTCCCTACCCCTCTCCTTTGGTAACTGCTAGTCCCTTCTTGGAGTCTGTGAGTCTGCTGCTGTTTTGTTCCTTCAGTTTTGCTTCATTGTTATACACCGCAAATGAGGGAAATCATTTGGTACTTGTCTTTCTCTGCCTGGTTTATTTCACTGAGCATAATACCCTCTAGCTCCATCCATGTTGTTGCAAGTGGTAGAAATTGTTTTCTTTTCATGGCTGAATAGTATTACATTGTGTATATGTACCACCTCTTCTTTATCCATTCATCTACTGATGGACACTTAGGTTGCTTCCATATCTTGACTGTTGTAAATAGTGCTGCAATAAACATAGGGTGCATATGTCTTTTTGAATCTGAGATCTTGCTTTCTTTGGATAAATTCCTAGGAGTGGAATTCCTGGGTCAAATTGTATTTTTATTTTTACTTTTTTGAGGAACCTCCATATTGCTTTCCACAATAGTTGAACTAATTTACATTCCCACCAGCAGTGTAGGAGGGGTCCCCTTTCTCCGCATCCTCACCAGCATTTGTTGTTCCTAGTCTTTTTGATGTTGGCCATCCTAACTGGCATGAGGTGATAACTCATTTGTTTTTAATTTGCATTTCTCTGATAATTAGCAATGTGGAGCATCTTTTCATATGCCTGTTGATGCCCCACTATTTTTTAAGTCTTTCTTATTTTCTGGCTTAACAAGACTTATTTTATACTTTTCCTGCCCTAGAACTAGAATCAGAATTCTATTCAGTGGATAATAGTATTTAGAAGCCAAGACCTGGGGAGTAGGTATGCTCATGGCGACTGGAGTGACTCTGTTCCCAAGCCCTTTACTTGGCACATCTAAAGAGTGTGAGTACTAAATACACACACACACACACACACACACACACACACACACATTTACTTTTATATCTATCTACCTATCATCTATCTGTATCTCTATATAGCAAAAACCACGATTCACATTGTATTTCTAATTCCAGTCCAACGCTGAGGATTTATTGCAGTTTTCTCCCTTTCCATATTTGAAACTCTCCGCATGCTGGGCTGTATGTACCCCTCACCTAGCAGACATCCTTCTCCACTTCCTCAGGCTCTGAGGCCCTGAGCTGAGCACCTTCCTCATCCTGCTTGGCTCCAACTCCCTGCATCAGGTTGCTGCCTACACTGGTACCCTCGGTAAGTCTGTAGCACTGTGTGCCAGGCTGCCCTCCATGTAGATGGCCTCCTTATCCTGCTTGTTTTATGATTAGACTCTGGGCTGCCCCCATGCACAGCGCCCCCCTCACTTGTTTGGGCTCCCATACCTACTCTGGGCCTTGTGGCTCCTGCTCCTGAGCTGCCTCAAACGTCTGCTCTGCTCATCTCTGGCCCCTTGGCCTCCCTGCAATGTGTTGATAGGACAACTTCATGAAGGGAAGGGGCAGGGTGCCCGAATACGTACAAATGTTTTACTTTTATATATTATAAATGAGTATATATGTTTTAAAGAAAAATATTTTTTAAGAATACAAACTTATGTAGAGTGCCCTCTGTTCCTGGCACTTGTTAGTTGTTGCTTGTGGTATTGGCTGGAATAGGAAAGTGAGCATTACTTGGTCTGTGCTCTCTGGAGCTCACAGTCACTGAGGGAGACAGTCACGGAAATCATTACAGTAAGATAAAAGTGATGACAGGGGTGCTCTGATTGGAAAGACACAGAAGAATTCACTGACAGTCCAGGGGAGGTTTTTTAGGGGTAGGTGTTTTTGACAGGGAGTAGCTTCTGCAGAGGAACTGAGCAAAACCAGCCCAGCATGTTTCAGTAACTATAGGAGCCCAGTTTTCAGATTTCGGGGTAAGCCCATTCTACTATCATGGCTAAGAGTAATATTTTAGTGAAGAAAGAAGAAAAATCTTGCATATTCTACATTTGAAATACATAAACAGAGTCAGTGTAATAATTACGTACATTTTGGATTTTACATTGGGCATCCTTTTATGAACACTTTGATTTTACAAGTCTTTTACTGTTATACACATGAGTGATGAGGCTGTTTTTTATTATTCTGATACTGTTTTGGTAAAGAGAAGAAAAACTACAAAGTTATAATTTGGGCTTGCTGTATAATTAAGTAATTAAAAGTCCTCCACGGTGCCTGCTAAGTTAAAAAAATTTTTTTAAGTATCTACACCCTGTGGATTTAATTGTTAGGGAGGAAGACAAACTTCAAGCTCTCATTTAAAATGGGATGTCTCTGCCAGGAAAGAAAGACCCGTAAACGAGACAGCAGGTAGAACCCTTGAGGATGCGATTTAGACATGTCACTGGAAATTGTTTAAGTGGAGAGCTCCGACCCTTTTAAAACACCGTCTGTCACTTGAGGATTGGGTCACCTTGAAATGTGTTCATCTTTGAGTTAAAGGCATAAAAAGGCACTTTGAAATGTTTCAGCTCCCTTGGACACGTGTGTGTTGTGTGTGGGTCTGTGGATCTGCCTCTCCTTAGCCTGCCTCAGCCCCAGCAGTCAGTTCCCTGGAAACCAAAGTGGTCGCAAGAGAAGGATGGATGTTTCATCTCGGCTCCAGCAAACCGTACAGGTTTGTTAAATGTTGAGACATTCGAGCTGCAACTTCTGACTCTCTCTATAGTCAGGCCTTCCTCCCCTAACGCAAAGTCAGACAAGAGTAACCTCTGGTAATTGCATTCTGAAAAAGTACCACTCAGTTGTTGCTTTGCTTCTTCAGGGCTGTGGGTAGTGATGGCAGGATTGTGGTCTTTAAAATCTGGTAAAAATACCCAGATTAACTGCTTTCCTAATCTAGATTCAGATAAGTTTTCCAACTGAATGCCTAGTGGACACACTCCTGCCTCTATGGGTACAAAGTAGGAGTATGTCCATGTGCATAAGCATGTGATTTCATTTATATGTCTAACATTTGACATTGAACTAGGTTCTTGGCACGCTCAAGGTATACAGACTCCTCATCTCCGATATGGAGATCCTGGAAAAAACATTCCTTATGAATTCATATTTCGAACACCATTTTCTAGGATCCCAGGAATCTGCGTTTTTGCAAGGTCCTCGGATGGTTCTTATGAGCACTGCAGACCTAGGACTCTGTGGTAAACTACAGAGTGACCCAGGTTAGAGAGTCAGAGAATCTTTAATTATTATATATTATTTTTGATGAATCCTCTCTCTCGCTTTTTACCTTTACATATCTTTAATATCATATATATATATATTATATTTGGTTAGCCAAGTTTCTGAAAGCCAATTTGCGGAGAAATTAGCCTTTTATTTTCTGGTTGAAATAAGTGAAGAAGTGTGTTAAAATGAATGTGAAGGCATGTTAGAAGATCCGGGAGAGTTCAATTTTCTTGTGAACCTCAAACTTCTCTAAAACATGAAGTCTAGTTAAAAAGGCCAAAAAACAGACACATGGTCTCTGAGACTCCTCCTAGTTCTGAACTTCTTTGGGGCTTCTGGTCATTACTGAGAATCACCATGCATTGTAGGCCTGTGATGTTCCCTGGGCTTAGCGTGCATACTCTCCTTTCTTCTCTGGCCATCTTCTCTGGCTTCCAAGAGTGAAGGTCCAGTGACCAGTTTACCTCCCTGCCCTCACTTCTCTGATGATTGACTAGATTGAGTATGTTATATATTTTCTTCCTCTACAGGTGTTTCATGAGTGTATGTCTTGACTTCGTAAATCTTCATGTAAGCAAAATAGTTTATTTTGTATGTATTCTGCATGGCAAAGTGTTGATTATAGTCTTACAGTTTCCTCCACAAATTACGTCTTGCAGATTTCACCCCATTCTCTTCTGTTCACAGAGTTGGCTTGTTCTATCACACACCTAAATCACAATGGTGGTCCCGTAGCTGATTTCTCCACCTCTGGGCTTTCTTGTCTACCTCAGGAAAATCTACATTTGGCTTTTTAAACTTGTTCTTGTTGTTTGTTCAAATAGAACAAATTGTATTTGTCTTCTCAGATTTGCTATTTTGGTTGTTTCCTTTGAGATGTACTTCCATTTCATGAAAAGTGTACACTCTTACTCAATCAAATTAATGTGATTGCTGTTTTTAGTCAAAGGAAATAATTGAGTTAGTGGGGACAGCCAAATAATGCTGTCAAGAAGTGAGGAATGGGTTTAGCCAGGTAGGAATTCTCACAGGACTAGAAATAGAAATGTCTGTTAAATTCTTTTAAAATTGTACGTCAAATAGTTGAATTAAGTAAATATGTTTTCCACTCTAAAGATTGGTTATACAGCATTCTAAAAATAAGTTGGGTTTGGAATAGCTCTGACATGTTCTTTGTGACCTTGGATGAGTAATTTAATCTCTGACCTTCAGTTTCCTCATCTATAAAATGGACCAAAATGCCTGTGGCAGAGTTAGTGTGACTATTCAATGGGAAATACAGTTAAATCACCCTTAACTTGTGAGTGACCAATAAATGGTAGCCATTAATTCTAGGAATCCTCCTAAAATACTGCTTTCATTATTTCACCTCCCCTGGGAAGGCTTCCTTTGTCTCCTCTGGTGGATTGTTCACTGCACTTCTGAGGTCTGGTACCTACTGATTTCTGTCTTGTGTTTGTATGTTGTAGCGATACTTTGTTAATTAGCTGCTTGTGGGCAGCATCTGTGTGTGTTAGGTCTCTGTACTCCTCATGTTACTTCAGGAACAGTACTTTTCCTGATGTAAGTGTTTTTTTTCCATGTTTGTTAAATGAATGAATAGAGCATTGCTGCCTTTTCTGGGAACTTGCAATGGCTTCTTACCTTCCTGGTGTGATAAACCCAGCCACTTTGGCTCTGTCTCTTTAGGATCCTGGGTCATTTGACCCATTCCTGATACCCATACCCGCCTCTGCCCTTGGAGGTCAAACGTACATCCCACCACTTTCAGGAAACCTTCTCTTATTATCCTTATTTAAAAGATGCCTTTTAATACCTACTTATTTTGATTTTCTTCTCTGTAAGTTTTCTCACCATTTGATCACATGTTCCTTAACACCAGGGACAACAGCGGTGACATGTGTGTGAACCTTGGAGGATGAATCACTGTGGAGGTGTAGTTCCTTGAAGTATGAAAAAAAAGTTTCAGACTTATGCCCTCTGGGATGACACGTTCCTAAAATGGAGTATCTTTAAAAGATGTTTTGACTAAATATAAAGGTAATACATACTGGTTATAGAAGTTTTTGACAACTCATAAACATAGGGAAGGCAATCAGAAGTGCCCAGGATCGTCCCGGGGGAAGTTGTTTAGTTCCTGTCTGAGGCAGAGCCCACTGGGGGCAATTTGTTTTTGGTAATTTGGAGGATCGTCATTATGGGCATGTGAGACCCTGCAAGTGCTCAATATCATAAGTACTCAGCAAACGTTAACTTAGAGTATAAAAGGTATAAATGGAGTCCGGAGGCTTTTAGAGCCACTTTCCTCCAGCCAGGTAGCTAGGCTGCTCTGCTTTTTTAATAAACTTAGTAACTTTTTTCTAAGCATTTAAAATAACTTTTTAGGTTCCTCTCCTGTGATCAGGCTGTTACTCTTCTGCTATAGATTTTCCACCCCTGATAATGCTGTTCCCCATGTGTACAAGGCTGGAAACAAGAAAATCCAGGTTGCTAGAGTTGTGAGTAAACCATGGGCAGGAGGGTTCTGAGCAGTTCTGGCAGTTTTCCACAGCTGGGGTTCTGCAGGAGAGTTGATTTTAAGCCTTACTTGCCCTAAGGCATGAATTAGATATAATGTATTAATTTTCCTCTGATGTCTCAGAAGCTTACTAGTTCTCCCCATTGGGAGGGATGAGAAAATAATCATTCAAAAAAATTTTGTTAATGTTCTCTGGTTCTAATGAGGAACCCTGGTTTGAGAAAGGCTGCTGGGGCGCTCATGATGAGTCACGTGCATCAACACCATCTGTGGATGCTCAGAAATTCCTTTTTGCAGGTCAGAGTCCTTTTTCTTACCTAGTCTTTGGTTCTTGACAACATACCAGAAAGGTAAGGTTGATGTCTGCCAGATTTTTTTTTTTCAACAATGGTTCACAGTTATTTCACAGCCCTGGTTCTGTACTGGGCCCCGGAGGGTTCTTAATAAATATATATTGACAGACCAATTGATTCTTTTCAACCTTTTAATTATGAAGGTTTTCAAACATTCACAGAAGTGAGAGATTAGTGTAATGAGCTCATATACCTGTCCCCTAGATTGAACAAAAATCAATTTTGCCACACCTGTTTTATTAGCCTTCCTTTTTTGCTATAGTAAATTTTTTTTTTTGCTTTAATGTAAATCTGAAATGACATCATGCCATTTTCCCCCTACTACCTATATCTCCAGAAAAACATATAAAGCTACTTGATCGTTACCATTCTAACAAAATTAAAATGTATTTACCTCAAAGATTTTGAAAGGGGGATGCTCTTGTCTTCTTGATGATAACACAAATTTGTATAATAAAGTAATTTTTTGAATACTTCCAGTATGCAAGGCATTGTGCTAAGTACCTGTGTTAGCCTGAACTTCTCCCAACTATTTTATGTAAACAGTACTGCTTTTATCCTGATTTTTACAAAATAGGAGGCTGAATTTTGAGAAATAAGGCATCCTGCCTGTGGTCATACAGCTAGCAAAAGAGTGGTGATTTGAGGACTCCGCCTGGTCTTTGTGACTTGAGATATTGCCCTTAATCTGAAAACTACACTCTTTTTACTAAAAAACTTTTTTTTACTAATATTTTTTGTTGTGGTTATAACTTCATATTCCATGTGTGATCAACTGTTTATGACCTGTCATAATTGGATACACAAAATGAAGGTAGATTGGAAATCTATCGATGATCTCTGTGTTATTTTAATTAATGATTTTTTAAGTTTCTTGTTCATTGTTCATTTCATAGGGATTTAAAAAAATGATTACAATTCTACTCTATGTATTTGCATTTTGGACTGTGTGCTGGACATGTCATGGGCAAGCAGTGACAATAGGAAAAAGCCAGGGGCTTAGGCTGACCTGTTTGCATCATTAATCCCTGAGTAGTTGTGAATCAGTTATGTGAGGGATACTCCTTATGAGGCCCGGAAATTTTGCCCCTGGATACACCTGCCTCTTGCTGCACACTTTGCCTTCTCCTGAGGTGTCTACTTTGAGGGTGCCTTTCCCCTTGTTTACACGCTGTCTGGGAGAAGTACAGAAAATTCACTTCCCACTGATGTGTAAGAGATTAATGGTGTAAAGAGCTGCTTTTTCCTGGGAAAGGTAATCTCAAGAAGTACCAAGTCATGACACTTTTAAAGTGCAATCTGAAATATTTAATCAAAGGGAACATTGGTGGTGAGGAGCCTTCTCATTGTGCCTGATATTTTAATATTTTTGACTTCCACCCACTCTGTTTTATACAGTTGACCTTAAAGAAGTCTCTCACCTAGATCTGCATCTGGTAAACCCTGATGGCAGACAGGAGTAGCCTTCTCTATGAAAGTCGGATGAGACGTAACTGCCTTGGAGAGCTCTTAGACGGACAACTTCCCCCCATGGCATCAGGTTCACCTGGCCCTGAGGAGCCGCGGGTTGGAAGCCTGTTTTCTGTAGGGGGAGTGTTTCCGGGTGAGTGTAGCCATGCAGGCAAAATGCTTCTGGGTGGGCATGGCTGTGCAGAAGGAGTGCTTCTGGGTGAGTGCGGCTGTGCAGGAGTGCTTCCGGATGAGCATGGCCCTGTGGTAGCTACCAGAGAGCTAATTCGCACTAACTTCTGAGTTGACACACCTAATGATTACTGTTTTAAAGGAGGGATGGCAGTACTTTAAAGTTTTGATGGCTTGTCACAGACCATCTGAAAGCACTGGGGAAACCAGCCACCTTGTCAAAACTTGTGCCATAAAAGAACTTCCTGAGGAGGAATTGCAGAAGATCAGGTGCGGGAAGCTGTGTTTTGAATCAGCACCCAGCAGGTGGGATATCCACACAAAGTCAGTTTTGAACAAATATTCCCAGACAGCGTTGGCAATCGTTGTATTCCATAATGTAGTGGGGGTTTGTTTGTGTGGGGGAGACAATATCAACTCCAGCCCTGTCTGCTTACTCTCAGGGTATTGTAGCACATGTTAGATGCCTGCTGTTTAAGGGGTACACATTCATTCCAAATTCCTTCTGTGTGAGTTTAAATACATATTTAAACACAGATAAAGACATTACTAGAGAACACAAGACTGGTCAGTAGGGATCCGGAGAGCATTTGGTATTTTCTGCAAACCAAAGGGGAGGGAGATGGTGATATACACATGTATAATACATGTAGTAGCTACATAATCGTTTCTTGTTTTCTTTTTCTTTTTCTTTCAAAAGTTAGTTCAGTTTGGTTTCAAAGGATGATCTATTGTCTAAGTTTGGGAATTTGGTTATGTAGTCCTTTTGTACCCAGATTAAAATTTTCTGCAAATATGTATGTTGGGATGGTTACCCATTGAAATAAATAAGGCTTCTTTTTTGAAAGGAAATAGGACTTCGAAGTCAGACTTCCTGGGATTGAAATCCTGATTCTTCTATCTATGATTTTTGAATTTTCAAACTTAAAAAATATGGTGAATTAAAGCTATGTCACAGACTGTTTGTGAAGATTAAATGAGGTGTTACATAGAAGGCAACTGTCATGGTGCCTGTATAAGAATTACTTACCCCTCTCTTTACACAAGATAAAATGGAAATGTTGGAAAGTCCTTAAAGCTAAAGAATAATTGATTTTGAAAACAGGTATTTGCTGATTGGAATATAACCTGAGGTTGAGAGGGAGAAGTTCAAAGAGTCTAGGGTAGTTGGAGCCCCAGTGTATGCTGGAATGTAATGAGGTTGAAGCTGGCCATGTACTCCGTGCCTTTATAGTGATTTGTTTTCCTTCACATGGAAATGTGATAAAACGTAGTTATCAATGGGTTACCCCCTTGCAGGAATTTATTGTAAGTTTTTTTTCCTTTGTGATCAGCATCTTTGAAAGTTGATCAATGCCCAGACTATAGAGTAAATGTTCATTTGATAAGTGTTTTTGGTACTGTTCTATGACTGTTTAGGTGAATAATCATAGGTAATCGCTTATCTACTATTACTTGAGAATAGCAATATATTTTGGTAAAAGTAGATACTGGTTTCAGAGTTCAAAGATACACATTATAATAGCAAAATTGTAGTGATTCTTAGCATGTCATTAAAAAAAGTATTTGCCTAAAACGTTATGCATCAGAAATAATATGAATTTATAAACTTCAGGAAATAGATTAACATCCATTATAAAATATATCATTTATAGTTTACTACATCTTACCACACAGGTAAAACTTAAAAGTAGATGTTCCTGGGAGACGTCATATTACCTTAAATTCATGGGGAAAGTACAAATGATCGATAGTAGAGTTTTCCTGAAATGAGATTGAGGTGGAATAGTGTGTGGTGAAAGCAGGACATTGATGGGGGGTGTATTTATTTTATTATATTTTTCCTGAAGCTAACTATAGTTACTTAAATTTCAATGAAATAGTTTTTATTTTTCATTTGTTCTATTCTGTAGCATTTAAGTTGTGTTTATGATATTTTGACAGGATTGTGTGCAGATCTGTTTTACCATGTAAGTTTCCTTGCAGACACTAACTTGTGTGACTAGCATGATCCCCGGCACAGGTAGCAGCTTTATGAATAATATTCTCTATTGACTTACAGTAGAAACTCAATAATTAACAGGTATTTTTGGACATTTTCAGATTTTAATTAGGAAAGTCTGTCATGGGGAGGAAAGAGTTAAATAATTTTTTTCTGAAGCTTTTAGCTTCTAGAGTCATTGATCAGATCTCAAAGGACTGAGACTTGGATCTTTACCCAACAGGGGGCCGAAGTTTTCCAGCTTCTTGATGAATTTTTCTAAGCTCTAAAGATTCTTTCTGAACTTGGAGAAACTTTTGCTAGAATTTTTCTCAGAGTCCAATAAATTGAAAGGCTATGTATTTGGAAATCCAAATGTGGTTTAATAAGTCTGATGGTTTATTTTCATGAGAGTATATAGTAGTAAAACTGCAATCATAGCAATGAAATGTCTTGTGATATGGGAAATTTTCTCTCTTAGCAAATTTATTTAAGATGTTCATTTGACTGAAAAGATGAAAGGGAACTCATTTTTAGATGTCTCAAAGAGTATTGTCAGCTCAGGGATTAATTCACAGCACTGTTTGGTATGTAAATGTGGGTGGGTTGTCTAAATTTGATAAGCATATATAAACCCATGTAGGTCCTTCATTTGCTTTGCCTGGCACAGCAGCAGAATAGATAGAGGCTGAAGAACCAATATTTGATTCAGGCTGTAGAGTGAGTCCATTTATAAAGGTAAAGGGTAAGCCAGAGAGATCCTGTAAAGGAAAATGTAAAGAACTTTTTGTCTTCTTACCTCTGATTTTCTCTTACCCTTACAAGGCAGAGCATCTGGGATATGATATTTCAGTCATAGGGTAAGTCCATATATTAAGTCTAGAATGGTAAGTCCTGATGGTCTACAGGAAAGGAGAAGCTGCTGCTTTCAGGAGTATATGGTATACTTTCCAAAGAACTTTGTGAAATAAAGGGAAGATGAATTAGCAGGATGTAACTTAGACGATCATTGGGAGATAATCAGTGACCCTTAATGTTGAAGGTATGCCTGGCAGAGAACTCTTAGGAGAACTATTAAAGCAATAAAGTAATTTACAAATAGCAAATAGTTTAAAAACACTGAAAAGAAGTTGGTCCTTTCTTTTTAATCTTGGGCTCACACTCTCAATCCTGAGTTTTTTGGTGAGCGAATCTCTTGAGAAGATCCTTTTGAGAATACAAAGAAATGTAAACTGTACTCCCCAACCCACCTTGATAGCACAGCATAAGGTCTGTGGTATTCATCTGATTAATTATAAAATTAATTATTCTCTTCTTTTTAAAAAAGTGTTCTTAAAATTTATTATTTTGGTATTGAGAGACAATGAAATGTTCAAAACATAATATTTAGCTTGCTGAATTTTGACTTGTGTGTGCACTCATGTAACCATTGTCTAGATCAAGATATAAAACATTCTCACTAATTTTTTCTCACTAATATTTTTCAAGATACTATTTTAATTTTTATTGACAATATGTTTATATAAATATCTATTAAAAACACCTAAGTCAGCAAAGTTTATACAGTAAACTCTGTCCACCCTTGTACATCCACAGTTTCCACTCCCAAGAGGCAGACTTTTCATCTAATAGTTATTCCGTATTTCAGAATAGCATGTTTTTGCTACTATTAATAATTTTTCAGTTTTAGATGTTATTTATTGACTGTGCTATGGAAGATAAGACCTAGCTCTCACACATTCCCTATTTTGTCTCCTAAATCCCTCTTCCTTCCTTTCATTATAGCAATATAACTTTTATACCAATACATTTTCAGTGTTTTTACTATCGTGACTAGGTAAGTATTAATTTATAAACCATATGATATACTGTGATTACATCTCGTTTTTTGTACAAATTTTTTTTCTCTGGAATTGTCTCATTTGCTTAGTTTTCTGTGTAGTTATTTCTAATTCAACCCTACATTAGCTCTCAGAGATGAAACTGTTCTTATATTTGGACAGATATTGTAATTTAGTAGTTTTATATTTTTATTGGAGACATCACCTGTAGGGTCCTCAGCTCTCCTGTTCTAAGCCTGCTTTTCTAGGCCTGCTGTACTTCTGGTATCATGGGCTCTCCCTCCATCCCCATCCAGGGATTTATTTTCACTCTACTGTTTTGGATTCTTTGTTTCCTGGACTCCAGTGTCTTCCACTTTCATGGTTTCCTTCCTGATTTTTTGTTAAGCACAACCATCAGTGACTCCGTGAAAATAAAGGTTTTGAATGTTAAAAAGTCCTTTTATTCTTCAGTCATATTTAATTGATAGTTTTGCTGATATAGAATTAACTATTTGAAATTATGTTTCCTTAGGAATTTGAGGGCATTCTTCTACTGTATTCTAGATTCCATCCATTGTTCCTTTTGTTAAATTTGATGTTATACTTGTGTAATGTGATCTCCTTTAGTTTTCTTCCCAGAAGTTTGAAAATTTTCTTATTTTCAGTGTTCTGAAATTTCACAGTGATATATAGGTATGTGTGTGGGTGGGGGCGGGGGTGACTCCTTTTCAAATGGCACGGTCCACTTCATGGGCTCTTACCATTTATGAACCACATGTTCCTTTAGTTCTAAGAAATTGTCTTAAGTATTTCTTTGATTCTCTTTCATTTTCTTAATTTTGTACTTCTGAAATTCTTATCCCTTGAATGTTGTACTTTCTAGACTTATCTTCTCATTTTGTTTTTGTTTCTGGAACTTTGTATCTCATTTTTTCTTGGGAAGGTGGGCGAGTAGGGAGATTGCCTCTACTTTATCTTTCAAGTCTCCTATTGGACATTTCATTTCTGCCATCACATTTTTTAATTTCTAAGAGCTCCTTAGTTTTCTGTTTCTTTTTCTCAATAACTCTTTTCTTTTTTTATGGGTGAGGAAGTTAGAGTTATTTTCAAGTTACCTTCTGCTTCCTACAGTGTTTTATTTACTCTGAATGCCCTCCACCCCCTCCTCTGCATTCCCGTTCAGTTGTTCTACTCTGCATCTGTAATGTTAGAAGCTTTCCTCATATATCAGGCAATTATTTTTCATCCATTCATATCTAAGAATGAGGCATTTGTATAGTAAAGTACTTAGTCTTGCTAAAGAGAGTTATCTCTTTTGCCTTTGGCCTTTGGAAGGTAATCTCTAAGCTGCTGGAATATCCTGCCTGTTAAAAGCATCTTTGTTTACCTGGGGGCTTTGGGCCATGCCAGATGTCTTAACAATGTGGTTCATGGTGAATGCTTTGGGTTAAGTGGTGTCAGCTCTATCTTCAAAGGGGCTAGAGACTGAGGCCAGTCCCCTGGAGGTTAACCACATCTTTGTGACCAAGTACCAATAAAAACTCTGAACACTACAGCTTGGGTGAACTTCCTTGGTTGGCAGTACTCTGTGCATGTTATCACACAATACTGCCAGGAGGAGCTAATAATACCACCCATTGCTCCACTGAGAGAGGATAGCTGGAAGCTCTGTGTTCGGAACTGTCCTGGACTTTGCCTCCGGAACTGTCCTGGACTCTGCCTCATATGTCTCTTCCATTGGCTGATTTTAATCCATATCCTTCTGCTGTGATAAACCATAACCATGAGTAGAACAACTTTCTAGCTTTCAAAGAGTTCTTAATTCCTTCTAGTAAATTATTGAACCTGAGGGTGATGTTACCCCCTCTTCCCCAAACTTACAGTTGGTGTCAGAAGTGAGAATTGTCTGTGGACATCCTCTAAACTTTGTGGTTGTGAAAAGCTCATTAGAAGCTTTATGGGCATGGATGAGGCTTATCAACCATAGCGTGAACTTGCTGGGCCATTTCATTAAAAGACTGAGTTTAGTTTCTGAGGACTTTTTTCTTAGCCTGGTCAATTCCTGCAGAGATGAATCCTCCAGTCTTCTGCCCAAGGGGATCATAAGCTGAACTGCTAGTGTTTCTCAGAGTTGAGTACAAGAAGGGAGCTGGTGGAAGCACTGAATATTGATTTTCACTTACTCCTATTTTCTCTTTGATGATCTTGACAGCAGAAGTAGTACAGCATGTGGAGATGGAACTAGCCAGGTGAGAATAGAGAGAGTAGTATTCTCTGCAGAGGGCTTGTGGATTGATTTGAGTAGATGTAGCAAACATTATTTAGGGACTGGGAGCAAGTTAAGTTGTCAAGTTTGTTATACTGGTCCATATAATCAGAAAAATAGCACCAGGGATATAATAACAAAGGCAGTTTGTAGTTTGAAGGGAATATCTCTGTTGGTGCTTAGTTACATTCACTAATCAATACCATGCTTTTTTCAGATAGGTATGTAAAAGCAGTAAGAGTCTAAATTAAATTTTTGCTGAGGAGTCAGGATTTAATTTTTCACACTGGGTATGAGAAAGTTAACTATGTGAAGAGCTGAACATTTACCTTAGTCATAAGTTTTCTTGTTCATTTGTGTTAAGTTCTTTGTCGACTTGGCCTTCCAGATGTCATTTGAAATTCGTTTTGTAATGGTAATCGACCAGTTAGCATAGTTTTAAGTAACGTACTGAAACTTGGATTGGCTATTGCTTGTATCTAAGCATTTAGGTGGCAAATAATAGCTTGACAAACTTTGGAATTTGTCTTTAGAATACTAGGACAGATTATAATTACATGTCTCAGGTTTAAAACTTTCGATGTCTCCCATTCGTATATCGAATTAGTTCAATCTAAGTTTCAATCTGTCAGTCTTTTCCTTTCATGCAGTGTTCCCAACCTGTATTTTCAGGCTTTGTTTCTGTTTCTCTCTGATAATGTACTTGATTCTTCAGGAAAAAAAAAAAGTTTATTCTGAATTAAAGTTGAGTTCTTCCACCTCAGTGTCCCCCTCCATCCCCACCCCGATTTTTACCCTTTTGCAGCTGTTGGTGTAACTCTTCCAACATGGCATTTTTTTCCCCACTTCCCCCCCCAAGCTGATTCTCACTTTGTCTTCAACTCCTGTAGTACTATACCCCTCCCTCATTTACCCTATTTTCTCATTAAAAAGATACAATATGGAATAGAGGTCCTTATTTCTGCTCTTATTTTCACCTCTCTTGGTTGCAAGCTGTCAAATTTATTTTGGCACCTAGTCCAGTAGGATTTAGGAAATTTGTTTTTAGCTGACTTGAATTCAGATTACTGGTTATTTTCTCTAGGATCCTTGGTTTAAAAAATTTCTCTCTGTCCACCACAGAGGATACATGTAAGTTTTCCAGGTTATCCTTTTCCTAAATATCTCTTCAGAATATCCCCATTTTATTTACATCTTAACTTTATATTATAATTTGATATCAAAAGCAAGGATCCCCTCCATTTTGGCCCCTTTTTCTCTTCCCCCTATTTACCTTTTTCTTTTTACCATTTTAAACTAACAATTAAGTTTTTCCTCCCAGGTTTTCCAGGAGGCACATGTTCATTATACAAAACTGGCAGAAACTTGGCTGTAGTTTCTCTCTCTTTCCAGTCTACCTTATA
Source organism: Manis javanica (assembly GCF_040802235.1). Taxonomy (NCBI): domain Eukaryota; kingdom Metazoa; phylum Chordata; class Mammalia; order Pholidota; family Manidae; genus Manis; species Manis javanica. Next base: position 17,987,680 of record NC_133170.1, on the reverse strand, counting down.
TACCAACTAAGCAAATAAATTAATAGTGGTCCTCCAAGTATTTCAAGTCTGGAATGCCCTGGGTATGATTTCAGGATTCTCTGTGACCTGATACGACCTTACCTATGTAACCAAATCTTTACTCCCAAACTAACATATCAGGGCAAGATGGCTTGTTGAAACCTTTTCTGGCCAACCTAGCCTTCTCATAGTGACAGAGATGGAGTGAGTGGAAACCCAGTCCGTTGCCTTTCCCTTACTGTCATGCCCTCTGTTTAGAATCTCAGAGTGTTTGAATGATGACTGTCTTTCCGTGTTGTCTGGTTCCTTCCTCCTTGTCAGTGATGGCTTTTTAACCCTGTGGTTAAGTTAGCCGGAGGAGGTCACCATCATCAAACGGGCTGAACTACCATAAAACAGTGCAAGACAGGTAATGAGAGCCTGGCCCCAGAGCCAGTGCTCCATAAACAGTTGTCCCTGTGGTTTTCCAACTCCAAATCCAGTGATGACCCATATTACAGAACCAGAACCTAGAATGCCTTTTTTTTCCCAGAGTACTGCTGTGTAGCCAGAGCTGGTACCCTGTGCACGCCTAGGAATCTCCATCTTGCAGTCCAATACCAGGCCTCAGTAGATGGCCTGTGGGCTTGCATGTGTCACCACTCTGCTGTGAGTTTACTGTAATAAACTTCCTCAGAACTATAGTAAGTTGAAAATGAAATGGGTCGGAAACTTGTGGATATTTTAGCTGCCTCTTTCTTTGATTTCAGTATTAAAACCAAGAGTATCAACAGCTTTTATATTTGGATTGCTGGCAGGTTCAGAGTTCTTTGAAATAGTTAATGAAATGCTTCATACTAGGAACCTGGTAGAAATTCTTAGTTTCTGAAACACCTTTTGATAATGCTTCCCCTAAGAGTTTAAGAAAAATGCCAACAGAGTAGAAAGTATTGCTTTTTTCATAGATTTAAATATATTTAAAAAATAGTGAGAAAGAGTACAAGTGAAAAGCTGCTGCTCATTTTCCAGAGAGATCTGCCATTGGCTGACATGTTTATTATGTAGCACATGATATTTTCAATGCTAACAGAACTCTTGGAAGACATTTTAGAAACGTTGGAGATATCTGATGGATATCGGATGGACATTAAGTTAAAGATATCTGAAAAATTAAAAATATGTAAGCTTGTAAATAAATTCAGCTGAATTTAAAAACACAGGCATCTATTGCTATGATATTTTAACTTAAAGAATCCCACTATAATTTGCTAAAAGAAATTTAACTGAGGTATGTCTTAGTCTGTTCAGGCTGCTTTACCAGAAATACCATAGACTGGGTTACTTAGAAACAATGGAAATTTGTTTCTTGCTGTTCTGGAGGCTGGGAAGTCCAAGATCTAGATAGCAGTAGATTCAGTGTCTAATGAGGGGGACCAGCTCCCTCACTGATGGCTGTCTTCACTGTAATCTCATATGACAGAGGGGCGAGGGAGCTCTCTGGGACCTCTTTTATAAGAGCATTCATCCCATTTGTGAGGGGGACTTCCTCATGACTTAATCATCTCCTAAGGGCTCCACCTCCAAATACCATGATGTTAGGAATTAGGGTATGGGACACAAATATCCAGACCATAGCAGAGCATAATATATATATATATATAGTAAGCATACTACAGATGGCCCCCACTTATGATGGTTCAGCTTCACCATTTTACTTTATGATGGTGCAAAAGTGTTATGCATTCATAGAAACTATGCTTTGAGTTTTGAATTGTAATCTTTTCCTCAGCTAGTGACCTGCAGTATGATCTTCTCTCATGATGCTGGTAGCGGCAGTGAGCCACAGCTCCCAGTACCTGCGATCATGAGGGTAAACAACTGACACGCATGCCCATCCTGTACCCGGACAACCATTCTGTTTTTAATGTTTAGCACAGTATTCAATACATTACATGAGATAGTCAACACTGTAGTATAAAATAACTTTGTGTTAGATGATTTTGCCCCGACTAATAGACTAATGTGTTCTGAGATTGTTTAAGGCAGGCTGAGCTAAGCTTTGATGTTTGATAGGTTAGGTGCATGAAATGCATTTTATGATTTATGATATTTTCAAGTTATGATGGGCTTGTTGGGATGCAAACCCATTGTAAATTGAGGAAGATTTGTATGTAATCTTAAATATATGGCTTAGTTTTTATATACCCATAACAGGTGAGTTTCAGTATAATACAATTTATACATTTGTGTTAGTGGAGTATTAAATATTTACATTTTAAAGTTTGAGAAAAAAATATAATTCCTACTCTGCCACTTTATATGTGTGAAGCAGTTTGCTATTGGAAGCTTGTATGTTGGTTTTTATGTTACTTATTGCTATGAAATAAATTGCTCTAAAACTTAGTGACCTAAAACAATGATACACATTTTATTATAACGTAAACACTGTTTCTATGGGTCAGAAATTTGGGGGTGTTTCTGGCCTTGGGTCTCTTATGAGGCTGCAGTTACCAGTCCAAGCTACAGTCACCTGAAAGTTTGCTAGAGCTCTGGGTCCACTTCCGAAGAGGCTGCCTCCTGTGGTTGGCAAGTTAGTACCCACAACCATTCTGAGCCTTCAGCTCTTCACCCCGTGGACTTCACCCTGGGGCCACTTGACTGTCCTTATGAATGGCACCTAGTTTTGCCAGAGAGAGTGATCCAAAGAGTCAGGCAAAAGCTACCGTATGTTACCAAATGTTGGAGTTACACACTGATATTTCTATGACATCTAATTAGAAGGAGCATGAATACTAGGAGACGTGAATCACTGGGGTCAATATTGGAGGCTGACTATTCATGGTTTCCCACATTCATTATGTTATTTATTATTAGCTTGCTTTTGTATATAGTTTCTTTTTATTATTAAGGATTTCAAACATTCAGAAAAGTAGGAGGATAAATATAAAGAACACTCATAATGATCACTTTGACTTAACAGTTCATAATTTACTGTTTGCCTTGGCAATTTTTTTCTGAAGCATTTTAAGTTAAAATTACACAGAAATCATGACATTTCACTTGTAAATACTTATTTTTCTCTTTAAGGAGTAAAGATATTTTCTTATAATACCATAAAATCAGTATTACAATGACCAAATTTGAAATAATTCCTCCATGTCATCTAATATAAAATTCTTATTTAAATTTACCCATTTGTCCCAAAAATTATTTTATAGCTCATTTGGTCAAGCCAAGGTCCAAATAAGGACCATGCATTATATGCAATTGTTGTATTTGATTCCCTTAATCTGGAACAGCACCCCTTTCTTTTACTGAAATAACTTTGATGACTTTGGGTTACCTGACCTTTAGATTGCCCCAACGTTGGGATTTATCTGATTATTTCCTCATGATATTATTTATCTTGTACCTTCATCTTCTGTATTTCCTTTACTTTGGAGATCACGTTCTTTCTTAGTCCGGGATCTCTAGAGAAACACAATCAGTAGTAGATATATAGATAGATATAGATTAGACAGAGATTTCTTATAAGGAATTGGCTCACATGATTACGGAGGCTGAGAAGTTCAAGATCTACAGTCAGCAAGCTGGAGGCCCTGGAGAGACAGTGTTACAGTTTCAGTTCAAGCCTGACGGCCTGAGAACCAGGAAAACCAGGGGTGTCGATTCTAGTCTGAGCCCAAGGTCTGAGAACTGGAAGAGTCAATTGTGTTAGTTCTGGTCCAAGTCCAAGTCCGAAGGCAGGAGAAGACAGATATCCCAGCTGAAAGACAGCTGGGCAGAGAGAGCGCTCCTTCTTACTCAGCCTTTTATTGTAGGCAGGCCTTCATGGATTGGATGAGGCCCCTCACACTGGGGAGAGTGATCTGCTTTACTTGTCTGCTGATTCAAGTGTTGATCTTATTCGGAAACATCCTCAAGACACACCCAGAAATAATGTTTAAACAAATTGTGGGTACTTCATGGCTCAGTTAAGTTGACACATAAAATTAACCATCACATATCTAAAATGTTATTAGGTTCAGATTCAAGAGTTCTGGTAGGAATACTTCATAATGATGCTGTGTATTTCATATTATATCAGGCAGCCCATGATAAGTGTCTGGTTGTCCCACTGTTAGTGAGGTTAAATTTGATCATTTACCTAAGGAGATTGCAGCTACATCTGCTGCCAATTGTATAGTTTCAGTTTACCCACTTTGATCTGTAAGTAATGTATGGAGGGATACTTCCAATACCATTTGAATACCATTTGTGAAACTTTTGATTTTCATTTAGTATCTTTTGCATTTGTTGATAATGCTTGCCTTATCAATTATTTCATTAAGGGTGGCAAATTAATTTGCTTTCATTTGATTCTTTGTGTTGTTAAATCACACACCTTTCTTCTCCTTTTACCTTTGATGACAACATGTCCTGCATGATCTTCGCTGTTTTTGAATCCTCCTTCTTGTCTGCAGATGTCCCTTCTTTCTTAAGTTTTCTCCTATGTGAGGAGTCTTGGTTAGGTGAATGACTGTACTTTTTTTGTTCTGGTGTACCAAGGCTTCCCCAAACTGCCAGCTCCTAGACTATGTGCCTGTGCCTGGTACATAGTAAATAACTAAATATTTGTTGACTGATTGGGTAACAATTGTAATTGCATACAGTTGACCCTTGAACAAAATGGGGGTTGGGGCACTGATTTCCCATGCAGTCCAAAACTCTATGTATAACTTTAGACTCGCCACAAACAGCCTGTTGTTGACCAGAAGCCTTACAGGTAATGTAAACAATCAGTTAACACACATTTTGTATGCTATGTGTATTATATACTTTATTCTTAAAATGAAGCAAGCTAGAGAAAAGAAAATGTTTTCTCAAATTGTTGCACGGCTCCAAAATTTTCCAATATATTCATTGAGAAAGTCTGTGTATAATTGGTCCTGCACAGTTCAAGTTGTGTTGTTCAAGGGTTAATTGTATTATCTGTTAAGGTTCCGTGGAGCCTGGAAGAAGACTATGTGATTGAGGGCTGGCAAGAGTTGCTCAGAGGTGACGTTGAGTTGGGTTTTTGATAGGGCTGATAGCATTCAAACAAGATACTTTTGACAGTGAAAAGGAGTGCCTAAAGGATATTTGCTTATTGACTCAAAAAATTTTTTTGGATGTACCTTCTATTCAAGAGAAAATATCTCTATTCAAAAACTTTTTTAAATGATTCATTCTAAAAGAAAATATATTCATGTACATCAAACCCAAAAGATGTATTCATATTAATGATCTCAGCATTACAAAGCACGATAAGTTGAATTATTACTCTGCTTTAGTCTCTTAGCTGTCTCAATCTCTTATATGTTTTTGGTATTTTTTTGAACAATCTTTTTTCAATTTTTTAAATTATTTAAGTCTTCAGTCTTTTCAAAGCTGCATTTTGTTTCTTAAATATGAAGTTCTTGACACCCTCATTGACTCTCCTCTATGGAACATATTTGTAATTGAGAGGATATTTTTGCTACAAATCCTGAGGTATACAGAAAGCTGAGAGCAAATTCCAAAAATGGAGGGTATTCTCAATTCCCTTTTTTTTTTCTTTGGTATTTAAATGTATGTTAGCACAAATAGTTTTCACAACTACTATATTTTTGCCTCCATTCTAAGGCAAAATAATACATATTTTTATAAGACAATACTGTTTATGATTCTTTTGAATGTTTTGCTAAATTTAAATACTATAAAATCTCAAGCCTCCAATATTTCATTTCTTTCCAGTACAGAATAGAAATGTATCCAACTTAAAATAGGGCTTATGGTAGCTAGTCTTCAAAGATGGACTAGGTTTCTGGAATAGATGTCATTGTGGAGTCCCTACTGCAAGGATTCAGGCTAGCCTGAATCACTTTATCCAATAGAATATGGCAGAGGTGATGCATTGCCATCTGCCTTTATGACTTTGGGAGCCCTGAGCTGCCTTATAAGATATTCAGCTACTTGTTGGAGAAGGTTGGAGAAGGCACTTGGAAAGGGAGAGGTTCTGGTTGTACATAGAGACAGAGAGAGGCACTGCTCCACTGGGCCCCAGTTACCCCACAGAATCAGAGAAATAATTAAAGGGGTTGCTGGTTTTAGCTGTGACATTTTGTGGGTTTTCTTATGCAGCAATAGGTAATTAAAACATGAATTGAGATAGTCCGATGTGCAATTTTAGAATTTTAAAATTAAGCCCTTTTCAGTGGTTGAGCTCTCTTCATTTAATGTGTTCAAATCCTCTTGCTTGTGTAGGGATAAATTTCATTGTCTTCCTGTTTGCAGTATTTACAAACAATTGCCATCTCTAATTGTAGTTGACTAAGTTTCAAGTCAGCTTTGTTTTATTTACTTAGTAGGTTTTTTTACTAAAGATTTTCACCTGATTTTGAAAAAAAATAAGCCAACATTTAAAGGTCTTATTTATAAAATAGTTCAAGCCAGGTGTACATCAGCTTAGATTGACAAAATAATTCTTACTCTTCAAAGAGTCAAGTGTTCCTAATATTCAACCTGTGACAACCAGCAAAGAGATAGTACACACTGCCAGGAAGAAGTATTTATTTTTAATTAGACATCAGCTTTCTTACAAAGATCAGGTAGATCACTTATTCTGTGTATATATAAAAAAATTTGAAATTTGACAGCTCTGGCTTATACTTTGTTAGAAAATGGGAGCTTATTTGGATGGAATGATAAATTACGTGTCTTATCACAGCCAGCTCCAAGTATATTTCTGCTCCATAGGTTTCTGAATTTAATAAGAACACTATTTTTAAAGTGAATACTCTACTCCAACAAAGTTTGTATCCATGTTATTACAAGATCAAATAATTAGTCCATTTGAGTGTACAGTGGCACACACAATAGTATCGATGTTTTACCTTCAGTGAGATTTCTGAAATTTAATAAATTAGATTTTGAAAAAGAGCCCATATTTGAATTAATTTAACTGACTTTTCCTCTTTGAAGCACCCATGACTGATGACAAACTGATATTTTCTAGTTGTGTGGGAAATTCTTCTGCTTCTGGTTCCAACAAGTTAATAACTACTGCTTTATTCTTATCTACACAAGGCATTTTGTATGTAAAAATGAGCAGTGTATTCTAAAGTACAAGTCTTCCTCAGCTTATAATGGGGTAATGTCCCAATAAACCCACTGTAAGTTGAAAATACCATAAATCAAAAGTGTGTTTAATACATCTAACCTATGAATGTCAGAGCTTAGCCCAGCCTACCTTAGACGTGCTCAGCCACTTACATTAGCCTACAGTTGGGCAAAATCTTCTAATAAAAGCTGACTCATGTGTTTGATTGAATACTGTACTGAAAGTGTAAAACAGTGGGTGTGTGGCTAGTGTCAGCGTAGGGCTGTTTACCCCCACCATCACTGGCGTGACTGCTGCCCAGCATCACGAGGGAATATCCTACCGCGTATCACTACAGATCACAATTCAAAATTCAGAATATGGTTTCTTCTGAGTGTGTATTGCTTTCACACCATCGAAAAGTCATAAAATCTTAAGTCCAGCCATTATAAGTCAGGGACCATCTGTACTCATTTCACCTGAATGGAAAGTTATGCTTTAGAGTTTTGTGTAACTATCTTCTGAGGCTGTGTTAAATTGCCATGTGTAAGCACAGGCTTCTTAACTGACTGCTAATTTTTGAAGTAGACACAGATGCTTTTTCGCTGATTTGGGGCTTGGAGTCAGTGTACCTCTGCAGAGATATGTTGGCCTGTGATAAATATTGAAAAGCATTTTGTGCAAATTACAGATCATCGACTTTTCTGACAAACAGAAATTCAGTATTTAATTTTCCATTAAATGTAAATGAGCTCGTTTTTTATCTCATTGTTCCTGATAGCTTTTCTCTTTTTTGCAAAATAAAAAAGCCTAACCCTAAATAAATAGTTTTAGATTTATAGAACATTAAATGACAAAAGCATTGCTTTCATTTTCTCTCAAGGAGTCTGTAAAGATTCCTCATACATACTCCCTGTTCATTGTTAGGTTCTCACACGTCCAGTGCCCTACTGACTTGGGGCATGGCAGGCTTGTATCTCTTACATACAAGAGATGTGCTCAGGTCAGGGCATAACCAACTGGTATATTCATTTAAATGGCTGTAGAGACACACAGCATTGCTGCCTTCTCCTACGACCACCCAGTACTTGAAGGAGAGTGGTTTCTAGCCACAAATGTTCCAAGTACTCTGAGTTATCAGTGAAAGCCTTGCATGCTGGAAATGTTCATTTTGTTGTTTGAGTGGGTGGGGAAAAGAGTCAAGTTTTGGTCTTAACGAGTGCAGCACCTGTTCAAGTGAGATCTGTGTTCACTGCACTTGCCTCTCATGTACTCTTACTGGAAAGACTGTAGCAGAAGCTTGAGTCTACCAAGCCATCCTGGCTGATTTTAAATTTGTTAAAAAATGAAATATGTATGGTGTGCTGAACCGGATAGGGCAAGGAGCTGTAAACTGGGCATGCCCTGCCCAAACCAAGACGATGGGTCACCCTAATGAGGACTAAAAGCTCAGGGGACTGTATTGGTAAGAGTAGTTGAGTTTTAAATCCAGTAGCTACCTAGAGCATGGGGTGCTTAGGAGAGGAAGCAGAGATCAACCCTGACAATGTGTTCCAGTCTGTGAACTCTTCCACACAGATTTATCTCAGGATATTTGTGGGTAGTGAGCAGAAGCAGCTCTTCCTTGAATTTCATGCTTTGTGACCTGGGAGCCTCTTCTGGAATATTAACTTTTCTTGGACTGCTCATTTTCCAGATGGGAGTAATAACACCAGAGAATGAGTAACTCTTACTTGTTTGAAGGCAAATCTTAAAGACAATAGAAATGCTATGGTCAGTGGACTGATGAGAGTTTCACCCCTCTGCACACCACTATTACTGTTCTGGTACAAGCTACCACCTGCTCTTGCTTGAGCTCCTAATTGGCTTCCCCACAGCAGCCAGAGGGATTCTTTTCATGTGTATCAGGTCATTTCAGCCCTTTGCACAGAATTCTCTAAAGACTTCCCATCTCACTCCTGAAGTCCTTTCGTTGCTGAAAAAGTCCTACTTAAGGGGCTTCCAAACCTCGCTGGCTCTGCCTCACAATAGGCAGTGTATTCTGTATTGCCACAGTGCCAATGTGCCAATACATGTGTAACGGAGACAAAATTTCCTTCAATGACCCTTGCCAGTATTATATGTAAGATAGCCTGATATTTTCAATTTTGTTGTTTGTTTCTTTTTTCTTTAAATGCTGGTTGCAAATGACAAAGTCAATTTCATGGCCTATCCATAAATCATGCCCCTCTGTTTAGAGAACAATTTACTATATGATCCCTACCTACCTCTCTGATTTGATGTCCGCCACTCCGCATCCTCCTTGCTTACTCCCCTCCAGTTACACCTGTGTCCCGGTTTAGCCTCAGGTATGACATGTTCACTCCTGCCTGAGGGGCTTTGCATTTGCTCTTCTCTCTGCCTAGGACCCTGTTTCCCTGGATGATGGCCTCATTGCTCACTTCCTTATTCCGTTTGGAGTTATGCTCAAATATTTTCCTATCAGAGACTGTCCCTTACCGTGCCCATGCCTGCATTCTCTGTTCTCTTATCCTCTATCATTGTCCACTGTAGCCCATATATATTATATAACATTCAATATATATACATTTTATGTTTGTCTCCTCACTGGGAGAAGCTGTGTGAGAGTAAGGATTGTGTTCTTTCACTGTCTGCTGAATCTGCAGAGCCTACAGCAGTGCTGGCACCATTGTGGGTAGCCCTTTCATATTAGTTGAATGAATGAATAAATGTAATTCACAGTCTGAATTGCATTTATCAAACTTCCCAGGAGGAAAGTCCCTAATCTGTCACATATCTTTTTTCAAAGCCACTGACTTTGGGATGAGGCCTGGGTGGACTCTGTAGGCAGGCCTAGCACCATTTGGTCTAAGGATCTGGGGTCCTGTGCACCTTGAGCATGGACTAGAAGGGCAGTGTCGTCCCAGGGAGAGTGTGTGCCCATGGCCCACAGACTTGGCTGTGGGGAAGGGCACCGCTGTTGGTGGGCCAGAGCAGGCTCTCTAAATTGTGGGCCCCTGTTGTCCAGGTGTGGTGATGGTATCACACAGGATTAATATAATAATCAGGTTCTGCCTGGTAGCCCGTGATGCGGATGTTTTGATGATCCTTTCTATGGGAGCAGTAACAGTGGCATTCTGATGGTATCATTTCTGTCTGGCATCATGCAGCTGTGTCAGGATGGCTTTGGGGAAGAGCTTGGTGGCTGAGGATTGATCAGGACAGGTTTGGTGCGGTGAAGTGCCCCAGGGAGGCGCTGTCCAGTGCTGATGCTCTGACAACAATAGCCACCTTCCTGATTTTCCCGCTCTAGTGTTCCTCTCTTTCCACCTGACCTGCACATGGCTGCCTGGCAATGCCTCTTAATTCAAAAGAATTAAATATCCTTTGTTTTTACTGCTTAGTAAGGCATGATCTTTTTAAAAATTCTAAGTATTAAGGAAATACATTAACATGAGAAAGTAGAAGTCTTATGTAATTCTACCTCTGAAGAGAAACACTTCTGTCAGTTCGGTATATACTCTATTAGTTTTTTACATATTTACCAACAAATGTATTTTGCATTTTTATTTTTATAAACATTTTACATGTTAGAAAATCACTGCTGTGCAGGTTGCCTGTTTTCACTGAGTAACGTATTGTTATCAGTTTTCCATAAAGTACTGCCTGATGTACCTCATTCTTTTAGTGCCTGGATCATATTCTGTATTATGGATTTGCTATTTCATTGAACCAGTCATGATCTTGGCATCATTTGCAACAGTACCCATAAATACCTTTTCATATTTGCATCTGCATATGTGTGTACATATTTCTTGGGACATATTCTATGTGCTGATTATTAGTTTTTAATTTCTTTAATTCTGTACACCCCAATTTGGAAATCATCAGTGGCTCTGACCACTTATAGAACAAAGTCTAGACCAGTGCTGGTAGAAATATAATGTGTGACACAAAATACTTTAAGATCTTCTAGTATGCTCATTATAAAAAGTAAAAAGGAACAGGTAAAACAATTTTAGTTACATCTTATTTAAACAAATGTATCCCAAACATTTTATATGTAATGTGTAATCAATGCCAAAACAGAATTACATAGATATTTTACATTCTTTTTTTGTACTAAATGTTTGAAATCTGCTCTGTATTTTACACTGAAAGCACATCTCAGTTTGGACTGTCCACATTTCAAGTTCTCAGATAACCTCACGGGGCCAGTGGCTGCTGATTGGGTAGCACAGGTCTGATGTCCTTAGCCTGGTACTTAAGGAGCTTTACAAATAAGTCACAGCCAATCAGGTAGAGCCCACCTGCATTTGCCCCTGACACTGCTGGGTCCCACAGACCTACAGTGTGTCCTCTTTCTTTTTCCTGAATCCTGCCCATCCTGTGGCAGGGTTTCCCAGCCTTGGCACTATTGACCTTTGGGGTCAGCAAATTCTTTATTGTGTGAGTGTCTCCTCAGCCATGAGCCTCCTGATGTAGCGCCCTTGATTAGGAATGCCTGCTGTGCTTAGTGGGCCTACCTCACTTGTACCAAGTGCCATAGGCATTTCCATTTATGGCTGGACTGCTGCTTGTGGTTCTTATTATGGCTGCAGGATACACATGAGCAAAAGCCATCAGAGAACCTTGAGTAACAAGATTTATTACTTATAGGTCCAGAAGGGTACACGGCACACCTGTGGGCCACACAGTGAGGTCACTGGCAGAGAGAGACAGAGGTGAGAACCTGGGGTGAGGGATGGAGAGAGATGGACCTGGGGCTCTGCCTTTATAAGGGCCCAAAGGAGGGGTGTCTAGGGTTTTGCAGGTTCGCTCTTTATTGGCTGACTTAAGCCTAAGAGCAGGAATTAGGGTACGAGGAGGGAGAAGCAGGGTCACTCAGCAGCCGGCTGTCTAGGTTATCCAGGTCTTTCTGACAGAGAAACCTTCCTGTGTGCGGGCTGCTTCCTTAGTTCCTGGTCTGGTTCTGCTAGTAGCTGTGTCATCCAGCCGGCAATATGTTTATTCAGGGTAGATCTCTTCTGAAATGGATGCCTTGGCAATCAAAAGCTGAACGCCAGGCCTTTTCAGTACAATTAAGCTTAGTGTCAGGCACTTAGGTGCTAGGAAGGCCGGTCTCTGCATTGTAGGGTGTTAGCTTCATCCCAGCCTTACTCCCACTGGATGCAAATAGCACCTTCTGACTCTCACCTGTGTGTAACCAAGCAGGTCTGACACCAAGAACCACTGTTTTAGGGTCAGTCTTGAATCTCTAATTACCCCGTGAGGTGGTTTTTTAGCCAATTGGATGAGCCTACTGTGACTTACCCTTTCTCTGAACTTGACTTACTGTCCAGCCAGTGTGGTAAGTATGTATTGTAAAAAAGTTGGTTTTCATTATTTTCCGTGAAAGATTCCTAGTTGATAGAACCTGTGGAACCAGTTGGGAAGTGTTGGTTTTTGCCCACATGTGTTGGCTTACATTTTGTGTTATTCAGCACTTGCCAGTCTAGGGCTTTTTTCCCTAAACTTTTGCAGGACTGCAGCAACCTATTTAATGCCATTGCATTCCTCACCTCATTTAGCACAGTGCTGTACTCCAGAAATGCCAACGGAGAGGTTGTAGGACTTGCACACTAGCACTTCATTCCACTAAGAAGTTGTGGCCAGCTAGCTGTATAGCTGCATCCACCGACTGCAGCTGGAACCTCTGAGACTGGTCAACGAGTGATTATCGGCATCCTGGGAACCATTCAACTGAAATGTCCAGCAGGAAGACTGTACTAAACAGTGTTTTAGATTCAGAGTAAGTGACTAGGCTCTCCTTTTTGTTTCTAGATGAACCTACTGACAACAGATGATAAATCAAGGAGTATAATGGACAGAAATGGTTGACTACTGAAGAGCAGCAGTAGTTGGGAAATGGCTAATGTCTCAAGGAGGGATGGATGATAAAAGAGAGTGGGGAACCTTTAAAATCACAGTGATACTGCTATGTGTAGCCGGGGGCAGGAATGCACAGACCTTGTAATAGGAACCCAGAGTGTTCTCTGCTGTGGTGGTGTGTTCTGAAATATTATAATCCTTGTAGCTGTAGACACAAGAGATACTAGAAATGACAGTCAGATGGAAGAGGAGTGTAAGCAGAGAATAGACAACAACAAACTGGCACATAAGTTGGCCTTCAGCTTGGTGCCAGCAGTTGATGTATTTCAGAGGTTGTAGTAAACCGAATTGCTAATCCTAAAGATTGGTCTGGTCGGTGAATGTACGTGGAATGGGAGTTAGAAGTTAGGGACAGAGTGGTGTGGGAGATGTGATAATAGGAATATTATGAGACATTTAAGATTATCCGTAGAAACACAACTGGAAGTGAAGGAAAGGCTGGAAAGTAGATCTGCAGGGAGAAGTGTCTCTGTCTCACTGAGACCCAAACAGGAAAAATAATAATAATAAATTGTGAGAAGAGTATTTGAGAACAAATTGATAACTGACAGAAGGTCCTGAAAGCCACCAAAATGACATACTGAGAGAAGCAGTGGGATTTTCTTCACAGGAGAGTTTTAAGAAGGAATGTTATTGCCTTCCAATTATGGCTTCATGTCTGTTCTCCCCATAGGCTCATGTACTCGAAACCCCTCCTGGCCCCATAAGAGAAGGTTCTATGATCCTGATGAGATTGTGTGCACTGGAATCACTTCTCCTGGAAAGGAGATGCTAAAGGGTACTCGAATAAAATATTAAAATTATGAAGGACGTAACAAAGGCTAATCAGTTCTTTCTTTTCCCCAGACCTCATAATATGAGAACAAGGGTTATTTGATGAAATTAAAGAGTAGCAAATTAAGTGCTAATAAAATGAGATAGTCAGTTATATAATTCATTACTGTGGGAGGTCACAGAGGCAAATTCTTGGCTGGATTAAATATGGGGCTGGATAATTTTATGAGTACTAATGATATTTTTAACAGTGGAGGCTGATATTAAGAGAGAAGTAATCCTCTTAGATTCTCTAGGAGATGGTTTGCAGGGACCTCTGGCAAGTGGTGTCTGAGAAGTGTGACAGCAGGCTTTGTGGGTTCTAACCTTCAGTGGGGAACTGTACTAAAAATTCGCTTTTAAGGTGAACAATGCCCTAAGGTATTCCATTCAAGCTTCAGTCCCAACTTTTCTTATGGAGATCCAAAAGTTCTGTAATCAGAAGCAATTAGGGTACAAAGTTTTGTTATACAAGATGAGTGAGTCCTGGAGATCATATATTGTATGGCAGTGTGACTGTAGTTAATACTGTGCTATATAGTTAGAAGTTGCAAGATAGTAGATCTTAAATATTCTCAGCATATACACACACCCAAAGAAAAAAATGGCAAATGTGTGAAGTAATCGATTTGTTAGTTAGCTTGATTGTGGTGATTATTTCACTGTGTGTGTGTCAACTTGTATAGCTTAAATATACACAATTTTTATTTGTCAGTTATACCTCAGCAAAGCTAGGGAAAAAAAAATAAATGCTAAATAATTTTTTTTTTAAATGAAGCAATTGGGAAAGACATTGCCCAGAATTAGATCATTTGTGGTCTTTGGGAATCTTTCAGTTGATTTATTATATTCCACCCATGTGTCAGGCACTTTGCTTGGAGTTTTAGTAATCTCTTGGTAATACAAACATTTAGATAAGTCAGTGCCTTTCAGAATGAAAGAGCTGGCACCGCAGGTAGGCTGTAAAGGAGCATGGAAAAACAGGGAAGCAAAGAATAGCTCAACCTGTGTGGTTCAGAAAAGGTTCAGAGAAAGTGACGTTTACACTGAGTCTGACTGTTGCGGAGGAGCTCACTGTGTGTGATGGGCATTCTGGGCAGGAGGAACCAACGACATGCACAGGCCCGAGGCTGACTGTGATGTCGAGCGTCAGGGAGCCCCCAGTAGTTCAGACAGACTGTGCCAGGGGCCAGAGGGTCAGAGACGGAGAAGATAGGCGTGAGAGGAGGAGGGAGCTGGGTGGTGAGGTCCTGGGCCTGCCTGAGACCCTCTCGAGCAGCAGTACTTTCCCGTGGTGGTTGTAGTGGTGGGAGGTAGAGGAGAGGTAGGGTGGAGTTTCCAGAAAGTTCACTGACTGACAAAGGGCAGTCCCTCCAAAGCCTTGCCCCACCATCACAGGCTTCCCTATTTTGGCCACTGTCACCAGTTCCCTGGCGGAGAGCCTTGTATTCACACAATTCTTTGATTCACTAGTTTTTATTACCTGACTGAAACCATCTTTACTGTGACCCTAATCACCATTATCAGTAATTAAAAAAAAAAAAAGCGCATCCTACCTTTAGGTAGAAGGCATTCTTATAGGTCTTACATAAATTAGGATGAGTCTAGGGTGTGTGCCTTGTCTTATTCCCTTGGGTTCTGCCTACAACCAAGTCTATGTTTGGGTGGGTTAGGAGAGGCAGATTTCCTTTGCCTGAACTTATACTCCAATTTCCTCTGTGAACTTGGCTCAGCAGACAAGCAGGGAAACATGCAATGTCTCTTAGAAGCAGATGGATTGAAATGTTAAAAATCTGTTTTGTTAAATGATTTTGGCTAACAGAATAATCAGGGGGAAAAAAGGCACCCAGACTTTGCTCTTTCTCCAGTGATACTTAAATGAGAATATCATTAATCACTCAGGGTCTAACTTAGAATTTCTACACCGTTAATATCGGTATGAAGAATCAATTAGAAATGAGAGAATATCATATACAGTCTTTGTGGTGCTTACAAATGCTTTATTACTATTATTTGTGTTGTTACAGTACAGTATGCGAGCAGCCGTTTTCTCTATCACATTGTAGAGAGTGGTGTCCGTATTTGGGACATATTTCCATGTCTGACCTTTTTCACAGTAGTTTAAGGCTCTTCTGAGAAGATGATTCTTCAAACACATGGGGTTGCTAGAGGCATATAAAAATGAGATTAGTTGCAGAACCAGATGGGTATGTGCTCAGTTTCTTGTGAAGTCATCTAAGTTACAGAGCGTCAGTGATAAAGTGTAGAACTAAATACAAGTTCTAAAGTAGACATATCCAAATGTTAGCTCTGTCTGGGGAGCTGGGATTGTTTTCACACAAGCCAACATTTAGGCTGGGTTTAAAACAGAAATTACAGTCAATCAGAAGGAAATGGAGGTGGGGATCAAGGAAGGAAAGAGGATTTAAAAGCTGAAGCAACAGACATGCCTCCTGGAATTTTGAGTGGCTTGTTTTTTTCTCCCTTTTTCTAACTTGTGATACGTCAATGTTATAATTCAAATACATTTTGAAAAATTCTCCTTTGAGGAAAGAACAGGCTGTGTCATGTCAGCATTTAGTATATATTAACCTTATCAACGGGGTAGTGATCAAGGATTCCTTTAAACCCAACATTAATTTACTGAAGTATTTAGTAATCATTTGTTCTCCAGGACACGTGGCAGGAGTAACACAATGTTTTCCTCCATTGTTAGACATGTCTGCATAATGAATCAGTCCAAGTTAGAGCCTTCTAAAACCATGGAAAACTTGGTTTTACATGAACTCTACCTTTTCTTGATTGGGCTTCCTTCACCAAGGTTATTTATGTGCAGTTGAGTGAAGAAGAAACATAAGCATTAAAAGACCAGTAATGCCAAATGATAAACACATCATTTCAAGGACCACGTGAAAATAGGTGAATATATTTAATACAACTTCATCATTTTTACAAAGCATTCTTCTTTTCCCTTTAGACCTTAGCTGGATCTCCAAAATACAAGTGAATCAACCGGCAGTTCTGAGGCGTGCCCGACAAATCCAGGCTCGGAGAACCGTGAAAAAGGAGTGGCAAGTAAGGGTTCCTCTTGAGCATTCCGTCCCTGTCATTTACAAAGCCCGGCCTCTTCCCTCAAGGCCACAGTATTGAATTTTGCTCAAGATGCATCTAAACTTAAAAGATTGCAGCTGTCCATGACTTATTTTAATAATTCATATATGACGATGATGGGTTGGAGAAAGATAACGCATTTATCCAAACAAGTTAAAAATCTTATCACTCTTGAGTGGCAAAGCTGCAAATGAATTTAAGGCATCTTTATTCATGAGTGAATTCCATGGCATATTTTCTCCCCACATTTATTCAGTTTCTTAGACATACCTTCTTTGGTCATCTTCTATGTTAATTTTAAAACTGTAATGTCTAAGCCTGGTGTGTCTGCTGTTGAGGCCCTTCGGTGGAAGAGTTGACCTTCTTTGATCATCATGTTTACCTTACCTTGTTAATTTTCATAAATCTTTTTTCAAAATTTAAAAAACGTTTTGTTGAGTACTTATGTACTCAGCATGTTCCTCCACGTACACCACCAAAGGCGTGCTGTGCGTCATACAGGACTGAAAGGAATTCAGAGTTCATTGCACAAGTCAGGCAAAATATTGTGCTTGAAATCTTTCAGGGTGACATTTCACATTTTACTCCTCCTTGGAAATATTCTGATTGAAAAGATAAGAGGAAAATCATCAGAATGAGTTGTGAAATATGAGTATTTGTTTTAGAAATGTAATGGAATTAAAACAACAACAACAAAGTAGTGACTTTTTTGTTTAATGTTTCATCCCAAGAACCCTGGGTTTGGAAGTAAAATGTCAGATAAAACTGTCTTCTTAACTTCTCCCATATTGAGATAGCTATCAGGGGTTCTTTGTGGCTGAGATGGAGAAGTCAGATGTGGGGAATATATTAGGAATTTCAATTTGGGATGTCTGTGGGAGAAAAACAATTTTAAGTCTACTTACCCTTTTTATATATTCTGTGTAATGTTCAGGTCATTGATCACGCTTGAGCAATGTTTATGTCATATATCAGAATGATATGTCTTAGAACAGCATAGACATCAGATTTTAGCACCCATGTTTGTCTAATGATTCTCTGCTAAGTGGGTTGGAGATGAATTATTATTATTTTTTAAATCCTGTTTTTACTTTTCTTAAACCAGGCTGCTTGGCTTCTGAAAGCAGTTACCTGTATAGATCTTACTACACTTTCAGGCGATGATACATCTTCCAACATTCAAAGGCTCTGCTATAAAGCCAAGTATCCAGTCCAGGAAGATCTCTTAAGAGCTTTAAATATGCACAATAAAGGTAATGTTGTTGTGTATAATCTGGTGTTTATGTCTTTACAACACTAATTCCCAAACCTAAGAGGACTTAAGATAAAGTTCAGCTACTAAAATGATAGCAGCAGTAAAATTTGTGATAGAATTGTGTACATAGGCAAATAGTTGAGATTTTTCTCTGAGAAACAGCAGGGAGAGAATCTGCGTCTCATTTTTTAGGTCAGTTCTTTCCATGATGGATTAGAGTTACTGATAGAGACTTTCTTTATTTTTCTTTCCATTTCTTCAGTTTTGGAAATTTTCTATCTAGTGACTCTGAGATACTGATTCTGACTCCCTAGCCGCATGTGAAAAAGCCAGCCTCATTACTTAATAATCACATCTCATACATAAAGTATTTTCTGTAAGTAAATGGAATACTTTTGAGAATAAAGTACAAATGGGGAATATTGCATGCTTGTATATTAGGTTAGATCTTTTAGAAAAAGTTATATGCACTTTCTTAGTATACAGAAAGAACTTTCTAAATTTGCCTTAAGTTTAGAACCTTAACCTTTTAGAAATGGAGGAGACCTTTGCGAGTCTACCCCCTTATTTCTAAGCAAGGAAACCAAGACCTGGAAGGCTAGATGGTTCTTCAAGAACTGTGTTACTCAGTGGGCTGGTTTTAGGAGCCAGATCTTTCCATGGAAGGATGCTTCACGGTTCCGGAGTGCCTGCCTGTTTCTAAAGAATGCAGCTAGAACTAAACTATGTTTTCTACCTTTATCTTGCATCTACCTACCACTTCAGCATTTTATTAAAAATAAAAATAATAATAATAAAAAAGGGAGAAATGTGGGATCAACATATAAATCAAGTATAAAAATCAAACGAATATTCATATTTGACCTGATTGTTTATAGGTCATAATGCGTGATCAAAACCGAAAGTTTCTGTGATGAATGCCCTTGTACTGTTCACCATGTAAGAATTTATTCACTATGTAAGAATTCGTTCACCATGTAAGAACTTGTTCGTTATGCTTCAGAAGATTGGAGACTGACGAGAATTAGACTTGAGATGGATTAATGATTGTACATTGAGCATTGACCCCCCTATGCTGAATTTTATTGTTGTTAACAACCATTTGATCAATAAATAAATATGAGAGATGCCCTCTCAAAAAAAAAAAATAAAATAAAATAAAATTAGATTTCACGTAAAAAAAAAATAAAAAAGAATGCAGCTAGAGATGGTACATTGGCCCAATGCAGGTATTTTATCCCAGATAATTTATGGATAACTTACAGACTGAAACAACTGTACAGCTTTTGAAAAACATGTTTCTTTTGAGTTGACAATAAGATACCACCACCAAGTGTTAAAATAAAAATAGCACTTAAAAGTAACAATTTTTGGGGAAAGGGCTGGAAAAAAGGTAACAGCTTGGTATGAGCCTCATACTATATTGCTTTGTTTTATAGTGACTTTGATTTTTTGATTTAAATTTTTAGAATTTAATGACTTATTCCTCAAAGTGAGGGCCCTAGGTCCAGATTTTATTATTTCTGGCATGAAATAAAATATTTTCATTGAGTCAAGACCACCAAAGTGGTATTCCATGTTGACCGCAAAGAACAATGTATCACAGGTACTTCATTCCATGACTAACAATGAGAAAATGACCCATGTTGTCAAGAATTGGAAGGGAACATGCAATGTAAAAACCTTTTAATTTGTTGCCACTTCGTAGGGGAGTTCATTTTTCTCTCCTTTTGATTTCTGCCAATGTTGTAGTATAAGTAATAATTAAAAGCATATTGTGCAAATTGAACCTTACATAGTGAGCTCTTCCTTCACAGGCATCACTACAGCTGCTGTTTGTGTTTATCCTGCGCGGGTGCATGAAGCAGTAAGATCACTGAAGGCTGCTCGCGGTAGCATCCCGGTGGCATCAGGTGACATTGGTTGTGGCTTTTGCTGTTGTTTTCCAACATCCAGTGTTTCAAGTCAGACACTTTGGGGAATTATATACAGTTTTATACTATGATTTTAATTAGTTTTGTATATTTAATTGACTGTATTTATTCATTCTGTTAGTATTGTCTGCTAAATGGCAGACATTATATTAATTCTGAGGAATACAGAACTGTATCCCTGTCCTTAAGGAAACTTAGTTGTTGAGGAGGAATAGTCAAGTTTAAAATAATCATAAGGCAGGAGATGTAGTATAACATACATGTAAAATATAATCATAAAGGTATGCGGAAGGTATGGTTATAAGTCAGCAGGGAGATTGGTGATGCTGGGAGAAGAAGTGAATGCTTCAGAGAGGAGAGAATACATTGGATCTTAAAGGGCAAGGAGGAGTTTGCCGTGGTGGTAAGAAAGGGAATGGCATTTTGGATAGAGGGATTAGAATGTGTGAAGGCACGGAAGCATGGGCGGGGAACTGAAAGTGGTCTGTGATTGCTGGATCCTAAGGTGGGACAGTGGAGGGGCTATTGGGATTGAAGCTGGAGAGGTAGATGGGGGCCAGATCATCTAGGGAAACCATGGCAGTGGCATTTGGGCTTCGTTCTGCTGAGAGGAAGATACTGAAAGGGTTCAAGCAGAGGTGTGCCATGATCAGCTGCATGATGTCGTAAGCTAGGGGATGGTAGTGGACAAAGTAGAGAGCGGCGAAGTGCAGTTTGGGAAAGTGATCACAGCCCACGTGGGTGATGATGACAGCCACTGGCCATCCCACCTGCCTCCCCACCAAAGCATGAAAGAGGGTATGTTCAAGAGTTATTGACTTAAGATAGACTCAGTGGGATCTGGCATGAGTTAAAGGAAAATCTTCAAAGCTTTTATATAAATACATGTGTGTGTGTTTGGATAGATAGATACATAAAAAATTGGATTTTGTTTTTAAAAGAAGAGGAATATCCTGGTGCTTTAAAAAAGGAGTCTAAAAAGATCGTTAATTTATTTTATTAGGGGTGCATGAAAAGAAACATAGTATACAGTATTGATAAGCAATCCGTTTGTGAAGATTCCCAAAGTATTTGTCAGCTATACCTTTATTGACCTTAATGTCTCATCAGCCTCAGTCAATTCAGCTTTCCCTTTATATAACAGGGAAACATGCTTTCCTTTAAGATAGCAGATCCAAGGAATTTAATAACATCAAGGAAACACAAAAGATTATCTTTATACATGGGAGTGGAATTAATGATACACGTGTAAAAAATGTTAATACATTGTCAGAAATGCAGTTGTATTTTTATTTTCCTTTTATTTGTGCTTGACCCTGCTCTTCCCAACTTACCCTGCCCCAATTTTGTGGACTGTTTGGATGTTCATTTTAAGATAGGCCATAGCAGGAACTGATATTACAGTTTGGTTATAACAGCTGTAAATATGAATGAGTAAATCAAGAATACAATGATGGCCAACTTGATCAAGTTGGATCCAGAATTAACTAGTGTCCATCAAGGCAGGGCTGTAGCTACGGTTTTAGGACTATCACTGTGATGATAACATTTTCTTAATTGCAGTTTACTTAAAGCACCCTCATGAGCATCTCTGTAGCAGCTTCATTTCAGGTCTTCCAGAGGATGTAATGACAATATTGGTCCTAATGCCAGTTCTGTATGAGATAACATTCTATTTCTTCATACTTCACTTTTGTGTATAGTCCTTAAAGTCATTAACGCTTTTGTCCAAATGCTGATTTTTTTTTTTGTATGAAATTCTGTGTTGATAGAATGACCAAGTGAAATTTGTCTTCCTCCCTCCTCCCTCCCTCTCTTCCTTCTTTCTTCCTTCCTTCCCCTCCTGTCCCTTCCCTGCTCTTTCCTCCCCTCCCCTGCCCTCTCCTTCCCTTCCCATCTTCTTGTTTACTCTGTCTGCACTAGTGGCCACTGGCTTTCCAGCTGGACAGACTCATTTAAAAACACGATTGGAAGAGATAAGATTGGCTGTGGAAGATGGAGCTATGGAAATTGATACAGTGATTAACAGGACCCTGGTGCTGACAGGCCAGTGGGAAGGTAGGTACATGTCCTTATCTAAGAGGGAGACATAGGTCTTTCCCGGTTAATCAAATGGTGAGGATCTGGTAAGAGGCAGCATGTTTTGAAAGTCATTGTTCTAGATTACAAGACACCAGATGAGAGGGTAGATCTAGGAAAAACATGGTAGGATTGTTCATCCGGTTCTCTTTATAAATCTAGGCAGTCGCCCACCTGCATGGTTTTTTTAGATCCCTTTGAGTGCTTAGGTGAATAGTTATTTTCATGCAATAGATTGCTTTTATTCTATCCTCTACTGCTTTGTTACTCATAACAAATCACTCCAGGCAAGTCTTTTATGCAAAGTTTATTTGAATATGATGGAGGAAATGTCCCTTTTTTATGTTAATCTTTGTGGATTTTAAGGGTGGGGGATTATTAATAAGGCAGTCTGTTTTTACTCCTGCTGTTCTTGCACATAGTTCTCGTGAATATTATTTCATTTTCACCTTTGAGATTCATGATTTATTATCACATTGATCACAATAAAGAATTGCCCATTCCAGTAACAAGCCATTGTTTTTATAGTTAGATATTAAGAAATAGATTATACCTCTCTTAAATATATTTTATATGCCACAGATTGTTGGTAGCAAAAATAAGTACAGTTCTCTATTTCCAAAAAATTATTCTAGTAAGTAGTTTAGCTAATTTTTTTTAACAAAATCATAAAATAAAGCCAGAATCATATCGTTTCTTTAGATATGTAAATATCAAGTAAATGGCATATTTTATGGTAATTCTGGAGGTTATGTCTGCTCACTGTTAAAAATTCTAACCAGGAATAAAGGAAGTGGATGTTCCACATAATCTCATCCCCTAGAAATAATTCCTGACAGTGCTACAGTGCACAACTTTCCAGACCTTTCTCTTCATATATACACACTATGCAGCTCCTACCCTTTTTCAACGTACTTACTTTCAATAAAAAGTAAGGTTATATTGAATGTATTTTTCCTTAACTACCCACTGAACTTGCCAATTTCTCAAGGATATCTTTCTGTGACTCTACCCATCAATCCATCTAGTTCATTATCTGTAACTCCTAACTTTGTTATGTATCCATTTAAGAATTCCTTTTGGTTATGGGGTAGCAAAGATTCAGTCAATGGTCTAAACATTCAAGGATTTATTCTCTTATATAAAGCCTGGAGGCAGGTATTTCTGGGATATTTTCACAGCTCCACAAATTTCTTGGTGACAGAGGCTACTTTTATCTTTACTTTCAAAATGTGCAGCTTCTACTCTTATACTCATGGGTACCCCCTTGTCTAAGACAGCTCTGGAGTCTCAGCCTCCACACTCATCCCCTAGACAGCAGGCAAGGAGGGCTTGTCCTCTGCCAAAATCTCACACAGCTTTTTGCTTACACCTCACTGACCTAAGCTGAGTTACCTGGCCATGCTTGGCTGCCACTGAAGCTGGGAAATGAAGTCTTCTAGCTTGGAATATTTGCTACATGCAGGGACATTCTCTAAAAAGAGGTGGTGTGCATTTCTGGGCTTAGATGGAAATGAGGGAGGGAGGTACCAGCAGGGAGGGCAGCACGCCACAAGTTCAACAGGGCGCAGCAGTAAAAACCTTAATGGCAAAGGAGCAGGCGAAACAGCAACAAAAATGTATAAATAAGAAACCTTAAGTCAAAGTACAGCAGTCTGGACTGTTAGCTCCGGGGCAAGTCAGCAGCCCCTGAGAGCACCATTGAACTCCAGGAAATACACTCACTCCTCTGGCAGTTTTGAATGGTCTAGAAAAAAAATGTAAGGCCACCCATTGCCTTACACACCCATCCATACTCATCAACAGTTTTAGCCGTTGCCAGGTTTAAGCTCTTGACAGCTCACAAATAATCTTTTTGTGCTTTTAATTTTTGTTACTTTTCTTCTGGGCCATGTGTGCTTTTGACCAATTGCAATCATTCTTGAAATGCTTATTTTAAATAGCTGTCCCTTGTCTCTACATATTAATTTGGCTTGTTTGCTTCTAGTCA
Organism: Manis javanica; assembly: GCF_040802235.1. NCBI lineage: Eukaryota > Metazoa > Chordata > Mammalia > Pholidota > Manidae > Manis > Manis javanica. The sequence goes on along the minus strand of NC_133170.1, from coordinate 17,963,489 downwards.
CAGATTCCAGTTAAGATTTAGGGCTAGAGTAAGAGAAAAAAATGATTAAGCATAATATTTAAAACAAATCTGGAAATAAACTGTGATTTAGTTGGATAAAAAAACTATGTCCTTCATGTCTTTTATTAAGCAGTTGTAGACACAGAAGTATGGTGGTTTAAATGATAACTTGTGCTCTTGTCTTTAGAATAGTACTAATTGGAAAAGAAAATACAATAGGACATGAGTTTTGATGTTATTGGCTAGCTTGTGAATGGTTGAGAACTGATTATTTCCCAGTAACAGGCGTTCATGCAAAATACAATAACACAACTTTGTCCCCGACCATACTTTTCTATTAACTTTTTTTATGGTGTTAATAACCTCTTGACCCAAAACAAATTGAAAAGGAACATTTAATACTAGAAATTTAATTCTAAGGAGAAACCCACAATGACTTATGCCTTTTTTCACTGTAGTTATTTTGTCTTAATTTCGGTTTTCAATTTGATTACATATTGTATTTTTCAGCATCATGTTTTAATATTAATTGTTTACTAAAATATGAGCATAAAATTGATCTCTTGAAATTTGCTGATGGAAATGTCTGTCAGGCTATTTCATGTTCAAATCCAGGCCCCTCTCCTCTGTGCACTGAAGTAGGTAGGGCTCTGGTTAAAGGACAAAAGAAAGAATGCTGTGTTTAAACCTGTGCTCTCAGAGTGTATCCTAACTATTTTTCATGGTCACAAGGGGCCACAGTTTAGGGTCTGAACCTAAAGAAGAGACTGGAGGGGAGCTTGTATTCCTCTCTTGGATTCTCCCTAGTTTATGTGTTCTTTTCTGACTTCTAACCCTTCTGCCCACCTTGAGGCTCCGTCACTCTTAGCAGACCTACCTGGTGGCTCTCAGAGAAATGGAACCGGTGGGCAGGAAATCCTCCCTGCCCTTGTGACACATGTGCTTTCCTTTACTTCTTCCCTTTCTCCTTCTGAGTCCATCGAGATCCGGCTCTCATCTCCTCCCAGATTTTCAGAGGCTTACTCCATTAATTGGCCACTTTTCCTCCTGTATCTTCAGCCCCTCTCTCTACCAGCTTAATTCCCATGAGCGTCTAAACATACTTAAGCTTTTCTTACCCATATGCCAACATTCCCGCTCATCCCCCATCTCAGTCTCTTTTCTATTCTGCCTTTCAATGGTTAAATTCTTAAAAGGGTCGTGTTTACTTGCTTCTCTTGAGTCTATTCTAGCCTAGATGCTAATGACCTCTTGTTTCCGCGCGCTCAGGGGCTAGTCCTCAGTTGTTTATTTAGCTTTAACATTTGGCAGCATTTGGCACAGTGGACTGTTTCCTCCTTCTGTAAACACTCTTGTCGTGGCTTCGCTGACCCTGCATTCTTCAGGTTTTCCTCCAGGTTTCTGATAGTTCCTGCATCTGGTTTGACAGCGTCTCTGCCTCTTTGAACACCTCTGAAGTGTTGGTGGTCCTCTGATTCTGTCCCAGCAAATTCCACCTTCTCAAACTCTGCCCACTGTCCCTTGGAAACCCCTTGTGCTCACCGATTCCAGCCACATCCCCTTTGCTGGAGGCTTCCAATGTCCTGAGCCCCAGAACCCACTTTCTGCCTGACCCCTACCTCCTGTTCTGTTTCCCCACTAAACCCTGTTGCTTTTCATTGATCATTTTCACAAAGGTAGACATCCAGAATGAGTGAATCTTGACCAAATCCTTAAAGACACTAGTCCCATGAGAAAGAAATACGTTAAAAAATATTTACATCTCCCTAACTTTACCAATACTTTCTCTTAAATGCATTTTAATGTCAGAACTGTTGTATCAGTAACTGAATTATCCTGGAATACGGTGATGCTGTTGGGGCTGCTGAAATCTCTGGGCTGCCTAGCGCCATAGCTAACAATTCAGCCTGCCGTGCCTTCTGACTTCATGTGTCTTTCTATTTAAACATCTTTGTTATTGTTGTTTTGCCTGGTCCTTTGCTGTTAGGCTTTTTACTCTCATATCCTGTTGAGTTCGTGGCACACTTGTCCCCCCTGCCGATATTTCCCTCACTTTTTCCCATCTTGGCACAGAAATGAATCCACCTAACTGAATCCTCAGGACACTGGTTCTAACTGAATAGGACATGGAATGTATGGCTGGTTCTCAGAATTACCTGACAAACATTTTCACATTTCCTGGACCAGCTCCTCTCCTCCCTGAATCTAGCATAGCCCCCTGAATATACATAACATGAGAACTAGATGTGAGGAAGTTTGGCCCCTTCAGCATGAAAGTCGCCCCAGGTGATCTGACTCTTCCCCTCTCCCCCGCCATACCGTAGTCCTGTAGAGAATCACTAGCTCGGAGCATCTTTTATCTTTCTTTCTTTTTTTATTTTTTAAACATACTTCTAGTTCTTGGTTCTAGTTTAGGTGCAGGATAATGGAAGCATTGTTGAATTTACATATCAATAAATTTTTACAAGTCATAGTTCCCATGTGTTTCTGTTTATTTATCCTGGATCTGCAGTTAGCTGTAAGAGGAAGTGTAAGGAATAAAGGGTTACTCGGCCCAGTAAAGCCAGAAAGTTCTCCTGCTTCTGTAATCATGGGAAAAGGACAAAGCCCTCAACCTGGGAAGGCTGTGCCTTGGGATGATGATAGCAGCTCACTGGCCTCTGCTGGGCTGGGAGATTGGTGGGGGTACCCAGCCAGCCGTATAGGCTGGTCGTCACTGGTCAGTCACACTCAGAACTTACCCAGGACAAGTACACTGGAGTAAGAAGGGACGACAGCCCCAGCTACTAAGAAGCGTTGGGAGCAGCCTTTGCATTAGCTAGACCTTGGCTGGAATCCTGGCACTACCTTTAGTAGCTGTTTTCTGTTGGGCAGGTTTACTCCTCTGTGCCTTCTGTTCCCTCTTTGTAAAACAGCAATAATGGCATCTGCTTCACAGAGTTTTAATAGGGATTAAATTAGGTAATGTATGTAAATTGATCATCCTGTTGCTTGGCCCAGACGAATGGGCCAGTTTCTTCTCTTTGCCCTTCTTCCTAGTGATGAGAGTATGTTGTCAAGGGAAGTAACTGTAAAGCACCTATCTTGAGTAAATGAAACGGATCTCCAAAGACTTGGGTTTTTGTCATTGTAATTTTGCTAATTTACATCTAGTCCTTGGATAAACACTGCCTCTTTTTAAATAAACTAGCAAGGTGGGCATAAAATGTAATGATTTCTATAGTCCTTTGAAGCTATAACGGCCTGTGATTTTATATTTGGCATTTTCGTTGTCCGTGGGTATTATTCCCATGATAAGGACTTGTCATACAGTACTTTTTAATGACAGTATTGAAGTTGGCATCTAAGTTGCATTCCTTAAACAGTTCTTTGAAGAAAGCATTCACCAGAAGAGGTTCATCATTGTGTAAATCTTACTGAGCAGGTTTTGAAAATTAAATGTGTTCTCTACTCTGTAAATATACAGAGGTGTTCATTCTTCACTTTGTTATGATCCTCTCTGCTGCCTGTATTTGCCTAGTATGTTATGAGTGACGTGCAAATGGTACTGGATTCTGCTTTGTTCAAGCATCTTCCTGTTACTTGAGCTCAGGACCTGGAGCTGGCTTACCTGGTTTTTGGAACCCTGTTCTAGACTGGGAAACCACAGACATGGCCCCAAAGATGGTTTCTTTTGTCACATTTTTCCACGATAGTGTGTTCAGTGTCACAGATGGAAATATTGTTTGCTTCTTGTATCCAGAGTCTCATGTACCTGCCATGCCCTTCGGTTCTTCAGCTCTGAGTTGCTTTCTTAAACTTGGTTTGTGTAGGACGTGCCTCATGCTATCAAGAGTTTTAGGGTGAGAGAATGGAATATTTGGGCCAAAGCCACAGTGTCTATCATTGGGTCATATGAAAGTGGATTCCAAAAATCTTCAGTCTGGGCAACAATTTATTTTTCTTATTTGCTTATTTTCATACAAGGAAGATGGTAGAAAGAATATTCTTAAGAGAAATTGGTATTTTTCTTTGTTGTGTAGAGCTGTTAATCATAACATCTTATGAGAAAAGCCATCTCTAAATCTAGAGACACTGGGGAGGTATCACATAATCCATAATCTGTGCTTTCTCTGTTTTGGGAGTTGTTTATAATAGAACAATTCTGGAGATACTTATGGCAGCTGAATGCTTTTATGGTTTTTGTTTTTATGGTATGATTCTTCAAAACTTCAAATACTATTGACCAAAATGTGTGTTTTATCTCTTGGAGGGTATTTTACTACCTGGTGTAAAAGAGGTTATCTCTGCTTTAGTGTTGCAAGATTAATTAGTTGCTTTGGTGGATGAAAACTGTTCTTGAACATTTTGTGACTTTTGTAGTTTAAAAGGTTGCTGTGCAATTTTATATTAAGTGTTTTACTGTACATATAATTATCTTGAGAGTTATTTTCAGGCCATTCTTGTGCAGTGTTGAACATCTTTCTGGTACTCAAAAATAATTGCTTAGATATGTTCATTAACAATTATTTTTTAAGTGCCTTTGAGTAGCATGAAATATAAAAAGACATCTACTTTGTGACTTTTAGATAGGAAATACAGCCTTTAAATATTGGACTTTTACTTAAATCATAATTTCTTTGCCTGAAAGCTTTACAAACATAGTTTTCTTTGTCTACAATAGTGCTTTTCCAGAAAACTAAACTGATTGCCAGCCACATCAAGATTAAGAACATACTTTCTTTTTAGGTGAAAGCTAGAGAGAAATAAGGTAATTTTAAGTAGAGAAAAGTAAAATGCTATAGATGCAAATTCCTGTTGGCATGGGGAGGCCGAAGGGAGAGCCAGTTATCAACTTGTTTTGGATGCTGTTTAAAACAGTTGCAAAAAAAAAAAAAAAACACTTGCAGGATGTCCCCCTCTGCCCCTTGGATCTATATCCTCATCACACACGCCTTTCCCAGTGTAGCCAAGTTCTCTGATTCCATCAGTGACGCACTCCACCAGGCCAGCCTCACTTGTTTTTTTCTTCCAGGAGTAATGAGCCGAAGGCCAGGTTATGACCTTCATTTCCTCTTCTCAGTGTGGCAGTAGAAGGAGGGACAGACAGGTGGCGCCTCCTCTGCTGGCTGTGCTACCATATTGATTAAGCATCCACAGTGTGATGCATCCTGGTTTCTAGTACACCCACTTGTGCTACTCCTGAAAACCTCATTATGAGTCAAAACATTTATTGTCAGGTTTTTAATGTTACATCACTGTGCCAGCCACATCTCTGATGTATGTGTTTTGTTATATTTTTGCATTATTCTGACTAATTTGAAGTCATGGTGTTTGAATTCCATTTTCATGTGTCAGTCATCTTTTCTAATAGCCTTTCAAATTATTGTTTTTCTGGTACACGCAGGAATTAACTCTTTTTTTTTTAAACATAATTTTCAGTTTCCGTAATGTTCGTCTCTTTAACAATGAACATGTATTACATGTGAGTATGTGAGCAGGGAAATTAATAAAGGCTCTAGGGAATAAGGACATGATGTATGCAGAGATTTATCCATAAGGATGTTAACTGAAGCATTGTTTGTAAAAGCAGAAACTCTGAAGCCCTAAGTATTCAATAATAGACAAGTGATTGAATAAATTATTTATGACCATAAGTTGTGCAGCCATTAAAAAATTGTGCTACAGACCTGTGTTTATTAATAGGGAAAGATGTCTGTGATATGTCAAGGGGAAAAAGCAGGTTACAAAATAATTTGTACCATGTATAATCACGCTTTTTTGTTTAAAAATTATAAAATGGTTGATAATCTTAAAAAAGCCTTCTCATAAGAAAAATACCTTGGTGCTAAATAAATTTTAATAACAAAACGTATCTTTTTTAACTTTTATTTTTGAATGATTTTAAACTTAAAGATAGGTTGAAAAAACAGGACACAAAACTGTTACCCTGCAGTCAGATTCCCTGTTATAAAGTTCTATCCCGTTTACCTTTTGCCTTATTATTCTCATTCTCTCTTTTTCTATCTCTATATGTGTGTGTGTGTGTATGCATTTTTGGGTATATAATTAATTACATATGTATTTTTTTTTCTGAATTTGAGATTAAGGTAGACCTGTTGATCTGTTACTCATAAATACTTCAATATGTATCACCCATGTACCAAGCCACAGTACCCCATCCAAATCAGGAAATTATCCATGATCTCCTATTAGCATTAATTTCACAGACTTTGTTCAAATTTTGCAGGTTGTCTCAATAATGTTCTTTATTAGGTCCAGGATCAATTGTTTTATACCTCCTTAGACTTCCTCAGTCTGGAAGAGTACTCAGTGTTTCCTGGTGTTTGAAGAATAGACCTATTATTTTGTAAAATGTATTTCACTTTGGGCTTGTTTGATGTTTTCTCTTGCTTAGATTGAGATTATGTTGTTTCGGCAGAAATACCCCGATGTTTTGTTCTGTTCTTCTCAGTGTATTATTTCAGTAGTCACAAGATGTTGATTTGTGCCATTATTTATATTATTTTTTTAGTTGGCTTACATGGTTTATGGTAAGTTTCTCCATTGTAAAATTAATAAGTATTTTGTGTTTTAGTAATTAATTAATACAGATTTTGAATGCAGATTTTTGAGGCTCTGTTAATTTACCATTCCTCACCTAACTTTTGTTCAGTATTTTTAGCATTCATTAATTATTTATTCAGTTATTACTCTAATAGTTGCCAAATGGTGATTTTCTAATTCCTTTATTTCTTTTATACTTTTGAGTTAATGGTAACTTTGACTTCCTTCTTTTCTTCCTTTCTGTTTGTAAGAACTCTTGGATTCCTATTTTACTCTATTGGTTATAATCCATTACTATCATTATTTATTTTGATACTCAAATTGTCTCAGATTTGGCCAGTGGGAGCTCCTTCAGCCTGGTTCCTCTGCCCTTTTTACATGTTTCCATTACTCTTTGAGACCTTCCTTGCATTCTTATGAAAGATATTTCAGGCTTATCCTTACCTTTCTTTGGAATCAGCCATTTTTCTAAGGAGCTCTGCTGCCTTTCAGTGAGACTGGTATTTAGAAACCAAGATGTGGGTGCCACATATTACACTCCTTGCTGCAGGCCTTCCCAGTGGACAGGTCTCAGAAGTCCACATGCCCACGTATTCTCAGTGCACATGTGTAAACACACATACATCTGTATCTATTTGTCTATCTACTTGTCTATCTCTCTTTGACTATCTGTCCTCTCCTTTTTCATATTTATGCCTCTCTTTCTTGTCAGTAAGAAATCATGCACCTGTTATCCTCATATATTTACTTACTTGATTAGTTTCCTTGTATATAACAGTCTTGACCGTATGGACTGCTTCCCTGACCAGTGCTGTCCACTCAGGCTGTTTGAGTTCACCACATCCTTCAGAATTCTCAACCATTACAGGCCCTGCTCTGGTAGCATACAAGCCAAGAATTTCCCTAGGCCCCAGGGACATGCCACAGGCCCCAGTTTCCCTCTGCCTTCATTATGGGGAGTGGCTAGCAGTATCTCTGCTCCCCCTCTTCTCTCTAGCTGAGAGCTCCCACAAAGTAGAGTTCAGATTGTCTTTCTGAATCAAAAACAAGAGGCTGTTTGATCTTAATTGAACAGCTTACCTTTTATAGTAATTCACAGTTTTTCTTCATTTCTGTCTCTGCTTATTATTAAAGGTAGATATAAGGGAAACCAGTTAATTGATTGCCTTCATAGTAATTTGAAATCACCTTTACATTTATTCTCAGAACCTGAGATATATTTGAGCTCTGAAAGTAAGGATCTTCTATCCAATCTTGAGAAAAATGAGGTTTGGAGAGGAATTCAGGAACTTTCCAAAGTGACACAGCTAGTTAGTGGGCAAGCTGGTGTAGGAAAGTCCTGATTCAGATAAGTATGCTTCACCACGACACAACATCCTATTTTGCTCCCATACAGAGCAATTTATAGACTGTTTTCAGCATATTAAATCATACAAAATTAAGTATGTTCTGTTTCTGAATTACCTTGGAACTTCTCATTTTACTCGACTTTTTATCTTAGGAGAATGAAAATCAGGTCCTAGGGTTATAATGCTCATCTGTAAAGTTAGTGTGAACTAGATGGGAGTTGACATCCCTTTGGGTTCTAGGGTTTGATTACTCTGTTACTCTAAGTTCTTTCATTTATTTCTTTGCAGATGCCTTTTAACTACAGCATACATGTATGTGTGTGCATGTGTGTTTGCGCTCACTTGCTTTGAAGGCAGAAAGTTTGGGGAAATAACATTTCATTCACAGCTGAAGACTCGAATTCTGGCCTCTGTTGTACCATGGCCTAGTGATAAAATTTTAACAAGACATGTATCTCTCCACGTTTCTTCACCTCTGAAACGTGGAGGCAGCTACCAGTTGTCTCACAAGGAATGGTTATATGATTTGTGGAACACACTTTGAGCATCTTTGAAGAAAGATGTTTTGGACACTTAGGGGATCTCTCATTCTTTTGTGTAATTATTCCTCATGAAGAATTTTTGGAAAGAGGACCTTTTGAACTTGTTACTTCATTTGTAATTTCCTCCCCATGGGGAGGCCAGTAGCAGTGATACAAATCCGCACCCTGCTGACCTCCCCTGCTGATGTATGTGCAACCTCTCCATTAGTTCTCCCTTTGTTTTGCTCCTGTGTATTGGAAGGAAAGTGATGAGTATGTCACAGGGCATCATGATTTCACACCGATCTGCATGCGTGTCCTGTCATTGTAATGCCAACGTGCCTAAAACTACCCAGACACTAGTAATGCTTCCCTGTTGTGGCTTCTATGGCTTGTGTTGGGGAGAAGTGGTTTATTTTTCTTACATATAAGATCTTTAAATTCTAATTATGCTTTCATAAGTATTAAGACAGTGCTTGCTTTGTTTATCAAAGTTATTTTTGTATTTCTGGAAGTGTATAGGAAAAATATGAAAAAATGATTCGGTGACTGCTAACTGCCTGGTTCTCTTCTAGTCACGTGTATTCTATTTAAACTTCCTCAAAATATGTGAGCAAACTGAGGCTCCCTAAGCAATTAGGCTTAGAAAAAAATAAGAAATTCCTACAAGTCTACATAATTAGAAAGTAGAAAAACTCTTATCCCAGGGGTCTGTGCTATCTGAAGGAACATGGGCTCTTGAGTTTGAAAAAAATTGTTTGGGATATAGTAAACATTTGATTCCCTAGCCAGCTCTTCTAGTGCCCCCAAAAGGTATTTATGTTCTTTAAGGAACGTAGATCATAGTGTCCTCTGCTTTTATAAGTCCCTCTCTACTCTGAACCTAATAGGCACTCAGCAGTAGTAGCAGGAGCGCCACCACAGCCAGTAACGAGAGAACAAGTAGCTGACGTGCCTTGAGTGTTGGCTATATCCAATACACTTTCCTTAGCACCTTGGATATATTAACCTATTTAATGCTGGAAATAACTCCAGGAGGTGTGTGTACTTCTGTCATCCCCATTTTGTAGATGAGGAAACTGAGACAAAGGTTTAGAGTTAAGTAACTTGCCCAAGTCAAACAGCACATTCATTTTAAAGTTGGGATGTGAACCCGGGCGGTAGGGGCACCCACACTGTTTTTCCTCACTGTTCCACACTCCTCAGTAAATATCTGTTGTATTAGAGTTATGAGGTGAAAACAAATGAAACCAATTCTGATGCACTTAAGCTGAAAAGGGATTTAGTAGGAGGACATACTTAGAGTAGCTTACTGAGTCAGTAGGAAGCCTAGAGAATCAGGCTTGGAAAACAAGCTGGCCCATGAACAACGGGAACAGAGAACAGAGCCAGGTGTGTCGTGGGAAGTTTGGTTCCAGGCCTGTTGCTGGTGCTGCTGTCACTTGCTAGCAGGGGTGCTGTGCTGGTGGCTGGTGGGCCCTGGACTGGGATCTGCTGTCATTGCTATGCTGTAGCACTAATGAAGGTCTAACAGTTCTGTCATCTTTGCGCCACTCAGTAAGAGTCAAAGGCCCAGGAGAAGCACTTTCCTGATGGGGCCCAGGCCATATTTTAAAAGGTCAGCTATGTTATGCTTTCTGATTGAACCATTCTGGTACATTCTGGCAGAATGGTAACAGAAAGAAATGACAACTTTCCCAATATAGAACTTTAAAGTCTAAGGTATTTAGGTATTTGCTCAACAAGTATCTTGACCCTGTTATGTGGTGATATAAACAGGTCAGTAAAGTGATTTGAGTTGTTGGCAGTTAAAGAGTGAGAAGGTATTAGTTGCACATTTGTTAAATCCAGTTAAGCTCTAAGGGACTGTTTTCGGTTCATTCTGTTTGGATCATGGTTTAAAGAGCATAACTTGCAGGTGGCTGGTATTTAAACCATAAAATATGCCTGCTTTTCTGGTTAATTTTAACTGTAGGTAAAGGAATTCACTGGGTATCAAAAGGTAATACTCTTTAGATAAAGGCTAGTAGTTTGGTTCATAAATATTATCAGGATCAATGTTTTAAGGTTTTTGTTATACAGGCCAAAGTTCACTTTAACAAATGCCGTAATAAAATATTTTCAAGCCTTATCTGATGCTTTGCTGATTGTAAGCACTAATCCATACTACAAAATGTCAGCGTAGCACATGGAGTTGGGTCAGGCCATGAAACAAGATTCGACTTTTATCACACAGCCCTTAATGGAAACTCATTGTACTAGACTTCTGAGCTTAATAATAACAATTAAGCCTTTGAGTGCTTACCACAGAGTGTATACTTTATACATGTATCTTTTCTTTTAATCCTTATAATAACCCTACAAAGTAGTAGTATTTAAAGATGGAACTGAGACTGAGAGAAATAACTGGCCCAAGAGCACACAGACAGTGATGGAGTTGGGCTTTAAAAAAACCACATTTGTCAGACTCTCGAGCCTGCTTTGGATGGCAACACACTATGGAAGAAAAATCAGTAATTAAATCCCAAGTCTACTCTGGATTAGCCTTCTTGAATTTTGGGATCAAGAGATTTCCTTGTCACTAGTTCTTAGAAGATACCTGTCTCTCTTTAGATCCAGTCTAAATGTCATTCTACCCAAGATTCATTCTGTGAATTAAAAGAATATAAATTGTTGTTGCCACCTAGTCTTTTGCTGTTGATACCATTCTCACAGGAGCTGTCATATTGGATGTGTGGGTAAGATGATTTTCTCACAATTTAGCTGGGATGGGCAGGCACGGTAAGCAGGGTGGCATCTCAGATTATCTCTAATGCTCAAAACTACCTATTATTAGGGATTTGTGAAAGTGTGCAGTCCTTTCTTGAAAAACCTCCTGTGGGTAGCAAATTCACGGCAACAAATTCTAGACTTTACCAAGCAACTTGTAGTAGAATCTTTGCTTTTATTTGTGTTCAGTGTTCATTTTTGAGCTTCAAGGTAAGTCCTGGTTTTCTGGGATTGAGAAGGCAAGTTTTGTTTGTCTTGCTGTAACTTTCATGGTTTTGATTGAGTTTTCTGTCTTGAGACTAATTTTTAGTCTTTTATGTGTGCTTCAGTAAACCTGTAAATTATAGGGTCTCATCTAAGCAGGTAAAAATGCTTACCCTGACCCTTATTACAAATAGTTTTTTCTTGCTCAGTCTATTCCATGTGCTCACATAGAACTACTTTCAGTGAAAGACATACACACACATAGGAGAGAAAAAGCCCTGATCTTAGTCATCTTAGTCTTGATAATATGGCATTCGCCCTAATCTGAGGAATGAGTACAGCCAACCTGATTTAGGGTAAGAGCCAAAATCCACTGGTATCCTGATAAAACACTCTGCAAAATAATTTTTCAGAAGTGTTGTACTCTGTACTGATTTTGTTTACAGAAATTCTGTTACTTTAATATGGAATGTTTTCCACCTTGATATTTATTTTGTTGAGAATAGTTTTTGTATGTGTGTGTATATTTTTTAATCAAGCTGCTTTCAGGGTGCGGTATAGAGCGCTAGGAAGCCAGATGTGGCACTGGGGTCAGGGGTTAATAGACTCGGCTGCATCTGTGAATCCATCTACAGCTGGCTTTGTGCACATACATCCAGCACGCCCTGGCTAGGCTCAATGCTATTTTAGGCAGATATATAGAAACATATCCTGGCAGACAGTGGGGCAAACTGTTATGTCTTTATTGTCATTAGCAGAGCTCTCAGCAAAAGCCTGCTTTGTATTCATACAAGAGAACTTATGATTTACAAATAGAAGAATTGATAAGGACCTGAGGATTTTTTCTTCAGTTTGCTAAGTGGTATACCCCTGTATGTGTGATAAATTCCTTTTTTCTTATAAATTCCTCTTTTCTTCATCATATGCGAGAGGTAGAAATAATTTGTCATTTGCATGTCATTTTAATGATATTTAAAAAGCTGTGTGGCTCTGGACCTCAGGCCAGGGCTTAGAGTTTCATGGTAGCAGACTAAGCATTCCTTGTAACAGGATGTGAACTGCAGCAGAAGGCCCTAGGCAATGTTAAATTGGGCTGATTTTTAGAAAGTGACAAACGTTTTATGTTTCCTAAATCTGAAGTGGGTTCTACCAGCTCTAAACGGCTGCCAAGTTACGTTATCACTTGCCTGCCTTGTAACTGCCTCAATCGTTTCCTTCCCCAGCCCTGTATGATGAGATTCGTCAGTTTCGCAAGGCCTGTGGGGAGGCGCATCTCAAGACCATCCTAGCAACAGGAGAACTTGGATCTCTTACTAATGTCTATAAAGCCAGTATGATAGCAATGATGGCAGGTGAGTGTGTTCTATCCAAATGATGATGTACGTTGAATTGATATTTTTAAGAGAAATACGTAAGCCAGTGCATTTGGCTATTAGCTAAAAGTCTAACCACCACTTGAAATTTTTTCATGGGAGGGGTCAGATATTTTGCAAAAACATTTACAATGTGAAGTGGTCACAAACTTAGCTTTCTTCCACATTTTTCCTTTTTTTTGTGGCATTTCATTGCTGCACTATCCTCGGAGGGCAGTAGATGGCTCTCTTGTTAGTGAATTGCCTTCTTGTTATTTGATTATTCATTAACATATGTTAGACAGGAATTTCTTAACTCTGACTTATTCCCCTCTGTGAACTTAAGTGTTAGATTTTTCTCCAAGATGTGTATCTATACTGTCTAAGGCACCTGTGCTTTTGTTTGTGTTAATTTTTTCTTTTTAAAAGTAGTGCAGTAGCACTGTGTTTTATACTTCAAATGTAGGTGGACTTACTCTTGATATCCTCGAACAACAACAGGTCTATCTTCGAACTACCCAACTGTGAAGCCGGAGTGTCATGCTGGCCCCTTCTTTCTGTCGCCTCTCACATGCGTAGTGAGCAGGTCCTGAGAACTGTGCCTCTGTACCGTATCGGATACGTCCCTCCATTCTCAGTGCTCCCGTCTCCAGCCACTGTCTTTCCCCACATGGATCACTTCCACGGTCTCCTGGTTTCCCTGTCTCTGCTTTTGTCTCCCTGCAATCTGTTCTCCATGAAGTCATGAAAGTAATTCTCTTAAAAGTGCTAATTTGATTTTGGTACTGATTGACTAAAATTTCTCAGTGGCTTCCTGTCATTTTCAAGGGAAAGTAAATTCCTTCAGCCTGATTGAAAGGTCCTTCTTCAGACCCTGCCGGTACCTCTGCCACCCCCTGATTTTCCGTCCACATCGTGTGCTCCGGCTCTGTAGTTGCTTGCAGTTCTCTGCGGGTGGCCACCCCACCACGTGGTTCGTTATCTCCTCCGTGTGCCCCCATGCCATCCTGCCAACCCTCTGACAGATAACTTACTACACTAGGATTAAGTACTAAAGCTCTAGGTGCCCTCCTGGTGGCTCCAGATATGGTGAAGGTATGTGACTTCTCAGGTCTTCAGTCTGGGTCCCTTTTGTAGTCGCCCTCTAGGTATTTATACTCACATGCCTTTTGAATACTCTGCCAGCCTAGCATTGTTCGCTGCAACTCTTCAGAACTCGCCTACGAGGTATTTATGATGCCATTGCTCTTGTTACTGCCGCCCTATCCAGATCTCTGCTCTGGTTGTCTCATTTAGAGCACAATCTTTGAAAACATAGGGATAACTTGAACAGTGAGTCATCAGTTATGTTGGCATTTCTAAGGTTCACAGTAGTGGAAGACTTGCTGCAACTTTTCGGAACGTGGTAAAGCCCCACGGTGTCATAGGGCAGTGAAGTCTCCTCCCTTTTCATGCTTCTTGCCCTGACGACGGTTTGTTAGTCCAGAAGGCTGTGATCCAGGTCACAGTGGAAGTATGTTCGTTATGGGAGGTCACCGACCTGCTCACCGTACCTGCTGCTCACAGTGGGAACATCGTACCAAGTTGTTATGCTCAGAGGCGTCTGTTCTACCCTCCACCCCACCCATATGCAGAAGGAAATGACTAAAAACATGCACTCCTCTTTCTTATCCCTGATCATGTTATTGTTTCTCTCCTTCATTTCTTCACTTAATCAGCATCTATTGAGCACTTACTGTGATTAACGTAACTTGTATTTGTGATGTGCTTTACCAGCTACTATAAAATAATAAAATAATACTCCATAATCATCACATCAGCTCTGTGGTTGATGAAGTAGCTTAAAAAGTGACTTGTCTAAGGTCACTAAGCTAATAAACCACATACAGTCATTATTTGACCCCAAGTTTTCTGACCCACATTTATTGCTTTTTCAGTTGTAACACAGCTGCCTGCCAAGCTACTACTTGATCTTTTTATGAATTAAGGACACAGTCTTTGTGACATACCAGAAATGAAAGCATCTAGCATACTTCGTGGCCCACAGTTTGTTTCCTATCCTGTTAAGAAGGTATATAATAGAAATAAAGTAGTTTTTTTAAAGAGATTAAAACATTTTTAAAAATTTGGGTCTAAATTCACATTACTTCATCCTTCTGTGGTATTTTTATTTATTTTTTCTTAAAAATCAACATTGCTGAGGTAAATTTAATCAGTAAAGTTGAGGTGTTAGTGCACAATGTAATGAGTTTCTACAATTCGTGTATTCCATCATCCCAGAAATATCCCCTTTGCAGTCAGTTCCACTTTTTTTACCTTCTGTCCTGGCAGCAATCACTAATCTGATTTTATCACTGTAGATTAGCTTTCCCAGTTTTATAACATCAAATAATTATACAGTATGTACTCTTTTGTGCTTGCTCCCCTACCCCATTCAAGATAATATCTGTGAGATCTTCCCGTATTGTTCTGTATATAAGGAGTTTTTGGAGAGAGGTTCCATTGTACAAATATAGTGAGTTGCTAAATTTGTTGCTGTGAAGTTGTTTATAATGCTCTGATATCTATAGGGTCTGTAGCTATATCTCCTTTTTTCTTCCTAGTATTGATCACTTTAATTTTTTTTTCTGTTTTTTTTTGGGGGTAGAAAAAGAAGTCTTGCTAGAGGTGTGCCAATTTTATTAGTCTTTAGAAAGAGACATTTTGCTTTGTTTTTTCATTATTTTTCAGTTAAAAATAATTTCTCATTTCCCTTAATTTCTCATCATTTAGAATGTTATTAGAGTGTTACTTAGAATAAAATGTTTAATTTCTAAATATCTTGTGCTTTTCTGGATATCTTATTGTTATTGACTTGTAATTTTAAATTCTGTTATTCCCAGATAATATGTATTCTAAGAATATTTTGTCTTTGAAATGAATAAGACTTGTAGCTTTAGGTATATTTATGTGTGTGCTTCAAGTGCACTTGAGAAGAATGTTGTGTATTTGCAGATATTAGTGGTGGTTTTCTTTAAATGTCAAGTAGGTCAAGTTGATTGATCTTATTTTTCAGATCTAATTTTGTTTGGTTTTGGACTGCTTGTTCTATTTTTTCAGAGAGGGGTTTTAAAAATCTCCAAATATGACTGTGAATTTGTCTACTTACTCGTTTAGTTTCATCAGCTTTTCAAAGTGTATATTGTAGCTCTGTTATTAACTGTGCACAACTTTTAGGATTGTTATGTTTACCTGTTAAATTAGCACATTCATCATTGACTTGTCCATCTTTATCTCTGGTACTATTCCTTGTCTAAATGTCTACTTTCTTTGATAATCTAGCCACACCAATTTTCTTCTATGTACTAAATGATTAGTAGTCTGCTTTTGGTTTAATCTTGCTTAGGATTCTTTCATAATGTTTTAGAGGAGGAAGCCATGGTCATAGGAGTTAGAAGTTGTTCTATCTTGCACATTCTGTGGCCACTCTGTTCTTCCAATTGGCTAATTTACGTGGACCTTTTTTCAAGTTCATTGACCCTTAGTTTTATCTTAAATTTGCTTTAAGCTCATCCAGTAAACTTCATGCTGTCATATATTTTTAGTTTCATAATTTCCATTTGATTTTTTTTTTTTTAGGATTTTCTTCTCTGCTGATGTTCCCCATTTTTTCACTCATTGAGGTCATATTTTCCTTTAAGTCATTAAGTGTATTTGTAACAGCTTATTAAAAAGTCCTTATCTGCTAAATCTGTATATCTGGGCTATCATGGGGTTTGTATCTTGAGCTGCCAGTTTTCTGCTGCCTGAAAATAGCTGCCTTATATGTCTTGTTCAGTTATGTAAGTATTTATAATAGGAGGGCAAGTTTGGTAACATTCATTCTGTCATGTCTGGAATTCTTCATGGCTTTTGTTTTCTAGTTCATTTAGCATCAAAATCTCAAAATGAAGGGGTTTCTCATTAACAGTTATAACAGTTTATCTTGTAATTTTGATAGCCATTTAGATTATTAAAAAACCAATTTCTAGGGATAGAGTTAGGTAGACACATGAACTATGCCAGTGTGGTATTACATCATTGTAAGTAAAAAGTTAGTCAGTCAGGGTGTTTGCAGGTTTGGTCAACTAAATGATTAGTAGTCTGCTTTTAGTTTAATCTTGTTTAGGATTCTTTCATACTGTTTTAGGGGAGGAAGCCATGGTCATAGGAGTTAGAGGTTGTTCTGTTTTGTACATTTTGTGGCCTTGAACCAATAAATTAATCTGATTACCAATTCAAATGAAGTAAGTCATATGACTACATTTATGAACTATGAATTAAGTGCTTTGTAAGTTATTAAAAAATATCAGTATACCTTCCTACTCCACTGGGAAGGAAACATAATTGAATTTTTTTCCTTGACTATTACAAGGCATTATTCAGGACATCAATTTTCAAAACTGTTCGGTGTGGCTCTAAGAGATATAAGATATTGGACCAGATTTCATTCTGTACTGATCCCAAGGCTTAATATATTAGTAGGATTGTTCAGTGAATCTTAGATATGAATTTGTTTTATTAACTTTGACTCTGTCTTAAGAAAGAAAGGTGTAAAAAGAATTTGATTAGTTGAAAATCACAATTAGATGTAGCCCAGTTAATTTTTTTTTATGGTAAAGTTCTTAATTATGGTTGTTTGTCATTTCTCCTAATTCTTTTACTCTGATAGCTATGATAGCTACCTGAGCTACTCAGATGAGTATCTGAATATAATATCATTTAACTGGAGATCACATACTCAGCAGCCACAGCAATCCAGAAAGCAAGCCAGGAACCAGAAAACAGGAAGAAAGGAAAGGAGGGAGGGAGAGAAGTAAGGGAAGGAAGGAACAGAAGGAGGGAGGAAATTTCAAATAGATGAAATATATGTGATACAGTGTATAATACAGTAATACCATTTCTTGAGCATTTACTATGTGACAGGTACTATTTTAAAGGCTTTATGTGTATTTGCATTTAATCTTCACAATAACTCTATGAGGTACTTAGTCTTCTGTGGTAAAATAAGAACATCAATTGAAAGGGTATTTTTTCCTGTTCCGTGTGGTCATTGTTAATATTTGGAAACATTCTAGGTACTTCTGTCTTTGGTATATCATTTCCTGTCTTTTATAGCCTCTCCTCTCCTGTTAACTGTTTTTAAAGATTTAAATAAAATTCCCATATTCTGTCAAATCTCTTCATGATCCTTTAGAGGCAGAATTAATTAATTCCTCAATCTGGTTTGCTCCTAGGAGGGTTGCAAATACCAGTAGCATTCGACACACAGTATCATGATCAACTGCTAGCTGCTAGGCTCTTTGAGAAACTGTGAACCTCCCAGAGGTCAAGGACTGTATCTTACTTATCTGTGTTCCTTTATCATTACTACCATACTTGGCATCTGGGAGAGCCTGAGGAAATATCTTGGAATACAGGAACGTGTGAATGAGTGGGAAAGAAAGAAAGGAGGAAAAGAAAAACAGGCAAGGTGAAATCTGAAGATCTAGATGCATCTTTCCAGATGTATCACAGCCTTGTAGAGTTTGGACATGTTATTTTGAGAGCAAACTTTTATTTTAATTGAATAAGAATAGGCATAATTTATACCTTTACAGGAGTTTAGATATCCAAGGTATTGTTCAGTTCAGGTGGTCCAAACAGTGGTATGACCTCAAAGGCTTGTGAGGATTCTGAGGTAGGTCGCGGGCAAGGAAGGACTAAGGACAACTTTTTTGCCTTGGCTTTTCAGTCAAAGAAAATGAGTATACCTTTTACATTAGTGGAAATGTGGTGAGACAAATACGAATAAAGGAGGAGATGAGGCAGGAGTAAACAGTTTGAAGGGAATCTAATCAGGGAAGAGAAACAAGAGCCATATTTCTTTCATCAAACAACCCAACAACAAAGTGATAGGAAGTGAGATAGAAAAGGAAACATGCTTATAGAAAAGAGAAGTCTAAATCAGGTCAATCCACTGCTGAGGGATTTCAGCCCCACAAATGCACACATTAAGAGTAATGCCAGATTGTAGGAAAGTGGCTTTATCTTTCAGTGGTAGTAGACTGTTCGCACACACGCAACAGCTAACAAGCTCGGCCCAGAAGTTATTCTAGACCTTATCTTTGGAAATAATGCAGGCATGATGAATAAGGTTGGAGTGGAAAAGCACTGAAGATGCAATCGTAATGTCATCAGGCTTGAATTGCTGATGAAGATCTGTGGGAAGAGTATGAACACACAAATATGGGGCTCGAGAAAAACAGACCTTGGAGGAATGCAAAATGAGTTTTGAACTTGGTTGGAGTTTTGTAATGTATAGAAAATCAAAAATGAAAAACATAGGAACCAGGGGAGGGAATATTTGAAATTCAACCCAGTAAGATCAAAGTTATATGGAAACAATGAGCTGAAGCAGAGAAATAAAAGAAAATATGAGGGAAGCCTTTAAAAAAATAAAGGGGAGAAAATAGTGGGAACCTTGCTGTGACTGAAGGAAGCCAAAACCCTAAAAAAAAAATGCTGCATTGAATAGCAAATTAAAATCTAAAATATTTTTTAAGTTTAAAAAAATTTAAATATGCATGAAGTAGGAAATGACAGGGTATTTTTTTTTCTAAAGATCATCACAAGTCACACTGAACCCTTCATCTTAGGCTGCAAATCTTTATATGCTCAAGGAGCATTGATCCAGATGGCACTTCTAGACCCCTGTGGTGTTCCAGCCTGTTTTTTCTTTTTTCATTTTTTTTTTTTTTTCCTAATAAGATCTTGACTTTCAGAGGGTCCAGAAACTACTGATGGTGGTGCATTTTGGTGTATGCATATCACTTTAAGGAAAATATTAAGTCTCTACATTTAAACAAAAAGTGCTTTCTTTGCCTCTTCATGGCTGGGCTTCTGAGAAAGAAAAAAAGAAAAGGAAAAGCTTGTAAACAGTTTTTTGATGGGGCATGTGCTAGTCTGTGTACAGTTTTACTCTGGGAGATTTTCAGCAATGTAACTCACCATATCCCAAGATCATATAACTTCCTTCTCCAGACCCCGCTTGCCTATAGAAATTTATGGCGCAACGACTTGTACATGGTAAGTGCCCATGGCATACACATTGGCACTTGGTTCGGTTATTAGGCATGGGGCATCGATAGATATAAATTTGTAAACAACATGTATAAAACACAACTTTTAAATGAATCTTTATTTTCTCATTAAAAGACACATTAAGGGACTTTTTCTTCTTTTCTTAGTAAAATTCTGATACATGACATAGAGGTCAGACCTGTAGATATTTGTTCACATGTCTGAGATTCTGTTACTCATTGGTCTTTAATTCCTAACCCCTAAACTTTTGTTCTTTATTCCTTAATGTGTGTGTCAGGTAGTTACTGATCTAGTAGTAAACTCTTAAATGCTGGGAAATTGGAATCCTTGAATGTGTCCTTCAGTATATTTCACCAGGTGGAAACTTGATATTTGATATATTTGTTGAACAATTAAATGCATACAGGTTAATAAATTGTGTGACGTTAGTTTACAAATTCTTTTTGCACTTGTCCTGAGAGAGAACTGGCTGCGGTAATTTATCATCTTCAGGATGAAACTGACAAAACCAAGGCCACATACTGAGGGAGGGGCAGAATTCTGAAGGTCTCTTGAGTCCAAATTCCATGCTTTAGTTATTGTGCAGGACCCTACAGTTGATCTGTATATAAGGTATTGCACATAGAACCTTGTTCAACCTTTGGAGGCACAGGTGTATTTCTAGAGTCACTGAATGAGATTTACATGGTGAGCTGTACTTTTCTGTTGAGGACAAGAAAAGTGAGACAGTAGACATGGTGTTTGGCGAAAAACTGTAGGGGCTGATGGTCATGAAATAAACATGAAAGAGAAAAAAATGGAAGCAAGCCCAGGCGCCTGCCCGTGAGAGGCCCTTGTAAGTCCTTGTTGAATGGAACGGATGAATGATGCCAAGAGCACCCTTAGCTCAGGCAGATTCCACTGGCTTTTTGCGTTTGCCTGCTCTGCTGACGGTCCCCTGTGATGCACCTGGAACGTGAGCACAGGATGGTGACTTAACAACCGCTGCTCAAGTTCTGTACTGAAGTTCTCATTTATTTTTGGATTCCCCTAGCTGGGGTGCAATGAGAACAGCGTGGGAGTGACCCCCTCATCTGCCCGATGAAGGGGGAGGAGAGATGTCAGAGCCGCGGGCAGCCTGAGAGCGAAGGAGAGCAGGGGCGAGAGAGGAGGGCCCGGGAGAGTGGAAACAGTGTGGGAGCCCAGGCAGAGGGGAGTTCCAGCGCGGGGTGGGGGAGTGGAAACCTTCCCGTGAAGAGTGACTGAAAGGAAAGTGGACCTCTTATTCAGGAGGAGAGCAGTCACTGGCCTGACGATTGTGTTCAGACACTTGACACATACACAAAAAGCATGAAAAAGGATGATGGTTCTCTATTCCCCCAAGGTAGGAAGACTCAGACCAACTTTTAGAAGTTATAAGAAGATGGATTTCAGCCTGGTATAAGGGAGTGTTTTGTTGAAGTCCAGGTTTTCCAGGAATTGGGTGGACCACATCAGGAGCTAGGAGATGTTCAAAGCATGGGCTGGATGGCAACCTAACAGAGCTTCCATTAGGTATGTGACACTCAGCGATCGTGAGAGGGGCTTTCTGTTTCAGTTAAATGTGATCCTGTGTAGTAGACACACAATGTATGTGTGTGTGTGGGGGGATGAATTTCAGTGCAGATTATAACCTACTACAGACAGGGCCCCAAAATGTGGAAATAATGGGGAAAGAGGAATGTATTAGTTACCTAAGGCTGCCATACAAAACCTCAAATTAGGTGGCTTAAAACTTATATGTTCCAGAGGGTAGAAGTCCTAAAATCAGGGTATCTGCAGGACCTTGCTCCCTCTGAAATCTGTAGGGAAGACTCCTCCCTCGCCTGTTCCCGTTCTGCGGGTTGTCTGGTGCTCCCTGGTACTCCTGTGCTTGTAGGTGCATCCCTGCATGCTACCTCTGTCATCGCATGGCCACCGCATCCTGTGCATTCCTCTGTGTCACCTTCCTCTGCTTATAAGGACACTGGTCATTTCCTGGCCTGCCTTACTCAGCGACCTTATCTTTACTTAACTCTCTATGTCTGCAAGGACCCTCTTTCCAAATAGTCACTTTCTGAGGTACTGAGAGTTGGAACTTTGACAGATCTTTTTGTGGGGGGCACCTTTTAATCTGTAACAAAGGAAATATGGTTCTTGCCCTGTGGTAGTTTTATTTTCTGGGAAGACCTGAAGAAGTTAGAAAAATACTTGGAGGCAAACCAGCAAACTTCAGTTCAGGTACAAAAGATTGATTTTTTTCCTCTAAGCAATGTTGGATGGTTTTGTGGATAGGGGAAATCTAGTAGATATTAAACATTTTCATCTGCAAAAAGCATTTGGTAAGGTTCTCAATGGGAGATTAATGGCTAAAATAAAGAATGAGGCATTAGGAGATAAATTTGCTTATGAGCAAGAGACAGAGACTAACAGCAGAAGGAAATACTTTTTAGATTGGAAAAGAGTGACATACAGCACAAGCCAGGAATCAGTTTTGGGACCTATGGGTTTTTCACTTTATTTTTATTGGACTTTGTAATAAAAATACAGATCTTCAAACAGTCCAAGACAGAGTGAGTAATACTACAAGCATCAGTAATCAAAAGTTATCCTCCATCATAAACTAAATGACTGATAATAAATACTGACACAAGACTACACAGTGTACCATAATATTATAAAATGGAGCAAGCGATTCTCCTGTGTTCTCTTTCCTTCTGCATGGGTGAATATTTCTTTATTTGCTTTTAAAAAGTATTTGCAGGTTTCTAAGTTTACTTTGCAAGCCAAGTACATGAAAAAAATATTTTTTTTATACTTAGAAGGATGTGTTGTTAACTGAGGAAAAATTGGTTGAAACAAGACAAAGGTTATATTGCCATCAGTGGAATAAGGAAATTAGGGGCCCTGTGTGTTAAATTGCTCAGCAAGCTATTCAGTAAAAAGACTTAAGGAATGAGGGGGCGTTCTTGAAATCATCAGTTTATTCTGCAGTCATGACTCTAATGGAAGCATATACAAAAAGTCATTGTTAGAATGATGAAACCACATTTCTGAGGGAGGGAAATGTTATAGTATGGAACTTTTTTTTTTCTTCTCCTTTTTTAAAGTGTTAATGTAATGGTTCTAAAAAAAAAAAAATCCACAAAACTCCGTGATTGTATATGGGACTTTTGTCCTCCCAGAAACTAGTGTAAGTATGTGGGAAACATACTTTTCAAATTGGAATTTCACCTGTAACTCCTTTTATCTAAGTGGCTGAAAGGTCCTTACAAATTCATCTCTGTTGTTCCTTGATTTGTACATTGTCAGATAAGTCGAGAGAAATAGAGCAACTAAACATTCAAAAGTTAACTCATAAAAACTGTAAATGCTTTGAAAACTGGAAAAGATTATACAGCATGAAGAGGCTTTATTAACCTCAAAGCTTTCCTTTGAGGAGGAGAAAACCAAGATTCAGAAAGGTCGGATTCACAAGGAATTCGCCCAGGGACGAAGAGCTAAAGTCAGAGCACGGTCCAGAGTGAATTTCTCCACCCAGACTGCAGACTAAGATTTCCGGAAGAGCTTCCTAAATGAACTGTTGACAAGATGTCTATTCCCAGAGATTCTGATGGTGATTGCTCTTGGAGGGAGTCAAGAGAATTAGTACTTTTTAGAACTTCCCCCTGCCTTTCTACTGTGCAGGCAAGATCAAGAACCTCTGATCTAGGATCTCGGTTTCCTAATGTTAAGACAAGAGTTCTTAATACCTCCGCTGGTGGTTTAGAAGTTATTTAGAGAGAGAATTCCAAATTCCAGGGAGAAAAAAAACCTTTAGCTTAGCAGTCTACAGCCAAACAAACTGATTGTCTTAGTAGATAGTTCCTGACAGATTGCTTGTTTGAAGCTCTGAACCTGTGTTCCCAGAGACAAAATTAGCAATGGTTATTTGGTTTCTAGGCCAGCCCGGTGTTTAGTGTGCAGAGTAACTGAAAGGTAGCTCTTGTCACTAGTTCTGGAGGTCCTAGGAAACATACCTGATGGCAGTTTCTGGAAGGATGTGAATTCATGTTTTTTATTCAGTCTCCAAGGACATTTTCTATCCTTCGGCTGCCTTGATAGTAGTATCTGGTTTCTCCTTCCATCTTCAATGTAATAGGTGTAGGGTTTGAATGGGGTCTTGCCTAATTCAAAGTTGTGGCAGGAAGTGGGAGGAAATGAGCGACTCTGGGACAATGAGGGGGCTGGGAAGGTGGGGAATTTGGGAGAGGGAAGGAGGCCAGTCAGGAAGAGATGGGCTCGGACTGTCAGTCATCTTCATGCCTGGGGACATTTCTTTCCCTTGAAGAGGCTCATCCAGCAAGTATTTAATGAAAATCTGAGGTTTATCAGACACTATTCTGGGCTTTGGAAAAGGATGAGAAGAGAGAAAGGGGAGAGAAAATAAGAGGTAGCCCTTTCCTTCTAAACACTGAAATTCTGTTGGTCTGGTGAGGAAGTGAAAAGTAGGGTTTCTGATTTGCCCTGTTGGGATCAGGAGCGTCATAGGGACACATGCCAGTTGCCACAGGAACAAGGCTAGCCCTTTGGGGAGGGCAGGTAGCATTTGTGTAGGAGTTGTGAGGTGCAGGTGTAGAGGAAGGGCCTTTCAGGCAGTAATGTGCTTTTTTATATACGGAGATGTGAGGAGCCTGTGCTGGGGAGAAAGCTGGTGTGGTTGAGTGGAGGTGAAATGGTGGATGAGGCCGGTGAGCTGCTTGGGGCTAATGCCATGCTAGGGAATTTGAGCTTCCTGTTTGTGGGTAGAAAACATTTTTAGCCTGAGAAATGAGTGATTGAATAATCCATCCATCCACTTATTCATTCACTAGGATTTATTGAAGTCTGCTATATGCCAGGTACTGGGGATAAAGAGCAATAAGACACCCTTACTCCAGACACTTTGTGGTAGTGGAGTGATGTTTATATTTTCATCTTAGGAACATAACTTTCTGGTAGTGCATTCAGGCTGAAGACTAGATTAGGCTGTTTAGGAGTTTAGGGAACCCTGTTTAGGAAGCTGTTGTCACAGGCTACCCTCCATGATGTTGAGCTGAGTAGAGGAGATGCAGTGGGGATCGAGAGAGGCCAGCGTGTGGGGGACATTAAGGGGAAAGAATGAATGGTATTGGGTGGATGGTTGTATGCTGAGCAGGGTTGGGGAGGACCAGACAACTCATAACGGTGCCATTTGTCAGGATAGGGAAGTCAGGAGAAGCGTGGCCTTTTCCCTGCCCCAGAAAGAAGTCTCTGCTTCCCTTTGTAAGACCCCCAACTGTTCATTCTGCTGCTGGCTTGCTGCAGAGTGCACCAGTCTTCCTACTTCTCTCCACTTTCCTGTTCCTGCAACAAGGAAAAAATATTTAATGTTTTTAAGGAAATCTAATTAAGGCTATGAGGGTGAAAGAAAGAGCAGCTTTTTTTCTGCTTAGAAAACATGAGCAAGATGAGGCATGTAAAGCAGAATGGAGAGGAAGATGCGGAAATTCATGATTTTCCTTGAATTATTGGGGTGACGCTTTGCATTGCTAGTGGCCAAAGAATGAGTGTGCTTTTTGTAAAAAATTTGTCATCAACTAGGGCATCGAAAATAAGTTTCCTATGCTACAAAGCTGCTAAATTGGGCAGGGATAACAGATGAGGCTCTGAATAGTCAATGAAATTGGAAAGAATTTAGATCATCCATGTCACACAAAGCCAGCAAAAAGCTGTTTGGAGAGTGTTAGTTGCTATCAACACTGGTTTGATGTTAACATGCTAGTGAGTAATTAAAAGATTCCTGTTTATTTTTTCATAAAAAGAAAAAGCATGTAAATTACCTCAGAGTTTCTAAGGTGACCTGTAGCTGCAGTCACAGATGTTGAGGTTTCTGACTAGGATGGTGGATTAGATGACTTAGACAGTTGAAAAGCAGATTTTCCTCTGCCTCTCTGTGTTCTCATTTTACAGTATTCATTATTATAATGCCTTTCAAAAGTATAAAATAAAAATCCTTAAAACGGCTCAGAGACATTTTCATTATAGATGGCATTTTCTAAATTGAGTGGCTATTAAATATATTTTCCTGCTGGAATTATTTCTGAAGTACATTTCTCAGTCTCCTCTTCTGTCCATCAGCATACACGCCGGCGTAGCTGGTCCTGTTTCTTCCTGCTTTGCTTTTTAACAAACTCTCGTGGGGTGATTGGGAACTCCTGATAATTGAGTATCCTTTTCAGTGAAACCCACCGCTTTCCACTGTTTTCTTTGGCGGTTCTTCAGGGCAAGGCTGCAAGAGTTCAGGATTTTTATTCAAGGCAGTTGATTCAGAGAAAAGAATGACTCACACTGAGACCAGAATAAGACTCAGGCTTGGAAACAGAGACAGAGGCAGGTGCTTGAGAAGCCACAGTCTCAGGGTCTTGTGCAGTCATTGCGTTTGTTGCTCTTAAAGGTGCGCGGTGTTTGAGTGGCCTAGACGTGTGGGATTGCTGGGCCCACCACTTTCCAGAAGATCTGCCTGAGTGTAATGTCTACTGGATGGTGGTAGCAGGCAGGAAGAGAGAAAGTGCAGGAAGGGCAGGAAGAAAGGAAATGGCTTAGAGGAAGAATTTTCCGAGTGCGAGTTGGACAAGGTAACTAGTTGGGAGAATATGAATGCCTCCTGGTCACCGGAGTCAGAAGTGGTTGACAGAGCACTTGGGGACACCCTGCTCCTCAGAGCTGCCCTACTGGTCTGTCTTGTTTCCACAGCCAGTGACTGTTTCCTCGCCCTCTCCTGGAATGCCACCTTGTCTGGGACGGGGAAGAGCCCTATCTTCGCCTCCGCTCCCCTGCTGCTGGGCTAGGCCCAGAGCTGCTTCAGGCGGTGCCCGCCTTCCTCATCTCCTGTCTGTCTGTCCGCTCCATGGACCCAGTCTGCTGGATACTCTGGGAAACCGAGTTTGGATTTGTCCTGAAATAGAGCTCTCAGTCTTTGAACTATTCAAGACTTACCCCCCTAACACTTGTGCCTGTGGTTTTTTTTTTTTTAAATAGATTCTTACATTGGTCTTCTAAGGCTGCTATAACAGTGCTACAGATTGAGTGGTTTAAACAGCAGAAATTTATCATTGCACAGTTCTGGAAGCTAGAAGCCTGAGATCAGGGGGTCAGCAGATCGGCTGCCCCTGGGCGCTGAGAGGGAGGAATCAGTTCCAAGCCTCTCCCCTCATTTCTGGCAGTTTGCTGGCATCTTTGGTGTCCCTTGGCCTGTAGAAGCATCACCCTTTGCCTCCATGTTCACATGGCATCCTCCTCGTGTGTGTGTGTGTGTGTGTGTGTGTGTGTGTGTCTTTACATGGCTTCTTTTTATAAGGACACTAATCATATTGGATTAGAAGCCCACCCAAGTCCATTTACTAATTACATCTGTGATGACCCCATTTCCAAATAAAGCAACATCACAATGTGCTAGGGGTTAGGACTTCAGCATATGAATTTCAGGGAGGACACAATTCAACCCATAACAAGTGAGTTCTAAATAGGGAAGCAAAGCAGAGTTCAGGGAGGTCCTATGTGCTCCCTAAGGAGCAAATGCTTGAGGGCTGAGGCTTGTTTTCGCTAGGGGAGGAGTGGCGATATAGTTCTCTGTTGTGAGCTGCACACCAGCTAGAACAACCAGCAGGTGGTAGTGATGAGAGGGGAGAGACTCCAGGGCTGACAGAACAGCCAGTGAGTCTGTGGTTGGTGGGGGACTGCCAGGAGGCAAGAGTGACCAGGACATTGTCCGCGGTGGGAAACATTCCCAGCAATTTGTACCTGAGCAGCTCTCAGTGACAGTAACGCCTTGCTACCCACTTCCCCCAAACTGGCCATCTTGCCAAATTTTTATTAGCAATCACTTTAACTCAATAAATTGAATGCCTTCTTCTTAAAAATGGAAGGATCTTTGCAAATGTAATCTTGGTATAATGGCAACAAATGACTTCACTGGCCTTTGGTTCTTGGTTAACATTTTTTGCCTCCTCCCCAAATTAACATGGTTTATGTTGATTTTTTAAAGAATTAATTTAAAAAAATTTTTTTTATTATTACTTTTTTTTAAGAATTAAAGAATCCTACTATAAATTAGTATAGAGATAGATACCTTGGGAGTTTCTGAAATCAAGGTTAGGAATCATGATTCATAAAAACATCTGTGTGTGTGTGTTTCTTAGTGCAAGGGGTCAGAAACCTTTTGAAAATTTAATGGGATTTATGTACTTTAAGAATTAGCATCTGTGAGTAACTAGGTAAAGAAGAAATAGCAAGTGAAGATTTGATTTTATGCCGTACAGAGTTCAAATCAAATTTTGTTAAAAGCCATTTTAGGAATTTAAACAGTTGTTTTCTTCTCACGCAGTCTACTTCAAAACACGTTTTGTTAGCTCGCCGGTGTAATAACGTTGCCAGCACATGGCCCTCGGATGGTCTGGAGTAAGGAATAGCGGTGTCAGAATTGGAAAGGTTCATCTAAAGACCAGCTTGCCTCCCACCAAATGAATATAGAGAGGTTGCATGTTTTGGGACACTTTCCATCTAAAACAATGACTTCTAAATTGTGTTCTGTGAAACAATATTTTAGTGCAAACAGACAAGGGGTTCCCATGGTCACACAACTTTGGGGACACCACACAATACACACCCCTGCAAGCTATCCACAGTGTGCATGCTCTTAGAAAACACCCAGAAAGCGTACAAAAGGGAAAACAGCTTATTTTTGTTTAAGCCCATCAAACCAAACTTATTTAAAGTATGGCAGAGTTTTTCTCATGTATCATTATTAATATTGAACCAAAAGTAGAGTAAGTGAATACTTAGGCTCTGGAAGGTAGACAGAAAATTATGCTCTGTGATTATGTTTTTAAGCAGATGAGATTACAATGAACACAGCTATGGGAACATGAGCATGCCATTGTAAGTGGCCCATTTTTTGAAAACCTCTCTTGCAATCTCTTTTAACAATGCCCCCTTTCTGCTCCTGTGGCTAATGAATGGAATTCCACTGTTCCATCCTCATTCTTTAGTTTAAGCTTGTTGAAATATAAATCCATTTGGAATAAGTACCATATTCAGTAAGTCTGTAACATTAGTTGTACAAAACCAGTGGACAGATGAAAAGAACTAGATGTGGACATTGTGAAAATATTTGGTGAAAAAATATCCATTGAGTTAAAAAACCATGGGTTACAAACAATCCCTTCCTCACCGTGCTCTGTCCACCATCATCCCCCATGAAAAGAAGTCAGGAAATTTGTCTAACCAAAATTAGAAACTTCAAGAAAAGAGAAAATTTTCTCTTGAGGCTGAAAGCAGTGTTGCCAATCAAGGTATTTGGTGTTGAGGCTCTGAATAAATAGCTTGGAAAAGGAGAACAGAAGAACTTTAATAAAAATTTCCTTAGTTGAACTGACTAGAAACTAGGACTAAAATCAGAGAAACAAAACCCAAACTTTACCAGTTAGTGAGGAACCCTAATTTAGAATATGCTGGAACTAAATTGCTCTCTCTTCATTCCCTGCTCCTCCAACTCCGCCAGCTATGGCCAGAAACCTCAGCCATTCACTTTCTCAGGTCAACCCCTCATGGACTCCAGATCCGTCGTTGTAGCCTGACGCACCTCCTAATCGTCCCTCTGCTCTCCAGCACTTTGTACGTGCCCCTTGCTGTGCACTTAGCACCTATGTCTGCGTTTTTCTCAGAATGGAGCAGTTTCCAGGCAGGGAAACTTATTATGCATTGCTGAACACACAGCCTGGAACACAGTTATTCACAAATACTTGCGGTAGAACAGAATAGGCAGAGAATGCTCTCAGAGCTGGGAAGGATAAGTCTGTGCCGCCATCAAGGATTTCTTGACTTGAAGTTCCTTCTTAAGTATTTTAGCCTTATAAATATGTCTTCTCCCCATGTTACTGGCAAATTTGCTTTGCAAGATAGCTTCCATTGGAGCCTGAAGTGTCAGATAACTGCTTTATTTTTAAAGATTTGCCACATTATTTATAAAGGTCTTAGGACAGTGCCCAGCACATGGTAAGTGCTGTATAAATGTTTATTAAAGAAATTAATTAAATAAAAACCCATTTGTTTATACAAGTAGGCAGCTGTGGAATCATTTGAAGAGTTCATTTATGTGCAGTAGAGATATTATGCTTCATTAAAGCTCACCTAACACTGAATTCATTTACATTTTGTATTTTATACTGTGACTGCTGTGCTAGCTATATACTATAGGTCCATATAATCATGATGAATGAGGTAGTTACAGCCCTCAAAGAGTGTGAAGTTCACTGGAATGGGGAGTGAAGGGAAGACACATAAGAGAAAATTATCAGCTTATTCAGGTCTAGCATCTTCACCAATTAGCTTTTTAAGACTTGTAGCTTAGTTTCTTCTGCCATTTTCTACTATCACTAGATCTACTTGTATTCTCTGTTCATTGATAAACAGTTTCTTTCTCTCTGTTTCTTCAATAGCTTGTTCAGACAGATTGGTATTTAGATACTTCATTCACAAGTCTCTCAGATGGTTGCTTCTCTAACAGAAATCTTCGCTATTCTGTGGCTTTTCACTTAGCTTTCCTAATAAATCTTAACAGCTCTCTCAAATCCCCTTTCACCTGCTACTTTTGCTTCCCCATTTTATTCGGTGGGACTAAGACTCCTGTCATAGTAAACGGAGTGGGGAGTTAGGGACCTGGAGAAGCAGAGCCACGGATCTCAGCTAGGCCATGCAGAATGTGTATGGGGGGGGGCGGTGATACTTTGTGTTATTCTTTCAGGGAGTGAGGCCTGTGGGAAGTTAAGAGATGGAGTGTACCATTGAATTTCTAGGTTAACAAAGCAAAAGCAAACAGTCCAGGGACTGTATTGGTTAGGACTGAGTGAGGCTCCAAATAGCACAGAACTTGACAACAGTGACTTAATAAGGAATTATTTTTCTCATATATGAAAAGTCTGGAGGTATAGTCAGTCACTGCTGTTGGTTCATCATCCATGTCAGGACTGATGCCTCTGTTTATTCTCTTAGCATTGCCCTCATGGCTGAAAAATGGCTGCCACAGCTCCAGTCATCATGTTACATTCAAAATAGGAAGAAAGCAATGTCAGTACCACTTCATATTGAATGAAACAGTTGATCTGAACTAGGTAGACTTTTTGACAAGAAGAGAAAGAATGGAGAGTACAAGGTTGATCAAATAGATAGTGTTTCTGTGATGCAATAACTAACTAGTCATTGTGTAGTGGTTAAAAGCCTGGACTTAGAATTAGGAAGAGCTGTGTTAAATTCCATTCATGACACCTATAAACTGTTGTCTTAGACAAGTTCCTCAACATCTATCACCCCTAGTTTCTTCCTTTGTAAGTGGAGATTAAAGTTTGTGAAGATTAAGTAGGAGTAGATATATAAAGCATTTAGCTCGAGTCAACCACCTAGTGAGTTCTCTGAAAAGGAAACCTATTCTGTTACTACTGTTACTATTACAGTTCTTATCATTATCATCATCATCTGAATTAGCTAGAGGTAAGATACTTTGGGGTGAGTAGTAGAAGAAAACAGTGGAGTATTAGGTTAAATTCAGATCCTAGAGAATGAAAATCCTAAGATTTTATTTTTTATGCAGTTTAAGGTTTTGAGATGAAAAATGCCATAATCAAAACCATCTTACCTGTCCATTCCACATTACATTTTTTAGGTACTCATACTTGGAAATTTTTGTGCTCTTTAGTTTCCATGTATTAAATATAAAAAACCAGGCTGAGTCAACCCAGGAAACCTTCTTTCTCAAGAGTAAATTTACGATATTTGGCAGAAGCACAAGTAAATGGGTCTCCAGCATGAGTGACACTGTTAACAGTCTCTAACCCAGTTTTCTAAATGCCTTTTTACCTTATAGGTTATCATTGTGAGTCCCATTTCCCACTTTTGGTAATAAAATTAAAAGCAAAAAAATTTTTTTTCACTGAGGTTTTTACATTTTTAAGTTACCTATGTATTTGCTTTGGATTTTGACATTTAATAACTCCCCTGAACTACCTGGGAAAAATTATATCTACAATATAACATGTACTTTAGAGGGAGGAAATAAATGCCACACTCAAAGCAATTATACAGGTAGTATTAAAAATATTAAAATTTGTATCAAAAATTTTAAATGTAGGTTGAAAAGGGAGGTAGGTAAAGACCTAACTTGTACATATTAAGAAGCCATTTATATTCTGTTTCCTGGTGGGGGGAAATCTAAAAATGAATAGCCTTTTTATCAAACCTATTAGTTTTGTAATAGGAAGTTCTGTGAGAGACAGATAAAACCTCTGTATTAAGTGTGTAATATAAGCTATTTGTCTGAAATAAATGTCATTACCATATGGTTATATGTAATTTTGACTTGAGAGTTATAGAAAGGAACCCATAGCTTCTGCGCTGTGGAGGGAATATAGGATTTGAGCATATATATTCATTGGCAAGGCAGTGCCTTCAAGAAAAAGTATGACATCCTGGGAGATCTTGGATCAGTTCTAGTTAATATGCAAAATGGATCCAGCTTGCTGGCATGGTGTATTAATACGTGACTTCTGCAGAGTAGGTCATGATTATTCTTCCTGCCTAGTTTGCAAACTTGTTTTTCCCTCCTTTCTTCTTGTCTCACGTGTTTTCAGGAGTTTTGCAAATGATTCTAATAACCTAGGGTGCACGTGACTTCGCAGAGTTTATGGTCACCCTTTCTGATTAAAGTCCCTTCCCGGAAATGAGATTTGCTGGACTTTTAGCACTTTATCCTTTGCCAGCATAAACCTCTTTTATTGAGAAATCAAGGTTTCTGGTGGTGGCTGAGTGACAAAGAATAAAGATAAAAATGAAGGTGTGACTAGTTAGAAAATAGAGAAAAATTTTAACTCGAAGAATGTGAACAGTAAGAGAGAAGAGGCAGCATTGTTGTGGTCAGTGGTTGGAAAGTGGTAACTGCAGTGACCCAGATGGCCAACCTAGAGTGCCATTTGGTAAATGCTTTCATTCAGAACCCCTTCAAGGTTTACCCGTCTATAGAGCTGTTAATGGGAGGATATGGTTGGAGTCTCCAGGTACAGTGAAACAATCACCTAGAGATAAAACTCCCCACAAAAAAATTAACACAACTTCTTTTGTGGAAGACAGGTCACTGTGAAAAGTAACTCTATGTACTTATCATGAATAGTTGAAAAAAAAAGATTTATGATGACATTGAAGTATGATAATCTCAAATATGTTCTGCATTGTTTTTAAAAGCTTTGTGTTTAAATTTCATAGCACTTTCTAATCCTGATAAAGTAGCCTAATTTTCTAGCTTGCTTTGTTCAGTAAAATGTAGTTCTAAATCCATTTTAAGCAGCTATTTCTTCAATTTGAGTAATTTTCTCTCAAGTTAATAGATTCTGCACAAGCATACCTGAGTTTTAATATGAATATATACTATACATTCCAAACTTGCCAGTGACAATAGAAAGTACAGTCAAAATGAAATTCAGTTGTTTAAAGCATATCTAGCTTGTTACTTTGTTAAAATGCCTCTTCATTTTACTCTTCTTTGCCAAAGTATACTGATACCAAATCCCATTTTACCTTGTACTGAGGTTCCATCTCCCTCTTTCCTCCCAGCAAATGGGAAAGAAAAAAGAATCTGTTATATATAGTTGTGTCATTTTAAGATAAGATGACTTTAAAACTATCATATCAATGGAGAACATTTGCTTAACGCAGTAAATTCCTACATCAGTAAGTTCAGCAGCAGGGGCTGGCCAAAAACGGAAGCGTTTTGATTTGGAGGCATTTGTCATCGGAACTTGATTTGTTGATTGAAGTTTTTACTTTATATTGAGTCTAAAACACTTTACTATTTTATCCAAACTAGCATACCTATACAGTAAGCATGCCTGTGGGTATTTCTGGTATTTTCTTTTGAACATAGTGTACTGGCCTAATGTCATGATTCTCATTTTTTTCTTCTCAGCAGTGCTACCAGCTGTCTGAAAAACAGAGGGTAGTGTGATGGATGCAGTTAAAGAGGCTTTTTTGGGGTAGCCAGACCAAGAGAAAACACATATAATTTATATAACAAAGTTACTGTTGCCTCTAAGCGTTCATAGTCTCATAAAGGAAAGCCTTGTCTTGTACACTGGTGTGTCCCCAGTTTGTACTACATAGTAGGTGCTCAGGAAATATTAGTTGAATGGATATTGAAGGGTTGGGAAAGGGAGCCAATGGGTTGAGTACAGAACGGGAGTACAAGTCATGCGCAGTCATGAGTTTATAAGTGTAGTTTTAGAGTTAGGACTGTGTGCTTGAAATAAAAAAGCAAGGCTAGTCCCAGGCAGGATTAAGGGGTCAGCCAGCTGACCATTTCGAAGGGTGCTAATCCATGAGAGA
The DNA here is from genome assembly GCF_040802235.1 of Manis javanica. NCBI lineage: Eukaryota > Metazoa > Chordata > Mammalia > Pholidota > Manidae > Manis > Manis javanica. The sequence continues at coordinate 17,929,226 of NC_133170.1, read as the reverse complement.
CACTGAAACCACTGAAAATGTTCAAGACAGAGAAAATGCAATTATTGGACTCCCTCTGCAGTATGTAAGTAGGATAGGGCGTAAGGCATCCTAGGGACATTCTGTTTTTCAAACAGATGTTCCACACATTACAAGGAGAGTGGGTCTGCTTCATTACAGAGCTTTGTTTTGCTGAGTACAGCGTTCAGTTATGGGGACAGAGACCAATTGTTTGGAAAAGAGGAAATAGTTAAGAGCTGTCACCAGGGATCTTCTTACTTTATCTCTAAGCAGAACTAAGCCTTTTTTTCTTGAATTTAAACCAACATTTAAGAGATATTAGTTTAAAAAGACATCAAATTGTGGCCTACGCAGGATGATTATGGATTTTGATGTCTCATTCAAGCTCTTGACCAGTGCTATCTGATAGAGATACATAATTTAAAAAATTTTAATAGCCACATTAATAAAGTAGAAACAGGTGAAAGATATTATAATAATGTATTTTATTTAACCCTAGAATCCCACTGTATATCATTTCAGTGTGTAATCTATATAAAAGTTATTAGTGAGGTACTTTACATTCCATTTTTTATACTAAGTCGCCTCACCCGTGTGTGTTTCACTCCTCCAGCACTTCCCGGTTTGGACTAAGCGCTCTTCCGCATTGGGCCGTGCGGTCCCAGACTCAGGGCAGAGGCAGTGGCTCCCAGCTGGCACTGTCGAGCTGGTCCTCGAAGGGCCTTTCATTAAAATTCTCTCTCTTTGGCCATCATGAAATCCTCAGTGTTGATACCGCTCCTTGAAAACCTTTTTAAGGAACTTCAGTTGTTGCCGGGCAGCCGTATGGGAGGAGATCCCTCGCTGCACACCAGGTGACACCTCCATCCCTACCGGGGAGAGAGGGCTCTTGGCTCTGATCAGGGAAGAATTTATGATCAGGTCGAACGAGTGCCAGGAAGAATATACCAAGAGTGGTATCAAATGTCAGCAGCTATTCAGGCAGTAGAGAGCAAGGAAGAACAGGGAGAAAAGAGGGCAGATCCCTTGCCAACTCCTGAAGCCAGGGTCCACCCCAGAATTTAGAGGATCCATGGAGCACTGGATGGAGTGAGATCGTGTTCTGGAAACTTCCACTTCCCTACTGGTCAGAAGCTAAACAGGGAAAGAGGAAAAGGATTGCACTCAGACTAGAAAGCTAAGTGAAATAGCCAAGTGACAAAGACGTTTACCACTGGAGGTGGAGGGCTGCGAGTTCTTATTTTTGTCTCGAGAAAGAGTTCAGAGATAAAGTGCAATAGGCCTATGCAGCAAGAAAGTTTATTTGATAAGACAGTACACACTCAAGACAGGAGTGCAGGCAACCTCAGAGAGGAGGCACACCTAAGGGTTTAGGGTTTGGGGTATTATAGGGCCTTTTGGATAGGGGTCACATAAGTCATGATGTATACAAGGAATTAATAATTCGCTTGAAGTTTTGGCTTAATAGAGTTATTTAGGTGACTGTTGATCTGGATCTTGGCATTTTTTACCCAAGGAGGTTCGTTTACACTCTGGTGGTCTGACTCTCGTCCTGGTTACGAAGTTACTTAAATGTTTAAAGAGAGTAGCGGAAGAACAGCATGTAGATTAAGTTAAAGAATAAGCTTCGGCCTTAAAACTGAAGGAACAAAACAGCAGCAGACTCACAGACTCTAAAGGGACCAGCGGTTACCAAAGGGAAGGTGTCAGGGAGCATGGGTGGGGACGGAGAAGGGGATTAAGAGGCACTGTAATTAGCGCGCACAATATGGGTAGGTCACTGGAAAGGCAGCAGGGCACCGAGAAGACAAGTAATGACTATGGCATCTTACTTTATGACATCTTATGCTTGTAGATAGTGACTGCGGTGCGGGGGTGAGGACTTGACAATATGGGTGAATGTTGACACCACAAAGGTGTCCATGTGAAACCTTCATAAAATTGTATATCAGTGATACTTTAATAAAAAAAAAAGAAGCTGGGTTTTTTTTCAGGCTAAGTAGATTTTACAATGGCATGACCCTTGTCCCATTTTCCTATTCTATCGCATACTGATAAGTATGTTGAAGCATTTTTCTCCACAAGTAATGCTTTTGGTTGTTTAATGCTTGAATATGAATGCTGTTTGTTTGGTTAATCTTATCTACAGAATGAAGCATTATCAATAGATAAGCCATATCTGTTTAGACCAATGATGGGTAAATGTTATGTTATAATCATTAATGATGGTCAGAGGGGAGTTTGGATTATGGATCATACTCAGTAGCTTGTGGGAAACCACTTATAGAGGACTAGGAGTAGATTTAAGACATGAGTTAAGGAAGGAGGTAAGGCTTTAGATGACTGTATAGACTTGATTCATCAACCTATTGATCATTTTACTTAGAGTAGTTTAACCAAATCGTTTTCCTTTTATCCCCCTTTCTCTTTTATGAATGTACTCCCTTTGTTTTTTATTTTAAATTGGGATATAATTCCCATAGGATAAAATTCACCTTGAAACACTTCAGGGATTTTTAGTGTATTCATAAGTTGTGCAAGCATCCTCATTCTCTAATTCCAGAACCTTTGTTTTAATTACAAATCTTCTAGGGCTTACTTACTGCTAAATATCCTTCCTTATAACCTTACTCAAAAGAATGAGGGGGAAGAGGAGAGGTAAGAACTAAGCAGTATAGAATGGTTTTGGGGATCCCATTTCTGAACTGTTAACTCTATGTACATATTTGCAAATATCCTCAGGAGGACTAAGTCAGTATTAAAAATCAGAGCAGTGTATAGAGCTGGGTTTAGGAGATTCAGTTGTTTCCCAGTTTGACTCTTGGTCTAAAATGCTCACAATATGGCCTTATAAACATTTGAGTTAAATACTCCTTTTCTTTTTCCAAATACGTATTTTTCAAAAAAGCATTTAGAGTTGTTTGAAAGATTAAAAATTTAAGTCCACTCTAAAATAGATACTATTTGCATTGATTGATAGGTCATTCCTAGCATTGCTATAGTTCCGAAACTTATTTCAAATAACCTAAGAACTTTGAGAAGTGAAAGGAAACCTCTGGCATATTAGATGTAACTCAAGGACTCTTGTTTATATCAAGTGATTCTAACACATATCTTTGTATGGTTAGCATAATTGTTTAGAATTTTCTTTCCCAGACATTACTGTCAATTACTAAAGATTATATAGTCAGAGTCCCCACCTTGTATTCCGTTTGAATCATACTGTTCTGCATTATTTTAAATGGCTGCATTATTATTGAGAGGAAGGCAACTGCAAGGAATGTGGTTATCACGAGCTAATCTTACCCTTGGGGTATTTGAGATATTTTCTAATTCCAAGATTGTGATTGCTTTCTGATTGCCATTCTGCTTGAACATGCCTTACTGCTTAATTATGATGCTCTGTTGCCTTTCTCACCACGTGATAGACTGGACCAACTGATAAGTATTTCCTGAGCTCTCTATTCAGATTGAGGGGAAGAACTGAGAGAGCAGGTGTTTTTATTTTTTTTCTTCCCTCCTTAGGCTTTTTCTCTCTTTTAGAAAACATTTCTCCCCCTTTTCACAAGGTTAATTGTTATTCCTGGATCATGTAAGGAGGTCTTTGTGGTATGACTGTCTACACTTTGAGTACCAGCACCATATTGATACCTCCTAGGGGCCTTCTCCTTCCATCTTTACTCTGGCAGTTCTTCAGCCATAACACTGCATGTTGGTACCTCACCCCAAGATAATTCTAAGCCTATGTTGAGTGAAAGAATACAGTATCGAAGACTGTGTTTTGATTTGGGGTTTCATATTTTTGTACATGATATTTGTTTAAAAAAAAAAGTGTCCCATTGCAGATTGCAAGTATAAATTAGTGTCATAATTACTGGAATTAGCATACAAAACTCTCTTGCTAATTTTAATCGGTAATTTCTTAGAGAACGATAGAAAACATGGTGCTAATGAACAATGTGCCCAGAAGCTCTTATTATAGGGTTGGCATGAATTCTACTTAATGACAAGCTTTCTCAAGCAGCAGTTGATTCTAAATCCTATTTTTCATTAGTGAAGTATAAAATGTTAATACCTTCCAATGTACTTGTCTTTTGTAGCATAGTAGCATATATCTTCCATGATCATAAAAACTTTCTTTAAGATCTTACTAGTAACTTCCTATCTCATAAATAAGATTTGTCCAGGAAATAAAAATATATGTTTTCCCATTGTTAGCTATATGTTTTTCTAATAATCACATCTGAAGCTTATTATGCAGTAATAGCCTTAAGATATTATTATTTTTAATGCACTACTGTGGTCTTAATACCAGTTTTTAATCTCTTCTTGTTTCTGTGAAGTCTGAATGAGATTTTCAAAATTGAATAATAATTTGATCCGTTAATCTTTTGAAGCTAGTAATTTTATTTTCCTCTCTTTGCAGTCTCTGAGGTTCGCAAATGAATAGAGCTTCATTACTGCAGTCTGCATTTAATAACCATTATCCATTATCTTGTAATTAAGACTCCCTGTAACGAATCATGAGGACAATGCAAAAATACATAGTACATTTCTTTAATGAACTGGAAAATGTTCATCTTGTTCTATTTAGTAATGAGTTGCTGAATAGTCATTAAATCCACTGGAGAATAGAGCTAGATGGATTTTGAAGACTGTCTTGAGTTTGTGGTTAATCTATTAGAATTAAAATTTCATCTTCTATTTTTATCAACAGCTGATTAGAAGTCATTCTGTTTGACCAAATTGATTAGAAGACCATATACAAGGGCAGCTGTTGTTTAATGAAAGTTTTTAATGAAACTGTACCATGGAGACTTGTAATTATAGGCCTTAGAAAAGCTTTGAGTTGCTTTAGACCACAAAAAAAGTATTGTGCTAGAGATTTCAAATTGGGAAAATTAAAAAAATGCAATTTAATATAATACTATAAATTTATTATTAATGTTAATTTCAACTAATCACAGTTGAATACTAGCCTACTTAATGTGTTACTTTTGACTTTTCAGGCCTTTTATCTCCTAGCTTAGTCATTTCATTGAAATTGTGGGCACTGATGAAAGAACATTTATATGGATAGCTATTTTAATTGTGAGATATTTTCTCATAAGGTTTTTTTCCCCAAGCTGAGCAGAGGTAAGCTTGGTTAATGTTGAATTTACAGGAGCTCTGAGGAGAGTCTGTGGTGCTCTGTGGTGTTGGTAATTTGAAATCCAGTATTTATTTCTCTACGGTAATTTTGTTTTAGCACAGGAGCAAGGGAAGCAATATTAAAATAAGAAGTGAAGCAAAAGTGTGTGCCTTCTTAGTCCCCCCTGGAAAATCCATTGTTCTTTTGACAGTAGTAAAATACTAAGGTACTTTCTAAAGTATTTCGTGTAATTAAACTCAGTCTTATTCCTGGATTTAGAGAAATAGCCAGTGATGCCAGCATGCCTGAAATGCTATTTTAATTTCATCTTTGGTCTCTGCCTCTCAATTGTTCTTCCTCAACCTATCCAACAAAGACACCAAATTCAGTATCTTAAAACACTGATTTCAGGTGATCAGACCTGTGTTTCCTAAAGAGCTTTTATGTAAAACACATATTGACACGCACACCCCAAATATCACACCCACAGCTCCCATGCTCCCTGTCCCTTGCAGAGATTCCTTAGAAGCATCCATTTATTGTTTGGACACGTCTTATACTTTCTGGGCTTTCAGTGTTTCTTCTAATGGTGGTGGTCTTCCATCTGCCTTCTCATCTTTCCATTTTCTCTCCTTCAAGGTCTATACCAAATCCCACATGTTCCATGAAGCCTTCCCTTATCATTTTAACTAAAGTGAATCTTTCTGAGCCTTTCTGATTCTTTTTTGACCATAATAGTTACTTAGTAGTCTGGAACACCTTAAATGTCATATAGAATTTGTATTTACATCCATACCAGATTTCTAGATAAATGATATTTAAGGACTTCTGGTTTTATCCTTGACATGGAGAGCTTAGAAGTTTCATTCCTGTCCTTTCAGTAAGAAAAAGCTGAATAAACTGAAAAATCAATGACTTTCTCACACCTATCAAAGAACTTCAGTTGCAGGGCAAACTATCACCTTGAAATATGAAGACACTGGCAAATTCTGTCATACCTGAGATCTGCTTACTGCTAGAATCATAAACTGATAGGAACACTTAAATGGTAATTTTGATAAATTGTTGGAGGTTTCAACATTTTGTCAGTTTTACTTTCAGGAACCCCAGGTTCTCACACTGAAGAGCCAAGAAAGATCCTCTCTTAGCTCTGGCAGGGGAAGATAATCATTATGAAATATGTCCAGAGATTCTCCTTAATAAAGAGCTAATCTCCAGGACAAAATATTCTAATAGTGTTTTATCCTACCTGGGAGGGCATTTCTCTTCCAGTCTTCCTGTGTCACCAAAGTGGGGGAGAATAGCTAAGAAATATTTGTAAAGTTTACAGCCCAGGGACATGGACTCACTAGAAGATGGACATTTAATCATTAGATTGTAAAATATCCTTTTCTGTATATGTTATCACCACATTAACAGGGCTTATGCAAATACAACTGGCAGAGCAAGTAGACATAGACTCTCTCTGAGGAAGCTCAAAATAAACAGGAGAGACAAAAGCAAGGATACCATAGCATTTGAAGACTTTGGCATCAATGGCTATAGTGAATATAAAACACAGTCAGATTTTGCACCGGATTAAAATAAAAGTTCACATGAAAGTTTTCTTTGTCTCAGTTCCTATTACCCAATATATCATGTCTGGTTTTCAACAAAAAATTACAATAGATGCCAAAAGGCAAGAAAAAGCACAGTCTACACAGCCAAACAAACATCAGAACCAGATTCAGATAGGAGATAGATGTTGGAATTATCAGAAAGAGAAATGTAAAATAATTTGACTAAGATATTAATGATTCTAATGGAAAAAATAGGCAACATGAGAGAATGATAGGTAATATAAGCAGAGAGAAGGAAATGCTGAGAAATATTCAAAGGGAAATCTATAAATCAAAAACATTGGAACAGAAATGAAGGTGCTTTGATGAACTCATCAGAAGACTGAATAGAAAGAGTCACTGATCATAAAGATAGATGAAAAACAAATCTCAACTGAAATGTAAAGAGATAAAAGAATGAAAAAGAAATAGAACAGAGCATCCAAACACTGAGGGACACTTTCTAAAGATGTACACATGTGTAATTGGAATATCAGAAGAATAAGAAAGAGAAAATAGAGTGACAACATGTGTTTGAAATAATAAAGGCCAAAAATTGCCCAAAGTTAATGACAGAGACCAAACCACTGATGCAGGAAGCTCAGAAAACACCTAAAGGAATAAACTACACCTAGCTGTATCATATTTGAACTGAAGAAAACCAAAGACAAACGGAAAATCTTGAAAAAAGCCAGAGAAAGAATACACTTTACCCATAGAAGAAAAGGAAATAACTTCAGTGGACTTATCATTAGAAACCATGCCAGAAAGAAGTGAGTAGAGTGAAATACTTACAGTGTTTAAGGAAAAAACTTCACCAATCTAGAAATCTGCACCCAGTGTGATTATCCATCTAAAGTGAAGGAGCTCAAATATGCAAAACTGAAGGAATTCATTTCCAGCAAACCTGCCCTATAAGAAATTTTAGAAGTTCTTCTGAGAAAAGGAAAATGATATAGGTCAGAAACTCTGATCTACATAAGAAATGGAAGACTTATCAGAGAAGGAATGAAGAATAAAATAATACAAATAAAATAAAAATAGTTTTTCTTTCTTCATTGATCTAAAAGATGACTGTTTCAGGTAATAATAGTAACAATGTATTGGTAACTAATACCCTAATGTGGATATGTGAAATGAATGACAGCAGTGTGACAGGGGGCAATAGGGAAGAATTAGGGATATTTAGTTAAAAAGTACCTTCAGTACCTATGTGGTAGTGTAGTATTATTTGAAAGTAGACTTATATAGGCTAGAATGCATGTTGAAAATTCTCGGAAACCATTGAAAAAATGCACAAAAGAATATAATTGATATGCTGAGAGGAGATAAAATGGAATCATATGAAATGTTCAATTAAAGCCAGAGAAAGCAGAAAAGTATAAAAATTAATAAAGAAAAATACAACAAATAGCCCTATCTTGATGAATGTTCCACGTGAACTTAAGAATATGTATTCTGCTGTTGTATGGAGTTTTCAAAATACCAGTTTGATCATGTTGACTGATAATGCTGCTATTCAATCATATTGCTCATATTCTGCCTGTTTGAGCTGTCAGTATTGAAAAAGGAGCTTTGCAATTTCCAGCTATATTAGTAGACTTCTCTATTTTTTATTTCAGGTTTGTCAGATTTTGCCTTACATATTTTGATGCTCTATTGTTAGGTACATACATGTTTAGGATGTCATTTCACTTAAGCAAAATACCCCCTTTATTATTAAGTAATACTCTTCTTTATTCTTGTAATGTTCTTTCTGAAGTCTGCTCTGTCTCAAATTAATATAGCTAATTCTGCTTTACTTTGATTAGTGTTACCATTGTATATCTTTCTCTATCCCTTTGCTTTGAACCTCTTACATCTTTGTATTTAAAATGAATTTCTTATCAACAACATACAGTAGGGTCTTCTTTGTTGACAATCAGTCCTGTATCTAGTATATATGGATCAATACATTTAAAGGGATTATTGATTTAGCTGAGCTAATGTCTACCAAAATTTACATAAGAAGTATTCTGAATAAGCCTATATCTATTGAAGAAACTTTTAATTTTAATTTATTTTATGAATATTAACTATGTAATAGTATATTTACATCAACTATAAAATATTTTAATTATAAGATGTTATGAAATAATTTTACTTATTTAATAATTTTAAAAAATTATTAAAGAAAAATAATTATAACCTTTCAAAAAGGAAAGCAGTAGGTCTAGATGGTTTTACTGATGAATTCTAGCAAACATTTATGGAAGAAATGATACAAATTCTCTACAGTCTCTTCTAGAAAATAGAAAAGAGAGCAGTCACTTTGTAGACCATCATTACCCCAGTACCAAAACCAGATAAAGATTTTACAAGAAAGGAAAACTGTAGATCAGTATTACTCATGTACATAGATGCAAAAATCCTCAATAACATATTAACAAATGAGCCAACAATACATAAAAAGGTTTCTGTGTCACAACCAAGTGGGATTTACTCCAGGTAAATGCAAAGCTTGTTCAGTATAATGTAATCTACCATATAATACACTAAAAAAGAAAAATCATATGATCATATCAGTTGATCAGATAAGGCATTTGACGAATTACAACACCTATTTATAATAAAAACTGTCAGGATCTAGGAATAGAGGAGAACATCCTCAGCTTGACAATATCTACAAGAACCTTAAGCACACTTATGATGAGAAACTGGATACTTTTACCCTAAGAACCCCAAGAATAGGCAAAAATGTTCTCTCTTACTATTCCTAGTCAACATTTTATTGGAAAGCCCTAGTTAGGGTGAAAAGACAAGGAAAGGAAATAAAATATATACAAATTGGGAAGTGTGGTAGGCTAATAATGGTTCCTAATGATAAATCCACATCTTAAACCCAAGAAGAACCTGTGAATTTTATTTGGGAGAAAGGATCTTTGTAGATGTGGTTAAATTAGGTTGTTCAGATGAAATGATTATTCTGGATTATCTACGGGCCTCCTAAATGCTATCACAAATGTTCTTAGAGAGGCAGAGGAAGATCAAGGTCACCCACAGAAGAGAAGGCTGTGTGAGGATGGAGGCAGAGATTAGGAGAGGCGGTCACGGCGTGCTGGCTGCTGGAAGAAGTTGGAAGAGGCAAGAAACAGATTGTCCCTAGAGCCTCCACAAGAAGTGTGGTCCTGCTGACAACTGACTTCTTCCCTCTGGAACTGTCAGGGAATAAGTTTCTGTTGCTCAAAACCCAAGCTCAACATCAACAACGAAAAGTCATGTTGATATTACGTACCCTTGAAATGATGTGGTAAAAATGGCGCTTTGCCTCTTTGGTCTTCCTCCCAAAATACCCATAACCCCAGTTTAATCATGAGATAAAGTCAGACAAACCCTAAGTGAGGGAAATTTTACACAATACCTGACCAGTACTCAATACTGTTAAGGTTGTCAAAATAAGCAAAGTCTAAGAAATTGTCACAGCCTAGAGGAGCCTATGAAGATAGGACAATGCATTAACAGTATCCTGGATGAGATTGGAATCTGAGTAAAACAAAAGGCAATCTAAATAAAGGATGGCTTTAGGTTAAAAATAATATAGCAATAATTGGTTCATTAATTGAAAAAAATGTACCATGCTAATACATTGTTAATAAAGAGCAAACTGGGTGTGGGGTATAGGGAATCTCTCTGTACTGTTTTCATAATATTTCTGTACATCTAAATCTGTTCTAAAATTAAAAGTGTATTTAAAAATAAATAAAATGGTGTCTCCTTCTGAACCACCTACCCAGTTTTGTTACTGGGGCTGCAATGAAACCCAAAACTAGTTTCTTCCCTATTAGTCTAAGGTGGAAAATAATTATAGTTTGCTTTTTCTCGGTAGATATGGCCACCCATCCATCCATCCTTCCAAATTTATTTATTGAGCTCCTCATATATGTCATGCTCTGGGGATACAGATGTGCATAAGAAAAATACATCACCTACCTTCAGATGTGCTTACTGTGTAGTCAAGAAAGGGGCACAAATAAAATAACATGTAGTCCGTGGTCACTACTCCCTGGCTCCTGCTGCTGCTGTGCTGAGTGTTTTGCTCTGTTCCTCCCAAATGTATTAGGAAGACAGTCTTCTCCGTTACCCTGCCTCCAGACTTTTCCAAAGGAACTTGGCTCTTTTGGTTACCTTTAGATGGTGTGGTTTTTTAAGTGACCATGCCTGTTTTTAGACCTCCAAACGTGGCCTTGGTCTTTTTTCTTACTGATCTTCTGAGATGCTTAAAATAATTTAGGTAATATCCAGTGTTGTACCGGAAAGCCTTCTAGTGAATCAGAAGATAATGTCACACATTAGGAAAACACATCTTGGTCTCATTGTAAATTATTTTAGAATGTTCCCTTTACATCTTGGATCTATTTGGAGGATTTAATCTCTTCTCTTTGCTTGTCTTATGTCTGATGTAGGGGCCAGTCATCCGTTCTGTAGCCTCATTCATTCATTCATTAATCAGCTTTGCACATGGCTGACTTCAGGTTTTTTGCACTTGATGTTTCCCTGATTATGATGCTCTTTTCACAGATTCCCTTCATTCAGTCTCTGAATTTCACTCGTCAGAGATGCCTTTATGTTGATTCTGTTTAAATGCAGGTACCTCTCTCCACCTCTATCACACTCTTTTTTTTTGCATTTTTTTATTAAGGTATTAATCTACAATCTTATGCTCAGGTTTCACATGAACAACATTGTGGTTACTGCATTCTCCCCTGTTATCAAGTCCCCACTACATAACCCATTACAGTCACTGTCCATCAGCATAGTAAGATGTTATAGAGTCACTACTTGTGTTCCCCATGTCCACCCATCTTAGGTGTTACACTCTATCTTGTTATGTTGCATTAGTTTTATTTTTTTTATAACAGTTACCTCCACTTGACACTTACTATATATTTATTTGTTTATTGTCTTTTTCTTTTAGAATATCTGCTCACAAGGGCAGGAACTTTGTTTTGTTTAGTAGTCTATTTCCAGCATCTAGAACAAAGTCCAGCACACAGTAAGCACTCAGCAAATATTTGTTAAATGAATTTAACAAATTCATTTCTCTCCATTTGTATGTTTCCACTTCTCCCAATGGGCCCACAGACCCAAGAAAAGAGGGCTTCTGATGGCCTGTTCTGGTCGATCAGAATTCCTACACTATTTTTACAGCTTGCAACTCTACCCAGGTCCTTGCTGCATATTTGTATAACACTTGGGAGTTTTCAGAGTGATTTCACATGGTTGTCTGTTGATTCCTTGTATAACACTATGAAGCAAGTAAAGAATTCCTCACTTTACAAATGAGAAAGTTTTGGAGGTGGATTTTTCAAGGCAAATATCAAAGCTACAGTGAGGCTAGATCTCCTGAGTTCTAGCTCATCAAGTTATTACCCAGGATTTATGTCTCATCTCCACCTGAGCCTAGAATACATGCTTTTGAGGGCAAGGGTTTGAATTATTTATTTTTGTATTTTCCACTGTACCTTACACATAATTTGCTTACTAAAGGCCTGGCAATTCGAATCTTTCCATGCACAGAATAACCATGGAAGTATGTTTTTCCAATGGAAACTAGGGAGGAAGTTTTGACCACTTCTGTTCTTCATTCCTATTGGCCACTCCTTTGATGGCCCTTGGGAAAAATCTCAGAGATTAGCCTTATGCATGGTTCCACAGATTCAGTGGACTGAGGCCATCAGCTTGCACAGGAATCACCTAGGAACCATGTTTATATTCAGATTCTGATTTGGTTGACCTAGTGTAGGGCCTGAGAATCTACATTTTTAATAAGCTCCATGGTGGTGCCCATCCTGTCGGTCTGTGGTCCACACTCTGAGTATTTTGGGGGTGGTAACCACATGAAAGATGGAGTCTCTGTATGGCTATCTGACTGTGTGAGCCTAGGTGAGTATCTTGGACACACTACCCCATATGGGTTCAACTCTATTGCTTTGGTTAGAATTTTACCTCCCCTGCTCACTCACTGTATGACCTCAAGCAAGTTGCTTAACTTTTCTGTGCCTCTGTTTCCTCAAAAATGGAGCTCTTCTTAGTTTTTGTGAGGGTTGATTGAGTTAATACTTATAAAGCACCTAGACTAGTGCATAGCACATAGCACTTGGTGAATCTTAACTATGAGATCATTTGTCTCCTTGTGCTATTGTATTAAACTGCATCAATAGGTTTAACATACATTTGAGAGACAAAAAGTTGTTTAAAATATTGGCAAGTTATGGAACAGAATGGTTTCTTTCATGAAATTCATAATCTGGTTGGAAGACTCGGTGCTTTTGTTAATGAACAATGTAGCAGAAACCGGCTGATGGTGATTTTTCTTGTGACAGCTGTACTGTGTACTTCTGAGCAAGCACAAGAAAATGAAAGGAAAATGAGTGGACCTCCTGTTTTGTAGTAAGGTGCTCCGATGTGTGATATTAAGCATAAGCATAACATTGTTTTCATTCATTGCAATTATGCATTAAGTAAACTAATGTGATTTTAATTGGTGATGTGGAAATACGGAAGTAAGAACCCCAGCAGTCAGTGAGAATCCATTTGGTACTTAATTTACTTCATCTTTTAGTAAGGGGGGAAAAATGTGGTCAGAATTTTATTTGGAAGTGAAGTTTTGTTCTTAGTTGTTCAGGTAATGAAAAATAAAGTTGTGTTCCTTGGGAAAAAAATTTACACAACTCATTTCTTCCACTGGCTCAAAAGTATAAAGAATAAATTTTTTAATTAACATGGACTTCTTCCTTTTGTTTTAGGATCAGATTTTATTAAGACCTCTACTGGAAAAGAAACAGTGAATGCCACCTTCCCAGTGGCTATAGTAATGCTACGGGCCATTAGAGATTTCTTCTGGAAAACTGGAAACAAGGTATATTATTGCCAGCAAATCTTTCTTCAGAGTAAAGATAATGTTATTTATAATACTAGCTACAGCCACGATAACTGTCTTTATATGCAGAAGGTATGAATGAGTTACCTTTATTAAGATAAATGTTTAATTTACCTTTCATTACAAAAGAACACATTCATATAGAAAAATGTGCGAATAACAGAAAGTGAATGTGAGTGTGGGAGTAAGTTCGTGTGATCAAGATGTAAACTCACTTTATGTCCTTTTATTAACCGAAGACAATTTTATCACTGACAAGAGATTCCTAAAAGGGCTCTTTAACGAACTAATTCTGCTGCCATGCAGAGGCTTTCTGGTAAGGCGTTGGCCAGCGAAAACAGGTTAATGCAGAAATTAAACTTCCTTGAGGAAGGGAAAGAATTGCAGAGTAACATTTATTGAATGATAAGCTCTGGTGGTGATATGAAAAGTATGCAATATAATGGGAAATAATCTTTTCCTGTCATTATTGAAGGACACACATAAATTGGTTTTTCTGTTGGGAAACCCCCGGTCCAGAAAAACTTATTACTTTTAATAATATGAGGTGAAGAGAAAATTCTCGAGGAAATGAACTTATTAAACAAAATAATGAAATGCTGTGAAACAGCAGGGAAAAGGTAGCTAGACGTTATATAGCTCTTGAATTAAATATCCATTTTTGCGTTTTATGGCAGTTGGATGTGCACTTTAGAAGATTGTTAAGCTGAGGAGGGTATATGCTAGCTTTTGTCAGCTTTTCGAAAAATAATACATATTTTTTGAAACATATGAAGTTAAAAGGAAAAATGCATATGCGGTGTTTTTAAAAATAAGTTTGGATTTTCCTATTTTCCTTTTCACTTCAAGTTGTTTGTTTAGCTGCAAATTACCTTAAAGGATTTTTTTTTTTACATTATTGGCAAAAAGGTGATTTTTTTTTTTAAATGAGACTTTCTCCACCTGAGAAGACATCTTTTAAAACCAATCTCTTGATTTCTGCTGAATAAAAAACCCCAAAAGACCTTTAGTGCTTTGCCCACTGCATGTGATGCCTTTATATGTGACTACAGCTCCAGTTTATTTTGGAATAGAAGACTTTTTTAGAATGTATTGTGTTTGAGGGAAAATGAAGTCCTTCCAGAATGTTCTTCAGAGAAACTTCATATCTTAAAAAAGTACAGGTAGGATAAATATCTATGGGGACTCGACATATGAAAGTTGAACTAACTTGAGTAACCTCTCCTTGGTAGCCTTTTTGCACTGATCCAAATAAGAAAATTTTTAAGAAAAGCAATACAAATGAGATTTGTCTTTTGTCCCCCCACAGTTGAGACCACCACCACCACTCACTAGACGAGGGGGTCTTAAGAACACCAAAGCCAATGGGAAGTTTTTAGACCTACTGACGCCTGGCACCCTCGTCCCTGGCATCAGGCCTGGTCCTCAGGCATCTATGCATAAGCTCTATAGTTGGAGTTAAAACTTGCCAGTAGAGACCCTGTCTTATTTTGCTCTCAACAACCATTTATTGAGTAGTTGACTATGTGCAGTGTTAACCTATGTTAAATGCTAGGGATACGGAAGTGCCTTCCCAGGAGAGCTCTTAGACAATAGCAAAGAATTTCAATAGAAGTTTTAAGTACTTGATGTTCAAGACCAGAGTGCAGAGGAAGGGACACTTTGCTGTCTTTAAATACTTTTGTTTTAATTGTATTGATCCTTTCCTCGCTTATACATAAAGTCCATCCCAGCTTTATTAAAAAACAGGCAGGAGCAAGTCAGATCGTTTTCATTTTAGTCACGTTTGATTTCACACAGTGAAGATCTGCATATGTACCTGCAAATCAGGTGCCTCTTTTCGGGTTGTTGACAAGTTGCCTGGCCTGTAAACTTTGTATATCATTGATTTAAGGGGTGTTTTAAAATGTGATGGGCTGCCTTCCAGACCATGATTAGTGTCACTCCTGAGCAGCAGAGGTTTAATATTTCATAACTGATTTCATTGCAGATTTATGTTTTCCATATTCTCTCCCTTAAAATAAAACCGTACGCTATAATCCCTCTCTAGAAACATTGCCAGACTTGCTGACACATCTGAACTATATAGAAAAATCTATACACCGTGCTGCCTAATTAACAGAAATGCTCCTATGATTAACATGTATGCTAATATCAGCTAACTGATTTTTTTTTTTTTACCTATTCTCAACAAATAGCCTCATCCTCCTTATCTCCCCCCATCCTCCCACCTCCCCACCCCTCTTTTTGCAGTCACTTGGGCTCCACAGTAATGGGCAGATAGGGTAAGAATCTCTGCAGGACATCTACTTAGCTGTGTGACATTGTGTGGTTGAAACAGAGAGATCAGTTAAGAGTCATATGCTGATATTCCATGTGGGAACTGATGAGGGTCTAAACTAAAATGGTAAAAATGAGAGTAGAGAGGAAAGTGTACATATGGGAGATCCGGGAGTTAAGAACATAAGATTGGTGGGACTTGACTGTTGATTGTTGATTGCTTGGCTGTGTTGAGGAGGATAGTCGAGCCCGGGTTCACTCTGAGGTTTCCAGCTTGGGTGGACACTGGGACATTTCATTTATTGTCTCCCTTCTCTGGTGTTCTCTTAGCAGTTAACTGCATACTGGTGCTACTTGTCAAACCAGTGGTCAAATGCATGCGTTTTAGTGCTTGGACATTGGGGTGTTACCCTGATTGCTCCCATGTACACATTCTCTACTGGATAGTCAAGTTTTTGACACAAGTAAATCCAGATGAGCAGGTTTTACTGTAGATAGAGCACCTTGTACCTTTTCTAGTGGACTCAGGGACATCCTTTGTGAACATCAGATATTGGCTGAGTTGTGCTTTTTCATGGTCCCCTTCAAAGGCCACTGAAGTGAGAAGAGCCCCCACACAGCCTTTTTCCACTGTGCTTGTTTAACTGGCTTGGCTGCTTTTATATAACTTTGTCTGCTTACAACTTAGAAAAAACGTCCCTGCAGTTAAGTTGATTAAAACAACTGTCAACACTCCTAGCTGGCTGCTGCCAGTTCAGTTAGTGAGGCTAGCCTGATTCTCTCCTCTTGTTTTGAGTACATAAGTGCCTTTTGCACCTCAAGATAAGGGCTGAGAGGTGACTGAACAGGCTTGCCTGCTGAAATGTAGAGTGAGTAAGCCTTTGTGATAACTCTTTTCCTATTTATTGACACCTCTCTTGTTCATCCCAGGTTCACAGCTATAGTCTGGATGGTTGAGGTTTATGACTTCCCAATAAGTGAAATGTTAATGAGGGTTATTAACTCTCATTAGTGTCTCCTCAGAAGCAGTGGCATTCTTCCCATTAATCTTGGAAAAGTCATTTTGGCGTGTGAATTGGCGTGAGTTGGAGATCTAAGCTCTTTTGCTGAGGGAAGTGAAACAGACTTTAAAAAAGACAGAGCATGAGAGAATTGAGACCCTGTATCAAGGAGTACCATTTGTTAAACAATCCAATAGCAATAAACATTGTTCTCTTCCCACCTGCCCACTTAGGTAGGCTTTAAACCAGCAGGAGGCATCCGCAGTGCAAAGGATTCCCTTGCTTGGCTGTCTCTTGTAAAGGAGGAGCTAGGAGATGAATGGCTGAAGCCAGAACTCTTCCGAATAGGTGCCAGCACTCTGCTTATGGACATCGAGAGGCAGGTAATAATCCATTATCCTTGGATCTTATTGATGAGGGTTTTTCAGAAGAAATGAAAAACGCCTATTGGGCTTTGAAAACTAGAAGTGAAAATGCATCTGATTTAATCATACCCAAACCTCTGACTTTCTTCCAAAAAATGAGAAGTAGGATATGTGGAGATTCTGCTGAAGCACAGTGCAGTGGGGCTTCATAGTGAAATGTTCATTAAAATTATTATTATTCAATAGTATAATAATTCATTGATATGTGTAATAATATAATAAGGCCTCATCAACTAAACTCTGTTTTTCCTCACAGATTTACCACCATGTGACTGGGAGATACGCAGCTTATCATGATCTTCCAATGTCTTAAATCAGCGACCAATTCCAGGAAAGTCCCTTACAACAACGTTTAAAATTTAGTTTTCTACTTAATTGCTAAAACCATTTAATTCAAGTATGGGGGAATAGGTAACTGGCTTTTATTCCCTTAAAATTTTCCATTGAATTTAATTCAAAGAATGAAAGGAAAAACCCAACTAATCCATACACGGTATTCATTTTAGGCACATCTGAAATGGTCTTAATTACTGGAAGGTCTGCACTGTTACTGTGAAGGTTTCCTCTTAAAAACTCCTAGTAAAATATTAATGATAGCTTTGACAACGTTAAATTTCGGGAGAAAAAAAGAAAAAAGTTAAACTGCCCAAGAAACGTGTTCTAGCAAAAAAATGCAGCATCTCTGAACATCCCTGACTCTAATGACTGTAGGAATCGCTGACTTGGTACTAATTTCCTGCCGTGAAAATCTGTCTTTAATTTTTACAGCAGATATGCTCTTTTATTAATTGTTTTGCTAATGAAATTTCTGTCATTGTTATATGAAACTATGGACAGCATTGAATTTTTTAATTAATGAAATCCCTGTAGTTAATTTTTTTATGCTTTAAATTGTAACCAATATATATTGAAAAATTAATCCATTAAACATACAAAGGAGTTTTATCAACGACTTTCTGAATCTCTAGTAGAGTTCTTGGGTATTTATCTCAGGTAAAGCTCCTCAGTACATTATTAATGAATACAACTTAACATATATATTCTTAAACTTAAAATTTTCTGGTATAGTTAGAGAGAAAACAGCTGATGTTGAAAATAGCACTAACTATGTGCTAAGCTCTTTACACATATCAGTTTATTTAGTCCTTATTTAATCCCTATGACAGTAAACTAAGTACAGTAAGGTTTTTGTTTCTTACACGGTAAGTACTGATAGTCGGGCTCCCGGGTCTGTGCCGTCCCCCTTGGGCATGACAGTCCCTCAGCGCACACAGACGCATAAACAGAGCTCCGTGTCAGCTGGTAGGAACGGTCATCTGCTTTGCGGCCTGCTGGTCCCTTTGTTCTCTGGTGTTCCCAGCTTCCCACCTCCACCTGTTTTGCTTGCTAGCACCTCTGTCCCATCATAGAGCCTAAGTTTTCTTCAATGGTGATTTTCATGGCAAGAGTCGTTTTTCCTCCCTGAGCGAGCCTCCGTCTATTCATAGGTAGAAAACTCTGGCCTGGGAGTCCGTTTGGATTTCGTCGTCTCATCTGCTAGGTGGTTGCCCAGCTTCTGCCTCTTTCTAGCCATGTGACCTTCGTCGTCAGTTCACATCTCTGGACCTCAGTTTCTGTATCTGTAAAATTAAGGGGTTGGGGCAGGTGACATCAAGGTTCTTTCAGACCTAAAGTTATATTGCCCTAAGGATAATTATAACAGATCCAAGAAACTGTTTTATGGCCATAAAGAGGAAACACTTTTGTAGCAACTTAAATTAGAATTTGCCTCTCGGGAGTCAATTAGCAAGTCCTAAAGCACCTTTCTAATTGTGAATTAAACGACTAAAATAAGAATGGAAAAGAAATCCTGTTCACCCCCCCAAAGCCTTAGCAGAAATTCAACTCTTGACTTATGCCTTTCGATATGGTCAGTGACTGAATGCCACAGCCACTTTCATAACTTGCTGGCCCAGGTGCTCACCGGCACAACAGCCGTTCACCTTTGGAGAAGAAACTTTGCAGAAAAATAATTACATTCTATCACCTTTGAAGCTATTCCAATTTCATAGGGATTTCTGTTTTCCTCCCATTAAACCCAGCTGGTCATTTTAGTTGATCAAGTGAACAGGCATCATTATCTTCCAATTCTAATTTATATGAGGCATCCACTGAAATTGACCTCTGTGGACAATTATAGATTCACATAGGAAATTAAGACTGGTGAGTCCCTCAAACCTATTAGAGGCTGATGAGCATGGCTTGAACTAAAGGTAAGTAATCTTGTGTTTGGAGGGACAGTTTATTCCAAGGTCTATTGGGCTGGTCACCAAGAATGTGTACCTCTTGCCTGGCTCTTGAAATCAAATGTAATACAGATGACTTTAATAGGAAGACCCTAGTAAATGTTGATAGCTAAAAACTTAAGAGGAAGAGGTCATTTCTGAGGTGACTGTGATTTACTACAAGCAGATTTGTCTACTTCAGAACACAGGGACAGATGCTTTATACAATCAGAAAATGAGTTGCCATGTCCTGTGTTTAAAGCTTCTGAGTTTATGAAAGCAGACTTTCCCCCCACCCCAAATTGTTGCAATTGTCCCATAAAGCATAGTAGGTCTTAAAAGTTATCTTTTAAGCAACGAATCATTATTTGGGGCCTTAAAGAGACTAGAGAATATCTAGTTCTACCATTATTTTTTACATGAAGGAAGAAACTCAAAGTGAGGGCGTCACTTTCACAAGGCCACGAAGAAAGTCAGAGGTAAGACCAGAACCAAGAACATCGTGCCGTGAAATATTTTACGAAATATTGAAATGCTTTTTGTAAAATGCTGTCATACCTAATGTTTTGTTTTTGTGAGTGTGTGAACTTCAGACTTTCAAAAGATTGATTTTGCCTCTAAAAGTCTGCTAAATGGTGTTTTGGAGAAAATCAACCATCTAAATCTAGCCCAAGTTGATACTGTGGTTAATTTCATGTGTTAGACTTTCAGAATTTTGGGTGACCTCAAGAGCTGATTTTTTCTTAGGAGGAAAAGTTGAATGTTGCTTTGTTGTGTTTATTTATTTATTTATTTTTAGAAAAGATTGTAGTCTACAAATAGAAAATGACTAGTGTAATCACAAAACAGTTTCACAGTTACAGTATCTTTGCCTCATTTTGGATTATTTCAGCACCAGTGGGAATTTAGGCAAATTAGTTTGCATGAAAAATAGCAATGCAACCTGTGCCGAAGTGGGAACTGTTAGAAATCTCTGTCTGGAAACGCGTCCTCTTAGCAACACAATATAGTCACTGTCCTGACTGAGCAGTTTGTTATGTCATACATAGATGTCTAACAGCAACCAAATCTAGGGAAACCAAATCAGTTTCTTTGGCAAAATCAACTTTTATACATCAAGCACAAAGAAGCCAACACTGATTTTTCTTCTTTCAACCTGCTAATTTTTTGATACAATGTAAGTGTGGCCAGAGTGCAGACATAGAAGAAAGAATTTGCATAGGTAGTAGTTTCAAAGGAAATGAAACATTACACCCATTTTGGCACTAGGAAAAGAGTATGAAGTGAAATCAATTTCTGAATTTGTTTTCCTGATTGTGCTCAAGAATCTTGCCTCCCAAAGGCAAATCCATATTTTATGACCCCCACTAAATGATCCTTTTCAGAAATGACCACCGGTAACATCTGGCTGATATATAAAATATGTAGTAAAAATAATCATTTTTAATTAACTAAAACCTGCTTGAGAGAGTCAGAGGAATATCCATCTGGTCAATTCTTATTTAATAGGGCAAATGAGGATTAGAATTTAATGCAATATATGTGAAATACTTAGTGACCTTACAACAAACTACAACTTTTTTTTAGGAGGAAGAATAGGGGTAAGGAAGAATCAGAATATCTAGGAAGGACAGACCTAAAGTTGGATTTTTTTTTTATTTTAAGAAACCTCGGTTTTATGGCATTAGTTTCTATAGTTCAATGACAGGAAATGTGTTTTAATTCATTTAAACAGTAAAATTAGGTTATACTTTAGTCTGGAGCTTGACAAGGATGAAGAAGAGTTTTAAAGAGTGATTACAAATAAAGTTAAAAGGAACTAGGATTATTTAGCCTGGAGGAGAAGATTGAAAAGTCCTTGTTGTATAACAGTCTGGGGAAAAGTTCTATCTTGATCCAAGTATCCTATATCCCCTCTGTAGAAAAAGAAATGATTTTATGCTACATGTAAAGTTAGATAGTTCTAGGGAAGAACTCCTTTAATATTCTGAAATGTGTTATTAAGAAGATACATCTTGCTCTTCCCTTCTCAGTAGTAGATTCTGCTTTGATTGGAGCAGTTTGGTTGAGTTTCCAAAGAAAATAGTTCCCAAACTTTAGCATACATCAGAATCACCTGGAGACTTCATAAAACACAGAATTCTGGGTCCCACCCCCAAAGTTTCCAATTTGGTAAATCAGCTCTGGGGCCTGAGAATTTTCATTTCCTAAAAGTTCCCTGGTGATATTGATGCTCTAGGGACCAGACTTTGAGAACCACTGGGCTACAAAGCCTTGTACTCAACACCTAGGTCCCAAATTAAATGCATCATTTCAGTAGTAAAACCCACCAGCTGCAGCATTTCTTTATTGTGAAACTCCAGGGTAAATGTGTATATTTTGCTGCTTTTCATAGGCAAGAACAAGAGAGGGAGCAATGGAAATGACATCATCCCTTAATCCTTTCACAGTAGGCAGTGAATTTGATTACACTTTGGGCTCAAAAGCAAGCTTTGGAGCCTAGAATAAACATTTTAGAATCATTATCCATAAAATCTTCCAAAGGATTTCAGCAAGCCAAGAAAGTAAGATTTATCAGCTGTATTTGATTTTACCTATTTGGAATGCTTTAATTTTGATGGGTCCAGTATAATCACACTTAAAACTAATACCTATTTTAACAGAGACCATTCTTTAACTTAACCTTGAAATTGATAAAATGATACTGAGTAAGTGATCTCTAGACTGGGAGCTAATGAAAATGTTAGATTTTTGGTCATTTTAACACTAAAGGATGCTTTACACTTGTTCTCTGCTTTTTAAGTGTGTGCTGCTGCTATACAATATCAAGCATGGTTCTTAGTTGCAAATAACAGAAACTCCTCTCTACCTAGTTTAAGCAGCAAATAAATTTATTTTTAAACAGTATTGAGTATTTTATAGAATTTCTAGGAAGGCCAGATAGTTAGGCATAGAGGCAACCAGCTAGGAATAATGCCCAAATCACTCTTCAGAACTGCTTCAGGAGGACACTGCTGCCACCTCTGGGCACTTGGTACCAGCACCTCTGCTTCTCCCATCCCTGGAAGCTGGAGTCTTCATTTATCACAGTTGTTCTCTTGGGTGTCACACTCCTGTGTGGTTGTGTCTCACCTCAGTTGGAGCCTCAGTCTCATTCCTACAAAGGAAGCTAGGAAAGTAAGTTTGGGGGAAATGGCATATAGTATTAAAAAATGGTGGGTGGTCACTAATCATGATTGTCAACAGCAGTATAACAAGGTGGTACTGGAGCGATGGTTCATGCTTTGTGGTAGGAAAGGACTGATTGCCCCCCAGCTGTATCTCTGCTTCCAGTGAGTCCCTAAAGCTGAATTCTGCAAAAGCCGCCCCTTGTCTCTTCGTCCCACACAATAGCTCTAGAGAAGTCCTGTGAAGTTGTTCTCACCAGCCGTACATGGCAGGGCCCCTTGTCCAAAACACTTACATTTGTATATTTCTAGACAATTTCTATTGACTTCATGCCATGAGTAATGATAAAATTGCCTTTTTTTCACTTTCTCCCCTTCATATTCCTCCCAAACCCACCTGATTCTTGATTATATATTTTTTCATATCATATTCTTTAGACTTTGAAATGTAATTATAGTTATTACTTGATTTATCAGCTTCAAAAATGTTTCTATCCTCTGCTCTACCAGATGAGAAAACTGCATTTGACATTTCTTTCCACCATCTGTCCTCTTCCCCTCCAAACCTTTGTGATATTATTTCTACATCATTAGAGTTTTAACATTTAAATTCTGTTCTGACCATAATCTTCATAATCATGTTAGTTTTAGTACTCTACTTAAATAAAATCAATAATCAGTACTCCATTTAGCTTTTCAAAATGTGGCCTCGGAAAGGGTTTGGGGTATAATCCCTGAGTTTTCAGAAGCTCAAAGGATGTTCATTTTCATTATATTTTAATGATTATTTGATGGGGTGTAATTCGTGGATCACACACCTTATATCCTGAGGACCTTGTTCCATTGCTCCAATATCTTCTGGCATTGAACACTGCTGTGGAAGGTAGTAACATTCTGGCTTAAACTTTTTGCCTCAATGCACAATAGCTTTTTTCTTTCAATTTCAGTAATTTCACTAAACAGTGACTCAAGGTTGAATGTTTTGTGTCAGTTTTTCCTGGAGTTTTCCATGTACCCTCTTAGTCTGTAAGAGTCATGACATATTTCTGTAAAGGTGCTTTGAAGTATATCTTTAACTTTTTTCCTCCTTTATTATGATTATTATTTTTTTACCTCTTCTTCAGGATACTAATTGTTGCATATGTTAAGATCTTTTTATCTATTCTGTCTAGATATTTTTTCCTAATTGTTTTGAATTTTTTTTCTAATTAATCAAATTGTACTCTTTTCCTACTCCTGACATCCTTGTTTCTTTCCTTGTTTTTAGCAGAATCTGGTTGCTTCCAGTGAAATGTTTGTTTCCCATTGTCTTGCAGTATCTTCCCTCAGCTCTTGTATATTTGATATGAGCTCTTGCTTCATAGGTGTAGCTTTGTTTAGGGCATTTTTAAAGGTTTACGACAATGTATTTGGCCCAAAATTTTATCTGCTCTGTGGAGAAATTTTTCTGGTGAGTATTTCTTTGTTTTCCATTTTATTTCTATTTATTTCTTCTTTTATTTTGTAGTAGCTTTACATAGATGCTTGTTTTCAAATGAGATGACTCTTTTCCTGGACCAGCTTGTGGCAAGAGGCTTGCTTGGAATAGGTGCCATGTCCATGTTCTAGGACAGCAGGAATTCCTGCTGTTTGGAGATGCATAAGTTTCTTATGATAAAGATTGTGTGTTTGAGTGAATTCTTTTTCCCTAGCCACTGGATATCAGTGCTTTAGGGTTATTAGCAACGCAGTCCTGTTTCCTGACCTGCCTAAACAACAGGCTGCTTCCTGCAAATATGAAGTTGCTGGATCATTTACATTTTAGCCCTACCTCGCCTGCATTTCCTTGATGTCAAACTGGGTCCAGGGAAACTCCTGCTGCCAATCAATGCACCTATTCTTACTGATCTATAGAAATTCTGGTCTGTCTTCCTGGGGTGTGCCATCTACTTTGATCTGCTGCCTTTGAGGCCAAGGAGCTGAAATTCATATAAATGTTACATTTGAATAGGAAGGTTGTTCATTGTGTTTCAGATGAATATAAATTCTGATTCACTTTGATGATTTAGAAGTAGTAAAAGACACAACAATTCTAAAAGTTGTGTCTTTTGACTAAGAAATGAGGGGTTGAAACTAGTGCCTGAGGCACTTGGCATTATTCAGTATCTTGCCCTCAGATAAAACATCTTCCTCATCAAAATACAGGGGATAGTAAAACTGAACTTGGAAAGTATAGAAGTTGTTCAAAAAGTTCTAGTCATTCTACTTAGTACCATGATAGCACCACAAGAAAAAAAAGTGGAAAATCACAGGAGTAAAAATATACTATTTTGGTAATAATAATCTAATCCATTACGAGTATAAACACGCATGCCTCTTCTGCTTCAATTCCTCGTACTGTGTATCCTTTAAGCCCTTCACTAAGCTGCACCAGAAAAAAAGATTCAAAATTAGAAGCCATTTCTCACTCTTCTGATTCAATTGTAATGACTGGTTTCTCACATTCTTTCTTTCATTCTTAAAATAAAATTATTGGCTGCTGTCTTTTTCCAACTCCCTTTCTATGGCAGGCATGTTTTTTTGGCTAGCAGGTGGGAGGCAGAAATGGTGGACAGATCTCCTACCTGGAGCTTGGCAAGTCTGGGACTCCAGAATGGAGAGAAATCTGCATGAGCAAAGAGGCTCTACTTGTGTCTGTCCACAAATGTGCCAGCCTGGAGTAGGTATAGAAGCCAGATTTTAAACTAGGAGACCACAGAATAAGAAATTGGAGGTAGGTGGCATACAAATTAAGCTGGAGTGGACTAGGACAGGGTTGGCTTGTATAGTCTTCCTTCGTCATGATGTTACACTAGGCCTGGGCTTTTAAAGGGATAGGAACAGAGCAGATAGCCTTACGTTCAGTTGGTCTGAATTGTCTTTCTGTCCACCCTGAATGGAAATTCATGAGGGGTAAGCCTGTTATAACCAGCGTTAAATCCCTTACAGTATTTAACAAAGAACCTTACAGAGAGTAAGTGCTGCAGATTTGTTAATTTAATTTAAAAGATAATCAGTTTGGATAAATACAAGGAAGATATGATTATAAAATAAACCTCATCTGTAAGACAAGCATAAAAATGTTAGTGCCATCCAGGTAGACAGAAGTACAGCTTTGCTAGTGAATGGAATTCCAAAGTAAATGCATGATACATATTTTTGGGAGAGTTTTTCATAGAATAACCATACCTTGAGTTTAATGCATTTTAAGTTTTTGAGACAGTGATAATTTCACCAACAGTTTCTATAATTTTAGAGTTAAAACTTGTTAGATGAGTTGCAAATGTATGAAAAATGGTTTGGGAAAACATTTTTTATTCATTAAGTTGTTTGTTTTGATAGCTAAAAAAGCACATATCTTTTTAAAGTGATGTTTATTTCATGTTTTGAGTGGCAGCAAAAATAATTACATATTTGAAATCTTTGAAATATGTCTTAAGGCCTTTAAAATGACTTAAGAGCAAATGTGCCAAATTTACCCACTGCTTTTACCATTCCATGGTTGAGAGTTGGCTTCACTTTCCAAGCTTTATGGAACTATTTGGTATGTTCTTTGATTGTATCTTTAAACTGCAGTGTCTGTACCTGGTGAGCTGATGAGAACATTTGACACACCTATGGCAAGACTTTGCAAAGAAGAGATATTACAGTTGTATAAATGCTTGATTCAAACTCTAAGAAATGGGTATGAATATTTTTTAATAGGGTAGAATTATGCAAACGTGGTCTCATAATAAGATTTCATTGGTAGATTGAATATGTATATGACTGGTGTATATGAAGAGAATTAGTTCTCAAAAAAAGACTAGCTGCCTTTCTAATTTAAAAACCTTTTCATTTTAATGAGACAATGTATTAGGATTTGGGTAGGTCTATAAAATTCAGACCCAAGGTCAGCCTCCAGCATATGCTGAGTGCCTGTTAAGTTTATTTTTTAAGTTACTGGGAATTCATGGAATTGTGGGATTCTTTGATACACATTTGCTGGCACTAGCTAGTAATGGATTGCTTATTGTACATCTAGTATGTGGTAGGCAGTACTCTAAGGGCTTTTTATGTATTAACCATTTAATCCTCACAACATGCCTATGAGATAGGAATGATTATCTTCATTTTACAGATGAGCTGATGGAAGAAGCATAAAGAACTAGAGGGATTTATTTTAAAGTCACACGTATAGTTGGGATTTAAGGCCAGTTACCTTTGGCCCCAGCATCTGTACTTTTAACTACTGTGACAGACTCTGTGCCAGGCACTTTGGTGAAATGGAGCCTTTGTGCATTCCTTCCAAGTAAAGGAAACAGACCAGAATTATAGGACTTAAGGGGGTAAAAACAGACCTCCAAAGGTTATTTAATCTAACCATCCTGCCAATGATTGTTTTCTCAAGCAGTCTGCAGGCTGCCACGGAGATGGGGAGAAATAATGCAATGGAACCTGTGTAATGAGCTGTCCAGGGACAGAAACAGTACCCTCCTTATAGGTTAAACATGTTATATCAGGCTTTTATTATATTTACTGCTGGGTCTTAGGATCTGGGATTTGGCCCATGTTATTTCCAAATCCTTATATAATAAGCTGTTACTGCAGGTTTCTACATTATAGCTATAAATACAAAACATACAACACACAAAGGCATTTATCCAAATGTAAAATTACTATGAAAATGTGAAGGATAAAAAAAAGTGAATTGTTAGGTTTGGGGATAATTACTTGTGGTACTGGTCCGGTTAGATCTTGATAGGAAATGAGAGTAGTTTGGAAAGATTTTCAGGGACAATGCAAAAGTTGAGTACAGATTTGTGAGGACCAAATGATGTAGACAGATTCCAGATGGTGCAATGACATGTGAGAATCATTTCATAGGAAAAGGGTGCCTCTGTGCTTAGTGCTTCCAAATTTGTTGACAGAATAAATGACAGGATGAAAATCTCAGAGCTAGATCAGAGAGGCTGTCATAGACATTGTTTCCCCAAGTGTTTGAGGGCAGAAGCAGTACCTTTTTCGTATTTGTATCCTTTGTGCCTTGTGTGTAATAGTCTTAGTACCACTGTTGATGAATTTATATGTATAAAATGTTATGTGAGCAGAAGGGAGAATATGTCGGGGAGTTAAATACGGCTTTATGGAATAGGTAAGTTTGAGTAGGACTAGAAGTTTGGTAGGTAGGGAATGTTGTCTGTGGTTTGTGTGTGTGTGTGTGTGGCAGTCGGGTTGGGGATATACTTCCTGTTTTTTTCACATGAAAGAAACCCACTAGCATACCACTCCTGGGTTCTCTTCTCGGTCATCTCTCCTCAGGAAAGATGGATTGATTGATCTACTTGTTGGCTCTGGGTTAAGAAACTGGGATTTTTATGTAGCACAAGTCTTTGCTCCTCTGTCCCCACCGGAGTCAGCCCTTTCTCCATTCTCAGAATTTCAAAATGGAGCAGGGGGGTTGACATGGGAGGCCTGCACTTGTCCAGCACTACTTGTATCTGGCTGAGTGGATGTGTAAAGTGGGTGGGTAGACCATACAGAAAGGTCCACTCATTACCATCAAAATCTTCCCTGTTGGTAGTAAAAGTGATACTTGGTTCTTTCTTGGCTTGCTCTTTTGTATTGTCTCGGGTTATTCAGACCTTAGAGAGGGTTAAAATTTATTGGGGTCCTTCAAATCCCAATATGGCGACTGGGGACAGGCATTCCTGAAAGAGAGAGTAGCATATGTAAAAGCATATAGAAGAGGAAATGCATGATGTGTTTGGAAAGGAGTACGAATTCTTTGTGGTGCAAGAATGAGCATGACAGAAGAACTAATTGAGGAAGGGTTAGGGTTGAATCAGAAAGAACTTGTATGCATGCTAAAGAATGATTAGACTTTATACTCTGGACTTGATGGTTCTCAAAATGTGGTCTGGAGACTCCTGAGGTCTCTAAGAACCTTTCAGGAAGCAGGGTGGTCCATGAGACCAAAACTACATTCGTAATAGTACTAAGACACTGTTTACTTTTTTCACTCTCATTTTCTTGTGAGTGTACAGGGGACTTTTCCAGAGGCGATATGATGTGTAGTATTGCAACAAATTGAATGCCAAACCAGAGATGAGACTCCAGCTTTTATAACAATAGGATATTTTCTTTTAAGCCAGTAATTAAAGAGATTTACAAAAACATAAAGTAATACCATTTGTTTCACTAGTGTTTTTTTTAGAAAGTTATCTTTTTTTATTGAAGTATAGTTGATATACAATCTGATACTGGTTTCAAGTATACAACACAGTGGTTCAACAGGCACCATATTTTTAAATCCTCACTCCCAACTAGTGCAGTTCTTACCTGTCAACAGAAAGAATCATTGGCTATGTTCCCCCTGCTGTACTATCATCCCTGTAACCAACTTGTATTATGATTGAGAATTTTGTGCCCACTGATTCCCCTCTTCCTCCTCACCCTTCAGCCCCAACCCCTCCCCCGTGGTAATCCCCCATCACTTCTCAGTATCAATGAGTCTACTAGTATTTTGCTCATTTTGTTTTGTTTTGCTTTTATATTCCACAAACAAGTGAAATCATATGGCATATGTCCTTCTCCACCTGGCTTATTTCATTTAGCTTAATACCTTCTAGGTCCATCCAGGTAGTTGGAAATGGCAGGGTTTCTTTTTTTTAATGGTTGGATAATATTTCATTGTGTATATGTACAACATCTTTATTCATCTATTGATGGACACTTTGGTTCCTTCCATATCTTGGCTATTGTAAGTAATGTGGCAATAAACATAGGGTGCATATATCTTTTTGTATCAGGGATTTTGTTTTCTTCAGGTTAAATTCCAAGAAGTGGAATTACTAGGTCATATGGTATTTCTATTTTTAGTTTTTTGACGAACCTCCATACTGCTTTCTGCAGTGGGTGCACCAATTTACATTCCCACCAACAGTGTAGAAAGGTTCGCGTTTCTCCGCATCCTTGCCGACACTTGTTACTTCTTTTCTTTTGGATGGTGGCCATTCAAACTGGTGTGAGGTAATATCTCATGGTGGTTTTAGTTTGCATTTCCCAGATGATTAGTGATGTGCAATATCTTTTCATGTGCCTATTGACCATCTGTATCTCTTCTTTGAACAGATGTCTGTTCAGGTCCTCTGCCCATTTTTTTATCGGTTGATTTGTTTTTTTGGTGTTGAGGTGTATGAATTATTTGGATTTTTATCAGATAAATTATTTACAAATATATTCTCCCATACTGTAGGTTGCCTTTTTGTTCTGCTGATGGTACCCTTTGCTGTACAGAAGCTTTTTAGTACAGTGTAGTCCCATTTGTTCATTTTTTATCTTGTTTACCTTGTCTGAGGAGATCTGTTCAGGAAAAAATTGCTCATGCTTATGTTTAAGAGATTTAAAAAGCCTATGTTTTCTTCTAACAGTTTTATGGTTTCACATCTTACATTTAGGTCTTTAATCTATTTCAGGTTTACTTTTGTGTATATGGGGTTAGACAGTAATCCATTTTCATTCTCTTGCAGGGAGCTGTCTGGTTTTCCCAGCACCAGTTAGTGAAGAGACTGTCTTTCCCCCTTGCATATTCATGGCTTCTTTATCGTATATCAGTCAACCTCTATGAGTCTATTCTTGTGCCTGTATCATACTGTTTTTATTACTGTAGCTTTTAGTATAGCTCAAAGTCAGGGAGCATAATACCCCCAACTTTGTTCTTTCTCAAGATTGCTTTGGCTATTTGGGGTCTTTTGTGGTTCCATATGAATTTTAGGATTATTTGCTCTAGTTCAATGAAAAATGCTGTTGGTATTTTGATAGGGTTGCATTGAATCTGTAAATTGCTTTGGCCATTTTGACAATATTAATTCTTCTTATCCATGAGCATGGGATAGATTTCCATTTATTTGTGTCTTCTTTAATTTCTCTCATGAGTGTTTCATAGTTTTCAGAGTACAGGTCTTTCATTTCCTTGGTTAGATTCAGTCCTAGGCATTTTATTATTTTTGATGCAGTTGTAAATGGAATTGTTTTCCTGATTTCTCTTTCTGCTAGTTTGTTGTTAGTATTTAGAAACACAACAGATTTCTGTGTATTAATTTTGTATTCTGAGACTTTGCTAAATTCATTTCTTAGTTCTGATAGTCTTCTGGTGGAGTTTTTAGGGTGTTCTATATATCATGTCATGTCATCTGTAAATAGTGGCAATTTAACTTCTTCCTTACCGGTTTGGTTGCCTTTTATCTGTTTGTTGTCCAATTGCTGTGGCTAGGACCTCCAGTACTATGTAGAATAAAAGTGGTGAGAGTGGACATCTTTGTCTTGTTCCTGATCTTAAAGGAAAAGCTTTCAACTCTTCACCATTGAGTATATTAGCTGTGTATTTGTCATATATGGCCCTTGTTATGTTGAGGTACGTACCCTCTATACCCATTTTATTGAGAGTTTTCATCATGAATCGATGTTGAATTTTGTCAAATACTTTCTCAGCATCTATTGAGATGATCATGTAGTTTTTATCCCTTTTTGTTAGTGTGGTGTATGACATTGATTGATTTGTGAATATTGTACCATCCTTTTATCTCTGGAATAAATCCCACTTGGTCATGATGGATGATTCTTTTGATGTATTTTTGAATTCAGTTTGCTAATATTTTGTTGATTTGGTTTGCTAATCTGTGTTTATCAGGGATATTGGTCTAAACTTTTATTCTTTGTAGTGTCTGTCTGGTTTTGGTATTAGAGTGATGCTGGCCTCATAGAATGAGTTTGGAAGTATTCCCTCCTCTTCCACATTTTGGAATACTTTAAGAAGGATGGGTTTAGCTCTTATTTAAATGTTTGGTAGAATTCAGATGTGAAGCCATATAGACCTGGAATTGTGTTTTTTGAGAGTTTTTTGATTACCAATTCAATTTTGTTACTGGTAGTTGGTTGTTCAGATTTTCTGTTTCTTCTTGGGTCCTCTTTGGAAGGTTGTATTTTTCTATGAATATGTCCATTTTGTCCAATTTATTGGCATATAACTTTTTGTAGAATTATCTAATAATTCTTTGTATTTCTGTGGTATCCATTGTGATTATTCCTTCTTCATTTCTGATTTTGTGTGTGTGTGTGTACTCTCTCTTTTTCGTGATAAATCTGGCTAGGAGTTTGTCTATTTTGTTAATTTTCTCAAAGAGCCAGCTCTTGGTTTCACTGACTTTTTTCTATTACTTTATTCTTCTCTACTTTATTTATTTTTGCTCTGATCTTTATTATGTCCCTCCTACTAACTTTGGGTTGTTTTCCAGTGTCTTTACTTGTGAGTTTAAACTGCTTATTTAGGATTGTTCTTGTTTCTTGAGGTAAACTTGTATTGGTGTTTACTTCCTGCTTAGAATCACTTTTGTAGCATCCCACAAATTTGGACTGTTGTATTTTTGTCTCTGTGTATTGCTTGATTTCTGTTTTAATTTTTTGATTGAGCCATTGGTTGTTAGAAGTATGTTGTTTAGCCTTCATGTGTTTGTAGGCTTTTTTATTTTTTGTGTGCAGTTTATTTT
This sequence comes from Manis javanica, assembly GCF_040802235.1. Classification (NCBI taxonomy): domain Eukaryota; kingdom Metazoa; phylum Chordata; class Mammalia; order Pholidota; family Manidae; genus Manis; species Manis javanica. The sequence continues at coordinate 17,896,896 of NC_133170.1, read as the reverse complement.
TAGTTTCATACCATTGTGGTCTGAGAAGTTGCTTGATACAATTTCAATCTTTTTTAATTTTTTGAGGCTCTTTGTGACCTAATATGTGACCTAGAGAATGTTCCATGTACACTTGAGAAAAATCTGTATCCTGCTGCTTTTGGGTGGAATGTTCTGTAGACATCTGTTAAGTCCATCTGATCCAATGTATTGTTCAGTGCCTCTGTTTCCTTATTTATTTTCTGTCTGGTTGATCTATTGATGTGAGTTGTGTGTTAAAGTCTCCTACAGTAGATGAGTTGTAGTCTATTTCCCCCCTCTAATTCTGTTAGTATTTGTTTTACCAATTTAGGTACTCCTATATTGGTACATAGATATTTATAATGGTTATATTCTTGTTGAACTGATCCCTTTATCATTATGTAATGTTCTTTGTCCCTTGTTACTTTTTTTGTTCTGAAGTCTATTTTGTCTGATACAAGTACTGCTACTCTTGTTTTTTTCTCTCTATGATTTGCATGAAATATCTTTTTCAATCCTTTCACTTTCAGTCTGTATATGTCTTTAGGTCAGAAACGAGTCTCTTGTAAGCAGCATATAGATGGGTCTTGTTTCTTTATCTGTTCTGCTACCTTATGTCTTTTGGTGAATTCAGTCCATTTACATTTAAGGTAATATGGTAATTATTGATAGGTATGTACGTATTGCTATTGTATTTATTGTTTTCTGGTTGTTTTGTAGTTCCTCTCTGTTCCTTTCTTTCTCTCATACTTTTTTTCTTGTTACTTGATGATTTTCTTCAGTGTTGTGATTGGATTTCGCTTTTTTAATATTTTGCGTATCTTTGTTGAAGTCCTTCCTGAGACTGTCAATACTTTGCTGCAGATCAGTGAGCACATTTTTTATGTTACTTTGAAATCTTTATGGGTGATCTCCATTTCATTTAGCCCTCTTTCTGATGTCTTATCCTGTAGTTTTGTTTGGAACATATTCCTCTCCCTCCTCATTTGCTCAGGGTTTCTGTGTTTCTTCTTTTGTGTTAGATGGATCTGCCCTGCTTCCTGACCTAGAGAGTAATGGCTTTTTGATAAAAAAAGTCCTGTAGTACCCAGAAGCTCAAGACTTTCCTCTCCAATGCCTTGTTCTCCTTTGCAGTGGACCCCCAGTTGCTGTTGGTGGACTGTGAGTGGTGGGTCCGCCTTTCTGTTGCCTGTAATCATCTATCTCAGTCCCCTGCAGATGGCAGTTCCCCTCAGCCAGACCTTTGTGAGCTGAGCAACGGTGCTTCTGCTGGGATCATGGTAGCTGCCCTGTGCCTGCCTTGTGGTGATGATGGAACTGCTGGGCTAACAGGGTGGGCAGGGCAGGCTCTGGAGTGGGCGTGCAGCACAGGGGCACTTGGGTGGGTGGTCACAGTGTAGCAGGGTGTGCTGGTGCACAGCCCTGGGCTGGGCTGCCCATGAGGAGCTGACTCCTGCAGGCACCTCCCCAGTTGAGCTGAGAGAGCTGGGAAAGCCTCCCTCTGCCCGCCAGGCAGAAGAGTCTGTGGCTGTCGGGCCAAGCAGTTGGGCACATGGGTGTGCAGGGAAGCACCGAGGGCCTGAGTCGCCAGCAAGAGGGTTGGAACACCTTGGGCTCCCAAGCATGCCTGGCCTGTTGGGCTGAGGGAGAGCTGGGGAGGTGTTGTCTGCTTGCCCTTTCTCCTGTAGAGAGAGCTCTTTCCAGTGCTCGCTCCTCTGGCACCCTTCCTGCTGCTGGTAAATCTTCCAAACTGCCACCTCTGTTTTGGGTCTCAGTGGGACGGACGGAGCGTGCCCGTCCTCTGCAAGTGGCAGGAGCTCAGCCTCCCTCCTGGAGTGCTCCAGCTCCCCTCAGTGTCCACCCCGCTAATCAGCAAGGCCCAGTGCGTCCTGGCCTCACGTTCCCAAAGCAGGCCTCCAGGGCTGTGTGTGCAGAGTTCCCGAGGGCTCAGACCCTCCCTCCTCTTCCTCCTCCTCCTGCTTGTAGGCCGGGTTGGGGCAAGGTCTGGGGTCCCTGTTGGTCATGGCTCTGCACTTGACCCTCCTCTGTGTGGCTTCTCTTCTTCCCCAGGTGCAGGTGGTCTGTTCTGCCGTCTTCAGATGGTTTTCAGGGTGAGCTGTATTTGCTGTCGTTGCTTCCTTGGTGTTTGTGCTGGAGGGCGCTTCCTCCTTGCCTTCCTACTCCGTCGTCTTCTCTCCCACCTAAGTAGTTATCTTTCAAAAATATGTTATTTATGTTAACATGTAATTGATATAATATTTTTAGTGAGTTAAATAAAAATGTAAAATTTTTTTCATTTATTTACAACATATTAATTTATAATACAGCAAATATGAATAAACATAACCCACATAAAGAGAAGCTCTTTGGGGCCCCCAATAATTTTTAAGACCATGAAAAGTTCCTGATTCCAAGAAGTTTGAGAATGGTGCCTATGGACAAGAAGCAACTTTGGAGGTTTTAAGGAGGGGATCAGCATAATCTGTTTTATTTTAGGTATCCAATTCTTTAGAATTTACAAAGAATGGCCAAGCCCAGTGTTCGTAAAGATGTAGGACACAAGCATTTCTCCGCTGCACTGGTACAGCCTTTAGGTAGGGTGTTTTGGCAGGTGTGTATCGAAAGACTGTAAGTGAGCGTACACTCGCTTAATTCCACTTTGGGGAATTTATCCTAAGGAAATAACCAAGCGAATGTTAAAGGTATAAATTCCGTATATTAATATTTATTGTAGTATTGTTTTGTAAAGGTTAATAAAATAGAAAACCACCTAAATGCTTATGCTTTAGGTTCTGCCAGTTTGGGAAATCACTTCACTGCCTGGGCCAGACCAAGTCTTGATTTTGTTCTTTAATTATAAAAATAAAATTATGTTTAATTATAATTATAAATGAGATGGCGATGTCAGCATTTCAAGAGGCAGAGGCTGATTAAAGGGTTCCTTGTGCCCTTTATTCTCTATCAGATTCAGTGCCCAAATAATATTCCAGACCTACCTGTGCTGCTTTCAGCCATCTGCCTCAAGGTGAGAGACTTGAAAGTCCAAAGGCACCAGCCCCCCAGAGCTGACATTGTCTCCCCAGGGGGACAGTAGTGACAGAGATCACACAGTCCTACACCTGCCAGTTTCACTGGGCTACTTTCCTGGGATAAAATTCTAAGTCTACAGTCAAATTCCTGTTATCATATTTAAGATATAAAATACGAGTTTTTCCCAAAACTTCTTATGAAGACATTTATTTTTTAAAAAAGGAACACAGTTCGTAAACTATGCAGGCTTTAATCAAAGGAGTCACAAAAGTGACTCATTTTCCAGCAGTGCAGACAGTGCAGGTTTCTTAGTGTAAGAGCACAGTTGACTTTTGATAATATTAGATTTGTCCCCTAAAAAAGAAAAGAACCTTGTATGGTTGGCACCAGAATTTTCAAGCCCACTTAGTATTTCCCCAAATATTCCCATCAACAACCCAGTAATAGGCAATTGGTGAAATTATGGTATTATAAATACAGTAGCTGTGGGGTCTATGTTCCAAGGCCCCCAGTGCAAGCCTGAAACTGCAGCTAGTACTGAGCCCTACTACATATTCATTTTTTTCCCTATACATACATACCTATGATAAACTTTAATTTCTACATTAGGCCCAGTAAAAAATACACAACAGTAACTAATAAGAAAATAAAGCAACTGTAACAATATGATTTAAAGTAGAACAATTGTCACAATATAATAAAAGTTATGTGAATGTGGTGTCTCTCTCAAAACATCTTGTTGTACTGTGCTCACCCTTCTTAGGATGATTTGAGATGACAAAATATCTATGAAATGAGATAAAGTGAGGTGAATTACGCAGACATTGTGACGTATTGTCAGGCTACTATTGACTTTCTTATACATCAGAAGGAGGATCACCTGCTTCTGAAGTATGGTTAACATGCAGGTAACTGAAACCAGGAAAAATAAAACCACAAATAAGGGGGTACTGCTGTACAGTGGGCTACTAGTAGTATCAGGAATGAAAAGAGACGTAATTCTTATCATTGTGCCTCTATAGGTAAGATTCGTTTCCCCTCTGGTTTCTTCCAGGACTCATTTCATTATTTTTGATTTTGTATGGTTTGAAAGTGCTATCTATGCCTAGGTGCAGTGCTTTTGGGATTTATTCTGCTTGGTGTTCTGTGAGCTTCCTGGATCTGTGGTTTGGTATCTGATAATAATTTGATGAAATTCTCAGTCATTATTCCCAGTATTTCTTCTGTTCCTTTCTCTCTTCGCCTTTGATATTCTCATTACATGTATGTTGCACCTTTTGTAGTTGTCTCACAGTTGGATATTCTGTTTTTCTCAGTCTTTGTTCTCTTTGCTTTTCAGGGATACCACTGATATAGCAGAGATTCTTTCTTCAGCTATGTTCAGTCTGTATCAGGACCATCAAAGCCATTCCTCAGTTCTGTTACAGTGTTTTTTTATCTCTAGCATTTAATTGTGTTTCTTTCTTAGGACTTCAATCTCTTTGTTTACATTGACCGTTTGTTCTTGCCTGCTGTCTGCTTTATCCATTAGAACCCTTAGCATATTAATCACAGTTGTTTTAAATTCCCTGTCTGATAATTCCAGTATCACTTCATGTCTGGTTCTGATGCTTGCTCTGTCCCTTCAAATTTTTTTTTTTTGCCTTTTTGTATGCCTTCTAATGTTTTTCTTGAGAGCTGGACATGATGTACTGGCTGCAAGGAACTGTTTTAAATAGACCTTTAGTGATGTAGTGGTGAGATGTGGGAAGAGGGAACATTCTACAGTCCTGTTTAGGTCTCAGTCTTCAGGTGAGCCTGTGTCTCTGGACCGTGAACTTCACATATGTTTCTCAGGTTTTTTTTCCTTCCCTCTTAGGTGGGACAGGATGACTAGAGTGGGCTGGAAGTAGGTATTTCCCTTCCCCAGGTCAGTTAGGTCCTGATGCCTGAGTAGCTTAGACTCCAGAGGGTAGGTCTTGTGAAAGAGCGCTCTGACATTTCAAAATGGTTCCTTTTCCCCTTTCCCTGCACCAGCCCTAGGGGATTCTTCTCTGATATTTACTGTGGGAATCTGGTTATCCTCCTGAGGGTAAACATCACTGTATTGTTGGGGTCCCCCATGACTGTACCCCTTTGGAATTTTTAACTCTCAGACTTGTCTGTGTGGAGCCTCTAGCAATTCAATTAGTTAGATTTTCCTCCCCTGGCACTGGTTCCCACAGTGTTTTCCGCTTGTGAGTCTCTGCTCCTCTGCTCTCCTAAGCCAGGAGTTTTTCTGTTCCCCTGTTTCTCTCCAGTCTGGAGGGCAGTGGTTTGCCCTGTGACCTCTTCTCTCTTATAGGTTCAAGAATAGTTGTCAGTTTTTCAATCTTTTCAACTTTTTGCTTGTTAAGATGGAGTGGCAGCTTCCAGACTTCTTACTTGCAAAACCAGAAACTAGAAATATGAAGACTTTTTTTTTAAAGTAAGAATGAGTGCATTAAAACTTATGTTTAAAATTTCCATTGATAGATTAACCACAAGTGAAGAAATCTAAACATAAATGAAGAATCTAAAATTCATGAAGAAATTGAGAAATTTAAAAATAAATGAAAAAACCTGTGTAGGTCTGTGGTCTAATCATTTTGTATTGATATTTATTTCTCAGTTTTGATAACATTATAGTTAATGTAAGATGTTATCAATACAGGAAACTAATGAAGGGTACACAGAAACTCTGTACTATATTTTGCAACTTCTTATGGCTCTATATTTAAAAACAAAGCTTTTTTTATTAAAGTAAATAAAGCTGAAAAAAAATACTTGCAATACAAGAAGGGAAAAAAGTCAAACCCTTGATATGTAAAGAGCTTAACCAATTAAGAAAAAATACATCCTATTAAAAAAGTGGGCAAAAGACATAAATAGGTATTTTGCCAATCATAGGTAGCTAAATTTATGAAAAGTAGTTCAAATTCACTGACACTCAAAAAGCAGCAGCAGAAGACATACTATTTTGTTTTTCAGCCTGGTTAGTGATTAATAATGGACACAATAATACCAATGTTGCCAGGCATGTGGATAATTGGCAGCCCCTCTGCTGCTAGTAGATGGGTACATTGGCACAATTTCATAGGAAGCCAACTCGATACCACACAAAGACACAAAGTTGCAATTTTACATACAGAAATTTATTCTAAGAAATAAGGATGTGCACAAACATATCAATAAGAATGTTCATGAAACATAACTTGTAATAAATCTTAAGGAACAATAATAGGAAATGACTAAATAAATATAAGAGAATATCATTGTAGAAGAATATTAAGCGACATGGGAAAATGATGTTCAAGTATAAAAAATCAAATTTAAAAAAGTATGAAAGGATATGTAAAGTGTGATGCCAATTATATTTCTAAAAGTTATACATAGAGGGAAAAAAAACATGGAAATGACAAAACAGCAGTAAATGGATATCCTAGGGTAGTGGGGTCATGTGTGATTTATTTTCTTCTTTGTGATTGTCTAAGCTTTTCGTATTTTAGTGTTTGTCAACAAAGCAATAAATAAAACAGATTTTAATAAAATCTGTCAACCAAATTGATTAAATTCCCATTATTTTAGGTGATATAGGACCAATACTCTTTTATACTTTGAAAGCTTCTGATGTAAAGGATAAGCTAATACAGGACAGTAGGCACACATAAACATGCACATACTCAAGTAAAGCTGGAAAGAAACTCAGAGGAAGTCTTTGCAAAGGAAAACACGTAAACTTGGCAGTCAGATCTGGCCTTAAATCCTACCTTTGAGGATTAAAATAAGTTCAGTTTTCTCATCTTAAGAATGAGGATATTAATACATCATCTGAGCTATCATCTGAAGTCAGTGAAATAAGGTACAATGAAATAGGTACTAAATGCCTACTAAACGGAGTATGTTCAGTAATTGTTAGTTTCCTTTCCCAAAGAGAGTTGTGGTAATAAAAGAAGTATGTCTTGGAAAGTTAGGAAAGGAAAAAATAAAAATACAAGGAAGAGGTGAGGGGTTCCAGGTTACTCCCGACTGGAGTCAAATAGCGTGGGTCAGGTGCTGTGAGGGAGATACAAGGGGACTAACAAAGACTGACATAGAAGAGAGCCGCCACCTGGGCCCGGTGGAGCTTCTGAGGAGGAGGTGAATAAGGATAGGATTCTGGTAGAGAAGGGCATGGGGAACCAGCTAAAATTACTGTGGCACTGTATTGATGCTTCCCGAGGGCAGCCACCTGTGTGTCTGGTTCACTCTTAACGCTTCAACTCCCAGGACAGGGCATGGCAGGTAGGTACTCACTGAATATATTTGTGGATGAAAATTTGTTAAATTGTAGTATTTATTCATGTGGAATATTGATAACTACAGCTTCCAAAGAGCACACCAAATAGAAGCCTTCTTTTATTGCTCTAGTCAGCAATACTTTATTTATTCATTTATTTGTTCATTGACTGTAAAAGATTTCCTAACTGTCTGCAAGTGCCCTAAAGTAGGGTTTATGGCAATGAATAACAAGGGGACCCCCGTCCTCAAGCATTGATGTGCTGGGCATCTAACTTGCCCTTGTTAGAGTAGGTTGTTAAATTTTCAGGAATTTTTGAAAGCCGGTTAAATAGAGACATCATAAAAATTAAATTATATGACCTTATAAACAAAGCAAATTATATTATAAATAAAGGTAATAAACACTGAAAACTTACTGCTTCCCAACTCATTTACAACATTGTACTCTTGCCGATGCTTTTGAGGTTCGGATTCTGTTGTATCTGTATAATAGAAATGCTGTGTAACAAGTGCCACTGCTCATCTCTACCCATTTCACAATAAATAATGTCATTGCTGGTAGCTTGCGTTTCGTCATGGGGAAGTATTTCTACCACAGACATTGATAAATGCTATAAATCAGGGCTTTTTTTCCCTCAAGAAAATTCATTTTTTATTCATTACAAGAACTCCACTGCCCTGGAAGGGACTCTGGTCTGTGGGTTTTCAGGTCAGCTAGGCAGACATGTGGCTAGTAGAGAGGGTCTCCATGGTACAGTGGGGCCGGAGGCACTCTGGCCCTGAGACTAAGAGGCAGGGCTTTAGTCCCCAAAGAAGAGAGACCAGGAAGAGCAGAATGTGGCTGGGGAGATCAAAGTGGCACCCCCTGCAGCGCGCACCGATACCTGGGGGCCAGGACCGTGTCACCCGAGGTGGCAGTATGGGGATGCCAGCAGGCGCCCCTTGGCCACCAGATCCCAGGACTTCGGGCCAACAAACAGACAAAGAGTCCCATTGGTCAACATGAGAGTACGTGGGGATATTAACTCCCCAAATACACATTATGTATGTACTTAATGTACATACATGTGCACATACAAATGTGTGTTGTAGGAGGAATGAAGGGGAGAGTATTTCGGTACTTCCTCCATCTTGCCTGAATTCCTGGAGGGACTGAAGTCTGAGTCTTTGTACATTGGGTGGAACCACAGGTCATTCGACTCAGCTGTGTGTTTTAAGAATGATGAGTTGACTTCTCTATGTGCTTTTTGAGGAGGCAGAAAGTGAGGAGCTAAAGTTTAGGTGGATGAAACCTAGAAATGGGTGGCCCACAAACTGAATTCAGTCCACATTCTTGACCGCAGTGAATTATCTTATGCCATCAGTATTAGGACCCTTTCTTGCCAGTGACCTGTGTTTTTTTGGTTCCAGATTGGATAGGGCTCTCTTTTTTCTTGATTATTAGGTCCTGATAAATGTAGATATTTATTATTAAATAATCCACCCTCCATGATTCATTATTTTGTCTATAACAATGTGAAATCACCATAGGTTACTAAGGACTAATAGAATCTGTATTTCTGTAAAAACAAGGCTAGCACTGAACAGTGAGGGCCATCCATGGGTACTGGTTTTTCTTACAGGCTTTGGACTCAAATGGATGTGAGTTTGAGTCCAACTCTTCGTTTTTAGCTGTGTGACTGCAGTTGTCCTCTCTAAGCTCCAGTTTCCTTGCCTGTCAAATGGGGATATAATAGTATTTACCCATTAAGTGAAAAAGTGAATATAAAACACACGCCGCCATGCCTGGCATATTGAAATCATTCAAAAGTTTTGAATGATTTTTATGGATTTAATTTTAATGATTTTACAGTTTCATATGCTGCAAATTGTGTGTGTGTGTGTGTGTGTGTGTGTGTGTGTGTGTGATAGAGGTATGTTATCTGACTGGAAATGGGAAGCAGTTTTTGTGGACATAACAGCAGAATAGTTATGGTGAAGCTGATGCATGCCATTATCTGGTTTCTTTCACATAAGAAAATGTAAGATGTCTCCATATTGCTGCTATATCAGGAGTTTTCTCCTTTTTTTGCTGAGTAGTATTTGTATGACTATATATTTATCACAGTTTATTCACCTATGAATGAACATTTGCGTTATTTCCAGTTTAGGGCTATTTTGAATTAATCTGCTATGAACATTCTTATACAAGTCTTTTTGTGGACGTATGTTTCCACTTTTATTGGGTAAATACCCAGAAATGAAATCATGGGGTCATTGCGTAGGTTGCGTTTATAAGAAACTCCCACATCTGTGCAAAGGAGTTTTACTGCTTGACACTCCCACCAGCAATTTACTTGTGTTCTGATGGCTTCAAACCTTCACCAACCTTTTGTAATGTCAGACATTTTAGTTTTATCCATCCTACTGGGTGTATAGTTACCTCAATGTGGCTTATTTTGCATTTTCTGATGACTAAATGGTGTTGAGCATTTTGTCAGATTTTTGTCCTTTGCACTAATTCTATGTCCTCAGTCATATGGGAATGACAGTAATTTAGAATCAAGCACATCGACAGTGTAAAATACCCACTACAGTTTGGTTATTGATTCACCTATATTCCCACCTGATTTAAAGTGTTATTGTTTGTACACCTTTAGGACATGTGTTAGTTTCTGTCTCCTCGTGCATTTTTTTTTCATTATTGAACTGGATTTAGTACAAAGTAACTGCTCTCTTGGTAAAATCCTCCTGATTATTTATATGATAATCATGAAGTGGAGCCTTTTGGATTACTTAATGCCTTTTATTGGGAGGCATGCCTCTCTACAGGAGTGCTCAAAGACTTTGTGTTAATATTCACAACATCTTTGTGAAGTGGGTGGGCAGCACTGGGAAAAGAAACGGAAATTCCAGAGGGCAAAGTGACTTACCCAGATCTCAAGGCGAACTGGTGAAATCGAGACTGTAACTTGAATCGCAGTCATGGGTTATCACAGGACCTACTGCAGCCCAGCAAACGAAGGTGCCTCTCCTTATGGGGTCAGGCCAATAAAAGTTTCAAATGAAGTTGAGTCACTGCATCTGCGGATATGAAGTTCGTAGACTTGCCTCCCAAATCTCTCAGAAGTACAAATTTATGATGAGCTGTGCCGTGTAGAGTCCCGGTGGATTTGTGAACTGATAGTTGTAAAGCAAAACAGAGTCATTCTGCCCCACGGAAAAAGATGTGTGAGAATGCAGTAATGTAGAAAAAAAAAGGTTTCAAAGAACAATGCACAAAAATCTCCTATCCTCTTGTACACACATAAATATTTTCAAATAAGAAAGTTCTGTATTTTGGAAGAAAACAACAAAGAAAAGGATAGGGCCTCTAGCAATAAAGAAATAAAACACACCAGTGTTCTACGTTGGTTTTTCCTGTGTCGGAATGTACTGCATATTTAAAGAGTCACTCTAAAGTAATATGTCTGATGTTTAACAAATATGCCAGAATTCACACACCCAAATAGATGATTTTTTTCTTCAAAGCAGGCATCATGGGATGCTTACACACTTATTTCAATGTCACTGATGAAAACGTCTTTGAAATTGCCTTCAGAGCCTTAGGAGCATTCTTCCGGATTCTGTGGCTCTGTAAAAAAAGTACACTTCGAATATTCTATCATCATTTTACTGCCTCAAGTCCTATGCTCCTTATCCTGGGTCTCTTTTTACTCCATATCCTCATCCAATTCTGATCCTCCTGGTTTTTGAGTTCATTACTTAATCTCCCATTTGCATTTCATAATTCAGACATGACAAATGGCTCTACAATGTTAGCTGTAATTTTCTGTGCACTTCTGAATCATGACCTTTATTTTTTTTCTTCTGCCTCAAGTGCAACAGGCAGCTCTAGGTGCAAACCCTCTCGGTCCAGCCTGATAGTTGGTCTAGGAACAATTATCCTGCCCAACCCCAGATACATAACTATATTCCCAATGCACCCGTTGTCTCTGGGAGCAGTGGTTAATGACTCAGTGGCAGTAATCATCTTCTAAAAGCAGAGTTAATTTGTTAAAACATCTTTAGTTTGTTAAGGAGTCATTTGGTACTCATGACTGATAGGTAGGGACTGACACACCATGACGGCTCAAGTCGCGTAAGGAAAATAAAGGTTGAAAAGTGGCTATGAAGTAGTGAGACTGGACATGCCCAGTGGCTCTGAATGCTGCATCAGCCTTGTTCCTGCTTCATCTGGGTCATCTGCAGCCCTGCTCCACTCCTCCTCTCTGGCACCCATGCTGATGGGACTTGTCTTTTGGTAGAAGAAAATGAGTCATAAGAACTTGGAGTTCAAATAAGTATACCACTTGCCATAGATGCTTGGAAGGAGAGCTAATTTAGATTTATTATAAAAAGGTAGATTTTTGTTGGTTTTGTCTTAAATATCTTTATTGGGGGAGTGCACTTAAGTTCCTTTATATCGCCAGCAACTGAAATATTTACACTGTGTAAGGAAAAGTAATGTATGGGTAAATAAAAACAGCAATTAAAATACATTTAGCATTTTATATTAGTATTCTTTTGGATAGTACATTTTTATAGTGACATTTTTTTCCTAAATGCATTTTACCAGAGTTAATATAAACATGAGTTGTATTTTCTAAGTGTAGGAAAGCAGATTATTACAAGTAATGAAATGTGGAAGCTGACTGTGTCTAGGTGTTGGTTTGCAACCTTGGGAGTCCCCCAAGGGGAAATGTGAAATGGGGTCCCAGGCACAGAGGGCAGGGAGAGACTGGAGAAAGAGGCAGGCCACTCCAAATTGGTACATGGCAGGTTTAATCAGCAAGGGACCTTACATACAGGCTTGTCCTGGGCAGCCACAATCTAAGTAGATCTCTACACCACCTGCCAGAATCTTCAGTTTATGTAGAGGTCTTAACTGGGTTTAGTCACGTATACCATCCAGATAGTCTCAACACCACATCACTGTCTCAAGACTGCATCTTTGAAAGAGCTCTGGCAATGGGAACGGTGGGTGGAATGTGCATTCCAAGGACCAGGTTGGGGGTGCAGAGCCTCCAAATGCCCTGTCCAGCTCTTGGGGACAACCAGAGGTCACATCTTCACCGTGGCCTCCCCTAACGCTGTGGTCATTGCTCATGTGCAAAGATGACCTATTTGTGAAATCCCTGGACACTGTTCATATGTGGGATTTTCAAAATCCAGTGCCTGATTCGCAGTATTTCCCATGCCAGATTCACCTGCAGAATCTGACTGAAACCAGCCTCCCACCCTCATCCCGCCCCTATTTACTAGAAACGCTAAGAATTAGTGCCAGAATTTAGACTGACTCATAAGAGAATCAGGAAGTGTGCATGGGAAAGGAGCAATCTTGAGAATTCATGGGGAGGGCAGGGCAGCCCAGGAGAGGGTTGGGGAGCCCAGGTAATGCTACTCTTGTCTCCGGCAAGGCTGCAACGTGCCTTCATGGAGGAGAGGAGCCCAGTCAAGGCAGGAAGTTACATTTGTCTTCTCTCCACGCACTTAGCTCGGGGTTCCTGACATGCAGGGGAGAGGGTAGGAAGGGCACTCTGTCAAAGCTCCATCACCAAAATCCTACAAAGGATACAGATTTTAAAAGCTGCAAGAAGGATTTATGACTTCAGGGACCTTTGTGAGTCCCTTTATTAGCCGAGTACATCACTTCTCTCCTATCTTTATGCTGACAATGCTCCTCAGTCCTTCTCTAGATTCTTGTCAAACTGGGCAACTATATAAAATGAACAGAGAAGTGCTACAGGAAAGAGCTGATTGATTCCTGTGTGTGCCTGCACATTAGGAGCAATTTCATTCTGCTAAGAGGTTCTCTTACGCAGTCTTGCAGTGAGGGAATCTTGGATTGTTTTTGACAACTACATGTTTTTAAAAAGTTGTATTTTTCTTGTAATGGTTTTCCTAAGAGCATAAATCAACATGTAAAGAGAACAGCATGCTGGCCTAGTTGTACAAAAGTTTTTTGAAAGTTTGGAGATGCCTCTGATTAATGTGACTTGGCTATCACTCAGTAAATGGGGTAGGCCCTTTTGAACCATCTGTAATGGCTGGCTTTTCTTCTAACTCTACTTCTGAATGTCAAGTTCATAAGGGACAGCTCAAAGCCTGCTGTAAAGCCTTCCTTGATTTCTCCAAGGTGGCATTAATTTCTCCCTTTTCTGTATTCCAACAACAAAATTAATAGTTGCAAACATTTAGTGAACATTTATATGTTCTATAGACATTATTTTACACACATTGAGTCACTGATTATCTACAACCTTATGTTGTCTGCACTGTCACTTTCTGAGGCCCAGAATAGTTATGTGACTTACCTAGAATCACACAGCAACAAAATGGAAGAACATGAATTTTGACCTATACATAGGCAGTCTGACTTCAGAATATGCATTCTTAATTTCTGCCTTCTACTGCATCTTTTTCATATTCTTAACAGCATAAAACTGTCTTTACACTTTTAACAGCATAAAACTCAGGAACAATCACAATAGTAGCCATCCTTCACTTGGTCTTCAGTATGTATCAGATGCTCTGCCAAATGATTCCATAATCACAAATGCTAATAGCAGGGATGGCTACATAGTTTTCCAGGCCCATTATAGCATGAGCTTGACCATTCATCTTCAGATTTATAAGTGACAGTTTAAAATGCAAATATAAGAATATTTAACACACGCAGAATCACTAAAATTATACAACTTGTATTACATAGCTTATACATGCCTATGTATTTTGTTCTTAGAAAAATAGTGGAATGTTGTGCAAAGCTAACTTGAGTGCTTTTATTTCACTTCTTGAGAGCACACATTCTACCAACACTTCTGCCTTTGGTTTAGGACGACTAAGGAAGGACTGAAAAGAGGAATTTGGGGATGTCCTGTCTTTCTCGTTTTTTCGGTGTCATCATTTTCGGCCAATGTAGGGAAATAACACATGTAAGTAATAGAGGGTCTGATAGGGCTCCCTGGTTGTTCCTGTTTCTTCGAATGCCCTTGCTTTCCTTTTCTTTTTCAATTAAGATACAGCTGACATAGAACATTATATTACTTTCAGCTCTACATCATTATGATTTCATATCGTGTGTATTGTGGAATCATCACCATAATAAGTCTAGTTAACATGCATCACTATACATAGTCACAAATTTTTATTTCCTTGTAATGAAAACTTCAGCCTTCTTTCTTTATTTCAAACAAATCTTGGCTCTGAGGGAGAGAATCCCTCAAACTGTCAGTGCCCCCATTTACTCAGTCATAAACTTGATATGCTTACCCTGTGCTTGCTTTGAATCTCACTGAACTCCCATGTGTGGTGGGTCCACTGGAATTCTGTGCTCATGGGGTATCCTGAATGTTACATGCTAATGGAGTAGCAAGGAATTCAAGCAGGCACATATACTGTCCATAATTCCTCTGCCCACTTGTGTTCTCCACGGTCACGCTGGACTTCACTTACAAAAGACCAGCTCAAAAATAAAATTATTCAGAATTGCAAGTTAGTTATAGGCAACTGCCTATAACCATCGGTGGATTTTAGCAATCTAAAAAGAATGAACCATCTGTGGTTTATAAGAAGTCCAAATGGCTCTCTCTGCTCTTCCCCTGGGTAGCACTTGATCAAAGCACCTTGCCTTGTATTTTACTTTAGATTTGTCTAAATACCTTCTTCCCCAATATATTACCTCATTTGATCATCACCACAATCTCAGAAGAGGCTTAGGGTCATTATTCATTTTGTAGGTGAGGAAATTGAGGCTCAAAGGCAAAGTGACTTTGCTAGGTTGTTCTTTCCATCAAGGGCAGAGCCCGGTCTGGAGTTTTTCTCTTTCCAAGTCACCATCCAAGCCAGAACTCAGATAAACTTGGCAGGACTTCTGGACAAGTGATAAGGGAAGAAGAATATTGGCTCATAAAGCAAAATGCAGTTTCCAGGTTCCTTTACGTAATAAGGAGCATGTTTCAGGGGGAAGAAGCTGTGACTCGAAGTCAAAGAGATGGTTTTAAGTAAGGCTCTGCCACTTATTAACTGGGTAAATTTGGAAACTTCACTTCTGAGTCCCCAAATCCTCATATGCAAAAAAGGGGTGTTTATACTTCCCCTGAAGGACCGTTTTATCAAATGAGAAAACATCAGAGGTTCAGTAAATGTTAACTTTCCCTGTCCCTATGGGTCATGAGCTATTGCTCACACATACAGCGGAGAACTCAGTCTAACAAAACATCCTCTATTCCAAGGAGGCCATGCTGACCAAAGGTGAATTCAGAGTGAAGGAAACACCTGGAGTCTTCTGGTCCTTTCTTTATTTTCACAGCATCTCTGCTTCTGCGTCTATCATGTCATGAACATTTAGGTTTGAAGTAGAAACACCATCACGTAATATGATGGATATATAAATGATGTGCTAAATATGTGAGGCCATGGACGTTCCAGTCTTTATACAATACCAATTCAGAAATTTCATTGTGAAGTCATTTAAAAATACGAACTAATGGGTAGTTTGGCCACACTTACTAGACTCGAACTCATTGTTAATTTCTTTAGTGCTGTAATAACATTGATTTAGGTGAACCTTTATAACATAGAAAGTGTATAGTATTTAGCAGTAATTAACATCCTTTAATTAGGAAGAATTGCGAAGTAGATTTCTCTCTTGGCTCTGTTGTAGCTAACTGCAGCTGGATTAAAATTCAGCTTAATCACAAAGGCAACAGCTTGTGTTTTATGCTAAATTTGCCTTTAATGGATTAAAAATATTCTTTGGTATTATATTTTATCATAAAAAGGCACATTTGAATCATATGATAGAATGTGAATAGTCCAAATGCCGTCAATCTTATGGGTAAAACCTTTCATCCAAAGACACACACATAGGATCTAAAGTGAGTACAGAAATTTGATATGTGTGTCCATATGCTTGCTGAGCTGTACAGGTTTAAATACTGATGTTGCTATTATTAGTCCTCTAGAATCACAATATAAAATTTCATATTTTCACGTGCATTTGTAGTAAATGTTACTCCTTGCTAACCAGAGAGCCATTTAGGCAATTGCTGAGTATGAAAATTGCTGACATTTTCTGAATTTCAAATGACAAATGAGATGCTCCTGTCAGTTTACTGTGTAACTCCATAGCATATGGTGCTTCTGCTGGTGGGTGTTATTTCAAAGTTTGCAAATCACACCATGAGAAAGTCCCTCTGGTGGGCTCCTGGAACACTTAGCAACTGTGAATCTGAAGTGACAGTACAGAGGGAAGGACTAAAAAAACAGTTTTTTTTTTTTTTCACAGTGAGAAGGCAGTACAAAGTGAACGTAAGTTAGTGCAGGGAGAAGATAGAGATACCAATCTAGCAAAAGAAAAAAAATGAATCAGTTTTCCCTTTTATAGGGAAAGGGAAAGTTGTCTAATTTCTTAAAACTGTGTATAATTTCAGATTTCAGAGAAAGAATGAGGATTAAGAGACTGACTAGAATTAGAATAATTTTGTCAACTGTGCTACACAAAAGCTTCAAAATGGGGAGGAGATTGTTTCAAGGATTGTGCCAAAATTAATCTACTCTATTACCAGAAATTACAAAGTAACTCCAAGTATCAAAGATTTGAAAAGAAAGTCTTTGCTATTCAAGATGGGGCAGTTTATTTAAAACCAGCTCCCAGCAGAGCCTGGCTTCTTTCACTGCAGTCTATCTAAATGGGTTACTTTGTTCTGTTTTGTTCAATAATGCCTGCATGCCAAGAGCATTTCTATACAATAGTCAGTCTATAGTCAATTCAGTGGAAAAGCCAGTGAAATTTGTTGCTGGAGCTGACTAGCCAATTTCATCCCAGTAGTTTAGCTAACTGCCCAAATGACCATTGCCTGACACTCATTTTTTTATACATTCCTCCTTGGAATCCAAAAATTTTCCATTATTTATCAACCACATTTTAAAATTTACTATATGCCTAAAGGGTGCAAAAGTGTAGGTGACCTGCAATGATGTGTTTTTAAAATAGTTGAACCTCCTATTCATCTTACTCTGGAATCTTTTAATATTTTTACCCTCAAATCTATAGAATACCATATTTTTCATGTAGGAAAGGAGAAATTGTCCAGTAAAATAAGGAGAGTGCTGAATGGTATTGAACCTCTAAGTTACTGAAGTTACAGGTGGTAGGAGCTGACCCCAGACAATACCAATAAACAATAGTAGTAACAGGTAAAATGTTTTGCATTCTAAGAACGTCATGTGGATTGAGTCACATAATCCTCATTAAAAAATTCTTACTATCCCCATTTCACAGATGGGGAAACTGAGGCATGCAGAGGCGAAGTATCTTACTCAAGTTCCCTTGGGAAGTAGTGTGGCAGTGGTATTGATGTGTGTCAGATATTGGTTACTTTGCTTGCACAACCTCTGGCTCCCCTGCTCCCCATACTCCCATGCACCCTAGGCTGAGCCCTTGCAGCTCCACATGTCCACGTACATTAGACTCTTACCTTCCCTCTGAGGCAGCTGGCGGTTAGATCTACATCTCCAGGCTGGACTGAGCCAGCATGTCCTTTCACCTGAGGCTGCTGGACTTCTCTCAGGGTTGGGGTGGCCCACAGGCACCTGAGCGAGGAGAAGAGGCCAGTAGGCTGACACAGAGAAGAATCACCAAAGAGACCAGTGGGGATGAGAGGACTCTTGGAGAGAAGGAAAGAGGAAACTGTCCTCGGTGTTTTGCACCCCCAGTTCTTCATGGGGAGACCTAGCTGCTCTGTACTTCTTGCAGTTGAGTTTCCTAGAAGACCCCTAAGGCTTTCCTCTAAAACCTTTTTCTGTTTTTTCTTAGATTTTTTTGAGTGTCTGAGTGAGATTCTGCTATATACGACCAAGTGATTTTTAAGAAAATTGTGATTCTTCTTTGAGGAACTTCCATTCTGCTTCACCCCAGACCACTCTGAATTGATACACTAGACTATGTCTTTGTTCATGGGTTTCCAAAACATCTATTTTATTCCCCCAGCACTGATACTGTCATCAAGAGGCAGGGTTGCCAAAGGTTAAAAACAGACGCCAAGTACTGCTTAGTATGGACAAGAATGGGAACGACTCTTTCAGACAGCATATGTCAGGTGAGTTTCTTAGTATGTGTCAAATAACCTGCCACTGCTTAGCATATCAGAGTCTTTTAAAAAAGTTTATGTTCGTTTCTGTTTATTCAGTAAATGTCATAGCAGCAATGGTTCTCTCTTGTGTAGGTTCATACCAATGGAAATCCCATGCAGTTCCCGAAATATATTTACACGCGTTGAAGTGTGTGTCTCTACTTTTGCTTGGAGGAATATGCAGTGGATTCAGATAGTTAAAAGAGGAGTCAGACCGTCTGATAACACCAGTAGTCACGTGTGATAGTTTTATGTCAGTTTGGCTGGGCGAAGGGAATAGCTGGTAAAAGAATATTTCTGAGTGTGTTTGTAGGGTGTTTCCACAGTAGGTTAGCATGTGAATGGTTAGACTGAGTAAAAAACACCCTCACCAATGTGGGCGGGCATCCCATCCAAACCAGAGGGCCTGAATAGAACAAAAGCAGAGGAGAGGCAGTTCACGCTGCCTGAGCTGAGACAACCATCTTCTCCTTCCCTCAGACGTTGGCACTCTTGGTTCTCAGGCCTCCAGACTAGCCCTGAACCACCCCACCAGCCTTCCTGCATTTCCAGCTTGCAGGCAGCACACCTGGGACTTCCGGCTTGGAATATACCACCTAGGGGCTTAGGACTGCCTGGAAAAAGTTCAAGGAATGTTCAGATTAATTCTCATTTTTTATCATTTATACTTCTGACCCCTTTCCTTTTTCAACAGCATCATTCTTGCATTCTTTCAAGTAGTACTACCCAAACTGATTTCTTAAATTCTGTAGAAAGACATTATTGCTGAGTAAATTTGATTTACAGTAGCTGTGTTTCTTTTCTTAAAAGTAATGGTTATTAGGCCCACTCTATCTTATTTGCTTGCAAATTTATTTTTCCTGTATTTCTCCAAGAAATATAGTTAAACACTCCAAGCTTCTCTATAGATTTCTGTTTTGTGTGACATTTTCTGGCGTGTGAAGAATTGCTTAGCAAAGACATTTTAATAGAACTAGATTTAAATTTACTTTTCAACTGTTTACCTTTTCCAAGTTTCTTTAGTAAATGAGGATATACATCTTAAGATAAAGGAGATGGTTGTTTGCAGTAATACTCAACAAAAACCAGATAGTCTTATGGTGTAGCTCTCTAGTTTTCTGCTTTCATTTAATATCAAAGTATCACAGATGAAAGGAGAAATAAGGTTAAAAAAACAGTCCAGTATACAGATCCCGCAGAAAACCATGACAAGAAATATTAGATTGTATGTTACTTTAGGGCAAAGATATAATAATAATATTTTCTTCTTTTTTGTAACTTCACCAGACTCAATAAATGTTGACTGAGCTAACTGACATTGATTCTGCCCTTAATACATTAGAAATAGAACTTTTCCTTCAACATATAATTAGCATATTTCTTCAGAGCAGCAGGATAAACAGAGACTGCTAGATGTTTATAGCAATGCTATCATTTCATTTTATAGAAAAATAATACAAATGGGGAGAGATGACAAACCGTAGTTTCATGCCATGCAAGTCTATGCATGTATCTATCACTATTACATCCCTGTTAGTGGAGGTACTGTTAGTGTGATTTGGTGCCACAAAACATTACCCTCCTCTGACAGATATTGTAAGCCAACCTGCTCTTAAGAGCAAGTCAGCCGCCAAATGACAGGAGTCCTCAATCCGCATCAGATTCGGCTGTGGGCAAGGTTTCATCTTTCATCTGTCACACTTTTTTGTTGGACACAACGTCATTTTCAAGCCCCACATTTGTAATAACAAGGTGTCCATGTGTTGTACTGACAACAGTGCTAAGAGGGTATAGGCTGCTGTGCCATGGGCAAGGAAGCCGGAATAGAAAATTGGTTGCCATATAAAGGAACAGTCAGGTAGGAGACATGAAGGAGTACCAAGCAGCTACTAAGTTCAGCTTGAAGGCAAGGTCATTACAAATAACAAATGAGATTACACTACTCCCAATTGTCTCTGAGAAGCAGCTGTCTCACCAGAACAGTCAGCAAGAAGAAACCAGACTAACACCACTTAAACACCGGGTCCCCCAAACCATGTTTTCCTGACTCTTTAAAACACACCATCAGGGCCATAGAGTAACCTTTATGAGAATCTGAAGAAGGTGTCCCTTGTGGATGGACAAATTAGAAAAAGGCTGCTTTCTACAGTTATCGGTCTGTGGCCTCAGCCTCGAAGCCACCCTTCCCTGCCTTGATGATGATCCTGGGACGTTTCTCTCCTGCCAGCCGTGGCTGGTAAGCCTGCCAGGAGAGGGTGCTAGAGGGACACTGGAGGAAGAAGAGGCTGCTCTGTGTGGTCCCCGGGTGTGTCTCTTTTGGACGTGTCCCCATGGGTATCTTCCCCCAGCTCTCCAAAGGAAGTTCTGCTCTTGCTGCCCCTCAGCAAACTTCTCGGCCATTTGGTGGACCCATTATGTCCTGTCCAGCAGAGTGAATCAGTCCTGGTGGGCAGGCGTCTTCTGGGTTCATTCTTTACTTGGGTGCTTTGCCTCAATCCTAGAGGCAGTGGCTGATCCTAGATCAATTATCCCTGAATTGTTTGGACTTCTCCTTACCCTTAGTAGCTAACCCTCCGTTGTAGTTAATTATTCCATAAAGCAAACTTGTCCTGTTTAAAATCATGTATGGTTTCTTTCTCCTGAGTGGACCCTGACTGACCCAGTGGATGAGCTGAATGGCCCTGGACAAGATTTAGTGAGTAAAGGTGCCTTTGCACAAAGGAAAAAGTGCCTCTTTCTCCTAGTGTCAGCAACTCTCATGGGTCTTTCAGCTTGTTGGGTGAGCAAAGGCTGGCCTTCAGCCTCTATGTACACCAGCTCACTGGGCAGGCATGTTTGAGCAGTTGTGCAACCTAAACAGTCATTAGGAATAGTCCTTCTCTAACCACTGAAATGCTGTAAATTAAAAGATGAATTGCTATGTCTCTGCTCTCAAGATGACCTCAGGTTAGCAGAAGAGACAGACAAGTAACTAGACAATGAGAATCCAGGTTTGATGGAGGGGAACACAGGATACTATGGAAAAGAGCTACCCCATTTCTACTGCTGCATGACAAATTACTCTAAAATATAGAGGCTTAAAACAACAGTAAATATTTATTTATCTTACATGGCTTCTATGAGTCAGGAATTTGGGAATAGCCGAGCTGAATGAGTCTCGCTTGTGTTCTTTCACGAGGTTACAGTGAAGACATGCAGCCATTTGAAGGCTCAACTGGGGCCACTAGCTGTTGGTACAATGCTTACCACATTTACCTTTCCATAGGGATGATTGAATGATTTCAAGATACGGCAGTGGGCTTCTCCCAAAATAGACAGAGAAGGTAGGATTTAATATTTTTATTATGACCTAGCTGCAAATGTCGCACACTTGAAAATTTCCTATAGGTTACACAGGTCAACTTTATTCAGTTTAGGAGGAGACCACAAGAGAGTGTGCCTATCAAGAGGTAAGATCACTGGGGACCATCCTCCAGAACAAGTGGAAGGGAAGGAAGGAAGGAGCATTGGAAGTGAGTCGGGCAGGCTATGAGAAGAATGTTCCAAGCAGAGGTGTCAGCACATGCAAAGGTACGGCTGATGGCGAGTTGTTGACATGTCATTCTGTAGTAGGATCCAGAGTCTGAGGTAGGGGTGTGGTGGGCCAAGGTAGTGAAACGAGTCTGGGTAAATTGTCAGAGGTAAAACCACAATGTTTGGCATTTTACCTAGAGGATATGGGTAGCCATGGATGGATTTTAGAATCAAGATAATGATTTTAATACTTGCAGCTCAAAAGGAAGCCACCCAGGTTCAGTGTATCTACTGCACTGTTAATTTCCAACTCTTTTTAGTAGCCATGTCAAATGCCTGCAGTGTGGACCTCCTTCCTTCTGCTCTGTCCTTTCTCCAGTTCCTTCTCCTTGCTTACGATGGCAGCTGAAAGGACTACACCACCCAGCCAGCCTGCTGCTTGTTCAGAGGAGGCATGGTGGGCATGAATTGAGAAGTTATATGGGTGTTGCAGGGACTCTGATCAAAAGTAGACCAAGTGGTTATCAGCCTCAGTGACAGTGCTTGAATCAAGGGACATCATCTCTCTGGAAGGACATGTTGTGTACGTGTCAGTGTGGCACGCTGGCTGGGAATGGTTTGGTCTTTTCAGCTATAATCATGACACTGTCACCATCAACATTTTCAAAGGGAAGGACACCATGCACACGCACACAGCAGTTAGGCCTGGGACTGTGGATTAGGAAACATTGTCTATCTCTTCCAGGAACAGAGACGATCCATTAAAGTCAATTTCTATTTTTCCATAGAAGGAGTAGCAATGAGAGACAAAACTAAAATCTTTATAATCCCCCAATCTTACTTTCATTACTATCGTCATATTCTGTCAAGCACCTTAGAGGTGTAAGCAAGTTTATAAGTAAAAAATTGCTTGATTTTAATCCTTTCCACTAACTCATTCACATGCCTTGGCAATTTATTTTTCCTTCTTAAGACAACTGACTAACTCACAAAGTTAAGGAGAAGACATGGTTAGCCTTTAAATCTCTTTTAGATTGGAAAGATCCCATTTTATGAATTTCACTTTTCAACGCCACACTTATTGGAGATGCTAATGAATGTGGGAAGTGTGAGATATGAAAATAGATACAGGAATTCACAACCCATAGAATCAGTCTCTGAATAATTTAAAAATCGTGTACTGCTAGACCCTGTGTTTTACTTGCTATTGACATAAATCGGGTAACAAAGAGTCATCAGAAAACTCGTAATGAAGAGGAAGTTCATATTGCTGACTCTTGGTCTAATTTTTTTTCCCCAGAAGTACCCTAACTGGACTGGTATAGCTCTTAGGAAACAATCATACACATTTAAAATTCACTGTCCATTTGAAAGAGAAGTAATTTTTTTTCTTAAGATTACGTTGGGGTCTTATCCGTCCTTATTTAGT
Source organism: Manis javanica (assembly GCF_040802235.1). NCBI lineage: Eukaryota > Metazoa > Chordata > Mammalia > Pholidota > Manidae > Manis > Manis javanica. Next base: position 17,873,490 of record NC_133170.1, on the reverse strand, counting down.
CCACTTTTTCCAAGTTATTTCTTTGCTACTGACTTGCAGGACTCATGGTCTGCAGGGGCCCAAGGGATCTGCAGAGGCCATTCCAGCTGCCAAGAAAGACGAAAGAAGCCCTGGGTGACAGGGGCAACAGTCCCAGACTCGTAAGGCGGGGACAAGGTAGAGGGCCAAAGCTCTGATAGACTACTAGACCACTGGGACAATCTCAACTGGTCACTTTGTTTACTCGCAAATGCGATAGTTAATTTTACGTGTCATCTTGACTGGCCCACCTATGTGGTCAAACATTATTCTGGGTATTTCCCTGGGGTTGTTTTTGGATGAAATTAACATTTAAATTGGCAGACTGAATAAAGGAAATTGCTGTCCCTAATGTGGGTGGGCCTCATCCAACCAGTTGAAGGCCTGACCAACATAAAAAGGCCCTGCAGAGTTGGAATTCAGACTTCTCAGTAGGGGAAGCTGTTTAGCAGCTTCTGGTACCTCAGGAAGTCAGAGGAGTGGCTCCATGGGTTTAGGACTCAGATCTTTGAGGAGGTGCATACCCAGCTGGTGTTCAAAGGTATCTGGGAGTGATGAAAGCTGAAATTGGGACCTCTACTGCAACTAAGCTATTGCATGAACAAGTAGCATGTAAAAAGCAAGTCCCTGTTCTCTCTGCTGCCCTCTAGAGATCATGCCTAACAGACAACAGGAGAAATACAGTGGTCCCCGCCTTATCTGAGGTTTCGCTCCCACAGTTTTGGTTACCCACCGACAATCGCTGTCTGGAAGCAGATGCTCCTCCTTCTGACCCATCATCAGAAGGTCAATAGCTGCCTAACCCTAGGTCACAATGCCTACCAACATCATTTGCCCCACTTCATCTCATCCATTGGCATTTTATCATCTCACATCACAAGAAGATAAGGGTGAGTACAGCACAATAAGATATTTTGAAAGAGAAAACATTCGCCTAACTTTTTATTACAACATATTGTTATCATTGTTCCACTTTATTATTGGTTATTCTTGTTAATCCCTTACTGTGCATAATTTATAAATTACACTTTATCTTAGGCATATATGCATAGGGAAAGACAGTATATCTAGGGTTCAGTACAAGCCATGGTTTCAGGCATCCACTGGAGGTTTGGAAGGTATCTCATGGCTAAGGTGAGGGGGCTACTGTGGTTTTTGCCAAGTAAGAGCCCTAGCATCACAGAATATGGAGGGATGGATTTTGATCTGGAAGACAGTAGTTTAATAATGAGCATACGTAAACATGGAAAGATTTGAAAACTGGTTTTTCTAAAGAAGAAAACCCAGGGAGATAGACTCTAAAGGAATTAAAGGGGAACATGAATGAAATAACTAGAAGGGTAAACAGCAAATAGGAAGATATCCTTGTGACATTTTTGCAAAGTGTCAGCTTTGACTGAGATATTTGACGCCTCTAGATAATAATGTAAAAGATTAAAACTAGTTGTAAATATTAGTAAATATATAAATAACAAGATAATAGTACATGTTTATGTTTAAACTCTGTATTGCCTATCCATCTATGCTAAGCACTATATAGAAATACTTCATACCACACTGATATTTTCTAATCTCCAATGACTTGGTAAAAATAATTAAACTTATTATAGATACGAGAAATAACTCATAATATAATTGAAACATTAAAACATAATTACTTTGGGAAATTATACAATATTACAAATATTTAAAGAGTTAACATTCAATAATTACCATGTGTCTGGCCATATTTTAAGTGCTTTCCATATATTAACTCCGTTCTCACTCTGATCCTCTTTCTTTTACTTTCTTCCACTTATAGATAAAAAGTCTATGACAGAGAGATTAAATAACTTGCCAATAATCATATAGCCTTAAGTGGCAGAGTTAGGATTTTACTTCAGTATTCTGGCTCAAGCATTCCACTCCATTGTTACTAAAAAACATTTTTGGATTAAAAAAATCCCTCTGAAGCCATATTGTAAGCCTTAGTTTCCTTATCTGTAAATGAGGATAGGAATTCCTGAATGACAGGATTATTGCAATGATTAGCTAGTACAATGTTAAAAGTTCTAATACAGGGTTGGTTAAGTATTAAGTCCTTAAATAAATGGTAGCAATCATTTGTACTTCGGGAGATCTTCATTGAGGTAGGTGAAATGTAAGACAGCTGGGGGTGCACATGGTACTTTGGAAATAAACTATCTCCTGGACCCAAGATTAGTGAGTGAAGAGAAAGATCATACTGGCTACTAATACCTGATAAACACCAAGATGTTTTATGAAGGACAGCATGGATTTTCTTATGTGTTTTCTAAGTAGCTCGTTATTTTAATAGATCATTATTTGAATAATCATCCTAATTTCAAAAACCTCAATTTCCTAAATAAGTGAGGAAGCAAAGCAACAAAACAAAACAGTTACTAGCAGAGCCCTGTCACGGAGGTCTACCTTTTGGCCTGCCTGACCGGTGGCCCTACTCATTCTGCACTTAAGTGGGGCAATCACATTTTGGGAGGAGAATGGCGGTAGGTTATAAGGTGATTTATTTTTCTGTGTGCTCGAAAAAAGAGAGAGATGAGAGTATAATGTGGAGTGTTGGCTGCATTGTGTGACTGTGTAATGAGCAAATATAATAATATGCTTCTTTAACAAGAAACAGTAACTCGGATTCCTTCTTATTATTTTTTAAGTGCATGAACATGTATACACAAATGTTCCAAATGAAAGACTTCTTAAAAATATCTATGTAAGACTAAATTCATATCGGTTAAAACTAATTTGGATGGGCCACAAAGAAGAAACGAAAAGAATACAACACTTCGCCCTTGGGGTGGTTTAGGAGATTTTGCAACATGGCTAGAAAAGTAATACCAAAACATCTCAGGCTTGTAACCAAGGCAACTCTTCTGCTCCTTGTTCAGGCTTTCCTGTTGATTATCTATTGTAATGCCAATAATTGCAGCTGAGAGGAGTGTCTGTTTGTTGTGAGAGACAATTAGCACTTGAAATAAAGTAACAGATTTAAGTAAATTGGGGACTCCACGGGTGTGACCCGATCTGTTAGGAACAAGCCACAGCTTTGCAAACTGACGGACTCTTGTGTTGGCAGCAGCGTCCAGATTGAGAGTCATTATCCAGAGTTTCTTGAGGTCTTATTGGCGATTACTCTAGTTGCTCTGGTTGAAAACCATTTGTTTCTTCTTAGGTTATAGTGGAAAATAGTTTAATAAGTCCAAATCTGCAAGAAGATGATACTGAGTTTTTAATGGTAGGTTTATTCAAACAACATGTCTCTACATGTAATGCTTCCTTAAAAATATTTCCTCCAATTACTGTCATAATTACTCTTCACTATAATCATAGACTGTGTTTTAAGTTGCTGTTTATTTTAAATTCAGATGTGATGGAAAGCTTGCAACTCCTGATCTCACCCACAAATTTTGCTCTCCAAATGAAAGGCACCATTAGTATTATGACTACTGAAACCATCACATGGCGAGACTCCCAAAAACCAGTGTTAATTAACCCATGAACCCATGACTCAGAGTTTTTCCTAAGTCTCAAAAAATCTCTAGTGTTCCAAGGACAAATGAGTCTTCCCTGACTCAATTATGCTTGTTTTTAGAGTCTCATTTATTATTTGTATAAACAGCCACTCTGATCTCATGTTTCCCTGTGGAAACATTTCTGCCAGACTGATACTCCCAGTCTCCCCCTTCAGCCGTCTGATTTTTGAGTTCAAGAGAAGAAACCAAGCACGCTGAACTCAGCCCCTTCTGGACTTTTCTTTTTCCGAGTGAATATGTCGACAGGATTCATGCATTCCCATCAGCCCTCTGCCATGTGGCAAAGGCTCTATTTCTAGGGGGAAATGGCCTGCAGCTGTCAAACTATACCAGTAAATAAGGAAATGAGTCTTTTAAATGCAGTGATAAAGGCAGGTCTAAAACCACATGCTCCAATCAGCTTTAACAGTAATAAAGCTGTTGGTTTGATCTCCATCTGTCTAACTTAGTCTAACTCTCTCTAAATTAGTTCTGAGTTCAATTGGGAAAAGGGAGATGTTATTTATTGGCTACCCCAAACACCTAACGTATGTTTTCCATATCAAATGTAGTTGGTAACTATTAAATAATGACAAAGTCATTGAATGTAAATTTCATGAGAGCAGAGCCCTTGCTTAACTTGTTAATGGCCATTTCTGTGGTACATACAAGTTGTTAAGAAAAAAAAATCTATTGAGTGAAGTTACAGCTTCTTTAATTCATATCACAAATATTCTCAGTCACACCTGGGAATAAAACATCTGGGGCACTTCATATTTTTCTAATACCAGAAAGATTAATGAAAGATGATCTCAATATCAGTGAAACGACAGGAATGGCTATAGAATCATTAAATCATTCAGCACAGAGATGGACAGTGCAGTGCATCATGGAGTTGAGTCTAGGCTTCTCAGAAGGCTTGTTGTCCGGCCCAGCACCACAGCGCTGCAAAACCTCAAAGGATGGGAAAGAAACAAAGAACGCTGACACAGACCAGTAGTGAAGGCCAGTTCTAAGGAACACACGGGAAGGATTTAAGGATGTGAAAGGTGGATCACAAAATAGATGTGGAGCTCACACAATACTGGGTATGAAATAATCGAAGAGTATCTCTGAGCCCCTGCTTCCAACAGGATGTATGGACTAAGAGAGTCAGTTGTATGGGGCGCTGGGAGATATGTTTTCAAGGCAGGAGCCATTCTTTTTGCTGAGAGTGGACTTTAAAATCCATACTTTGATGCTATCTGCCCGAGAGCCCATGACTGGCAGAGGGAACTCTAGCAGGACACACTTGTCTGTGACGAGCACAAACAAGGAAAGCAAGCACCTGGAACTCTGCATCTGGGAGGGGAGGAGAGTCTGGGGGAAACTCCTAAAGGGAGGAGTACCCCAAGAGAACTACAGACATCCGCAACTGAAAAGACCTAGAATTTATCCAAAACAGAGGAGGCACTCCCAGGGCAGAGAGTATAGAACTGGGACAACAAGCAGAGAAGCATCGAGACCAGAAGACAGCGGGGATAAGCTATTCTGCTCACACGAGCTTAAGGCTCCTAAGAGGAATTGGTATGTCATCTTCAGAGCACATGGTTTATAACTTGTTATTAATAATTAGGTCTGCGAATAGCAAATGTATATAGTTCTCATTCCTGTGTATGGGCCCAGGCATTCCCTAGACATCTTTTAATGAAGTCGTGAGGCTTCATTATTCTCTTGGGTATTGTTATGTACAAGACTGTGCCCTTAGAGCTACCATTATGGCACCTAGTGTGGGTAAGAAGATGCCAGCAAAACTGCATAATGCTGTCTCCCTAAGCCATACTGCTTAAGTCCCAGAGGCCTGGGAGTTCTGGAGCAGTGTCTAAATGCAGACACTGGAGTTACAGGATGGGCTTGAACTCGTCCAACCATTTAATAGCTTGTTGTAAAAGTTGGGTCAGTTACTTATGATTTTTAGTTTCAGTTTCCTCATCTCTATAAATGTAGAAAGAGAGATTATAATAGTGCTTACATCATACAGCTATAGGAAGAATTCAGTAAGTTGAATCACGTGTTAAATAGGCAATTATTTAAATGAGTTGAATACCTGTTTATATAAACCTATGGAGTTTTTCGAAATAGATAATTCACATAAAGCTCTGCATTGACTGGCATGTGAATGAGTTTCTATCAGTGGTGAGATCTTACTATTGAAAGACTGCAAACATGTGCTGAGCCCCTGCTGTGCCCAGAGGACTGACTAAAATGTGCTCAATATCCAGCCACAGCTATCTAACTATACTTTATGTTTATTTCAGCCTCCGTAAAAGCTGATGATTTTCCCTTCCCCTATGATAGCATTGATTTTTTTCTTCCAGAAGACATAAATAGTATATTATTGGGCTACCTCTCCCCTTCTCCATAGAAATTTTAGTGACAAGTGAATTGGTGGAATGGTCAGTAAGCCATTCCAAGGTCCCCTGTTTCTCCGGTCCTGGGAGTGTTATTCAAGGGCTCTTTTTCCTATTGCCTATTTCCTCCACCTTTTCCTCTCTTCTTTCATTTTCCAATTATATCTTAGTCTCTATTATGTACACTCTATAATGCTAGCAGCTGTGGAAAATCCTAAGAAACACACACACTCTCTCTCTCTCTCCATGGTCTCAAGCATTTAGAATCTATTTGAGGAGATGAGACATAAAAAATTAAATATAAGAGTTGAATGGCAAGACACTTGTAAGATATGTGCTAAGGCTGTTTCTGATATGTGATCAATGATATCCCTTACAAATTTAGCATATCTTACAATCAATCTCTGCTGTGAGTCATTTAGAGATTTTGATTCCTTTTTTCACCTAGAGATAGTCTTACTCTGCAAATCATGAAGATGTTGAAATCATGTAAGGCAATAATGCTAGATAAACTTACAACCTTAACCAGGAGTAAGTTAGAGATTCAAATGACTACATAAAGAAATTTCAGTATCAGTAACATTTTTGGAATATGATATAATTGTTTGATGCGTTCTCAAAATCATCACCAAATTCCTACCTGGGTGTGTATAAGCATAAAATGTGAAAAGAGAATTTGCTGATTAATTACACACATGGAATTATTCCAAACAGTGATGTTTTGATAAACGGAGCTAATGTATTTGGAAAATATGATGATGCACACACACTCATATAGGAGGAAAAACTTGGAAAATAGTGATGGTAAATGGACTAAGGTGATAAGTTCATATGAACATGTAATGTAAAGAGGTGCAGAAAAAAAAAGCAGTATGGCTTTAGGTAGAATAAGCAAAAAAAATCCCATTATAGATCAAAGAAAATATAGGCAAGTCTGTTTATATCTTCTTGGTGAAATGCTTTTGGAATAATTCACAAGATTTAAAGATTTCAGTACAAGGAAGATGTTGAAAAACAAAGGAGATTCAGATGTGAAACACGCAAGTGATTATAAGGAGCTGCCAGATTGATTTATGAGGTATGAATGCACAACCACCACTTAAATAATGTGCATATATGTGAGTATCTTTTACAGAAGCCCAATGATTATCAAAATAATTGTAGTCTTCTTTTGCAATTCTCTTGTCTGGGATAAGCATTTGTTGGCTTAAGTAAGATTCCTTAACTTGAAGAGGAGATTATTTTAAAATTTGTCATCAGGCAGGCCCTATCCAGGAGATAAAAATGTGTGCAGTTCACATACAATTGTCAAATTCAAGTTCATTTGTAATAAACTAAAGAGACTATAGTTCTAAAAACAAATGGTTCTAGTAGCAATAGAAATGAAAAATAACTTTAGCTGATAGATAACTAGTAGTTTTTGCTGAGCTTAATATTCTTGGCCAGTAGCCCTCATGCAAGGCTTGAAATATTATAAATATAATATCTTCAGGGGAGAGGTGACTAATAACCTTAGGAGACAGGTAACAGAATGGAGAAAAAGAAATTTAAAAAAAAGGGCTAAAAAATGAGGTGTCTCCTTTCAGTAACAGTTTTTTAGAAAAGGTGAGAGAGTTGAATTAATTTAACTATCATCAGGAAGGTGTTTAAAATTGCCCCGTTCGCTAAAAAAAAGTTAAGTATATTGTAAGCCACAAATTACAGAATTTATTATATGAATATATAAGGAAAACATGAGTGTTTTAAATACAGGATAGAAATAGTCCTTGTTACAGATCGTATTTACTCAAAAGGCTGACTATGCATATATAAATGTTACGAAAGAAATAACTTTAAATTCTCTATGTAATCAACTGACATTTTGGCATTTTACAGTGAACTGTAAAAAAGTCAATAGCAAATGTGAAGAATTTTAGAATACATGTATCTAGAAATGATTGCCTTTTATTTATAAATGAACATTAGAATATATTCAGCATGAATTATTTTCCATTTGGAAATAATTGCCCATAAGTGATATAAAGAAAAGGAAAGTTATAGGCATTTTTAAAAGTTGTAGAACTAGAGTATTTTAATGATTGTGGTTTTACACATATTTTTGCTCGAGTTTTGAAATTCATGTAGGGCACTCAAAAAATATTGTAGGAATAATGATTCAAATTGAGGTCAACTAAGTTATAAATCAAAACATGAATGTACTTATAGCGCATTTATTTCCAACATAGTTCATAAAATAACCTGCTTCCTTACTGAAACAAAGCATATACATTTTAAAATTTATTTTAGTCAGAATTAACATCTTTTTGAAAAAAATCAAACTTAGCTGCAATCCTATCATTTCTCTGTACAAAACCCTTTGATTGCTCATCATTGTTTATCGAGTCAAATGAACCCTTTTCAGCTTATAGGCCACTCAATTATTTTTTCCAGTCTTCACAGTATAGATGACTCAATCTACTTTTCTTATTTCATTAATTCATGGCTTATAACATAATAGTTGGTCACTTCCTTTTGAAGGGAACAGAATCATTTTAAGCACCTTCCTAATTATATTAAAATTGTTTCAAGTTCTTAGCAGCTCTTTCATGCGTTTTTTTCTGGACCAGTTGCAAATTCAAATGCCTGACAAGGCCATCTAGTTAATGTACATCAGTGGAACTGGAGTGGACCAGACAATCGGAGGGGACATGCCCCATCTAGGGTCAGCCCTACGCAGCTCTGATTGTTGACATGCGGTAAGGCTCCAGGTACTAGTTCTCCCAATTCTTTAAGAGGAGCCAGAACTCTAACTCTTATGTAAACTTTCCGACTTTTGAATGTGGGACTTGATTCAAGTAAAAAAAAATACTGTGCATAACAAAAGGATAATTAAAAGTTTCCTGGCTCAATGTGGTCCATGGACTTCTAGTTTTAACCTCTGTGACAAATTCTAAACTAGGTAAACCCCCACCCCCAACTCACTTTTCTGCTCCTGTCCCCTTGTTCCCATCAGGTAATGGGCCAGGACACTGGCCTTTCCTTTTTTTCCTCTCAATTCACTGAAACTTCTCCTGATCCTCTTCTTCATGAAACCTCCCTTCTTTCTCCAGATTCTTTTTTCTCTGAATCCATGTAATATTAAACCCTTTGCTACTCCACATTCTGCCTTGTGTCTTACTCATTTATGTGTGTGTTTTATTCTTATTGCTTACAGTATAAACTCCCTGAAGGCAGAGATTATTTTGCTATGCCTGACACTTAGGAGGCATTCAGTAAATGCTTGTAGAATTGAATTGAATTGGATACGAATATCATTTATAGATGCCCCATCAGCAATATTTTTCATTGAGAAACTCATTTTAGCTGAACAAGGTAGAGTTAATATTTACAAGGCTGAAGTCTAGAGAAAAAGAAAATCAGTTAAATCCTGTTTCCTTAACAGATGGTGCATCTGTGCTTCCTAATGCAATATCCTGACTGTGTGGAGCTGTCATAACTAAGTAGTAGTTGCCTACACTGTCTTTGGTAACAAAAATCTTTCCCATATGTGGACTTTTAGCATATTCTCATCCTGACCAATACCTGCTCCTGCATTTGATTCAGTGCAGACTGTTTCTGGGTGGATTTCCTTCTTTGACTTTAAATAATTGATAAAGTCTTTCTTGATTTCAGTTTGGAAAGGCAGGCAGGTTAGAGTGAACTAGGCCCATGTGGTTAATTCCTGAAATGACCCAAGACACAGAAGTTTTTGGTTTTCTGGTTACTTACAGCTGGTCTTGTGTTTGAGTTAGTATCATGGGGGACTCAGCAGAGCTTAGGAGTGTTGCCTTTTTTTTTTTTTTAACTCTCTTGAGTGCTAACTACACTTACCCATAAAGCATCATCCGGAAATTATCAGTCCACTTTTTTTCTATCTCATCTCTGTAAAGCGCACTGTTTATGAGACAGTTAGCTGTGTGGCGGAAAGACCATTGAAACTGAAACCAAGAGGTCAGCTTTTTGATCTTGAAAAATAAGGAAGTTACTTGAGCACCCCAAGTCTAGTTTTCTCATGTGTAAGATAAAAAAGTGACATGCCTGCTTTTTAGAGTCATCCTCATTTCAGGATTAAATGAAATATTATATGTGAAAACCTTTTGTGACCATGCTTTCCAAGTGGTCATTATAGTTTATTTAAAGAATTTATGTACTTGTTTCTTTGGTGGTAGATATCTCATTTCTGTGCAAGTCTTTTGAGTCAGCAAACAATGGCTGGACCAAATTTGGTCATGTGCATTGGCTTACATATTGTCTATGACTGTCTCACTCAGTAATGGCAACACTGAGCCAACATGACCGAAATCTTAGCCTCAAAAAGTAAAAAATATTTAATATTTATGTCTTTACAGGAAAAGTTTTCATATTCCCGCAAAACTTTTTCACTTGCAAGAGATATTCAAACATTTGGCTTCAAATCTGAACTTGAAGAGTGCCCCAACTAGACCTTCTCAGATTTACTGTTTATTTTTCCTGTGGTCACAGGGCAGAAATGAAAACACCTGTGGGATTTGGGACCAGAACAATAATTACTTCTCAGTCTTATCTCCCGCAGCCAGAAGAAAACATCTGCTTTTTTAATTCTGCACAGAAAGGCAGAAGTAAAACTCTCTAGGGACTTGGATTCTATCTCTGGCACAGAGAATGAAGGGTGGAAGGCAGGCAAGAACATTTCTGGTTTAACTGAATGCGAATTTAATGCAAATCTAATTAGCTGAGGGTGAAGCCTTGGCTTTAAAGTTTAAATCTAAATGGGTCTCATTGCTGTTCTTGAACCAATGGATAGATGTTGGCAAAAGTCCCACTAATTCTTAGATTTGTTTAATAAAAGTCATTTTAAAAAATCAAATGGATCACCGGGCAGGAATTTGACCAGAAACACCTTCCAAGTGATAATTAGCTAGCCAATTTTTTTTCTGAGCTTTATGTTACCATAAATATTCATGACACATTCCCCATCAAATTGTAAGTTCTTCAGGAAACACTGTTATCAGTTTAAAAACATGAATCAGACTGATAAAGCTAATTGGTTAGGGTTCTTTTTCCTCCTTCATTTTAAATAAAGCTGTCGAAGGTTCCCAGGGTAATGAAGAGCTTTGTTGTTATGACAACTGCTTATTCCTTTCCCTTTGAAGACGCTTGTGATGTGATAGGCAGCAGTATCAGGAATAATTGAAACAAATGATAAGTGAGACACATCTGCTTAGAGGAATAAACCAGCACACATTTAAACCATTTTACTGGCTTGCAGTTACTATTTTCATGGCAGGAAATTCACGTGAGCTGGTCATTTGTGCCAACTTCCACCATTTCTTGCTCTGAGAATTGTTCCACGGTGAGAGGACTTAGGTATGTACTGAGGTCTTTTCTTCCTGGTGCTTCTCACTGTCTGACTTATCTTCTCCAGATGGTGTGAAACACCAGAAGAAATGATTTATCAGGGCGATGGGCCACACTCTAAATTTATTCTGAAAGCTCACAGGATTTGCTCACTGCTTTCTTGAAGCCAAAGGGAAGTGGTCCTGTGGCTTTAGAGCTCGCTCCCTGGAGCCCTCACGCAGCTTTTCCTTATCGCTCTGTGCCTGGTCCTTTCACATTTCCTTGGTCCTCTCATTGTCTGCAGCAACTTGGGGAGCTTGATACTATTTGCTTCCCAGAGGAGGAACACAGTCCCAGAAAAATCTAAGGGACTTGTTCAAGGTAATCTGGCGAAATATAGTTAAGTGAGAATTCAAACTCAAGTCTTTTTGACTCCAATTGATCTTTGTAAGATGCTATAGCTGAAGGAGAAAATTGATTTGAATATTAAAAATATAATAATTCTCTACTGAGGTATGTGATTACTATTATTTTAACTCCTCATTTCTTTGCTAAACACTTAGCCTTGTTAGCCATTTAATGCATTGTTTTCCTCCTATTCCAGGTATTGAACCATTGGGGGTCATATGAATTTTATGGGTAAAACACATTTTTGTCTTTTAAAAAAAGTAATGACAAAGTAGGATAAAAATATAAGGGTTTCTTCACACACAGTAAGTACGGTTACTCCCAATCTAATACTATCATTGTTTCCTTACTGATTCTCTAACTTCATTTCACTTCTCTTTTCTGCTATTTAAAACTGTTAGTAGACATGAAATGCACTGGGAAACATTTGTCTTTAATAAATAGTAACTGCAAAAAGCAGATTTGGCTACTTTTCTCTAAAATAATAGTAAGAAAATGAACGCGGTCTTACATGAAACGGAAGATTCTGTCTTTGGCCTCATGAGGATCAGGGAACCAAGACCTCCATGCAAGTGATGCTTCAGCCATCTAAGTCCAGCTGCCCCGCACATAATTGGCAAACTTTCTCCCCATGTTTTCTGTGAACCTCTAGTTTTACTGAAGGGCTTCTGAGGCTCAGCTGCTGCTGTTCCGGGAAATAGCCACAGAGAACGGGAAAGGAAGTTGTATGAGAAGAATGGCATGAAGGTGTCTTGAGTAGATGTAAAGACAGAATGTACTTCTGTGAAGTATTCTTTCCCAAAAGATTTAACCTGAATTCATCAAGTCTCTGGACTTAATTTATAGTGTAGAAGAAATATAAGGGATAGAGGCACAGAATAAATTTCACCATAAAGAAACAGACAAACTCAGAGTATGGGATCCTCCAAAAGACAAATTTGTCTGGACTTTTCAAAAAGGAAATGTCACGGAGGAGAAAGAAGTAGAGGTTAGGTACTAGGTTAAGAGAAAAAAGAAAAAGAAAGAGAAGAGTCAGTTAACAACCAAATAGAGTAAGTGAGACCTGATTGAATACTGCTTAGAAGAAGAGTTTATGAAAGTCATTTTTGGCTTATTAAGGAAAGTTAAATATGGGCTGGATATTAAACATTATGGAATTATTGCTAATTTTCTTAAGTGTGATCATATTATGGTTATGTAACAGAATGGCTTTATTCTTAGGAACTGCATGGTGAAGTATTTAAAAATAAGGTGTCATGCCCATAATCTGTAATTTACTTTCTAATAATTCATTTATCTATCTATGTATCATCTATCAGTCATCTATCTACATCTATCATCTATCTGTCTATGTATCAAAAGACAGTGAGAAAGATTGACAAAGTTTGGCCAAATATTTACAACTAGTAAATCTAGGTTAATGATATGTGGGTATTTTTTATACAAGTATAACTTTTCTATGGGTTTAAAGTTTTCAAAATAAGAAGTTAGGAAATCAAAAAATACATATGGCATAATTCCATTTATATAAAGTTCAAAAATTGGCAAAAGAAATCTTGGGGTATTTGTTAGATGTCAGGGTATGGATTACCTCTGAGAAGGACTGAAAGGATTATGACTGGGATGGGTCACAAGTGGATTGAGGTCTAGGGCTGTTATAATTCTTACCTTAGGAAGGGGTTACATGGGAGTGTTACCATTGAAAGTGATCACTGAGCTACATACTTACTTGTGCATGGTTTGTGGATATCTTGTACTTAAAATTAAAAAGTCAGAGTAGGAATTGACATTCTAGAAGAGCTTGTTTCTTCTGGGGCTGAAGTGATGAATTTTCCATGTGAGGAAAAGAAAGGTAAAATGTTGGACTTATCAAAGGCCATCTTTGAGCGTGGACAAGGCCTTCAGAAGTGCCTCAAGTTTGGGGAAAAAGAGACTTAGGCTAACTTGTGCAGTTCTGCATGAGGCTCATTAAAAAATATTTTGCTTCTAAAATTGCTTACTTAAATGTAAAATAAATCGCAGTCATCAAAAATGTTTATTGCTTCACATATTGAAATTCAAAGCTCTGCTATGCAATGTATGTTGGTCATATTGGTTTTGTTATTACACAGTAGTATTATAGCTATTTCTGTAAAATTTTTACAATAAGGTACAAAATACTATTTTTTATTAAGGTATCATTGATAATCTTATGAAGGTTTCACATGAGCAATATTGTGGTTACTACACTCACCTATATTATCAAGTCCCCCCCCAACTCCATTGCAGTCAGTATCCGTCAGTGTAGTAAGATGCTATAGAGTCACTACTGTATCTTCTCTGTGCCAAACTGCCTTCCCATGACCCCCTACATTATGTGTGCAGATCATAATACCCCTTAGTCCCCTTCTCCCTCCCAACCACCCTCCTCACCTCCTTTCCCTGTGGTAACCACTAGTCCCTTCTTGGGAGTCTGTGAGTCTGCTGCTGTTTTGGTCCTTCAGTTTTGCTTTCTTGTTAGACTCCACAAATGAGTGAAATCATTTGGTACTTGTCTTTCTTGGCCTGGCTTATTTCACTGAGCACAACACCCTCCAGCTCCAACCATTTTGTTGTAAATATAGGGTTTTTTTCTTCTTATGGCTGAATAATATTCCATTATATATATATATGTACCATATCTTCCTTATCCATTCATCTACCGATGGACATTTAAGTTGTTTCCATATCTTGGCTATTGTGATAAACATAGGGGTGCATATGTCTTTTTGAATCTGGGATCTTGTTTTCTTCAGGTAAATTCCTAGCAGTGGAATTCCTGGGTCAAATGTTATCTCTATTTTACATTTTTTGAGGAAAATCCTTATTTCTTTCCACAGTGGTTGAACTAATTTACATTCCCACCAAGAGTGTAGGACGGTTCCCCTTTCTCCGCATCCTCGCCAGCATTTCTTGTTCATTGTCTTTTGGATGTTGGTTATCCTAAATGGTATGAGGTGATATCTCATTGTTTTTATTTACATTTCCCTGATAATTAGCCATGTGGAGCATCTTTTCATGTGCCTGTTTGCCATCTGAATTTCATCTTGGAGAAATGTCTGTTCAGATCCTCCACCCATTTTTTAATTTGGTTATTTGCTTTTTGGGTGTTGAGGCATGTGAGTTCTTTATATATTTTGAATGTTAACCCCTTGTTGGATATGTCATTTATGAAGTATTCTCCCATACTGTAGAATGCCTTTCTGTTCTACTGATGGTGTCCTTTGCTTTACAGAAGCTTTTTAGTTTGATGTAGTTCCACTTGTTCATTTTTTGCTTTTGTTTCCCTTGCCTGAGAAGATGAGTTCAGGAAAAAGTTGCTCATGTTTATATTCAAGAGATTTTGCCTGTTTTCTTCTGTGAGTTTTATGGTTTCATGACTTACATTCAGGTCTTTGATTCATTTCAGGGTTACTTTTGTGTATGGACTTAGACAGTAACCCAGCAGTTTCATTCTCTTACATGTAACTGTCCAGTTTTGCCATCACCAGCTGTTGAAGAGGCTGTCATTTCCCCATTGTACATCCATGGTTCCTTTATCGTATATTAATGGGCCATATATATGTGGGTTTATATCTGGGCTCTCTAAGTCTATTTCATTGATCTATGGGTCTGTTCTTATGCCAGTACCAAATTGTCTTGATTACTGTGGCTTTGTAGTAGAGCTTGAAGTCAGGGAGCATAATCCCCTCAGCTTTTTTCTTCCTTCTCAGGATTGCTTTGGCTATTTGGGATCTTTTGTGGTTCCATATGAATTTTAGAACTATTTGTTCTAGTTCATTGAAGAATACTGTTGGTATTTTGATAAGGATTGCATTGCATCTATAGATTGCTTTAGGCAGGATGGCCATTTTGACAATATTAAATCTTCCTGTCCATGAGCATGGGATAGATTTCCATTTATTGGTGTCTTCTTTAATTTTTCTCATGAATGTCTTGTATTTTTCAGTGTATAGGTCATTCACCTCTTTGGTTAGGTATATTCCTAGGCATTTTATTCTTTTTGATATAATTGTAAATGGAATTGTTTTCCTGCTTTCTCTTTCTGTTAGTTTATTGTTAGTATATAGGAATGCAAGAGATTTCTGTGTATTAATTTTTATCCTGTAATTTTGTTGAATTCAGTTACTAGTTCTAGTAGTTTTGAGGTGGTTTCTTTAGGGTTTTTTATGTACAGTATCATGTTATCTGCAAACAGTAACAGTTTAAGTTCTTCCTTACCAATCTGGATGCTTTTATTTCTTTGTGTTGTCTGATTGCCATGGTGAGGATTTCCAGTACTATGTTGAATAAAAGTGGGGAGAGGGACAACCTTGTTTTGTTCCTGATCTTAGAGGAAAAGTTTTCAGCTTTTTGCTACTAAGTATGACGTTGGCTGAGAGTTTGTTGTATATGGTTTTATGTTGAAATATTTGCCCTCTGTACCCATTCTGTTGAGAGTTTTTATCTTGAAGGGATGTTGAATTTTGTCAAATGCTTTTTCAACTCCTATTGAGATGATCATGTGATTTTTGTCCTTCTTTTTGTTGGTGGTGTATGATGATGGATTTTCGAATATTGTACCATCATTGTATCCCTGGCATAAGTCCATCTTGGTCATTATGATCTCTTTGATATATTTTTGAATTCAGTTCGCTAATATTTTGTTGAGTATTTTTTCATCTATGTTCATCAGTGATATTGGTCTTTAATGTTCTTTTTTTGTGTGGTGTCTGTGCCCAGTTTTGGTATTAGAGTGATGCTGGTCTCATAGACTGACTTTGGAAGTATTCTCTCCTCTTCTACTTTTTGGAAAACTTTAAGGATGATAGGTATTAGGTCTTCTCTAAATGTTTGATAAAATTCAGTGGTGAAGCCATTTGTTTCGGGGGTTTTGTGCTTAGGTAGTTTTTTGATTACCAATTCAATTTCACTGCTGGTAATTGGTCTATTCATATTTTATGTTTCTTCCTGGATCAGTCTTAGACGGTTGATTTTTTTCTAGAAAGTTGTCCATTTCTTCTAGGTTATCCAGTTTGTTAGCATATAATTTTTCATATTATCTGTATAATAATTCTTTGCATTTCTGTGGTGTCCTTAGTGATTTTGCCTTTCTCATTTCTGATTCTGTTTACATGTGTAGACTCTTTTTTTCTTGATAAGTCTGGCTAGGGGTTTATGTATTTTGTTTATTTTCTCAAAGAACTCAGCTCCTGTTTTCATTAATTCTATTATTTATTCTTCTCAATTTTATTTATTTCTGCTCTGATATTTATTATGTTTCTCCTTCTACTGACTTTGGGCCTCATTTATTCTTCTTTTTCTAGTTTCATTAATTGTGAGTTAGACTGTTCATTTGGGATTGTTCTTTCCTGAGGTAGGCCTGTATTGCTATATACTTTCCTTTTAGAACTGCCTTTGCTGCATCCCACAGAAGTTGGGGTGTTGAATTGTTGTTGTCATTTGTCTCCATAAATTGCTTGATCTCTGTTTTTATTTGGTCATTGGTCCATTGATTATTTAGGATCATGTTAAGCCTCCATGTGTTTGTGGACTTTTTTGTTTTCTTTGCACAATTTATTTCTAGTTTCATACCTTTGTGATCTGAGATGTTTGTTGGTACAGTTTCAATCCTTCTGAATATACTGAGGCTCTTTTTGTGGCCTAGTATGTGATGTATTCTGGAAAATGTTGCCTGTACACTGAAGAAGAATGTGTATCCTGTTGCTTTTGAGTCTAGTGTTCTGTAGGTGTTTGTTAGTTCCATCTGTTCTAATGTGTTGTTCAGTGCCTCTGTGTCCTTACTTATTTTTTGTCTGGTTGATTCATCCTTTGGAGTGAGTGGTGTGTTGAAGTCTCCTAAAATGAATGCATTGAATTCTGTTTCCCCGTTTAATTCTGTTAGTATTTTTTTCACATATTTGGGTGCACCTATGTTGGGTGCATAGATATTTATAATGGTTATATCCTCTTATTTGACTGACCCCTTTATCATTATAAAATGTCCTTCTTTGTCTCTTGTTACTTTCTTTGTTTTGAAGTCTATTTTGTCTGATAGAAGTATTGCGACTCCTGTTTTTTTCTCCCTATTATTTGCATGAAATGTTTTTCCATCCTTCACTTTTAGTCTGTGTATGTCTTTGGGTTTGAAGTGAGTCTCTTGTAGGCAACATATAGCTGTGTCTTGTTTTGTTATCCATTCTGTAACTCTATGTCTTTTGATTGGTGCTTTCAGTCCATTTACATTTAGGGTGATTATCGATAGGTATGTACTTATTTCCATTGCAGGCTTTAGTTTCATCTTTACTAGTGGTACAAGGGCTACTTCTTTACTATCTAACAGTCTAACTTAACTCACTTAGTATGCTATTACAAACATAATCTAAAGGTTTTTTTTTGGTCTCCCTTGTTTTTCTTCCTCCTCCACTCTTTATATGTTAGGCATCATATTCTGTACTCTGTATATCCCATGACTGAATTTGTGGGCAGCTGATTTAATTTTGCATTTGCTTAGTAATTAATTGGTCTACTTCCTTTACTGTGGTTTTGTTTTGTGGCAGCTATTTAGCCTTAGGAGCACTTCCATCTTTAGCACTTCCTTTAAAATACACCATAGAGACAGTTTGGGGGAGGTAAATTGCCTCAACTTTTGCTTATTTGGAAATTGTTTAATCCCTCCTTCAAATTTAAATGATAATCGTACCAGGTAGAGTATTCTTGGTTGGAGGCCCTTCTGTTTCATTGCATTAAGTATATCATGCCACTCCCTCTGGCCTGTAAGGTTTCTCCCAAGAAGTCTGATGATAGCCTGATAGGTTTTCCTTTGTGTGTGATCTTTTTTCTCTCTATAGCTGCTTTTAGTACTCTGTCCTTGTCCTTGATCTTTGCATTTTAAGTATTATATGTCTTAGTGTTGTATTCCTTGGGTCCCTTGTGTTGGGAGATCTGTGCACTTCCATGGCCTGAGAGACTATTCCTTCCCCAGATTGGAAAGTTTAGAGCAATTATTTCCTCAAAGAGACTTTCTATCCTCTTTTCTCTCTTCTTCTTCCTCTGGTACTCCTATAATGAGAATATTGTTCCATTTGGATTGTTTGCAGAGTTGTGTTATTATTCTTTCATTTCTAGAGATCCCTTTTTCTCTCTGTGCTGTAGCTTTTTTGTATTTCTGTTCTCTATTTTCTATTCCATTTACCTTCTCATCTACCTCATCTAATCTTTTAAATTCCTCCATTGTATGTTTCATTTCAGATACTGTATTTTTCAAAGTTTCTTTCTTGAAGTCGTCCCTAATATTGTGAATATTTTTCTGTAACTCTGTGAGCATGTTTATAATTTTTATTTTGAAGTCCTTATTAAGAAGATTGATGAGTTAAGTTTCACTTAGCCCTCTTTCTGGTGTTTGAGGGATTTTGGTTTGAACAAGGTTCTTTTGCTGCTTCATATTCTTAATGAATAATATGTAATAATAACTTTGTGTAGGCCATGTCCTCTAGTGCTCAGGAACTGTACTCTCTGGAGCTGCCCAGCCCCTGGAACTATGGTGGGTGTTGCAGGCAAATTGTGCCGGTGCTTTCCGGGAGGAAAGAGCTCTTTCCTGCTTCCTGGCCACAATGCCTCCTCCACTGCCAGGGCTAGTGGGTTGAACACAGGGGAAGGAGCCTTTGCGTTATGCCTCTGTAGCTGCTGTAGGAGAGGCTGCCCTCCTGCTGACTTGGTGTGAACATGGGGGCAGCAGTTTTGTGAGCTGGAGCTGCTGGGTAGGAAGGAACAGCAGGCTGCATATCACAGTGATATGCAGCCAGGGGAATGGAGCACTTGAAACTCCTGAAAGTTCCCAACCTGCAGGGCTGAGTGCACTGGGACAATTTTATCCACCTGTCCTTTCTCCTGAGCAGCAACCTTTGTGTAATCCTTGCCTCTCTAGCAGCCCTCTCACTGTTGGGAAGTCTTTCAATGCACCCACCTTTCTTTTTTCCTGATTAGCTGGTTATGGGTACCTGTTCTCCACAAGTGGCTGGTATCTCAGTCTCTCTGAGTATTTCACCTGTCTTTCCTTTCCAACCTCATTAATCTCCAGAGCATCATGTAATGTGGGTTCACGCTCCTGGAGCAGATCTCCAGGGGTGGGTGTTCAGCAGTCCTGGGCCTCCACTCCCACCCCTTTCCATTGCTCTTCCTCCCACCTGTGAGCTGAGCTTGGGAGGAGGGCTTGGGTCTCACAAGATCATGGCTTTGCTACTTTACCCTTTTCTGTGAGGTCTTCTCTTTTACCCAGATGGAAGCTGTCTGTTGCAGTCTTCCTTCTGGTCACTCTTTCAGGATGTTATATTTGGTGTATTTTTGTGTTGTATGTGGTTTTGGGAGGAGGTTTCTGCCTCACTTCTCACACCACCATCTTTTTCCCCCAGAAGTTTAAAATACTATTGTTTTAAATGATAAGAGAATGTGTGCTTATCTTCCAAAGGTAATGGTACTGTCAGGTGGAATAGAATCTGGTTTATGAGCAAAAATGGCTTTCTCTCACTCAGTATCTCTCACCTTTTACTTTGGGTTAAGAAGAGAATGACTAATTCTCCCCACTCTTCTCTCTACTACTTCTCTCCCACCATAGATGGTTGCAGGTCTGCTGGATAATGGTTTAGTTCTCATTCATTTACTGGGACACTTTCTGCTAAAAGGGTATTCAGTCCTACAGTGGTATAAGATGGTCTTAATTTATATGGTGATTCTGTATGTATCATAACTGCTCCTGGGGAATAAAATCATTCACTGTGTCCTGGGTATTATTTGTTTTTCTTCTCTTTCATCTCTTGTTTCATTCATTTATTCAATAGAGTCCTTCACTTGAATGTAAATTTTATGAAGGTAAGGACTCTGTCTCTCTTGTGTACTGCTGAATCCCTAGGACACAGTACCTGGCACTTGGGGGATGCTTAGAAACTATTTGTTGAAATAATGAATGAATAAATGTGCTTTGAACACCTACTATGTGTCCAAAGGTATTCTAGGAAAAGAACAAAGAGGAGAATTGGAGACTGAGACTTAGTATAAGCAGAAGAGTAAACTCTTCTGTCTCTCTGGATTTTAAGGGATTTTAGCTCAGAATTTTATATCCTCAACTCCTGTGTTAGTTAAGTTATGCTAGCTGCAATAACAGGAAACCCTCAAATCTTAGGGGCTTATCATGTCAGATATTTATTTTATACTTAAGTAACATCCAGAGTTTTTGTTTGGTACTAGTTGAAGCGGGGGTTTGGGGAAAGCAGGCTGTGTGGCACACAGTTATTCTGAGACCCAAGACCCTTGAGGTTCTGACATGCTCAACACAGACATATGCATTCACTGTGGTCTATGATTACCCAGCTACAGAACAGAGAGAATGGAGAAGGCAGACTTTCTTCTTAACCATCCAGCTTGAAGTGATACCTGTCACTTCTCCTCATATCCCATTGACAACACCTAACCATACCTCCCTTTATTCCCTACTGCAGATGTGATTGGGGTTAGCAGGTATGATTTCATGAACATGTGGCCTGTGTAGCCCAGGGCCCCATACCTAGAAAGGCTCTGTGCTGGGTTTAATGCTCTGCTATCATTATCTTGAAATTATTAATGATTGTTTTAAAAAACATCTCTGCATTTTTATTTTGCACTAGGCCACACAAATTATTTAGTGTGACCCAAGGCTGAGAAATGTAACCTTTGTCAGGGAAGTCCCTTCCCTAAAACAGCTCTATATTATGGAAGGGGGTCATAAATACTTGATGGACAGCTAGTAATCTCTGCCACTCTTGAATATTGTTTCCAACTTCAAAGCAAATAAAGGTCTATGTAATCTTTAAAAATATCCAATATTTAAGAATCTCCCATAGCCAAGTAAAAAGAGCCAGAAAAGTGCTGTTAAGCTTAATCTTTTTTAGGTGACAGAAGCCCAGTCCCTTGGCTAGGAAAAATTTACAGTAGGGCATATCTTAATAAAATGGACATCTTCCACAGAAGGCTCCATGGAAAGACCACATGGCAAGATATATCTGACAACTGTAACCACATTCCAGTTTTTATAGTGTTTTGATTCAAGAAATACTAAGCATGTAATATGTGCCGGCCATTTATCTATGCTTGGGATCCCACAGTTAAGACAGACAAAATACCAAAAGCAAAAACTTTGCTTCATAGAGCTTATATTTTTGCTATACTTTTATATTTTAGAAACAGCTTTATATAAATATAATTGAAACACAATAAACTGCATATAATATAATCTAACTTTAATTTAAAGTAAAATAGTTCAGCATGTATACATAACTGAAATTTGCTCTCCACCCCGTTCAGTCCCCAGCCTTTGATCTACTTTGTGTCAGTACAATTTAGTTTGTATTTTCTAGAAGTTTGTAAAGATGTACTTCTTTTTTGTCTGACTTCTTTTTCTCAGCATAATTACTTTGATATTCATCCATGTTGTTGCATGTATCAGTAGTTCATTCCTTTTTATTGCTGAATATACCCACTGTATGGATATACCACATTGCTGATGCATTCATTTGTTGTTGGACATTTAGATTCTTTCTGTTTATTGATTATTACAAATAAAGCTTCAGAGAACACTTGCAGTGTGGACTCATCTCTTATGTGAATACCTTGGAATGGAATGGATTGATAGGTGTGTGTTTAACTTTTTAAGAAATTGCTAAACTGTTTTTCAAAGTGGTTGTACCATTTTACAGTCCCTCCAGCAGTGCATGAGAGTTCTGCTTCCTCCACACCATTAATATTTTTAATTTTAGAGATTTTAATAGGTGTGTAATGGTATTACATTGTGGTTTTAATTTGTATGTCCCTAACTAATGACATTTAAGACCTATTGAATACATTTTTATTATTTTTACTTTAATGTGAATTATCTTTCAGGAAGAGATAAATAATATGAAAAAAGTTTTTGTATTATCCATGTAGTTTCTAATGTATTATTTCAGTTTGGCATTTAAAACTATTTTGCCTTCATCTTTGAAAGGTATTTTTAATGGATATAAAATTTTAGGTTGACTGTTTTATTCTTCCAGGACTTTAAAGATGCTGCTCCACCATCTCCTGACTTGTCTTCTTCCCATTGAGAAGGTTGTCATCCTCTTATCTTTTTTATTCTATACACAATGGACCTTATTTTCTCTGGCTACTTTAAAATTCTGCTTTTTACTACTGGTTTTAAATGCTTAATTATGACATTTCTTGGTGTAGTTTTCTTCATGTGTCATATTGTGCATGAGATTTGTTGAACTGCTCAGATTTGGGGGTTCATAGTTTTCATCGAATGTGGAGAAATTCAGTCATTATACCTTTAAATATTTTGTCTGCTCCCTCTCCTTTACGGATACCAATTACAAAGACACTAGAAGATGTTCCACAGCTCGTGGAAGATCTGTTCATTTCTTTTTCATTTCTTTCTGGCTGGTTTCTAATTCTATGTCTGAAAATACACTAGTATTTTCATTTGCAGCATCTGATTGGTTGCTACCCCCATATGGTGCATTTTTCATCTTAGACATTGTAATTTTCATTTTCAGAAGTTGGCATCATCTTTTACATGTCTCTACTTAACATGTTCAATCTTTCGTTTAGCTTAGTAAACATACAGAATACAGTTACGATAACTGTTTTCAATGTCCTTGTCTACTGCTAGTCCCATCACCTGTGTTATTTCTGGACAGAATTCTATTTTGGGGTATAATTCTATACTCCAGGGAGACCTACTGTAGATCTCCAGATCTCTCTCTCTTCAGTTCTTTCCTATAAGTTACTCCTCCCTGTGAATTCTAGCTGTCATGGCTAACCCAGGCACCCAGCTGTGTTTCCTCAATCCAGGGACACCTCTGAGTACTCCCTGGCTTCTCTCTTCCCATGCCTCAGCCCGAGAACTCTGCCCAGTTAGGAGGCTGTGGTAGTCATAAAGCTCACCTCATTCCTTTCTTGTCTCTCAGTGATCACTGTCCTTAATTTTTTGATGCCCAATTCCTTCTCAACTATTGCTTTAATGTATTTTGTCTGATTTGTTTTTTTAGTTGTTTTAGACCAAGGGGTGAGTTTAGCTACTGTTATTCATCTTGACTAGAAGTGGATGTCTCTGTGTTATTCTCGTCTCTATGTTACTACCACCTCTACCCCCCACCAAAAGCAAAGTCCCTTGCAGAGAATTGAATGATGCTGAAAAAAACAAACCACTTGTACACATATGATACTAAATGTTAAACAGGTAAATAAATGCAGTACTGTATTTGGAAGAGATATTTCTGAGGAGAAATGAAAAGGAGGATGAAAAGCAGAATGATCTTTGCCTTCTTCATACCACCTCATGTTGGTAGGGATAATAGGAACAGAGCCTTCAGTTATCTCACTTGTCACTTATTACTAGCTTAGAAAGCACCAGTGAAATGAAGCATTACTATTTAGCAAAATGGGAGCACTTCAATTTTTCATGCTAATGTCTTCACAGAAATAAAAGAAAATGCATTTTAGTAGATACTAAGAAAAAAGTGGAATGAAATTTAGAATGTCTATAGCGACCATATCTTTGGATTGAGATGTGCAGTTTGTAAAGTAATGTCATAGCAGTTGAAAGACCAGCCTCTTGCTGCCCTGATTCCACTCTGAAATTTCTTCTTTCCTCACTGATGAAACAATGTATTACCTGAGTGCAGTGATGTTCAGGGGAAGCCCAGTGTGTCAGTGTAGAACATTATCTTAGCTGTGTGTAATGAGGAATCCTGCAGCCTGAAAAAATGGGAGACTGCTGTGCCTACCAGCAGTACTGTGAGCACATAATTCTCCACATAGAGAGGGGGGCTACTGTGAGTTTGAAGGGAAAAAAGCATGGACTAAGCCAACTGAGTATTGTATAATTCTTGAAATACAAGCTGTCCTGCACTTCTCTTTTAAATCCACTTAAGTACCTGAAAAGCTTTAAGAAGGGATTTTAATGACTTAATGTAAGAACTGTGCATAGAATTAGCATGTTTGAAATTTTTTTCTTTTTCCTTTAAACTATTGAATGAAGGATAATAGAGAGTTCGTGAGATTGGAATAGGTGGCTTATTGACATAAAAAGCATGGACCACAAGGGCCATTTTAGAGGATGGGATATAGCTTTGTTTTTACCCCTGAAGGAGGGACTTCTCCATTGACTTCCACAATGTAGCCCATGTTGCTAAGTTGTCAGCTGAGAAGACAGCTGGTGGTGTTTATATAGTAGACAACAAACACAAGAATCTACCCTAATATTTTTTCAAATAGAAATAATTACTTCTTTATTGTTACTTCTGTATCATATAAGAATTCTGTGTCTACTCTCACAGGCAACATGAGATGGTTGCAGACATCCTCTGATGGATGCTAGATTATCCTCCACTTGTCATTCATTTGTTTCTGTTAAATTGGGCTATACCATTTGACTTTTCCACATGCAAATATTCCTGGGAGTGGCATCACACATCTCACAGTGAAAGTTTTTATCAGATCATTTTTTTCTCTTTCATAAAAGAGGATGGTCAACATTGAAAGGCCTGAAGCCTTGGGGAGCGGGAGGAGTAATAGAAGGAATGCAGAAAAGGAAGACAGGAACTAAAGATATACCTCCTAATTCAGAACTTTGACAAGGAGCTGTAATGTCATTGTTTATTCATTCATTTATTCAACTCAGCAAATGTCTATTGAATGTAAACAATTAATTTATTATTTTATATCCTTCCCCTTACCAAAAAGGATTTTTGTGTTATGAACTAGGGAGATTCTCCCTACCCTCCCACTCCAACCCCTCCCTCATGGTAACCACCAGTCACTTCTCAGTGTCTCTGAGGTCTCTGACCTTCTTTTCCAGTTCCCAGTGTGGACATGACACAGACCCAGAGCCGCAGAAGAGCAGGTTGTAGAAAAATGTAGAAACAGACCAATTCTAGTCCAAAGTACAAAGTTCTATGTAAATGAATGTATTACAGGATATGACAGGCACAGTTCAGAAGAAAGGAGAGAAGAAAAAGGGTAGGATTTGGTGAATGACTAGAAGTGGGATGACCCCAAGATTTCCAGCTGGGGCAGCTGAAAGTCATCATAACTGAGATACAATATGCAGACAGAGGAACAAATTTGGGGGTTGACAATGAGTTCAATTTAGGAAATACTGAGTTTGAAGGCAATGGTCAGTTGGTGGTTGGATATACTGGCCTGGAGCTATGGAGAGACATTTCTAAACTGGAGAAAGAGATTTTGGAGTTATCTATTTCTAGGTGGTAGTTTAATATGTCATTACTGGGATTACATTGGTGGTATTAACCAGGAAGGTGGAATACTCTGAAAAGAAGGTCAGAGACCTCAGAGACACTGAGAAGTGACTGGTGGTTACCATGAGGGAGGGGTTGGAGTGGGTGGGTAGGGAGAGTAAATGAAATAAAAGGGCATGAAAATTCTCAGTCATAATATAAGTTGGTAATGGGGATGGTAGTACAGCATGGAGAATGTAGCCAATGATTCTGTAACATCTTCTTATGTTGACAGGTAGCAATTGTGCCAGTAGGGGTGAGGATTTAATAATATGGGTAACTGTTGAATCACTCACTGTATTGTATACTTGAAACCAATATTAGATTGTATATCAATGATACTTCAATTAAAAAAAAGAAAGTCCAAGATAATATAGTTTGGATGAATTGGCAACTCAAGCAATATAGAAAAACTGAATTGCTAGGCGCACAGAAGGGAAAGACAGAAACCAAGAGACAGTGATGTGAGAGAAACTAAGAAAGCAGAAAGTTTCGTGGGGGTGGGAAGGTGTTGTCAATAATGCCAAATGCTTAGTAAGGCTTAGGGAGATCAATCTAGAACATGGGAATTGGAGGACAATTGAAACAAATTCATCAATGTAATGGGACTGGATGCCATACTTCAGTGGGCTGAAGAACGAATGTCAGGGAAAGAAGAGTAGATGCTAAGTGCACTCTTTCAAGACAGGTCACCTGTGAATCTATTAATGCCTTCAAAATGTGGTCTCTGGCCAAGAAATTGTGTTTTATTACTTATCAGAGGAAATTATCAGAGCTATGCACAACAATGTACATATACAGATACTACTTACATCGTTATTTACAATGACAAAAATTGGAAGCAACTTTAATGTTCAATTATAAGTACTGGTTAAGTAAGTTATGGTTCAGGCATACAATGAAAAAAATTCCACCATTAAAATTAAGTTGATGAAAATATACGGACATCAAAAGTGCTTGTGAAATATATTTTTTAAGAGTTCTGCATTGAGACAGTGTTCATTTTTTAATTTGAGGGTAAGTCATTAAAAATGCTGTCTACATCCAAAGTAAGCTTGACTGTGAGTACAGGGCAGAGATAAGGCAGTTAGTGGAGGAGGTCAGCTAAGAAATGCTTTTTTTTATTCTTTTTCCTCTCTGTTCTCTATTCTCCTTACTCTTCAATGAATTGGTAACACCAGAGTGTGCTTGTTTGCTCAGAGGATGGAGCCAGTAGAGGAAGACTTAACATTTTGAGGATTGGATATGGGACAGGGAAGAAATAAGTAAGAAAGCAAGATTCATCTGAAGTTGGAGAAAACCAGATCCAGCGAAGGGATGAAGAATGTAGTGTTAAGTAAGAATGAAGATGGGATGGGGAAGGAGATAAACAGATGGGAATAGAAACGAGTACGTAGGTGACGGGGAGGAAAGGGAGAGTTTGAGAAATGTTCATCCAATATGTTTTCCTTTTTCTGTGAAAGAAAAAGTGAGATCATCTGCAGAATATAAGTGGGGCACAGGTGGGACTGAGGACTTGAGAAGGGTTGAAGTGTAGGAATAGGACCATTTGTGGGAGATGGGAATGGACTCATCAGTCTTATGAATGAAAATCTATAATGTGTGTCTTGTTTCCTTTTATATTGGTTACATGATAAAACAAGGAGTGCAGTGTTAATGTATTAATGATAGAAATTTGCCTGTATAGATGTGTGAGTGAATAAGGTCCTGCCTCTTCACCTCATCACAATCATTAATGTGTATTTGTTGAATTCTTCTGCTCAGGGCACTGAAGAAATTGCAAAAGTGATGAGATATAGTGCCCATCCTTATGGGACTTACATCTGGTTGGGGAGGTGAATCATAGCCACTTGAAAAAGTTAACTACATTACATGGTAATTTTGTCATACATGATGAAAGTGGCATAAAGAATCTGAGAAATGATTGGTCACTTGCAACTAGAGTAATCAAGGAAGATTACATATTATTTTTACATTGCCCTTGTATATTTATTTGTTTCTCCTTTCCAATAGAGTAGGCACTGCCATATTAATCTTCAACCACTACCACGTATCTTGGTATGTGACAAGCACTTAATAACCATTGTTGATGAATGGACTAATGAATAAACAAATAACAAATGAAGTAAGATTTGAGTGGTTGGAGGGGTAGAAATTCATTTCAGTAGGGTTATGGTAACATATAAAAATGTGCAAGAAATGAGAAATGAAAGGAAGAAAGAAAATAGCATTTACTGAGTATTTATATGCCAGGCATATATGCTTTTACCTGTTACAAACTCATTTAATCATCAGATAACTGTGAAACTGATGTAAATATCCCCACCTTAAAGCATGAAGAAGAGCTTCAGAGGGATTAGGTGATTTGCTCGTGCAGTCAATGAATGCCAGCGCTCGGACTAGAACTTCTGAACACAAGGCTGCTTCTAGAGTAGTAAGGAGGTGGATTTTCCTGTACTCCCTCGTGAGGATGTGGCCTTCTCCAGCTCAGCCTTCAAACTCCTGTCACCTCTAGTTCCATCTCAGTACATGGTGTTAGCAGTGGCCTGAGTTCCCAGCGCCGGAGTGGTCACGATAAAAGGCAAGTCCATAGGATGGCGCAAAGGTCCTCTGCAGCCTGGCCCCTGCTCCTCTCTCCAGTCCTCCACTCGGAGAATTATTCTTTTTCACCAAAATCCACTGCAGGTTTCTGGAATTTGGCTTGCTCATTTACCCTTCTCCATCTTACGTCGTGCTATTCTCTGTGTCCCAAGTAAGCTTCCTCATCTTGGAGCCTATTCATCTTTCATAATTTAACTCCATGGCCACTTTTTCTTTTCCTGACTTGCAAGTAATGTTGATTGCCTGAATTGATACTTTTGTCTTCTTGGGCTTCCATTTTATCCTCTTCTCTTTTCCCCACAAATAGCTATACTAATGGATTATTATCTTCTCTCTCTTCCCTTAAAGCGGTCCCTGGCCGAAGTTCAGTTTATTATTTCAACAGATACAGGTGGCCTCTGTACTTCAATACTGTGAAACACAAGGGAAATTTGGGCACTTAATCCCTCAGGCTATGACTCTGAATTTGTACCTGCTGTAACTATGGAACCTTCTCCCCTTGTCCTGTGGGGTAAAGAGAAAAGAGAATTGAAGTTATGCATACATATATTGGTTCATTCAGAGCCCATACAATTGTTCAGTTTTATCAAGTTCTGGAATTCCTGAACTGTTCCATTGCGTCTGCATCCTGTCCTGTCCCTATTAATATTTCTGTCCTTTTTGGGGGTATCTGCTGAGTTGCTCAAGAAGAGTACAGAGGATACTTCTGCAGGCTCTGCCCAGAGGTGGCAGCCAGCATGCAACTGGGCAGGCCTCCTCTGGAGAGCTTTTGAATCTCAGAGGCTGGGAGGGAAACGATGGCACCCTGAGAGAGGCTCTTTCTCAGAAGTGGCATGAAACATCAGCATTATCTACCTCTGGGGACTAATTAATGTTGCTCTAAAATAAATCTTTTGGAATAATTTTACTTTTAGGCAAAAGAAGCTTATTTTCAAATTTGGACTAATTTGCTATAAAATAAGACTAAGGATGGCCTCCTCACATAGTCTTCTAGAAGCAGCTGATGACTCCAAAGCTCAGTATCACTCTTACCACTGTTATGAAGAGGCTTCAGCCCTAAAGCATGCAGACTGTGTGGCAGGCGTGGTCTCTGCCTGGCGTCGAATATTGTTGGTGGTGGTGCAGTGACAACAGATAACATGGACCATCTAAGTTTCCAACAAGCATTAAAGTAATAAAAGTAAAAACTCAAACATCATTTTGGCTACATGTTTGTATACATTAAAGATTATTTAGTATAAATTTTTATATGTGAACCTACCATATTAAAGTATATAAAAATTTTATAGATATTGTCATCACATTACAGTTCCATGTCCTCAAGTTTAACTCATTTTGATACATTTATTTACCACTTCAATATTTAATATACTTACTGAGTCCCTCCCATGTTCAAGGAGGGAGGTGTTTCTACCTGGATATCTACCCGCATATCTGCATACCTCCACGTTAAGGCTGGAGACAACAAGGTAAACAATGTAGTTCCTACCTCTGAAGGAGTGCCCGGTAGAGTGGGGGCATTAGCATGTAAGACGGTACTTAAAGGAAACAGTGACTGACTATGCATGAAGGTGTTGGGAAGGTCTGTCTGCGATACAGTGACATTTTAGTGAGGAACTTGAAGGACACATAGAAGTTCAGCAGGTAGAGAAAATCTAGGCAGAGGGATAGCAGAGTGACCAAGAGAATGCCTGGTTGGGCGGTGTGGCGGGTGTCTGGTGGAGTGGAGTTGAGAGATGGGTTGAAATCACTTCGAAATCTGGTTTAGATGACTGGACTGATGGTTTTGATGATGACTATGAGACCAATGTGCTTAGTCTTGAATGTACTGAGTCTTAAGTGCATGCAGATATCCAGGTAGAAACACCTCCTAGACAATTGGAAGAATGTATGGATACATTACAAATATGAAAAATACAAAGATGAACATTGGGATGCAAACACATGGTAGTTGAACTTGAAGGAGTGGGTAAAATTCCCCAGGGAAGCCTAGGGATAAAGGAAAAGAAATCACTTAAAATATCAAATGGAGTGAACATTTAAGAAGAGGAGAGTCAATGAGTTGGAGTCAAAAAGGTAAAAGGAGAATGGGATGAAAGGGGAATCGCGATGCTAAAGGAGGAAAGTGAAGAGAAAGAGTTTGGTGAATGACATCATGTGCCATAAATAGGTAAAGTAGAAATATGTTGGACCTAGTGATTGTATTAGTCATGGTTCTCTAGAAACACAGAGCTAATAAGACATCTGTTTCTGTCTCTGTTTCTCTATATATCTCTAATTCATCTCTTTATCAATCATCTATCTATCTATTGTCTATCTATCTATCTATCTATCATCTATCTATCATCTATCATCTATCTATCTATCTATCTATCTATCTATCTATCTATCTATCTATCATCTATCTATCTATATCTGTCTATCATCTATCTATCTACTACCTCTGTCCCTCTCTCTTTATTGGGAGATCTATTACAGGGAATTGGGTGATGCAGTTTTGGAGCCTGAGAAGTACCAAGATCTGCAGGTGGCAAGGTGGAGGTGCAGGAGAGCTGATGGTATAGTTCTAGTCTGGGTCTGAATGTTGGAGAAGGTGGATGTCCCTTCAAAGACAGGCAGAGAGAGAAAATTCTTTCTTACTTAGCCTTTTTGTTCATTTCATGCCCTAAATGGATTGGGTGAGGCACACCCACGTTGGGGAGGACAATCTGCTTTACTCAGTCTACCAATTCAAATGTTCCTTTCTTCTAGAAACAGCCTCACAGACCCACCCAGAATAATGTTGAATCAAATATCTGGGCACCCCTTGCCCAGGCAAGTTGATACATAGAATTTACCACCACTGCAGTGAAAAAGCACTAGTGACCTGAGACCCTATCACAAGGAGTTCCCGTTGAGCGGCTCTGGTGATTTCCAGAGATCACAGGATGAGAAATAAACAGGAGTGAGTAAATGGTGATAGTCGGTGAAGATTTCTCATTCAAGAGAGTTAGTTGAATGTACAAGAAAGAAAAGAGACAAATATATTCAGATGGAAGATATGTTGAGAAGGAGTATTTTTTAAGCTGAAGAAAATTTGAGTATGTTAATATTTATTGGTTGAGACAGAGGAACTTGTGAACAGCAAGTGATTAAAATGACAAATGGGAAGCAGAAACAATTGGTCAGAATATTGAGGGAGGCCAGAAGGAATGAGGTTTATATGCAAATGATTAGAAAATAAAACAACTTAATGGTAATAATCTTAATAACATTATGAAGTGAGGAATGTGTTCCATTGCCCAAGTATCAGATTTAGGCTTTAAACATGCAGAATATGAGAGATCCCTGAAGATTTTTATCCCAACAGAAGTTTCATGCATCTATGCAAGAAAGTAAATAATATCAAATGATTACAAACACAGGTGGTGTGATTTTTTTTTTTACAACTGTTCCAGAGGGTGAAACTTATAAAAGTGTCAGGAACACTATTGTGAATTTCTTTGTAAAGTTCCTGCCTAATTCATCTGGCTACAATCTTAAATAGACATCAAGTCAAAGAATCCACTTAACTCATAGAAGAAATGTCACAGAAAAATCTTGAAGTGTTAACAGATTTTTCAAGAATGACATAATTATTTCTGTAGCACCCAACCCCAGAATAGAAGTGAAATGAAAGATTACTCTGGACATGTGCAGAATGTCATCATTACGCAGATTGAACAACACTGCATGATAGTAAGCTTTGGCCAAAAGGGGACCATTCTATTCTCCACCATCTTCCTACTGCTTAGCTCTCTCCTAGGTCTTGGCACCTAGATAGCATTCAACAAATATTAGTTAAATGAGTGAGTGGGAATGTTAACAATCCTAGGAGGGTGGTGCAAGTCTTCACTTACATTGAATTTCAGTGTCCAAGGAAAATTCTTTAAAGGCCAAGTTCCTAGGCATCTGTGGAAATCTGAAGGAAAACCCTTTTTCAGAACCTAAGACCAAGAGGTACAAAAGGGGCAGGGTGAAATGCAAGCTTGTAAAGCTGAAGTGTGTCTGATGCGTGGATTGAATGGCGAGGAGTGAGGTGGCTGGATTGTTCTCTGTAGAGGGCGCTGTCGTACATTCTCCGCATCCTCCTTGGGACGGAGTCTCTCATGACCTAACATCTTGGGGATACTGGGCGGCTGACGGCTCTTAGCTGAGTGACTCTCAGGGAATTACCCTCAGAGGAAGAGAGAGTTGCTTAGCCTAAGGCTGCTCCTCGTAAGCAGCCACTACAGTGACTGGTTAATGGGGGTGGGGGTGATGGTGGGAATAAAAGTCCCAGGCCCCTTGCTGCAAGGTGGGACAACTCTGAATAGCTCTCCCAGCTCCAAGGATTTCCAGAGGACTGTCTGAGGTCTTTACTTTGCCTGCATCACTGTCTCCCTCTTCCTGCTACCAATTCCTCCTTGGCTCCCTTACAGAGGTCCATCCCTGGGAACACTGCAGGAAACCTCATGCTTGCGCTGGGTCTCAGAGCCAGCCTGCTGTGGAGCCCAGCCCGAGACATTCTCTGCCCCTTACTCTTTCTAGATAAACAGGAGGGCGCTGTTTTAAGGAAAATTCCAGGGAGAATCGGGCATAGGGCTTGGTTCCAGCTCACTACTTGTCCATGTCTTTCAGGACCAAAATAGTCCCTGCTAGGGGTTTGATTTTTATCTCAAGTCTTTCAAAGGTTATTCCCATTTATTTCTGTCATCCCCAGCACTGATTTTTTCATTCTTTTTCAATCTTGAATGCTGGGGGGACAGGCAACTTCCCCTTCTGACCCAGGAAAACACGGAAGCTCTTTAATTCCATATCTTCCCTGAGGCAGTTCCCAAAATTGAAGCCACATTTAGAGGCTTCCTGTGGCTTTCTCAGAACATGTTAATTTTGAATTTCTGTTTTCTGCCACTTAGCTGCTTTTTTTATGATGTTAGGACATATCAAGATATTTTCAGTTGAATTTTAAGTATAGCTAATATTTATTTAGCACTTATTATTTATGTTTGACATTTCTATGGCCAAATAAAACCCACATGCAGAAAATCACACAGAAATGCATAGATTAATGAGCTATGCTTTAGTTGTAATGCCTGCTCAGGTTTAGAAATACTTTTCTGGCTACCCCATCCTGATCTCAAAACCCTTCTTCCCCCAAATAACCACTACCCTGATTCTCTAATAAACGTTCTCTGGCACTTCTGTGTAGTTTATCCAAGACTGTGCATCCCTAGAGTTTGTAATTTTGTCTTGCCTGTTTTTAAAAATTTAAGTCTTTTGAATTTCTTTTAACCAGCAGCTTCCCCTCCAGCCCTTTCTTTTCCTCGCAGATTCTCCATTGAAGAATCTGAGACATTTGCTTTGCAGTTAACTCATGGTCTGGATTTTTCACTGTAATATTCTCTTCTCTCTTCTGTGTTCACATTGGCAGCTGGATCCAGACACTTGACCAGACTTGTGTGTGAGATCCCTTCTGTAACGGAGGGAATTGCAATCCCCCTTCTGTCCCTTCAAACATCTTTGAATCTCAAACTAGCCTGTATTCAGCCAGGGTGAGCCCCTTCTTGATGACTTCTGAGTCATTTAAACATGACTTTTGATAACTTCTTTGCTATTTGGCATGATAAGGCTTTCCAGGCTCATCTTGTATATTTCTGGCCCCAGACATGGAAATAGCTACTTTTCTAAGAAGCCTCGGGTGTTTCTGGGAAGGAAATGATATTTCAAAACCACAATCTGTTTGCTAGGGATGGTCATTGTTTGTAAGCCTCTTCAGTGGACATTACTTCACACTGATAGGTCTAATTTAAATTCAGGAATGTAGGGTTTTTTTATTTAACTTCTTCTGTATTACATCTCTATTTCCTGTCTTCCATACCACAATCTTAGTTCTCAAGTGCAAAGTGTATGATAGAATCAGAATATTGCATCGTATCTCATTTACTCAATTCCAATATTATATACACAAATAGTAATAGTATTACTGGCAATATATAATCACTGAAGATAACTAAAATATTTTTTGCACACACTTTCCCCACCTTCCATTAATTTTTATAGCTGTGCTATATCTACATTGCCTAAGCAGATAGCCTTAATACTACACTTTCCCTCTCTAATGTTTGCTTGACTTTAGTTCTATAATAACTATATGTTCCCTATATTTAGTCCTCATTACCAGTCCTTGTGTCTATGTCTTTCTAGTGATTTTGGTTCTCTAAGGCTCATTCTAGGCTATTCCTCAGGAAGGGCTCATGGAAGTAATATTCCTTGAGTCCTCACAGGTTGAAACCATTTGTTTATGCTCTTTTTATCTGAAAGTCAGTTGCTGGATAAAAAGTCCTTTTCTCTTTATTTCCTTTAGACTTTCCTTGAATATGTCAAGTAGGTTGCTCTGTTTTTTTTTTTTGCATGTGTGTGTGTGTGTGTGTTTTTTCCCTGTCCTGAAGCATTGCTGTGTAAAGTATGATGGTAACTTAGTATTTTTTCCCTTGTAAGTCACTTGCCTTTTTTTCCTAAGATGCTTAAAGAATTTTTTTTTCTTTAAAACCTTTGATTTTAATAGAATTTACCTTGCGTTGGGCATTTGGAATTGGTAGTCTCAAAAGTGTGATGTTCTTTCAATATATAGTTTTAATTCTTTTTCATTGCAGGAAGGCTTTTCTGAATGATTGTTTGTAGTGTTCATACTCCGAGCTTTGGTTTTGTTCCCTAAGGATTCCTATGTCATGCAATTTGAATCTTCTTTGCCTGTCTACTCTGTCACTTTCCCTTAATCATTTTTTATCTCTTTGTTTCTTTGTAAAATCTTCCTCCCTTCCCCCTTCTATTTTCTTAAGGCATATTCTGTGCTTATTTGCTTTTGCATTCCTTCTAATTTAGTCTTCATATCTGAAATGTCTTTTCTTTATTTATAAATCTTTTCTATGCCCTGTCACCTCATTTCTGAGTTTTTCCAGTTCTGATTGATATTGTTCTTTTACATCTTGTATCATTTCTTAATGTCTCTATCTCATTTTGAATTAGGTTACCATTTTGATCTGTCCTTGTCTTTTTGATATGCTTTAATTATCCATTGTGATGTTTTTCTGCTCTCTATTCCCTTTTATCTTATAATAACTTTGCAAGGGACTTGACTTTGATACTTTTCTGCTGCTCTTTTGATGTGAAATCACTTTCTGGAAATTTTAGAGGCCTGGTTCGGGGAAGCTTTTCTAACTTCAGGGAGTTCCCTTGTCTGTTGTCTTCCAAGACTTTCTGGTTCTGTCCTCCTCTTCCACTTTTACCTGGAGCTTTTCTTCCCTTTGCCTCTTTGGGCCTATTTAATTCAATTCTGACTACATTCCTGCGGTGTCTCCTCAGTGCAGGGTGCTTTCCGGAAAGGGGAGCCCTGTCCTGGAAGAGAGCTTCAGGCAGTGGAGCGTCCAGTCTCCGCTCTCCCACCACGAGCCCCCTTTGCACTCTCCCAGCCCCGGGGTGGGTAAGCCCTCCTGGGTGGTGGCTGTTCCCAAACGGATTACCGGGGCTCCTCTCTGCCCTCTCTGCTTTCTTCTGCACAGATGCTGTGCCCACGCTCCCTGGTCCTGCCGCTGTGGTGGTTTGTCCTTCCTAGCTAGTATTTGAAGTATGTAAAAAATCTGATCATCTAGTTTCATTGCAAATGTTGACCACGGATTTTTGGTCTGCTGTTTAATCACTTTGTGTGTTTTAATGTAGAGATAAAAGAAAAATGTACCATGTTCACTGCCAGCATCTTCTCCCAAGCACCAAGTATTTGCCAAGCACTCTACATACATTATCTCAGTCAATGTTCAGGACATCCCAGTGGGGTAGAGATAATGATTATTCTTATTTTACATACAAGGAAACTAAAGAGGCTCAAGAGGTCACAGAGCTTCTGAAGGTCACTCGGCCAGTAAGTGGTAGGGCTGAAATTTGGACCTCTGTGTGATTACTAAGACTGCTTAACCTTTATATAAAAAATAATTTCTTAAAAATTTTAAGTATAAATTCCCAAAGGATGTTTTCCTAACCAAAATGTGAAGAAATTATTAGAAATGGTTGAGAAAAATGTTCACTTTTAAATATAAGACAGTGATTGAGAAAATTAATGGTCAAGAACAGTTATACAAAGTGTTCATCTTAAAGTATAAGAATTGGACAATTTTTTTTCCTTTTGTGTATATCCCCGATTTCTCTAGTTAGTATATATCAAGTTCAAATTGAGAAACCCAACATACCTAATTTTTTTATTAAGGTATTATTGATATACACTCTTATGAAGGTTTCACATGAAAAAATAATATGGTTACTATATTCACCCATATTATAGTGTCCCCCCCATACCCCAGTGCAGTCACTGCCTATCAGTGTAGTAAGATCCAACACACCTTATTTAAAAAATTTAAATGGTTCAAAGTTTCCTTGGCTAGTCTCAAAAGTCTGTTTAACCCATTATGTACTTGAAATGCAGTACAAATAGGTGTGTCTGTGTGAATGTAAATATATAAATACATGTATATACACACATTTGATTAAAGCTGCAAAGCATGTGCCTGACATATTAAGTTTAGCATAATTGTTTAGGTGCATAATGGCTAAAGATGTAGGGTCTGTGTTCAGACAAACCTGAATTTGAATTCTAGACCTTTTTCTTACTTGGGTTACCTTCGACAAATTTTTCAGCGCATTCAAACTCCTGTTTCCTTATCTGTAAAATGGGGATAATTTTGTAGGGTTGTCCTGAACCTAAAATAACATAATGCACAAGTGGCAAAGCACCTATGACAGTGCCTAGCAAATATGAGCCCTCACTAAATAATGAACAGCTGTTAACACAACCAATAATGAAACTAGGTTTAGTTCAGGAAAAGATGGAGGATTATAGCCATTCTGGAAGTAAATTCATGTAGTATGGAGCCTTTAGATGTAGATGGCTCTTTTGCTTGTCTTAAAGGGGAGGACTTTTTCTCTCAGTTTATCAAGGATCAATGAGTGCCT
Source organism: Manis javanica (assembly GCF_040802235.1). Classification (NCBI taxonomy): domain Eukaryota; kingdom Metazoa; phylum Chordata; class Mammalia; order Pholidota; family Manidae; genus Manis; species Manis javanica. Next base: position 17,835,906 of record NC_133170.1, on the reverse strand, counting down.
TTAAAACCTTTCCCAACTGGAAGAAACCAACGTTACAGCAAGTAGCCTTGGGGCAGGTGGTCCAGTGTGGAAACGACATCTCACACATCACATGAAAGGCATATACCTATTGTAACTTGGAAATTGACCTCCTGTGGTGTTCTGGGGCCAGATTGGAAATTTCCCTGCTGGGCCAGTATGTACTTGACAGAAAACTTTGTCAGGCCTCCCAGGACATGATTTGGAAGGCCATTTGTAACCCTGATTATGTAAACAAACTGAACTCAAGTGATAACTTGACATGTGCATTGGCAAGAATTGTTAGAATATTCAATGAGTTTAGTTGGTTATAAAAGCATAGTTCCTTTTTGAACAATGCAGTGAATGCTCCCTTTGCCAGCTGCGTTTGTTATGTTGGGATGACTGCTGTCGAGATAAGAGAAGCATTTAGTTTATTGAGCAAAATGTATGATTAGAAATGTGTAAATATGATGGCTCTCTTTCTGATTTTTGGCTATCATATCACTTGTTCAGCGATAAGTTGCCTCTTAATATCCAGAAGCCAACAGAGAGGTCATTTCTTGTGTCCAGAACCTGGGGAAGATAGAAAAGTTTGGGTAAGGAGCATGAATTGCAAAAGAAATTTCCTGGTACCTCAGGCAATGTTGCCACACTGAGTACCTTCCTGCCAGCTACTGCATCTGCCTTCCCAGGCCCAGCCCCACCTCCACCACACCCCCAAACCACCTGGGAAGTCCAGTTGTGCTGACAATAGTATGGGTGAGAACAATTGTACCCATTGTTCACTCCCATGTACTCCCAAGAAAGGAAAGCATGATGTGAAAAGAATCTGTTACCTAATGTCAGCGTGTAGGAAATTTCCTGCTACAAATATTCGTTGTGGTCCATATAAAACATGATTTTCAATTCCAAGAATCTAGAACAGGTTCTTTTCAGGTTCCCAGTTCCTAGCAAAGATACATTTCTTCTGAGCAACTGGTTGTTTCTATTTTGTGATAGGTATTTTGTGAATTTTGATAAAAATAATAATTCTTTGTTTTGGTCACTAGATCATGTTTGTGGCCCATCTCAATAAACCCTACTATATCTAAGCTCAAAAGACATGATCTTTTACATAGATAGTTATCTGGAAAACAGGGTGTAGCTCTAGATGGCTCTCTCTTAGTTTCTCTTCACTGTGATTTCCTCATCTATCATTTATTCTCTAGTATATATACATTTTCAAAGTCATTTCAAATCCTTTTTGAATCAAGTTAAATTAGATCTGCACCTAACATTTTCCAAGCCAGGACAAGAGTATGGAAGTAAGCCTACATCCCTTTCCATTGCTTCATCAGTCATGAACCTGCACTTGGTAAACAAGATGAGGTTGCAGGGATTTTATGTAGCCTTTTCCATTTATTATCTTTTGGAAAAAAACCCCACCTTCTTGGTCATTTAATTGCTATGATCAGGAGTTACATCTTTATCAAATAAAGAACTTATAAGGTCCTGTTCTTGAATTCCGCAGGTGGGTGTAATACAGTTTTTATTATATCTTTTTTTTCTATGTCATTGAGAACAATAGTTTTGGTTCAATAAAGGACCAGCATTCATGAATATCAAATGGTTTTTCTTTTTTCTTAAGAAGGAATATGATTCTACTCATGTATTTTTTTATTTATTTAATTTTTCTCAAGGCAATTAACACTTTTTTGTTGTTGAGGTACATACAATAAAATTTACCAATCTTAGTGTACAGGCTGATGAATGCTCATGTAACCATCGCCTAGATCAAGGTAGCAAACATTCTCACTAATTTTTTCTTTCACCTATTTCGCCCATCCCCCTACCCTCTATGGTAACCACCAGTTTCTAATACAGTTTTAAAAAATTCTGTCTTGACCAAGCTTTGAAGGAAATGACCTGGCTAGAGGCTGGTTAGTTTCCCTTCTTGAGCAGCTCAGTCCACACCCCCAACCACCAGCTTTATGGGCTCTCACACTTTGGGCCACTGTATCCTGCTCTAATTGTCCCCGGGACAGGTGCTAGATAACCAAGGACAGCTTCTTTGCTCCATAGGCTGCTGAATTTATTCAAATTAGTCAATCCCCAGCTGACATGGCCTGCCTCAACCTTTCCTTCCCGCGGAAACCACAGTATAGGTGCTTGCCCCCCACACGCCCCTTCTGCCTCCTGATGGATCTGGGTGTCCCCTGTGTGGCTCTGTGTGGCATATGCTGTGTTCTCTCCAGGGAACTGTGAGTACAACTAAACTGTAAAACTCTTCCCAGTTTCTCTCTGGATTTGCGTCTGGCTACCATACCTCACCCAAGGTAATGTGGTAAAACATTGACACTTGACTGATGTCTACCCATCTTAGTTGTTCCTAGTTTCTAAAATTTAAGTAGCCCATCTTTTAAAGATTTTCTGAACATAAATATTTTAGGTTTTTGCTTTCTTTTCTGAGATTGGCTTTGGGATTTTTCTATCAATTAATGTAAAAGTTTAAAAATAAGGTGTAATCCATGCAAAGTACATGTCAATATGTTTTTATAAAAAATGTACATTGAAGTGAAAACATAAAACACAAAATTTAACCTCTTCAGACATGCTTGCAAAAAAGTTATATTCTCCTAAAATATTCAAAACAATCTATTAAAATTAGAAGGCAAAATACAAATTATAATGAATGAATATCAAAGCTTAAAATGTTATTGAACTGCTGTTTTAAATTTAGTTTTTAAAATATTTAAGCCATATTAAATACTTTTTTACAGATAGAACTGTTCACAGGTCTAGAGTTCAGTATCCATCAGGTTGCCAATGTAACGAACAATGTCATGTTTCACATATGTAATATCTATCCTGGTGATTCTCAACTGGGGAGATTTGAAAATGTCTGGGTATATTTTTGATTGTCATAAGCAGGGCTGGGGAGAAACTACCTAATGGATAGAAGCCTGGGATGCTGCTAAATATCTCAAGTGCACAGCAGAGCACACCCTCCCACCCCCCAAAAACTCGAAGAATTATCCTACCCTAAATGCAAATAGTGAGGGATTGAGAAATCCTGAAGTGTGTGTGTATAGACACACACACACACACACACACACACACACACACACACGCGCGCGCACGTATCTATAATATAAATTCTAGTGTGTATATATAATGTTGATTAAATATATTCTATATATTAATATATTACATATAAATTATACACACAAATGTAAAAGTAATAGGAATTATTTAAGATTGTAAAACATTTCTCAGCTACTATGTGCAGTGGTTGCAGGTAGTGTATTAATTTGTGGCTACCTCTGGAACCAAGAGTGGGAACACAAAGAAAAACAAGAAAATATTTAGCATTACTGGGAAATAATACTTTGTTATACAATAATCTGTTGTGTTCACGTCACCTCAGAGGAACAATTTGACAGGTTAATTAATTTGTCTTGTCTCTTAAGTACTTCTGCTGCTGAAATCCCCTTCGTACCGTAAAGCAGTGCCCATTCGTCAGCAGGGGCACAGCTCACAAACTTTTGCAGTGAGTAAATGAAGCCATTTTTTGTGTGGAGGATGTGGGGCAAGAGATGACGAGTATTTCTCTGGGGTCCGAACACTATTAGTTATGACGGTGGATGTTCATAATACAAGTTGTGCTGTGCCTGGATTCTGAGAGGCAGAGACACCCATGTAGCCCTTACATTCATCTGTGTGTGTGTGTGTGTGTGTGTGTGTGTGTGTGTGTGTGTGTGTGTACAGAGGCCCCTTGTGCTCAGATTGAAGGACAGCCATAAATAGTTTTAAAAAATATGTGAAATTGGAGGCTTTGTATTTTCAACCTGAAATTAGAAGGTGGTTAGGTGGGAATCAAGTCAGAATAAGTGGAGCATATGGTAATGTTAGAAGAATTGGTCTTACATTTATACTTGAATAGTGTAATAAAGGGCAGGCATTTCTGTCTGTCTGCTGGACTCCTGAATCAACTGTAGAACATGTGTGGACTAATCTCAGGCCAAGTTGTTTGTGCCTAGAGCAAGACGAGAAGTGAAAAAGCCAACATGGGTAAGGCCTGCGGGAACAGGACCCTTGATCCTGAAGCTGCCTTGGCTTGATTCTACCCAGGGGATTTCAGGTGAAAGAAAACTTAGGTTTAAATACTTTCACTCTGCAGAATCTTATTTCTCTTCCCCACTCCAATTTCCCTGGTTCATTTTCTCTTAATTGGTCCTGATTGGAAGTCATCATAAATCAGAATAATTTCTCTTTCATGCTCTTCAAATTTTAACTCACCAAAAAAAGTCTTTAGCTGGAAATGTCCATAAAAGATGAATGTCAGTGGTTTCATCTCTAACAGGGAGAAAATGAAACTCAGACATTTTGGAGTCACAGTCAAACTACCTCAGTATGATTGTGAATTGATTTATACAGGGCCTTTAAGAAACTTCATGTCCTTTTTGGAATATACTAAGCAGGAATCACTCTTTCACAAAGCCAGGAATTATAGCCACCCGTGAAGTTAAATGCTGCATCTGTCTTAGCCTGGGTCTGTGCTAGGCTGATAATTTACTTCAAGACTCAAAAAAGCGATTTGTCTCTGCTCTCTAGTTCTCAAAATGGCTTATTTAATACTTAATGTATTTAGATAAAGGGTGAAGATTTCTTTCTTCTCTCCTTCCTTCCTTTGCCTCCTGCATTCTTCCCCTACACCTTCCCTTTTTTCCTTCTGTTTCCTAACCCACATGCTGTAGGTGACCTTGATGATGACCTGCTGTCACACAGGAAACCGTGTGGGAAATATCAGTTTATATACGGATAGAGGTTACACATCTTCCTTTAGCCCCAAGGTTGCAAGGAATAACAACTTGTTTTCTAGTAATTTCTAGGTATTATTTGACTAATTTAAAATCTAGTATGTTAAAGACATTTATATACATCAGTATTTGAATTTGCTAGACACCAAGTCTAGATTGTTGAGACTGCAAAAGTGTAGGGTACGTGTAATATGTATGTGTAACATTTTGCCTGAATAACCGCTGAATTTACCTATTTTATTCCATTACTTCCTCAAGTAGTACAGTCTGGGCATTGGCTTCAGAGAAGACGTGAGAAAACATTTTAGTGAAACAAATCCAAGTTCCAAACTTAAATCATAAGCTAGTCTTTTTTTTGGAGCAATTTAAAAAAATTTAAGAAATTCGCCATATTAGCCCTGTATAGGTAAACCATGAAGGTCAACCAGAAAGATCCCAAGAAAAGATAAGTGTTAAGAGAATAGAATTTTCTTGGAACCATGCCTCATTCTTTTCTTACAGCTCAACAGAGACACTCCAAATAAAGCTCCCCTCATGTTGTCAGGTCAGTTAAGACCAATAGGAAGGCTGCCCTACATTATTTTTTACTTAATGGCCAATCATCTTGAAGCAGTCCTGAGCTTCAGTTTGTCTGTTCATAAAACAGACACAACAATTCCTTCACTGGTTTTGCAGAGAGCTGAAGTCTAAGAATGGTAAATATGAGTTATAACCTTAGTCGAACACCTAAGTTTAATACTGATATACAGCAGTGGTCTTAAGACAAATATCAGTGGTTTAAAGAATAATGAAGAAAGGACCATTGTTATTTTATGGAGAGAAAGGGTGCAGGATAGACTCCTAGGATTAGGCAGGTGTGTGGCTAAGGGGTACCCTACGAGGAGGGGCAAAGAGATGAAATATATGTTTTTCCCACATCAAGTTCTGCTCAGGCTTTGTGTAGCATCGTCCAGCATTTAGTCACTTCTCTCACCTGGTAGGGACAGTTATACATGGTCTACTGAAGGAAAATCAGGATTTTAGAGTCTTGAGCCTTTGGTAGTGAGATATAGAAGTATTTTCTCCTATATAGGATGCACAAAAAGCCAGCTAGCTAGAAAACCCTGTCCCTTCCCTTGGCCTTCCAACACTTCTGGAAAAGAGTATGAAGACTTACAAGTATCATGTCTTGCATAGGATTTCTTATTTTATTTATTGAGATAGAGTGAAGTACTTGGGTTCCTAAGATAGACTTCTGCCTCTTTTCTTCACCTGTTCATCACATACTCTAAGGTGCTGAAAGAAACAGAATGAAAGGGCAAGAAACGGAGGGGACAGGGAAGGAGGGAAAAGAAGGGGAGGGAGGGGTCAGGAACGTGGGCGCCTGCTGTGTGTCGAACACTGCATCCAACATTTTACATTTTAGGAACTTAACCTTAGAGTCTGGTACTTTCTCTGCTTACTCCAGTGACTACTGGACGTTGAGATTAATTTCCTGTTTTCAGATTAAGTGATACTAACTTAAAAAATTACATTCTCTCTCTCTGATCCTGGTGGTATCTTTGGGTGGTGTGATAGACAGTTGGAGCTGCTGTAACAAAAATTGCACAGACTGTGTGGATTGAACAACAAACATTTGTTTCTCACAGTTCTGGGAGCTAGAAGTCCAAGCTTAAGGAGTAAGCAGATGCGGTGTCTGGTGAGAGCCTGCTCCCTGGTGCACAGAGGGCCGTCTGCTTGCTGTGTCCTCATGTGGTGGGAGAAGTGAGGGAGCTCTCTGGAGTCCCTTCTGTGTGGGTGATAGTCCCAATCCAAGGGCCCGACCCTCATGATCTAATCACCTCCCAAAGATCCCACCTTCTGATAGTATCATACTGGAGGTTAAGATTTTAACATATGAATTTCAGGGGAACACAAACATTCAGTCTCCTACATTTGGGAGAAAAGAAGTGCCCCCTGCTAAACAGACAAGGCATAATGCTGTGCTCTGAAACCACTGTGTTCTACAGTTATTCCAGCAGCTAAGCATCATAGACTGACAGAATGTGGAAAGTCCTTATGCAGCTACTCATGAGCTCTTGAGAATTTTCCTGTGTCTCCTCCTTAGGAGCAGCAAGTCTAGTGGTAAGAGATAGATAAATAAAGTCTAGAGACCAATTAACAGGCTAGATGTGCCTTATCTAATCAGACTGTGACAGTTAAACAAAGCTTTCTTTGAGTGCCTGCCTAGAAGGTGTTTGCAGAGAACTCAGATGCTTAAAATGAGCATCTGCTTTTTAGGTGAACTTACTGGGATTATGGATCTGATTTTTCCTGAATCAAATACTCACTTTTCTTTCTCTCTCTCTCTCTCTTTTTTTTTTAATAAAATAAGAGTCCCTTCTTTGAGCTAAAGTGATTAGAAGTCTTCAGCAAAACTTTACTTTTGTCACATGTTAGGCAAACTCTCATGTGACCCTGCCGGCCTGCTAGAATTCATAGAGAAAGCAGGAAAATAAGAGAAAGAAAGAAAGGGATCAAGCTGAAATTAACAGTCCAGAGGATTTTTTTCAATAAGCATGGCAGGGTGCTTTTGCATGGTGATACACATGGTATGCCAAGACCAATTTTGTATAAAAATATCCCCTTCTTGTATGAGGATGAGAAGCTTCTCTTAGAGTAACAGAATTCTGGGATAGTGCTTATTTTGACTTTGCGTCTCTGCTTTGCTTTACAAGATCTCTCCCTTCCAGTTAACTAAGATAAGAATGAAGAGATGGGACAGATTTAGGGATGGGTGGGTTGGGAGGGGGAAATGAAAAATGAATCTGTTTGGGCACATTGCTCCACGTGGAGATACCTAATAGATGGATTTGGAAGTAGTTCTGGAACTCAGAAGAGAGGTATGGATTGACAATAGACTTGGCTCATTTAGGTATTGATTGACACTTGATGAGCAGGGAGCATAAAATACAAAGTGGAATCCAGGGTACGAATGTGAAGGGACTACTGAGCTCTTGTGATGTGGTTCAAAAGAAAATCAGTACAAAAAAAATTGCTACCAGAACACAAGGTACCTGACCGGGATTGAAATGGAAACTTTCTGCTGGTCTAAGCCATGCTGATCACATTTTAGCCATTTTCATAAATTATATTCTATGACAGATGTGACCCACAATGGCCACTTTAAAATATAGCAAGTTTTTTAAATTAGCAAATTGGGAAAACTGAGAAAAGACGGTCATTGTGGTCCTGCTCTTCACTTGCTGCCATTCGACAGTGTAGGACTGTTTCCTGCCCTGACCATGTTTTCTTATTTATTCATGAAGCAAAGTTCTGGCAATTTTAGGAATATTCAGATACGCAAAGAAAACGTCAATTCTTAAATGTTCAGTAGTGATCTGATCTGCTTTACAAGCCTTCACCTACACCAGACAGTGAGGGGAGAAAAAGTCCAGCTATGTTTTGTCTAGGGTTTAACTAGTCTCTTTATGTAAATCGGCCCCTTTGTACGTGTCACCAATAAAAAGCTCAGTCTTTGGGAATCCCATATCCACGCCCATTCTCTTAGTTTCCTGTGGCTGCTGTTAACAATGTATGACCAACTGAGTGGTTTAAAACAGAAATGTGTTGATGAACAGTTCTGGAGGCCAAAGGGCCAAATCAAGGTGTTGACAGGTCTGTGCTCCATCTGAAGCCTGTAGGGGCCTCCTTCCTTGCCTCTTCCTACCTTTGGGTCGCGTGCTAGCTGTCTTTGCTGTTCCTTGGCTCACAGCAGCATAATTCTCTGTCTTTGTCGTCAGGTGGCACTCTCCCTGTGGATCTCTGTCGTCACACAGCCATCTTTTAAGGACGCCCTACTCCAATATGACTTCATTTTAACCAGTTGCATCTGCAAGGCCCTTATTTCCAAATAAGATCACATGCTGATGTACTAGGGCTTAGAAATTCAACATATCATTTTGGGGGTACACAAATTCAAATCACAACAGCATCTTTCCTTAAAGCTGGCATTGAGGCACATGAAAGAGAGTAATCTTACCTGACAGAGGGCCACTGTTTTTTGCATCCTTGCTGGTCTCTGATGAGAGGTGGTTGCTCTGAGTTGCTTCTGGGACTGAGTGCTGAAGTAGAACCTCTGTTCTTGTTGTAATAGTGCCCACTGCCGCGGTGTGATGCCAGTGTGACCTGTGATCCGTTCTCTCTGCTGGTTAAGACTCAACTGATTTCCTAGTTTCCCTTTTGGAGAATGTGGGAAATTTGCAGTGTACTTGCTCAATCCCTTCTCCACCGTGCTGAAGCTGAAAAGGACTGAGGGTGCAGGAGAGCTGAATTTCGGCTTTCCCTTTGCCAAACGTGACGGGTCATCAAGATTACATTACAGTAGCCACGCATAGACAAGGGTGACCGCCCAAAGTAGCCTCTTCCCAGAGTTGTAAATAGGAGGCAGCTCTTGGACTCTTACAAACCTAAGTAGAGGTTTTCTCCAGCTTTCCCTGCACCCAACCTGCTCCACTTCTACAGGCTTTGAGAAGGTGCGGATGGGGAAGAATGTAATAAAGGACTCTGAGGTCTGCTTTCCTTTTCCACCTCTGTCTTCTTGCAAATTCTTTCCACAATCCCTTGGGCTGAAAAGAATGGACCTTGTTTTGCTCTGTGTCAAATTCTCCTTCTACGTTAGGGCAATAAGCCTGACTGCCAGAGGATCAGGAAAGAAGGTGTAGGTCCTTTTCAGTGTGGAAGGAACCCTATGATTTGAGTTCTCCAGCCAGGAGTTTAATGTGGGAGAATTAGAATGTCTTTGAGTTGGGCATAACCAAAGATAACCAAATAGATTGGTTTAACATCACAATGTTTTTTAATGATGTTTTTTGTCACAAATATTTGTACAAACATTTTTTGGTAATATTTTTTATCTGTATGCTCATAACTTGAATTACAGTCTGTACATTAAGGGACTAGGCTTTGGAGTGAGACTGCTTGGGTTCAATTCCCAGTTCTACCACTTACTGTTTGAAAGTGGGAAACTTACTTAATCTTTATGAGTCTCTGTTTCATGGTCTTGACAATAAGAATAATAACAACACCTCCCTGAGGGTTATTGTGAAGATTAAAAGAAGTAATAAAGTGGTTCAAGAGCACCAGGCACATAGTGATTGCTCAGTATATGTTGGCTGATATTACTAGGAGCATTTATTTGGCATTACCTACTTCGTTATTATGCTGTGCCCTTTGCTTTTTTTTCCTCCCAACAAACTGTAGTCCTCTGTGGCATTTTGTCCGACAAGACATTGCCTGTCACACAACAGTATATATCTTTGGTATTAACATAGATGCATTTCACATTGGATTGCAAGTTGCTGATATGTCCATGGAGGGTTTGCTGCCCATCAGTATGTGGGGAGGACTGATTAAGAACCACTGATCCAGTGTGGAATTAATGCATATCCGAACAAAACCATGAACTTGCTAAGCTAAAGAGAACAAATGGTTAGCCTTGTAAATGCTAAAACAGACGTGACATCATTTACTTTTTCTTTTATTTAGAACTAGTGCTTTTCTTTGTATTCAAATATAGGAAGGATGACATTGTAGGACAATTTTCGTCTTTCCATGTGATGCATGTGTCAGCATAAATATAATAGAAAACTTTATGAAACAAATCTTAGCCTTCTTGGTAGAAACACTTCAATGTCTGATTTTTAATTCACACTGTTATCTGGAAAACTCCCTGATGATTTAATGATTTTGAGAAGAAGAGCTCATCTGAGAAAGAAAGTTCTATAGGGACAATAAGGGCAATTTTATATTTAGCTTATTGCTTTAGACAAAGGACTTACTCTATTAGTAACATTACTTGGGCCTTTACTAGTAAACAGCGATGAAAGCAATGGAAGCTAACTCTTCAGCACTGTTCCTTTACTTTTGTGCTCTCAAATGCTTATTGAAATATAACTAAGACTGCCAGTTTTCTTTCTGGAAATTGTGGGGTTTGGAAATTATTGAAGTGAGAATTAGCGAGGTTCTGCTCTATTTAACCCAACTTTTCCCTACTATGGCTTAAAAGCCATTAGCTCTTGTTCTGTCTTCATGACTAATGAGAATAATTGATTCCTGTCTTCTTTTTACATTATCCATTTATGTATTTTTGTCCACTAAGTGTTCCCTTTTAAAGTGATGTTTTCAAGAAATGCCATATAGATGATCCATGAGTAGAGGTTCCTGGTTATACTAATCTGAAAGGGTGAGTAACTTTATTTCTGGATCATTAAACCAATTGGTGGAATTAGAATTAGACAAACAGATCTTCTCTACCTCTAACTTGAGTCTGTCTATTAGAGTGGAATAAAATGCTTGGCTTCATGCTTTTCATTTCCCTACTTACCCACTAATTACTTGAGTCTGTTCTTTATTGGATTTTAGAGCAGAAAGTAACATTTGAAACCAGGTAGCTCAATTTCATTATTTTACAGATGGCCCAGGATGGTCAAATTCTGTGCAGCTGCACATGCCTGAACACTTTCTTCCTCATTTTTTGTATGGCTATTGCCTTCCTCCCTTTCAGGACTTAACTGAAAGCCTAAATATTAAATATAACCATTTTAAAGAGAACTTCTCCTGCTCCCCTATTTGTGAAGGCCCTTTGTCCTTCCCCATCACTGCACTTTCTTGATTTTCTTCCCAGAGCTTATCATAAAAACTTCCCATGCTATGCTGAGTACTTACTTATTCTGCCTTTTCTGCTATGCAGTACGATTCAGAAAGGCAAGTTTTCTGATGGAACTGGTAACACCCGGCTTCCAGTGCTCAGGAAGGTGCCTGATGCTGTGTAGGCACTTGATATAAGAGCTGGGACCAGAACTATATCTTCTTTCTCTTCTTTAGTCACAGACAGACAGACAGACAGACAGACAGACAGACACACACACACACACACACACACATACACGTTCATATGCAAGCATGTATATACATGCACACAGACCCTGATATAAACCAGCAACATTGTTTACCTGAAATTCCTGGTCATGTGACTGCCATTAAGTTTTGTAATAGTGTTACATACTCAGTCCACAGTAGGAGTTCTTACATTACTATTACATGCAAGGGACTAATTCAATTATGCAGAAATCATATAACATCTGGGAAGTGGAATAGCTACAATTTCCCTTCTCCCACAAGGGAAGGAAGATTCTGAAAATGGAAAATGCATGTTAAGCTAAAGCAGCAACTTTCAAAACAGTATGTAGGCGTGCTCATGGAATAAGCTGAAGCCAGATCTCGTGGAAGCGGTTGCAATAAGAAACTGTGCTGGCCATAATTTGCACTTGTAGTGCAAGGTAAGATTACCTGTAGAGTCCTTGAAACACACTGATGTCCTGGCTCTACCCCTGGATCCCTTGGATCAGGAACTCCAGTGGTGGGTCCTGCGAGTGCATATATTTAAAAATCGCCACTTGTCATTCTGTTATAAACCAGAATTTAGACCAAAACGGAGGATAAACTTTGGTCCTGGATAACCAAATTTGCCTTCAGTGTGTTAGAGTATGTCCTTTGGTAAATCAGTAAGCCAATAACTACCATGGATGCAAGATTATGCACACTATGGAAGGTTCTTAACTGAAGATAGTTTGTAGATGAACACTGATAGCGTTACTTTAGGATACAGTCTATATGATTGGCCACTGAAGACTTCTGAAAATGATCTGACATTTTAAATGTGGTCGCCTAAGTGGTAATTTTGTGGGAGTGATTACCCTTCTTGAATATGTGCCAGTGTGCCTCCGTGTGGATCTGTCACCTCTCTCTGCCCACTCACCATATGGATTCCTTCTCCTGTTTTAAGTCAGGGTTCAGGGCTTGTCTCCTTCAGAAAGATTTCCATAAATAGCTCCGTCTATTCTAAAGCATACTTACTGTTTGTCATATTGAGCCAGATCTGTCTTCGTAAATTGCTCTTATGCACATACTTCTATGAGCTGCATATTAGTCACAATGTCCACCTCAATAGCAGTTCAGCAGCTTTTTAATATGGATTACAAGGACCCAAGGACATATGAGTGCCCAGTAGATATTTTTTGACTAAATGAGTAGCCAGGCCTGCTCATTCCAGGCAAGCATGTTTACAAGGGCAATTTTAAAGCACGAAAAGTTGTTGGCAGTTTGTTCCTGTGAAATAAAAATGAAATGGAATTTTCTTTTTTCTTGCAGCTGATTTCCTTTCACAGGTTTCTTCACCACTTGGCTGGTGTTCAACTTTGTCAGAGCTGAAACATCAGACAGCTAGAAAAGAGGTTCTCTGTTGATAAATATTTGATTTACAAGGTATTGAGAGGTTTAAAGCAATGGAAGGGAGTTTGCCTAATGGGAGATGTGTTTAATATGGTGAGGAAGATGACCAATAACCAGGTCTGTTTTTCCTTCCAATGGCCAGTGGGTACCTAGCTTTATCAGCCTTGTTGCATTAGATTGTTCTGGAATTGGCTACAACTAAGCAAATTAAGGAGGACTGGGATGCTCCTGGTTCCACAACAGAAATACAGCTGAAGGGAATATTCTCAGATTTTCTTTTCTTCTTTTCTATAACCTGTGATAAATATTGTATGTCTCAGCAGCATAGGGGGAAAAAATGATTGATCCTTTCTCAGTAATATAGATATGTGGCTGTATATGTTATATGCAAGATGAATGATTGAGCGAGAATGGGGGAGGGTGGCAAAGGAAGTGCAAGCTGCTACATACGGAGTTGCCAATAGCAATCTATCAAAGCACTGTCAGGAGTGCTGGAATAGATGCTGAAGTTTATCTCTGATTTAATCACTTGTTGTTTTTCTGTTGTCTAAGTTTTGTTTAAATTTGTTTTCTTTTTAAATTTTACTTCTCACTCCCCCCCTCCCCCAGAATGTGAAAGAAATAGGAACAATGAGGATAGAAATCAAATTGATTCAATCAAACCCTAAAGAAAATAATGTGCTGCCTTTTATATATGTTGTGAATCTTTTGTACAAAGATAACCCTCCAGATCTTGTGCTGCTGTTTATGAGCATTGCCCTTCAGTTTGCTTCTTGTTTTTTTTTTTCCATAGGAAGAGTGCAAGCAATTCATTTTCAGTGGGGATGATATTGCTCCCAAGGGAGCGAAAATTGGTTGGGGGAGCCAAAAATTATTGTATATCATTATAGTTTATGACCCCCCAAAGGGCTATAGGACATACATACGTAGACGATATCTGTGTTTTGTTTAATCTCACCTTAACTACTGAAATTTTTCTTTGCTGAAGCTATCATATGGGAGGATATTTAACCAGGTAATTTTACGTGGACTGTGTTTTGTTGGAAGCTTGGTTTCAAGATGAACACCTGTACAAAGAGTCTGTGTAGGCTTGAGGTGTAAGTTTGAATTCTTCCTGGGTTACTTAGTAAGTTAGTCTCCTCAAACTGCTGGAGAGTAGAAGTATGGGTGGAACACAGATTTGGGAAACTGTGTTATCCTTTGATAATGAATGCTATGTAAGTAAGGTTAGTAGCTCATATACTTAGGTCTGTTTATCCACACAGTGGAGATGGGTTTATGAGTTTTCACCAGGAGGGTTGATTTCTTGCTCCCTATCTCCCCATAGTCTGAACATAATGCAGTACTCCACTGTAACTCTCAGCTGTGTACTCTGAGCCTCCAGCAGTTGGACAACTGCAGTTCAGGTTTCCCTACCTGGCGCTGGTCCCACTTGAAAGTGTGTGTTCGGGCAATCCATGGCTTCCTTTATTTACCTGCTATTCCAATCTTGGGGGAAGCAGTTTGTCCTGATCCTCACCCCCTCCCCACCCCCTCCCACACTCTGATGGATCCAAGAAGAGTTGCTGAGTTTTCAGTCTATCCAGCTTTTTATTCTTCCTAAGATGGAATGGTGACTTCCAAGCCCTTTGCACACAGATCTGGAAACTAGAAGCCAGCACTTCATCATAGAGTTCACTGTTAATATATGTTTTGGTTTTGTCTCCCTCTATAAATTGTGTACTCTGAAAGAGAAGAGATCATGTAGAATCATAAAGCATTAAGGAAAAGGAAGGGAATTGCACTAAGCCAAAATTTACTTGTTCATTCATTCATCACTCAACAAATATATTGTGTACTTATCACATGGCAGTTATGATGCTGGAACTTTGGGAGGTACAAGTCTAAATTAGTCAACAATTAATCATGTTTTTAGAGAGCTTATGTCCAGCAATAGGAATAACACATTTCCTCTTGCCTTACAATCTCCTCAAAAAATTTTTTTAACAGCAGCATTTTGTATGACTATACCATGATCTATTCAATTATTCTCTTATCCTTGAACTTTTTAATTCCTTCTTATAAACAGCACTGCAAGGAACATCCTTATATATAATACACAATTTGTTAATTGCTATTTCTAGCATAAATTTCTAAGTGGGGTTACTGGGCCCAAAAGTATGGGTTCTTTAAACTGTCTTGACTTTAATAGTCTTTATACTGTTCTCCAGAAATTTTTTTTTATCAGTTTGCATACTTAGTAGTTATTGTGTGAATCTGTCTCACTATACTTTCACTAGCATTGAGTTTATTATTGTGAAAATCTCAATTAATTTAAGACAAAGCTGAAAAAAAGTTACCTCAAGACAAAAACTGATTGCAACAATTCTGCTTCTTAAAGAAGGTGAATAATTCAAAATAACAAGAAACAAATATCTGCACCATTCCAAGGGGAGTGGACAAGAGAAGGGCAAGATGGGAAATGTCAAAGTCAGTTCATTTTTTCTGTGCTGAATGTGGGACACAGACTAGAGACTCAGTATTAATGGAAAAATATCAGTGACTCCTGATGGTTTGAGCCAAGCAAGGGGGTGAAAAACTGCAGGAAAACAGTAGGGAAACTGAGTTTTGATGTAGGTAGGAGATTCTGAGTTGGCGTGGAGAGGTCGGGGGTAGGGGCAGGGAAGTGGGGGTATGTTTTGTCTGAGGATAAGGATTCTGAAAATAGAGGGGACAAAGAAAGTCTTTGAAGGAAATATGGCTTAGAAAAGTAGTGATTCATAACCTCTCTGTCACCATAAACCTTTGGGAAATCTGTTTTTTAACTGAAAATTAAGGAAAGAGGATATGGTCCATGTCTGTGGCACATTATGTACAAAAAGCACATTGTGAAACAACAAGACAGTCCATCCATGCGCTGGGTTCGTGGAGTCAAAGTAGAGTAAGATTTATAAGGAATTATAACTGATTCTGAAGAATTCCAAAGGCATTAGGAAGGATTTAGGCTTTCCCCTGTGAAGACTAAATTGGGTTATATATCATTGATGTTTAAAGTTGGATTTTTTTAATTAGTTCTGGGGCTGAACATTTTTTTCAAATGGTTTTTAATTTTTGGGGGCCTGTTCAATTTTTCTTCTGTGAATTATCCACTCAGATCCTGTGCCACTCGCATTCATAACTTACATGACTATATCGTAACTGGGCTACATGACAATAGGACAAAGCAAACTTTTGTCATGTCAGGAGAAGAACAAGATTTAAAAGTGATAAATAATACTCAGTCAATAATAATATTCCAGATGTTCTTCCTTGAAATGGAGGGCCAACAAAGGCCTGTCGCATTGTGGGCCTTGAACAGTTACTTGTTGAATATGTACAAAGACTGCTTGCATTCTGCAGAATACCTTGTGCTAGGAGAAGGCTAGGCATATCCCACTTATATTCAAACAGCAGCAAGATATTCCTTCTGTACCAGCTTCCCCTCCAAACGTTCTCTCTTAATTTCAAATCAGTCATGAGTGTTCAGAAATAAAATGAACATTTTCTCGATCAGCTGAGCTGAATTATAACATGTATTTTTCTAGAGAGCAGGCAAAGAAGACCTTAAGACTATGCCTGTGACTCTTTCTAATAGAACACTAAAATTTAGGCAGCTTATATTATGAAGACTATCAAACTTTGTGCAGGAACAACCAATTTTGGAGCTAAATGCCAGATACCTTGTTGGTTTCTCCTTGAACTGAGGTGTTTGGTTTTCAGTGAAGTATACTTCACACACACAAAAAATCCAAAGGTGAGTTTGTCTTGCTTCCAATTTGAACACTATCAGCATATCCCTGAAAAAAATAAAGTCAATCTCAAAAGGGCTTATCATCATAATAGCAATATTTTAAAAGTGATAAACTTCAAAAGCAGGATGGGCTTTTGTTTGTTTTCCTGCTGGGATAGATAGTATCCCACATGGTCCTCCTTTGGGAATCCTTGTCAGAGAATGAAAGAACAAGGTTTACGTAGGCAGTGCCAGCTCCTATTCCTTTCAATAAAACAAAACAAACAAATAAGCCAAAAAAAAAAAAAAAAGAAGACTACTTCTTCCAGTAGTTTGCCATGTGGATACAGTAAAATTTCAGTTGACCTGCTATTGATTGATCTATGTAAAAAGATAAGAGATTTATTTAAAAGCCTATTCAATCAACACGTTTTATTAATTTTCTGTCTAGATGGGAGGCGACTGAAGGAAGCTAATATTGAGATCAAAATCCCTTTGGCCCCAGATCATTGATAAATTGATTATGACGCTAATCAAACCTCCAAGCTGGAGAGCAGGAAACCTGGGGACTGGCTTATTAAGTTTACCTAAATAAACCTAGCTGCAGGAATTGCACTGGCATTGCTCATAGCTACAGCTCATTCCAAGGAGCAGAATAGAGCTGGACAACCTGATTCAAATTGTCTTGTTGTCTCTAAGGAAATTCTGATCTCATATTTCTTAGGATTGTGAGCTGGACAAATCTCACCTTTACTTCATGGGGGCAGATTTAAAAGTGTCAATCACACCTGAAAACAATACAAAGAACTCCTCCATCAACTTAACCCTAAAGAAACTGAGGACCAGATTCCTAGGTGATGGAGAGCCCCAACACAGAGCAGGCTGTGGGTATGGTGCAAGGGTTTTGTTTCCCCACAGGTCGTCTGCAAGATTGTGGCCTGAAATTTTCTTCCTATGGCTCAGACCATCATCTGTGTATTAGACTCTTTGATTTACAAATGACAGAAAACCCAATTCGAGTTGGCTTAAGCAGAGAAAAAGAGCTTATTGACTTGGGAACTGCAAAATGTCAGGCTAGAACTAACTTCAATATGCCTTGATCCAGGAGCTAAAATGATGCAACCAGGACCAGTTCTCTCATCACCTCTTCATTCTGCCTTCTTTAAAGGCTTCATTCACAGTTTTATTTGGAAGCAAGAAGAAAATTTGTAGCTCCAGCCGAGTATCTTCCAATTCTATGTCTCATGACAAATAGAATTCCAATCACTAAATAGTCTGGACATAAGTCTTGGGACTAACTCACATCAGCCCAGATAGGGTCAAAGGCTCACCCCCAAACCAATCACTGTGGCTAGGAGGACAGAATTTTCTTCTTGTGCTGTCTGAGTCACATGCTACTCCGTGAGGCTGGGACCAGAGAAAATGGGAGATACAGTGATATCAGAGAGGACACTGGATGCTTATGGCAAAAAGGCCACAGAGTCCAGTCCACGGTTCTGGAGGCTTACTGAAGAGGTCACAAAGCCCCCTCCCTCCAAAGACTGAAGACACAGATTTAACTGGAATAGGAATTAGCCAATGAAGTTTTTCATTGAAAGACCTAATGTCCCGATCCTCATGGAAGCAACTGGAAGATAATCACCTTTTCTTGCCAGTCTTTTGGCAAATAGAAATTTCATCTCTGGGAAATGTGCTGCTGACGTTGAAAGAAATACATGTATAAAACTATCATTTCTTATAATACACTTCTCTTTTTTGTTTTGTAACCAGCATGAAAGTCAAAGGCCTGGTATCAGCTCACTGGGATGGTGTCTACTGGGGAGAGTTAAACCAATTTCAGAGTCAGAGTTGGAGCTAAGATAAATGTGATACCACCATAAAGATATTTTCAGATACAGGGAACACCATTAATCTGGCACCATTATCAGTAAACAGTTGGAATTTCTTGGCTTCTTTGTGAGACACACATTCTCTGAGAAAGATCGTTACTTCCAAGATTCAAATGCAGTTGGATGAGAACAGATGCTATTTGTATCTTTCTCCAGATGAGGTTCACTTCCTGCACCCAAACTATAACTCAGTTCCTCTTGGCATCTCAACCCATTATATACAAGGACATACAAGAAGGTGGCTGTCAACAAGCCAGGCAGAGAGGCCTCACCGGGCATCGGTCCTGATGACAACCTGATCTTGAAAGTCCAGCTTCTCCAACTGGAGGAGATAAATTTCTGTGGTTTAAGCCATCCAGTGTGTGGTATTTTTATTATGACAGCCTTCACAGATCTGATAAAAGGGGAGCACCTATAACAAAGGGAAGATGTGGCGAACTATGTCACATGTTGCTGATTAATTTCAGAGACATTGAAACTGAAAATATCAGTAACTGAGACACCACTGGAGATCTTGATAGAGCTGCTTCAGTGGCCTGGAGTGAGTTGAAGAATGGACAGATTTTAGAGGAACGGAATGTAAAGGGGAATCGTGGCATGGAGTAGTACATTGAAGGCGACTGTGGGACTATGAGAGGGGTCTTCTAAGAAGAGAGCTTAATAAGATGAGATGTTGATAGGAATGATTCAGTAGAGGAAAGAAAATATTGTGATCTATAAGGGTGGGAAATAATTGTTGGAGTGGCTCTGGGAGATGAGATCTAGTGTTCAAGTATGGATCTTGGCCTTAAACAGGAACACAGATAGTTCATCCATTGTAACATGGGGCAGTAGGGTAAATGGATTTAGAAGCAGGTAAGTTGATGTGGCAGTAGAAGTGTGTGGACATTCTCTTCTGATGCCTTCAACTGTATCAGTGACATTGGAAGCAAGGTCATCAGCTTAAAGTGAGGACCAGGAGAAAGGTATTAGAAGGTTGTTGAGAGCTGAAAAGATGTGAAATAGCCTCTAGAGGTGAGGTGAGTGAATGTAATTGGTGAATGTAGAATTGTTGCTCGATATCCATAATTATGGATTTGGAGTAAGGCAGAAGAATTAAGTGTTTTTCTTCAGCCTGGTTCAACTTTGAGGTTCCAGGTGCAGGGTACACTGAGTTGGTTTAACCAGCCAGCACTGGGATTTCGCCAGGTCTATCAGTCCAGGACCAGCCTGAGGACAGAAGCCACACCAGGAACTGCAACAGGTAAAATTTAATATAAACAACGATACCTAGGTGGATGATGGCTAACTATGAAGAGGCGGTAAGTGAAAACTCTAAGGTGTGTATAGGTAACAGCTGCAGAGGGCAGCTTCCAGTTCTCCAGCCCAAGGCAAAGTGAACATGGGAGGGATCTGGAAACTTGGAGGAGGGCTGAGATTCAGGCCTGAGGAGGGCATGTGGCCACTGGAGGGTGTGTGTGCAGAAGAGCGGTCCTGGCTGGCGCACTGCCCATAGTGATGAGTGCAGCTGGGAGCTGCCTGCCAGTCCACTGTGTCATGGGGTGAGACAACGCCGGACGAAGAAAAAGTGCTATGTGCCTCTTCCAGCCTTGCCGTCTCCCTGCATCACCCTCTGTGGGCGGAACCTATCCTGGAGTGGCACACTCCAGGCAAAGAAGAAATGATGTCCTCAGAATACAGTTCCATGATCCCAAAGCAGGGCAAAGAAGGGTGGGTTTGGAGCCTAAAGGCATTAACAGTAATTGACACAACTTTGAGCCCAGGCGAGCCCAAGGAAGCGGGAGACAGGGCAAAGAAGTGGAGGCTGTATGCCAGAGAGCTGTTATGATAATGAATCAGAGAATCTTATCTGGACACGGCGGGAGAGGAAAAAGGAGGTGAAGGGCAGTGACAATCAGTATGATTCAGGACCACCATCTACAGTCTGGTGAAGGATGCTCTGGAGCTGTGCAGGGCAGCCATTTGCCAAGGCCTGGAAGGCCCTGAAGGACCAGTGGGACCAAGGAAAGGTTTGAGGAAGGTTCTAGGTGTGAGCAAATCTGATCTGGCTATTCCACTTTCCAAAATCATCATAGAGCTCTAATAGGCTGATCCTGTTGAAGAAAATAAACAGATGCACTAACTCCCAGGAAGGCATTTCCATTTACCCCAAGGGCCCTGGGGAAGGCAAATTTCCACCTAAACTGCTATTCAACATTGCAAAAATCAGGCATCTTTCATCACTTTTCTACTTTATTTTCTAGGCAAAGAAAGACTAAAAAAAGAAACAACCCAAGAGATAGAGTTCTAATTATATAACCCAACAATGACATATTAGATGTCTCTAAACGCATGAAGATTGGCATATCCCCTTCTCCATCCTTGCCTCCATGTCTCCCTGCTCCCACTCTCTTGAGAATCATTGACCTACACATATAAATGTCTAATAGGGGAATTTCAGGTGTCTGCTAGAGTTCATGCAGGAAGAAATTTCAGGCATGAAGCATTTTACCTGACTGAAATCATGCTAGTCATTGACAGCTGGCTCTGCCTGCCAGTAATTATGGCCTGTCAGGGTTCATAGGCACTTGTGTTTCCCAAGTGTGTATGAAGTGCACATGCCTCACATTTCTTAGTAGGAGTCCGCCCTACAGCAATGTTCTTACAAAATGACAGTTTTCAAGAAGGCAGAGGATCTTATTTAAGTGAAAAAAATAAAACAGAATAATCATACTTATTCTTCACCATAGGACTATAATAAATGAGACTGTAATTAATGACTATGCTGTCAGGAGCACTTGCTAAAGGCACTAGTTCAAGCTCAAGTTTGGTTTGGGGCAGCTTATTTACCCTTTATTTGGAGATCCCAGATCCTTTTGGGGCGGCAGGCAGTGTAGCCTTAGTTCCTTGATCTGCTTTCTGTTTTTCACCTACTCATCTAGATCTCTCAGGGGTAACTTGCCTCTTTTTAATCTACCTATGCAATATAAAATTAAGAGCCAATTACATTACCATCAAATAGAGGAGGGCCTTTAAAGGATAACTGGAGAATGATGTAGGCTTCCTAATCACTGTGCCTACTTGCCAAGAGGAGTAAAGAATTTTTCATAAGTATCTGAACTATAATTAAGTACAAATACTGAACTCTGAACTTTCCATTATTTTAGCAGCAAGTTCTCAGAAGCAACCACACTCTTCCTAGGAGGAAATAGATGATGTTTGTGGTGAATCAAGTGAGTATGGAAAAAAGGGTATACAACAAAGTGGGAAGAAGGGAGATATGATCCGAAAAGTATCTGGAAGAATTCCTGAGTCAGGAAGAGGTGGGAGAACTTTTGGAGGCTGCATGGGAAAGAAGTAGATAAAAGAAAACCCAAGTAAGCATGAAATGGGAGGGGCAGGTGGACAAGCAGGCTGAAAAGGAAGCCTAGGAATCAGATGGCCAACCTGCTAGGGAAGTCTGCTCAGAAACAGTCGATTTTCAAGCTGGACTTTACCAGAAAACTCTTCCCTCAACTCAGCATCTAATTTTTTTTACGCGCGGCAGTTGATTACCAGGTGAGAAGACGCACTCAGAGCAGGCTTCCTCACTGGGGAAGCAGTAAAGATTCTAGAAGGAAGGCTGTTCCCTGGGGATGAATGTGAAAAGTGGAGAAGTGTCCTGCCCTTCTAAGTACTGGGGATGCATTCATTTTTCTTTAATTTCACATTCCTTTGGCATTTGCTAGGTTCAAGGCCCAAATACTTCATCCCTACTGTGAGCCAGAACAACAAGCTAGTTGCTGTGCTGGTTACCATTTTTTGGCTAAAGAGAAACATAATAAACACAAAAGTAACCAAGACCGTATCAGGTAACAACCTCTGCTATGAAGAGGTCACAGCAGCAGAGTCAGGTGGATGATACGTTTCCTTACATGGAATGAATTATTTCACACTTTTATCTCCCCTCCCTCCATCTCTCCTGCTGTCTTTTCCTCTTTTCCTTTCCATTCTTCGCACATTTTACTGAGCCCATATCATGTGCCGGGGATATCTGGTTCATATTTTTATACTCCCCAACCCCCACCCAGATAAAAAGTATTGTGTTTTCCTCTAACAGGCACTCAGTAAGTTCTCTGAAAGATTCAGTTGTTCACAAACTTAGAGTCTGTTAAGTGAAGAACATAATATATCAGAAGAGAGGAAAGACAAAAATTAGGCATAATTAACACAGAAACAGGTTAAAATTAGATGACAGTGAGCCTTATTGGCACAAATAATGACTATATCAATATGGCATTTGAAATAGCAGGACGGCATCATTTATCTCACTTTTGTGTCTCAGCTGTCTTATGAATTTGGAGAAAGCAAGGCATTTTGCCAAATTTAGAAGCAATTCAAATTTTACGTATTAAGAGTTTCAACTCAAATCGTGTGTGTCTGTACTTGAGCTCTGATTGCTGGCAAGTTAAAATTTCCGAGTTAGAAAATCAATTTTTAAGACTATGACAGGGAGAATAAGGAGAGTGAGAAATGGAAAGAAAGGGAGAGAAAGGGAATAAGATCCAACGTGCAGAGTTAATGGTAAAGAATCAGAAACAGATGGACCGACCTCTTCTTAACAGGTGGAAGTGAAAACAAAGGGCAAACAGTGATTGGCAGAATGCAGTTTGGAGGTGGCTGTCTTTGATCACAGAGCCTTCGTATGTTGGGTGACTAACAGGCTTAGGCCGATTTCCCTGGTAAAGAGGCTTGGATGACATAAGCCAAATGTTTTTCCTCTTAATTCTCCTGGTAATGGCAATTTATCTTTTTCAAGCAGTGGTGGAAATGGAGGAATGCACATGAATGCAGATGCTGGACCTCTCTGCCCACCTCAGATGTGGATGTTGTAATAGGATTTACCTGCCTTAGCAGTACAGTACAGCAGAGGTGCCCAGAATTCATTTTGATTCCTTCCACTGCTCACAAAGGTGCTATAGGTTTGTAGAAAAGATGGGCGTTAAGCAGAAAAAGTCACAGCCACACCAACACTTTTGGGAAGTGTAGGTTTACCATAAAATACCAACCAATCCGAAATCCTACTAAGAAAGTTATGGGTGTCTTAGGGTGTCAGTGGCTGATCTTCAGATGACTTAGGCAGATGTTGCCACTGGTATTATCCTGCATTTCAACATTCATGAATAAATTCCCTCAACCTAACACACAGAAATACACATTCATGAAACAACCCACACAGCTCTTTATTTTTAGGAAATTACATAAAATATTTACATCCCTCTGTCCTCCTAACCAATTACTTTCCCTCAGAAAAAAACAATAGTACGTATGAAATGTGATTAAAAATTTACCTTGTAACAAATAACTGGCAATTAACTCATTCAGTTCCACATCACCTCATCCTCCATTATACTTGGGATGTACTGTAAAATAACTATCACTTTTGAACTTTTCAAACTGGAAATACACCCTATCAATGGTGGCAGGCAAGTCAAAACACAGTGTAGATTTTGTATCAATCAGAATGTCAAATGATCTCATTAGAGTTTCAGGTCTATATGTGGGTGCATTTCAACTACTCCACTTTTCCTGCATGAAAGTTGAGTGAAGATTAAGTCATTTACTAGTGACAGTCGGCTCAGGCAGCTGAGTGGAAGCTTCGATGAAATGTGTCAGTCATTTCCCAGCAACTTGGGCTTTGACAGGAGGCTATCGGAGTAACCGCTGTCCCTAGCTACTGCCCATGTGGCTGGAACTCTTGACAGACTATTTGTTTCTAAATTTTGTCTTTAACTTGTTTGTGAATCTTTTACTTCTGTGATTGTGTTTGTCATTAAAATGAACTATTTGAATGTCATAGCCTGGGATTATTTATTTGAAAATAATTTTGAGGTGTAACGAATTGGAAGGATGGGCTCTACATTTGTATAAAGAAATAGTACGGAGGTTGTCCATAATGAAACAATGACTGCCACATACTGTCCTCTTTATATAATACTTTGTTCCAAGTTTTACTTAAAATTAACTACTTAATCTCATTTAGCTTAATTCCGAGTGTCAAATATTGTTTCTGAACTTGTCCCTCTCCTAAGCCTGAAGCAATCCAAATGGCTGGTGGTGCTGGGACACAGAATAAACTCTAAACAGCTGCTTGTGGCATATTTGTGTAAAGCAGAAAAACCTTGGCCTTCCAAGGGGCTCAGTAACAGATCGCTCCAGGAACTAGTCCTACTATTTCCGGTACTGAACTTCCAAAATACTGCTACTTTCTCAGAGGAACTGGCAGTGATCAGATCCTAACAAAATTTGGAGTCTCTGAGCATGTGTACACAATATCACATAAAACAATAAGTAAATTTAACATGTAAGAAAATGAACTTAAAACAATGACCATCTGTTATTAAAATAGTGATGTTAGCCAATCTTTGAATGTTTTTCTTAAACTAAAAGAAGCTTCTTTCTGTTTATCTTATATAAAAAAGTCAGTACAAGGGCCATGATTTCTGTTTAAAATGCCTCATGGAATGCTTGACCTCACAGCACTGTTTGTAACTAACAACTTGATAATAATGGAGTAGACTGACATTTTACAATGACACATATTAGCCTGGACATCATTACCATCAACTGGAAGCAGAGAGACTTCTGGTTCAAAACTGTCCTCTCCAATTAGCCTGTGTATTTCAAAATTGAATATGCATTTTAATATTTTACATTTGATTGAAGACTTTAGTGAAAGGCTTGTATTAAGGAAATGGAACCAAACAGTGGAAGCATTGTTAAACATTTTCTAAATATAAAGTAACTTTATTTGGGGTTAATTTTTTTTAAGAGAAATTTTTACTTGAAAAAATTGTGAGGTATGTTCTGAGATTTTGAAAACTTTTAGTAGGTGAATTATCAAATGGCATTGATTTGAGGGTGAAGAAGACATGTCAACAGATAATTACAATAAAATACGATAAGTGCTTTTGTGAGGATTTGTGCCACGTCCTTGGAGGCCTCCTCCCCTTCCATATGGGAATTTTGGCAATGACAGAATCAGGGTGTGGGTGACTTTGCTGAAGTGATTGCAATCAGGTCAGAGGATTAAAGAATTCTTGAAGTAAGGACTTAAAACCATCTTCCTACTGATGGTATGTTGAATATGAAGGAAATAATGTTAAATAGGATTAAAAAAAAGACATTAATAAGATTATCTAAGAACTCACTCTGGCATTCTAATTGAAATTAAAATTCCACCTAAAATTGAATGCAGTTATAACGCTTAAAGTGTATATAGCACTTTGAGCTTTACAAGGTAATTTCTCATTGTGTTAACATTTGCTTTAAAAGTAATTTAATTTTTAATATATTCATTCATATTACCATCCATGTATTCAATAAATATGCTCTGTGCCTGATATTGTGTCAGGAGTTGATAATTCCAAGATGAATAAGACACTACTTCTGTGTTTACAGGATTGTATTCTTTTTGAGGCTGTGAACATCTTGGAGGGCAAAAGTATTTATAGCAGAAAAATACTCAGTAAATGTTCACTGAATTAATAAATGAATGCATGTTTTGGTCAAGTTGGCAAATAAGGGATTCTTTTACCAAGTAGAAGTCTGGACATGATAAACTCCTACGTGCTGGAATCAGAAGCTTTGTTTCTAAGTTTTAGCTTAGATATGTGGTATCATGCTAGAATATTCACCTAACATTTTCCAGTCTCAGCTTCCTCCTTGTGGGGATAAAATAATCTCTCTCTTACAAGGTTGTTATGAGGATGGATGTGAAAGTGCTTTCTAACCTAATGTGCTGTGTATATGTTCGTTATTATTACAAACAAGATTGCAAGATTTTGTATTATATTGCAGCACTGAAAGAGAAGTAGTTCTACCAAGAGCAAAGCAAGTTAACCATTCCAGAACGGATAAATCAAGGGTGCTAGTCATGGCAGAATGACAAATACCTAGAATGAGAAGTCAGTATGGAAGTCTGTATGTAAGTGGGCAGACCAAAGGCTCCTGGAAGGGTTGCAGTTTGGGGTAGCACAGACCCCAAATGGTTGTAACTGAAGGTGTGGGACTCTGCATCTGACTAGTAAGGTAGGCCGGCTTCAAGGTCAGTGAACGGTCCCAGCAGTCACCCTGGCACCAGAATATTGGTTCTGGTATTCGGATGATATTTGGAACTCCACTGATGGAGCTAAGGGACTGGATGAGTTTAGGGATGAGTTATCATGAATGTTGATAAAAGTATGTAAGACAGAAGTAATTGAACTGAGATGGGGCTTAGAGCAGGGGCGCTGAATGATATATTATAACAACGACCACCACCACCAGCACCAATAACTAGAGCTGGCAGTCTATGAGGCATTCTCTGTCATCTCTGTTAATATTCATGAAAAACTTATAAAACACTTATTTTTCTTCCATTTACAGATAGAAGTGTACATTCAGATGAATCAAGTGACTAGTCTAAGGCCATATGGCAGGTAAACTGACTCAGCCCCAGTGAACCCAATTCCCCTTATATAAGATGCCTGCCTCTTTATATCAGGGTGCCAGGGTGTCAGCGGATGTGCAGGGCAGACTGGGAGGATAGAAATGGTTCCTGCGTAGTTAACAGCATTTGCCACAGAAAGCCTTGAATTGTTTTTTTTTTTTTTTACATATGTGTGTTTTCTCCCTTATGAAGACTGTGAGGGCAGCAAACACAATCTTAGTCTCTCTTTTCATTCCATGCAGCTCCAAGGGTAGTATTTGTACCTGGTAACTGGATAAATAAATGTTAGCCATTGTTAATATTATAATAAACATATCAATCAAAAATTTGCATTCCATCCAAATAGCTCATTCATGAGCTGCTAGCCATTCCTCCCCTTTCTGACAGATACACACAGATTTCACTACCAAGCCCAGTTCTTTTCCATGCTGCCAGATCCCTCCAGTATATCCTACAACCGGCACTTCATGGCAAACCCCTCCAGGCAAGGAATTCCTGAGCGTGCTCCTCGCTGACTTGTTGCCCATGACGTGATCCTCTTTTCTATAAACATACAACTCATGACCCATCCAATCTACAGCATGATCCCGCTTCTTGTGGCTTCTCCATTCTTCAACCTCAATGTTTCAAAACTAAATATTTGACTTATTAAAGGAAGGAGAGACAGAGGGAAACACAACAGGTTGAAGTAGAAAGAGTAAAGAAAGACAAGTTAAATAAACGCTGGGCATAAAAAATAACCAAAACATTTCTTGTATCCAAAATTAATTTGCACGTCTCATTGTCAATGATCAACTCTAAGCTTATTCATAGAAAAGCTGCGGTGAGACCAAAATGTAGGAGCGACACCCATTTTAGTTGTTTATGAAGCTGCTTCTGGTCGTGTAGGCACTGTTCGGGTCCCCTTGTCATGCCAGGCTCCTTCTCTCTGGTCTGATCTTTTTAGAAACCATGTAACAAGGGCTTCAAACAGTGGCCATTGGAAATTGACTCTGCTGAGACTGATGGCTGCACAAAAGCCTTACTTCTCAACCAGCAGGCTCTAGCAGAACCACCTCGGGAGCTTTTCAGACTGTCCAGGCCACCCTTCTTCTTCCTTCTGACTATTCAGAAGGCAATGGGCATATAAGTTCCAAACTGGTTTGACTCCTCATGCCTGTCTTTGCTCTGAGAATCGCTGGCCTAGTGGTAAAGAACATGGTCCCTAGATTCAGTCCCTTCTGGATTCAAATCTTGACTCAGCCACTTTCTAGATCTGTGACTTTGGATGAACTGCATAACCTTTCTGATCATCTTGTTCTCTCATTTGAAGAATGTAGTTAACAATTCCCAAAACATTTAGACACTATTTGCTGATGTATGCACAAGAACTGTACTGTGAAAACTAAAAAAAAAAAATTGATAATAGAAATGAAAGAAAACCTGAATAAGGGAAAAGATATGTCACACTCATGGAGTGGAAGATTTAATATGGTTAAGAGTAATTATTCACAAATTGATATATAGATCAATGCCAATAAGAATCTTAGTGTGAGTATGATTTTTGTAGAAAATGATATAGAAGTTGATTCTTGCCTGGATAAGATGAAGACAGTTTTGAAAAAGAGAAAGGAAAAAGGAGAACTTATACCACTTGATTTCAAGACTTACTATAAAACCATAGTAATCAATACAGTGTGGTATTGACTAAGGATAGACATGTAGATCAATGGAACAGAATATAGTCCAGACATATATCGTTGATTGATTTTTGACAAAGGTGCCAAAATAATTCAATTGGTAATAGGCAGCCTTTTTTTACAAATGGTGCTGGAAAAAAATAGCTGTCTGTGTGGAAAAAATATGACTCTCTGCCTCTACTTCACAACATATACTAAAATAAACTGGAGATGGATCATAGATCTAAAGACAAGTGATGGAACTATAAAACACCCAGAAGAAAACAGAAAAAAATCTTTTCACCATTGAGGTAGACAAAGATTTCTCAGGACACAGAAAGCTTATAAGAAAATTATTGATAAATTGGATTGCATCAAAATTAAAAGCTTCTGCTCTTTAAAATACACCATTGAGTAAATGAGAAGGAAAGCAACTAACTGAGGAAGAATATTTGTGATATCTAACAAAGAACTTGGCCAGAAGAGATCAGTTACTCTAACAACTCACTAAGAGACAAAACAACCCTCCAAATGGGCAGAAGATTTGAACAGTCATTTTTAAAAAGCAGGTGTGTAATGGTCAGTAACACATGAAAAGAAGCTGACCATCACTATTTATTATTTATTACATTCTAATTAAAACCAGAATGAATGCTACTTAGTACCCCCTAGAATGGTTAAAATGGAAAAGATGATAATACCTAGTGTTGGTGAGGATGTGGAGCAACAAAACCACCACCAAAAGAAATTCTTTTATTTTGCTGGTGGGATGTGAAATAATATAATCACTTTGGAAAGCAGTTTGACAGTTTCTCATAAGGTTAAGTACACACTTACCGCATATCCAAAAATTCTACTCCTAGGTGTATGTCTGAGAGAAAAGAAAACAGGTTTGTTTTCTTTTTAGTAACAGCCCCAAACTAGAAACAACTCAAATTATCTGTCCACAGGTGGATGGATAAATAGTGTCATAGCTACACAATGGGGCAGCACTCAGCTATAAAAAGGAATGAATTACTGATACAACAACATTGGTGAATCTCAAACATAACATTGAGAAAAATAAATGAGACACGAAAGAGTATATGTGGTATAATTCCCTTTAGGTGAAATTGTGGAATAGGCACAGGTAATCCATGTGACAGAAAATCAGATCAGTAGTTGCCTGGATGAGGCAAGGGTGCAGGGATTGACTTAAAAAGGGACCAAGGGAATATTTTGAAATGTTCTATATTTTTATTTACATGGTGGTTACATGATATATTATTCATTTATCAAAACTCATCCAACACTTCTGTTGAAAATCATACCCCTTATATAGTTGACTTAAAAAAAATCCTGCCTCCTGTAATTGTTGTGAGGGAGAAAAACTATATACACACATATGTGATATTATGTTATATATATATATGTAATATATATATATAGATAGATACGTGTATATATATATGAAATATATTTATATTGACTTGTATATACATAATACTTAGGAAGTGTCTTACATATAGTAACAAAATAAAAATAAATAAATAAAATGTATATTCAATCTACTTTCAGTACACACACCTATGATATTACATTATATATATAATATATAAGTAATGATATTATATATATATATATATATATTATAATACCTAGGAAGTGTCTTGCATATAGTAACAAAAATAAATAAATAAAATGTATATTCAATCTACTCTCAGTGTTATTATTAGGGGACTTTGAATGAAATGCCGAAATGTAAGCTCTGATCATTACAGAATGCCAGCGGTTTATAGACAGAGACTTTGGTAAAGCAAACAAACAAACAAAATCCCACACAAAGGAAGAGGCTGATATTTTGTCAGCATAACAATCATTCAAGCTCTTCAGTGAGAGTTGGTCAATATCAGCAAGAGAAAGACTTGTTGGTCCTTCAGATGCTTCATTTGGAAGAATCTGGAAGACATCCTTCACCATGCGTTGGTCCCACATCTGTACTAAGAGCATGGGTATATGACTTCAGGGACAGGTGCACCACCAAAATGGAGATGGGAACTTGGGAGGGGGCCAGCCATGAGAACTGATGCTGGACACCTTTCTGGCAGACTCTGAATGAATTGGAAGGGACCCCATCCAGAAAAACAAACTAATGGATTTGTACGATCTTCTGGGTTCTGTATATTTGTGATAAGCTAACAATGAAGTTGTTCTGAATCCGGCAATGGGCCTGACTCGTGTCCTTTCAAAAAATAACTGGACCTAACACTTAAATAAAGAACAAAAATGTACACCATGTTTATAGGATGGCTGAAAAAGCATTTATAATTTTAGTAACTCTATGTTTGATTAGTTTTTGAGTCGATGTTTAATACTTGTCATCGTCTACTCAATCAATTTCACACCAACCAACCGCAACATAAAACCCTGATGCTATCTCAGGCTGCCCAGATGGCTAGTCTCTCTCTGCCCTGAAAGGGAGAGTTAAGAAGCAGGGAGGATGTAGAGATTCTGAGGAGGCAGACAAGCTTAGTGAAGAACATGAAAACTATGCTGAATGCTGAATGAAAGGAAAGGGAAGGGTGTATTTGAAAGTCTGTCATGCAGAGTTCTAAGCTGCTTTTTCTTTGCTGCTCTCAAGGCTGGAAACCAAGCCAGTGGGTAGAAATTACCATGTGGGAGGTCTGGGTTTGAACCATTATGTTATGTGGGTTTTCAGATGTTTGGCCTCTGCCGGAGTATAGCTGGTGAAGGAGGAGGACTCACCTCCCCACAAGTAGCTCTGTCTTCAATGAATGGCTCTAGATGTTAATGGTGAGGAACCAGCTCATAGTTAAGAGAACAAATTCTAGACTCTGAATTCTATCGGTGCCATGGTCTAGCTACATGACTTTGGACACAGTGCTAACTTTATGAATTCATTTTTGGCAACTTTGCAATGGTGCTTACTTAGAAAATTTTTGTGAAGAACATACATAGATGGTACTTAGAACAGGATCTAGCACTTAGTAAGTGTACATTAAATGTTAGCTAATAATTACAATTATTACCTTTCTAGGGAATTGAGGTGGAGGTTTCTTTGCAAAGTGAGAGGCTGGGCTAGATGATCTCTAAGATTTCTTCCAATTCTGTGTTTTAGTTTGTTCAGCCTGTTGGGAAACATCCTTCTTATTAGAGGTTTGCAGATCATTGGAAAGTGACAGCCAGCCTTTAAATGTGGAATCATCTTCCATGAAGATTTTGAAACAGTACACTTCATCTTGCTATAATTTCACATGAGTTTCCAGGTGAATTAAAAGACTTTCAGATGAGGCTGGATGTTCTCTCCAGCAAGTCCTTTATCCATGTTCCTGCATCTTTTCATGTGTGATAGTCTCACTGAGAAAAAAAAGTGGGATGTAAGGCCTTTTTCTGTTTTTTCCTAACTGTTCTACAAAAGGGCATAGTTATATGCTAACAGAATTTATTAGAACATATTGACTAACAGTCTAAAATAGAGATATTTCTACTCAACTACAAATCAAAAAATACTTATAGGATGCATACCATGACAAAAACATTGTGCTGAGCATTGGAAACACCTCTCCTTTAAAGTCCAAATTAAATACTACTTAAAAAAGTCTGATCAAGATGTATATCATTGCCCGTTTCTGTGTAACAAAACACCCCCTTAAATTAAGACGTTTTATTTTGAACTCAGCCAAGCAGTTCTTCTGGTCTTATCGTAGTCAGCTTCATCACGGCTAGGCAGCTCTGCTTCTGGCGGTGAGTTGGATGTTGGCAGGAGTTATGGTGTCACTGGGCCACATATCTCATTTTTCATCAGGCAAGCCTGCGCTTGTTCTCATTGCAGATTGAGGGTTCAAGAGAAAGAGCGGAATGTGCAAGGCCTTCAGAGGCAGGTTTAGATGTGGCACATCATTCTTTTCTCCAACCTCTATTGACCAATGTACATCACAGGCTCGGCCCACATTCTAAGAGGTAGGGAAACACATTCCTCCTCTTCATGGGAAGATGTGTGAATTCATACTACAAAGAGCATCAACACAAGAAGTCAAGAACTTGGGCCATCAGTGCAATCAATCTACCGTAAGATGCAATCACCAAGTAGATAAGAATGTTAAATAACCGTGTTTTAGAGTCAGACACTCTGCAAGACATTGTAAAAGATTAACCCTGGTCACTGTTCAAAGCTTCTTGGAAGTAACAGAAAAGTGAGCCGCTCTGCGGCTCCGTCAGTCTGAGTTTTGGTTTTCCTTCGACAGTGTTCCCAACAGACCTCTGCTCAGCTGACAAATATAGAACGATTTTAAAGCATCAGGTATTATCAATTATAAAATTATAGTGTCCAGAGTAATTTAACCAAAGGTACCAGTGTAAATAGCCAGGAGTGTGAGTGTTCTAGAGGTATGAAGATTAATTATGTAGTGTGAGAACCAGGGACTTCTGTTTACGGATAAGGAATTAAACTCTCACAGCAGCCCCAGACAAGACTTTTGAATTAATAGCTGATTTCAAACAAAGCATTTAATGTCATCACTTGAAATGTTTCAGTAATAATTCAGATGGTTTAATTCTAAGCTACTTATGACTAAATTTCAAATATGCTAAGGTATTGTTAGACATTTATGTGAAAAATCATTTTTCCCTGGTTCTCCATTGACAACGATTCAAGTTTTTGATGGGGGTTCTTGTTTCCTTTTAATTATAGCCCAAACACTTTGATGGATAAAGCGGTGATAGTATTCCTATTTCATTTTGGAGCCATTATTACTGAAATGCAAAATATCTCAATCTCTAGCCCTCTTCCCCACCCCCTAGGTTTTCTTTTTAATCCCATAAAAGCATCTGTCTTTGATTTCAAGTGGAGTACCTGCTGTGCAGGATGCAATGCAAATCCAATTTGTGTGTAACAAAACCAAATGGGCTGAAATGAACTCTGCATTTTAAAGATGTTTTTGTTTAATCATCGCCATCACTCGTCTTTAATGAATGCATAATCAAGTTAAACTTCAGGCAAGAAATGGAAGGGCCCTTCTTAAGACAGAAAGCAAATTCCTGTGATGCCCCTCACTGCTGATCTGCCGCCTATTCCTGTGTCGGCAGGAAAGAAAGAAAAATCTTCAAATGCGTATTACGGCAAACTGTTGAGAACCAGGGTGTGAGCAGAAGCACTGCTCAGTGTTTTCTGCTTCCTTCGGAAATCATTGTTATTGTTACCTGGAGCAGAAAGTGAGGGTGCAGAATTCCTAGGTTCTCATTTCGTCCCCCCTTTTTCTGCATCTCAAAGAAGTTAGGAGGTGTAATAAATACTTTGGGGGTTGAGAGGATGATACAGCAGGAGGCGTTTCTGTGCCACCCAGAATCTCGCCTGAAGGTTGAATTTAGATTTCTAAAAGTATAGAGGTTTTTCCGTTAGTGAAACATCTGTGCTTCTTTCTTTTAAAGGGGGAGAATCTTCTACAAAGACCTCAAAGTGTCTGATGACTTTTTGTACAGTCGTCATTCTGGGCAAATAGATCAATTACCAACAAGGAAATGGGATGAGAGGATGTTTTCTAAGAGATCCTATAATTTGCTCATTTTACAGGTGAGGAAGCTGAGCTCAAAATGTGCGCTCAGGTGGGCTCAGAGGGTTACTGAGTGGGAGAGTCAGGCCTCTATCACTGGTGCCTTGATAATCAGCTTTTCCCAAGCAATCTAAAATGTAATACTGTGTTACTACAGAACAGAGATGACAGACCTTGAAAGGGAAATTTATTTTCAAAGAATCGTTTGGCGATGAACTGACTACATGAGCCTTGTATACAAAGTGAATGTGGATGGCAGTAGGGTTAGGTACAATGTATGCATGTATATTTTTCGGTTGTAAAGCAAAAATCTAGAGATTTATGAGGATGGCAGAATGCAGGGCTTCTTCTGATTACTTGTAATGGGTAAGAATTAGGATTCGTTTCATTTATAGCTGAGAGGCTACATGGTAGGATTTGTAAAAACTGAGATGGACAGCTTGAGCATCTGCCATTATGCCTAAAATTCTACTTTGCAACTTATTTTTATGTGATAAGGCATTTACTCCTAATAGGAAAAAATTCTTCTGGAGCAGTAACACTGTGAACCTTTACCCTTAAATTTCTAAAGATTTATCAATTTCCTTTCTGATTAGAAACATCTCACTGGGAGCAGGGTCCTGCGTTGTATACCACAGTTAAGTGTTGATGGTTGATGGGAAGGTTAAGGAAGGTTGGAGAATGGCTTACAGGGCAAGCCTGTTAAGAATTCCAGTGACTATTGTGGAAAGCAAGGGGATGGATCACTACAGAGAAAGCCTCAACGCTAGATGCATCTATTCACAGCTTGTTTGAGGGTGGCTGCCCCTGACTTGAGCAAGGAGAACAGATAAAACAATGTACATTCTAAAGAGACCATCCTAGTATCTCCCTTGACCTTGTCCTTGGTAAGCTCACCTGTCCTCTACCTTTACCTGTTTTTTTCGGGTAAGAATATGAATGTTGACTTTTCAGTGTTTTTGAAATTTGCCATGTGATAGGGAGAAATATTTCAAGCTTAATAATTACTGCATTCTCAGAGAAAATATTTAATAGTGTTTTTTTATTGGCCAAATGATTTCAGCTCATGTCAGAATAACACAAACCGATTTCAATAGTATTTTTCTAGGGAGGTTAAAAGACACATGTATTCTTTCCTTACAAAAAGATTTCAATTCCCAAACTTGACTAGCTGATCAATGAGACCTCATGACCCCTTGGGCTTTTTCATTTTTTCTTTATACTGCCAAAAGGAAGACTTCTTTCAATATTGGTGTATCATGTGCATCCTGAGGCCAGAGGTCATCCATGTAAATGGACCAAGGCAAACAGTCTTACGTTCAGATCTTTTTAAAGAAGAAGTTAATGTAATCATGCACTTGGGTTTAATGTAGTAGATAATTTTGAGCAGTCGACTATGATCCAGGTATCCAAAAATAAGTTTATTTGGGGAAGATACACTTGCCAATTGAACCCTAAGTACAACTATGCTTCTACTAAAGGATCCCCCTTAACAATAATTTGGAAATGTTAAAACCAAAAGTCTTTTAAAACCCTTTGTAGCACAAGAGTTTCCATCAAACCAACATATCGTTGCAGGGATAATTCAGTTGTTATCAACCAACGTGGCCACTGGATGTCCCCATTCTTCCTCAAATGCAGCCGAGGCATCACTTGACTGGCAGTTATAAAAACAATGCATTTTGCAAAGAACCTTTAGAAAGATCCTGCAAGAGTTCTGGTGCCTTCTGCTGCACTGCTTGCTCCTGGCAACAGCAGGAGGGACTAAAAATGGGTGACTTGGAGACTGAGTTCAGTGGAAGGAATTCTTGGGGTCATGTCACTTTGTATCATTGCATACTTAGTTCCATGTCTTCTCCAGTGGTTTTTCTAAACAGCTCTAAAAAGGAAGTAAGGCTGAGGATCCTGCTATTATAATTCATGCAGGTGAAACACACATCAGTTGGGAAGGGTGAGAACATGGGAGCATGCCAACCTTGCAAATACAGGAAATACTGCCTCCTGGGAGTGAGGGTTATGAAATACAATGGGATTCTTTAGCATGGTGGGTGGAAGCTCTGGAGTTTGATCACTCATTTAGTCTCAGCAATTGTTCCTAACCCAGTTAATAGCTGTAAGACAATTGGCTGAGCACTATTCTTAGAGTTAGGAGACCAGAATTTGAATCTTATTTCTATTACTTGCTTACTTGCTCTGTGACATTGGATAAACATGCTTTGTTTTTCTGAACCTCAGGCCCTTGTTTGTAAAGTGAGGTAATAGTACTGTCCTTGGATTTGTTGAGAAGCTTAAGTGATATTTTATAAACATGAAAGAGCCTGGGGACATAATAGTTACAGAATCAAGTCAAATATGTTAGGAATTTGCGAGGCAATTGAAAGTTGAGAAAGGATTTTACATCTTTAAAAGATCCTTGGTTTAGTTAAAATGGAAAATAAAAGGATTTAGTTCTACTTACAATGTACTTTACTATCTACTGAGAATTAACGAACATTTATTTAGCCACATCAGCTTTCCCTTTGCAATTGTCAAGAGAGGGAGAATTACACAAGCCACTGAATGCTTCACCTTAAAAAAAAAAGCTTGGAAAGTGAAACTCTCTTAAAAGAAAAGTACTGCAGATACTTCATTAATTCTTAGGCCTTTATAGAAAGGGGAGGAGAATGCAAATGAAAGGCATTTACGGCTGAGGAGCGAAGCAGGGAACCCTGGTACGTGGAGGATAGAGACTTCTCACCATCAGCCCCTTGGCCCTGTGGAAGTCCTTGATGGGACAGAATTTATGTGATTTCTTTTGGAACCACGGTCTGAAACATTCACAGAATATGGAAAACTGAGAATTTTCCTCTCTCCGTAGGTTCAGTGAGGCTCCCAAGTCAAGTTTCATTTCTCTAATTCCATTCTACCATCAGACTATTTTATTTTCATTTAGGGAAAACAGTAAAAGTTGCTTGTAACTAAGGAGCAGTCCTCGCACACAGTTCCTGCTGGGAAAACGGTATTGGAGCTCATCTACTGGGAGGGCGTGCAGGCTCACTTCCCCGCCCTGACTACCAGGCTGCTAATTAGTAGTTCTCAAGGGAGGAAGCTCACTCCTTATTGTGGTTATTCAGTTACCAGTGTTTCTATACAGCTTAGCAAAAAAATTAAAAAAATCGGATAGTACTTCTGGCATTGTCAGATTAAATAAATAAAAGTTAATTTAGAGATACTGTCTGCTTTGATTGACTGAGACTAAGATGCAAGGCTTTAATTAGCTTTTGCTTGGTTGAGAGTGATGCTAAACTGCTGAGAGGTTTGGTAGTTAGAGTTGGGCAGATGAGGAAATCATGAATCAGGGTCCATGGCCAAGACACAGCTCTTGTAAATTGACTTTGGCCAGCCCACTGAGAGTCGTATTGGCCATATTTTGTAAAAAGAATCCTCTCGCAATGTAACCATGTGTAGTTCCTATGGCAAGGTTTCTCACCTGACCCTGGTCGGCTTGCTCACAACACACGTGAAGGAAATACATTATTACTGATTCCATATAAAGAGCTCTGCCCAGGGCTCTAGGCTGCATGGCTGCAGGAGAGCAGAGGCTGGAGTGGTGGTGGCGCCCAGGGCAGAGACTGAGAGGCCTGGAGGCAGGGAGCAGCTTGCAGCATGCAGACTTGCTTTGAGAAGGACGGGCTTTAGCATTTCACCTGTCACCGTGAGAATAAAGTTGGATATAAACCCTTTCACCCCAAGAATGTTCCATTGTTGTTTTTTGGTTTCACTGAATCAAGAGTGAACTTGCCTGGGGCTGAAACCCACTGGCAAGACACCCTGCAATCCTGTGTGAAGCAAATTGCTGGCTCTGCTGCTTTTTAAGATCTTTGGACCGAAGATAAGACATGAGTTAACCAAGAATTGGGGTAAGTCTCACTGATGTTTTTCTGTTTTGGAAACTAATACTGTGGCTTGATTAAAAGTTAGGTATTATTCCTCATTCAAGAAATGTCAGTGGAAAAAAATACTTCCCATTGTGGGTAAAGATGATGCCCTTGAAATTAATTTTCCAGTTTTGGTAATATACTTGACTTTGTCTCTCTAGACTCCTGCCCTGTGTCCCCATGTTGTCTAACTGTTCGTAGTTTGAAAGAATTCTGAGTAAATTCAGAAAGGATAGGAATAGAACTGCCAAGCTAAACTGGATTTTCTGCTTTAGGATTGAGCTACAATCTAATTAGTCCTAACTAGCTGAGTGAACCAATCACAGAAGTCTAAATTGAGTTTAAATGTAAGTATCAGGATCATCTAAGGAGCTTGTTTAGAACACAGTGGGCATCACTTTCCAAAATCTTAATTCGGTGAATTGATGGTCGGATCTTTTTAAAAAGTACTACTGGTGATTCAGACTGTTTTTGGGACAAATTCTGAGATCAAAATCTATGCCTGAATCATTTGAATTCACTGGAGACTAGTCAGGATGCGATGCAGAAACAAAGCTTTACCTTCCTCTTAAGGAAGGAGAGGCAATAAGGGATAGAGAAACTGAGAGAAAAGGAAGACATGTACTTGGCTGGGTGTCTGTAGCATTGACTGCTGTAGCCATAGCCCCTGGGAAATGTATGAAAACATTTTCTCACCGTTTGCCATTGTTCATGTAGGGCTGTGGACCCACTCACGTGAGGGCGACATGAGTGAATGTGAGTAAAGTGCTCAGGACTGTGCCTGGCCCTTAGTAAGTGCTTGATAAAACGATCACTACTCTTCTAATTCAGTGCTTTTCTGGGAAGGAAACGGGAGCAAGTGGAGCTGGAAAAATGAGGTCACTCATATTAGAAGAAAAAAACGTAAGCTGTGAACCCTGAAATCATGCCATTTTGTGACTCGACTTCAGTTATTTTTTAAGATACCGTGATCTTATAAACTTGCATGTATTTGAACTTCTATATTTTCAGTTCTGTTTTGCTTTTTGGTTTTGCTTTGCTTTTTGGGAGAGTCCTGTATGAAATATTCTAATGTTGATTGAAAGGATTAATGCCTTAGAGCATTAATTCTTGGGCTTGAGGGGGTCTCTGATGTAAAAAGTTGCCTGTATGTGCTTAAGTGCATTTGGAGATACAAGGTAAGAAAATTTTCCCCACCGAATTTTGTGAGAGTACTAAAACACAGGAAATTAACATTCTCCTCTGAGAGCCAGCTTACCCCGGCCCTCTTCCTGACCCCACTTTCCACGACCCTAGAGGAGTGGTTCTCATCCAAGGGCAGTTGTGCTCCCTCCTGCCCTGGGGGCATTTGGCAATGTGTTGAAATTTTTGGTTCTACAACTAGTGGGTGCTACTGGCACCCAGTGGAGGCCAGGGAAGCAAAATACACTGAAATGCATGCGGCATCTACTCACAACAAAGAATTATCCAGTTTAAAACAATAGAAGTTTTGAAGTTGAGAAACCCTGACCAGAGGTAAGGTCAGCAGAAGCACAGCCGGAGACGTGAGGCAGTTCTGGTGAAGCTGGGCACTTGGTGAGAAGGGGCAGACCTGGGGACAAGGGTGATTACCACTCCTTTCCTCTGGGCTATTCCTTCAGCAGTAGCATAGGCTTCCTGTCAGATGCCAATGGCATCTACGCTGTGTCCGTACAGAGATACTCCTGCCAACACTCTTTGGGTCTTTGTGACTTGGACCTGGAATACAAACCCACTGCGTGCAG
Source organism: Manis javanica (assembly GCF_040802235.1). Taxonomy (NCBI): domain Eukaryota; kingdom Metazoa; phylum Chordata; class Mammalia; order Pholidota; family Manidae; genus Manis; species Manis javanica. The sequence goes on along the minus strand of NC_133170.1, from coordinate 17,795,884 downwards.
TCCTAGCATTTACCCCACTCATAGATCAGGTATAAGGATCACTTACAATTTGGATATTTGATTCAGAAGCAGGCAAATTCCAGTTTCTTTTTCTATAGCATAGACTTTATCAGGGGAGACCTTTCCTCACTTGGGTAATGGAGTCCCTATAATAACCAGCCCTAATTGAGACCCAGGTAGGCAGCTTTCATTGAATGATGGACAACTAAATCGTCCCTGGTGAGGATCTAGGGGACTAGTCTTGTAGGTCCTTGACTAGTTACATGAGTGCAGAAGAGGAAGGCAGAACTGGGTGAGATTATGAAGTTTGTTCATAACAAATGTAGTGCTTCCTGAAAACTATCAGCAAACTATTTGGGCTAACTGCCATGAACCAGATACACACACACACACACACACACACTCAAACACTTCTTTCAAGGAGACTGATTCTCCCTAGTTATAGACAGAGATCAGAGGGTCAGCAGGATTATTCTTTCAATAATATATAAGTTCTGCCTAGTAGCCTGGAGACAAGATCATATGTCCCAATCATGTCCGTAGAAGTATCTTTGCATGACTTTTACTTAACTTTTCTTCTGTTTCTCCGTTATTAAAATGACCTAAACCTTTATTGTTTTCTGTTCTGTGAAAACTCTTCCATACCTCTGGAGACCTGCATTTGGAGGTGAGGCCAACATCACAGAGAGCTGTGAAGTTTAGAGAGATGTGAGTTCATTAGCTTTCTAGAGCTATACCCTGGTTTTCTGGGGAAATAGAGTAAGTATGTGAGAGAAAGTCATTTGGATGAGAACATTCCTTTTTGATGGATCAACGATGAGAAGAAAATCAATGAAAAAATGAGAAGAGCTGGGAAACCTGCTATGGAAAATGAGATGAAAGATGGAACATAAGATGTTACACTCAGGCTGTGTCATACAGACCGAGGGAATAGATGCCGATCAGCGTTCTCAGGATTTTGACAGTTTCTCTCTGACCTTTCTCATGAGAATATGTAGTGAGAAGTGGTCTGCATTGGATGAGGGCAAGTTTCCGTAATTCAGGACAAATGTGGCCGATGCCAAAGCTAGAAAAGTGCCAGTAATCTTTGCTCTCTTGTTCTTAAGATTTTTTTTTCCTTGATGAGAGAAAAGAAATCATTATCTGGGTTCTAGTTCCAGTTTTGGCACTAACTGCCTGAAAAGAAGTTTGTTTTCTTCCCATGCCAAGAAGAGATTGTACTAGATGGCATCCAAGCTCCCATTCAGGCCTCAGTTTCTTTAAAACATTGACTCTGTGATGTTTCAAAAGCACTAAATTCAATCTCATACAACTTTCTAAGACAGAAGTCTCTATGAGAGTATTGTTTCTATAATCTAAATGCCTGGAACTCCCCAATTCTGAGCAAGATCTCAAGCTCAGAACTTTTCCTGGTCAAATTCATCATCACAATTGACTGCTAGTAAATTCCAAGCTAGAGTCTAGGCTGCTGTCACACTGGGAAGTTGGACATAATCTGCATCTTTTGGTTAAACCCACCCATCAGGAGACTATTCTTACAAGAGACCTGTCAACTCTATGAGTTCTCTGTCTAGGGAAGAAGTTCTTTGAGAAGAGAGTTCTAGACACCCGAGCTTGCTCTACTAGCTTTGGTAGTTGAAATGGTTTTGCATGCATAATGGTGTCCATTATTTCTATGTTTCCACCTACACTAACACCTCCATAAGACCTTGAGTGCCTGGCTACTCTGCTTTGTTGTTTGTGTGGCATAATGGAGCACAAAATGGGTAGATTCTTGGGCCAGAAACAGAAGTGTGGCTTCAGCCAGCTGAGTGCTTCAGAGTATAGAATCTCTAAGGCTCTAGCCAATTTACCCTCAGGAGCTGTCATGCTATGTGGAGGCTCTGTCAACCCCTCTGGCAGCAGTGGTACCTGGGGGTCACACGGAGAAGCAGGACCCTCATGGGTGGGGGCCACACTGTGGGGTCATGATACAGCAGTGCTGGTGAGACCCTCTCGAGTGGGTTTCTTGGGGAGTATGTGTGTGCAGAGGAAATATGACACAGTGTAGTCTACACGGAGTGAAGAGAGCTCTTCCATGGGAACTTAGGAGGCCCCCGGGTGAGACTTTGAGTAAGGCAGAGGCTCCAACAATCGCAGGTCCTGGGGGAATTGGACAAACATGGTGTGTATCTATAAATGTGAGCCCCTCCTTCCCCCCTCTCTCTCGTCTACCTCCAACAACAACCTCTCCTCTACCCACAACCTCCTCCCTCTACCTCCTACTGTCCTCCCACTGAAAACCACTCAGTCAGAAGAGAAATCTCACAGGAAGTCTGAGCAGAATGGGGCTAAAACAGTCACGCACTGGGTACTGTGGTTCTCATATAGTAGTTAGAAATGACTGCAGGGTGGGTGGGGTCTAGGATAATCAAATGGTAAATTTAGGAGATAAGGGCAGAATGCAGGGAAAATGCCAGAAGAAGCATCCAAATGGGATACCCCAGCATAGAAGTTGTGCACGTAACAGAACATCTTGGAAAAGAGCCACAGCCTGAGGTGTACTACATGGCCTTACCTAGTGGCCCTTGCTTGGAATAGAAACATCTCGACTTGAGTTCCATGACTTTGCCAGCTCCCAAATCAAGTACAGTTGCTTGATCACACTGAGCTTCCTACCCCGACATCCTAGATAGGACCGTTATAATGGTTTCTAACCTTTGTTTTATTTTGCTTCCTGACATCCATTTACCCTACTTCTGGTGATTGTACCCCAACTTTCCACTGGCAGACTGCTCTATTCCCGACTTTCTCCCCATGTGCTTCATTCCTATGGAGTAGTCTCTGTCTCTGGCTTCAGAGATGGGCAGTGGGGTAGAGCCCTGCGTAATTAGAGAATTATATTCTTCTGGTAACAGTGATTGGTTCAGAAATGGGTGCATGATCCTTTGGAATCAGTGAAATGTCATGACACAATTGTTGAAAGTTTTGAGAAAGAAACTAGCTTGTTTTCTGCAGCCATCTAGTAACCATGCAATAAGAACCTGGCTGAGACTAAAGCCAACAGGGGAGCAAGCAGAGACAGATAATGGAAGAGATTGAGTTCTGATGCTACCATGAGCTTTCCATAACATTATATCAAGGAACTAGGACTAGTTTTATGGGTGCATGTCCTGTGCAGTTGCACAGGACCCTATGCTCAGAAGGATTCTGTGCTTGGTTGAATGCTCAGCTGTCATCTTGCAAATCCTAATACATTTTATATTTGAACTTGTGTATTGTAAGTGAAGTCCCATGGGATGATGGAGCATGTGGACAGAGGAGCACATGTAATATGCCATTCCTTGCTTCCCCCTTGCATTTGGCATTCACAAAATCCTAGTGAACCCCACAATGTAGAGAGGTTCAGGGAGACTCAAAACAAGTATAAAGTAAATCTGCTATATGGATAAGTGGAGGTGCCGATGGTCCCAAGGGGCCATGCTTTCCCTTTGAATGAGAACTTGCCTTGAATGCAGAAGGAAGGCAGTGGCCCTCTAAGAAACACAGCCCACCAAAGCACCTTGGTCAGATCCTTTCTAGCTGTGTGCTACTTCCCTGTGTCAGTGAACCATTTACACTGAAAATGATGATAGAAAAGAAAAGGGAAAGAACAACCTTTAGTTCCTTTTCCTTCCAGTCCTTCCATGCACATCAGTAAATGTAGGATAAATGTGTGTGTATCAAGAAGTAGAATAAAAACATTTGAGTTGGTTTCTGTTGAGTTCCACTGCTCTGGTAAGAATGCTGTATGGGTGCACAAGGGGCTATGAAATACAGACTGTACAATTGTGGTGATCCTGGATGTAAGAATTAAGTGCTCTTATGTTTGCCTTTAAAACTGGCATTGCATGATATAGAGATGAGTGGTCAAAATTCAACATTTTAATTTTCCTTTGCTTAGACTCACTAAAACAGCAAAAGAAAAAAAAAAAAGAAACCAAGAAACAAAAACAAAAGTGCCCTCAAACCCAAACAACAAAACCATGGAGACAAGTCAGAGGGAGACTAGAGAAGAAAGGTAAAAAACATAATGTTGTAGTGTGGATAAAATGAGAGTTTCTGTGACCAGGATTCTCACCTGGCCATGGTTGACTAGCTCACTGCACACCTGTGGGCAGTACATGGCTGTTGACTCTATAAAAAGAGCTCCGCCCAGTGCTCTGGGGCGACACAGTGGCAGGGCTGCAAGGCTGCAGAAGAGCAGAGCAGAGGCTGGAGTGGTGGCAGTGCTGAGGACAGAGGCCCAAGAGGATGGCTGTGAGGGACGGCTGTGCAGAGAGGCCCAGAGGATGGCTGTGCAGGACAGAGGGGCCCAGAGGCAGAGACTCGCCTGCTGCATGCAGACTCGCTCTGAGTGAACAGGATTCTAGTGACTGACCTGCCACCTGTAAATAAAGTTGGGTATAACCCTTTCACCCCAAGGACGTTTTGCTGACATTTTCTTTGGTCACACTGAATCCATAGCGAACTTGCCTGGGGCTGAAACCCATTGGCAAGACATGTAGTATATTTTTGGTGGCATTTTGCTACTGCTTTTTTTTTTTTTTTGAGAGGGCATCTCTCATATTTATTGATCATATGGTTGTTAACAACAATAAAATTATAGGGGACTCAATGCACAATCATTAATCAACCCCAGGCCTAATTCTCAACAGTCTCCAATCTTCTGAAGCATAATGAACAAGTTTTTACATGGTGAACAAGTTCTTACATAGTGAATAAGTTCTTACATGGTGAACAGTGCAAGGGCAGTCATCACAGAAACTTTCGGTTTTGATCACGCATCATGAACTATAAACAATAAGGTCAATCATGATTATTCGTTTGATTTTTATACTTGATTTATATGTGAATCCCACATTTCTCCCTTATTATTATTATTATTATTATTATTATTATTATTATTTTTAATAATGCTACTGCTTTTTTGAGCCAGAAGCACCATATTTTCATTTTGCACTGGGCTCTGTAAATGGAATAGCCAGCCCTACAGGAGGCTCAGTTCGCTAGGGCTGCTATAACAACACGAGCCTGGGTGGCGTGAACAGCAGACATTAATTTTCCCATGGACACGGAGGCCAAGTGTCTCTCCATGGGGAGCCACCAGGGCTGGTCCCTCCGAGGCCTCAACCCCTGGCCTGCAGATGGCTGCCTTCCTGCTGTCTCCTCACCTGGTTGTCCCTTGGTAATGTGCGCCCCTTGACATCACTGTGTGTCCACCTTTCCTCTTTTTAGAAGGACCCCAGTCAGATTGGGTGAGGATCCACCCGTATGACTTCATTTAATCTTAATTACCCCTTTAGTCATCCCAGCTTCCAAACAGTCCCATTCAGAGATCCTGGGGGCTAGGGCTACAACATCTGAATCCTGAGGGCATACATTTCAGTCCGTATCTAGACTTGTCAATGGCATGAGCCAAGAAATTCCCTTTTTCTTTATATCAGGTGTGTTGGGAGGCCTGTGGCTGGCTGGTGTTTTAAATTAAGAATATGCAGATTAAGACCTGCTGAATGAGGAGGAACAACCTCACCCCCACCCCCTCCACAGGGTTGACAGGTAGTTCTCTCAGCATCCGTTCCCCGACTTTGGGGAGGTGAAAACTCCAGGGTCATTCTGATCAAGACAGTGCTTCAACATACTCACACCAGGGCAATAGAGTTCCTAGACTTATTACCTACAGATTCCAGAAATGGGGAGGTGTGTAGTAAGTGGGGGAAAGAGGAGTCCTCTGTCCCAGGTCACAGGTGAGCAGAAGGTAGAGAGCAGGGAAGCAAGCTCCTACTACTAATAAGGTGGTTGGGGAGGAGGCCACTAATGTTTTGTGGACTTAACTCTAAGTGGTGATTTTTAAAGGTGCCCCAAGAAAACCCAGAGTGGGAATGAGTGACAGGATCTTCAGCTCAGGTCCTTGTGGAAATGTCCAGACTAGGTGTGAGCAGGATCGTCATACTGTAAAATGCCTAACAGCAACTCCAAATAGCCGTTTCTCATTACAGCAAATTAGGGTTTTTTCTCGCTTAGAATTTAAGAGATTCTAATTGAGACCACTTTCAAATGTAACCTCTCAGCCACCTCTCCTGAGTATTCTTTTATCCATGGACAACATTTTTTTAATTCTCTTAAAAGACTTGGAAATGAGGGAAGAGTGACAGATAAAGTTGCCATAAAGTGCAACCAGATACTTAATGAAAGTATACCTTCACACTTTGTGCACAAAACTCAGGAAATGCTAGTGGTAGTGGAGATCAGGTATTAGCTCCTTAATTTTCACACATGGTAGAATGAGAGCCTGGGGAAGTCAGATTAAATCCAGAAAGCTTTAAAAGCAAATATTAGAATCTGCATCTCCTCATGCACAGGTCAGGATTCTTGCTGTCCCACCCAGTGATACTTATCTCAGTTGTCCATAGTACAGAGATTAAGGACATAATTGTGATCCCTGAATTGGCTCACAGTTGTTTGATAAAAAACTCACCTCTCAGGTGGTGTTTGGTTACAAATTTTTTGAAACAAAGGTTTCAAAAATTATTTTGAATGATTTTTAAATCATTTGAATGAACTATGCCTCAATACGGCAAGATCCTGGCTAAATCAAACTAGTAAAATATGTGTTGTAGAGGCATGGCATGTTTTCTCACTTTAAAGAAACTTCTCATGAAGAAATAATGCAAATAAATGCATTTCTCATTCAGGAAAAATCACAAATGCTTCAATCTAAACTGAGATCTTTGTAGATGTGACTTCAATTACAGTATATGCAAGGTAATCAATAATTACAGAAGGCAATTCCTCTAAGGCAATATTGGGCTTCAGAACCAGGATTGAGATTTGAAATTTAGAACACTCTCTACCCATCCCCTGGAGTTAATTCCCCATGCAGGGCATAGACTTTGGTCTCGAGAACATGCAGGTAGCAGAAAAACACTATTTTACTTGCACAATTTTGTAAAGAGGAATCACGTACAAGGTGGATGGATATTTTTTATTTATTGAATGTTCTCAGCATTTCTCATTGGTGTCTCTAAGCAGCAGAGCTAAGATCAATAGGAAGGCATAAAGTTGCAAGATGGGAATGAAAAATGAGATTAAGAGTAATGTTTGTAAAAATGTGAAGATACCTGCTTGAGAGACAGTGGAAGCTGTGTGACCCAGCCTGTCCCCCATTCTCTCTTCTTGAATGACCTCACTGGTGCTTTGGCCTCGTTGGAAAAGCTTCTAACATGTAGAAAAACAGGAGGCATTGTGGAAACTGAGACAGTGATAGAGATGCGATTTCAAGGGACATGACTGTTCAGTCTAAGTTGTTGGCCTAAATACCCATGACTGTAAAGGGATGTGGCTGTTTTTTGGTTTAGTTCTTGTTTTACACAAATACACCAATACATGCAAATAAATATTTCCAATCAAAATAGTCACCTTGTCAATATATGTATGAAAACATTCTAGGCATTGCTTAAAACATTTTGGGGATTGCCTTTATTCTTTCAATATATTCAGATCTAATAAAAATCTGTTGATTTTTGGAAACTCCCAGAAACTTGCAAGTGCCAAGTTTGGTGCATAAGGCCGTGATTTAAAGTGGATCATTTCTTTTCTTTTCTTTCACTTTCTTTCTTTTACAACTGGTAGTCAAACATGGCGAGTCAATATAAATGAATGGAATCGATTTTCCTGAATGGTTTATGAAATGATCCTGAAGACTTAAAAAAGTGAACAATGACACCATAAACAGAACCTCCCAAGATGGCTATTCTGAAGGGTCTAATATTCAAGTACACTTGGTTATGTTCATAAACACACACACACACACACACACACACACACGTACATAATGTGTGTGCAGGTTGCAGTATTTCAAGTGTCTTGGTTATATAAAAAACTATATAATCCAACTAAATATACATGCAAAGAAACCATTACTCCCTGGTTATAAACAACACAATCTAAGTCATTTCTGAGTTTTCTCTATTTCCAGTTTAAACTCCATCAAGTCATACTTTTTTCTTTTTCCTGGGGCTAATCTAAGCTGTGAGGTTTTCATAGTCTCACGGCCTTAGTGAGGAGATGGTATCTCCTCCTGTCTTGTGGTGGCCTCTGCTGATACCCAGGTCTGCCGTTTGCCTCCCTGCTGCTTCATGCTCTGGCCCCCATCATGGCTGCAGGACCCACTTGGGGGCACCTGTCTCCCTCCACCTCCTTGCTGGCGTCTCTCTTTCAGAGCTAACTTTGGTCTTGAAAAAGTGAAGCAGAGGGAAGGGTCAGTGCATCCCCCACACCTTTTGGAGTGCTAGGGTCTTGGAGGGATCCTGGACCTTGTGCCCCAGACGTCCCATGAAACTGTCTAGCTCTACTGCTGCGCAGTATGTGGGGAAAAAGTCCCTGGAAAGACATGCCTGGCACACAACAAGGATCCCTGTGTATATGTGTTGATTGGCAGAATGAATAAATGCTGATGCTGTTGCCAGAGTTCCAGAAGGGCAGCAGGAAGCATGTTTTCTCTTCTTTGGGATTCCCCAAGTTATTTAAGGACTCTATTTTTTTTTTCTCCGCTCTCCTTGAAACTAATCCTAGAATGAAAGTGGAGACAAGAGGATGAGGTCTCTTCTGAGATAACTCACGAGAGTAATTCTAGATCTCCAAGGACTTCCTATGGCAATACAGTCACTTGAGGAGGCTGCTTTGTGTCTCACCTTGTTTGGTTAACTTTTGGTTAAGTTATACTCATATTTTAGGGTTTAGATAAGACCCACACCTTGATTTTTCTCTAGAATTGTGGGCTCCATGAGGAGTCTTTTCTGTTTGCATCACTTTTGTATTACTAGGTACTGTACTGGGTGTATCCAGAGTCTATACATATCTTTGAAATAATGTGAACACAAATAGTTGAACTATTTGAAGCAGGCTATTTTTATATTATAGATGGTTACTGGTGTTTTCTAGATTTTTCTAGTTTAGTTATCTCAGAAGACTTGAAGCATCATCTTAGTCTTGGCTACATCTTTCCAAAACTAGAGATAAGGGGTTAAAAGGGAAAGGTTACTATTCCCACATAAACATCCCTTTCACAGGCCAAAACTCAGGGAGATGATCTGGTTTTAAGATGTGATTTATATAACTTTCCAGATAGTAAAAAAAAAAAAATTTTTTTTTGCACACACGTAAGATCTCACTATAGTGTTGTAGAACAACTTGAGATCTGACAGTCAGTAATTATATGTAAATTTTTAGTTATATAACCAATAATCCATTTCTTACAGTTCAGATTCCTCAGTGACCATAAATGACTTTGAAAGGAAAAACAATCCTCACCAACTAGTACAGGGAAATCTCCAACGGATACTTTGCACGGTGAAGATTAGGAATGGCTGGTAAATCTTTAATGGACAATTGGCTCCACTCTTTATGGGTTTATGAGAACAGCTGCACCAAACTTACTAAGTTGAAATGCTCTGCATTCTGCTGAGAAGGATCAACTTTTTTTTTCTTCCTTCCCTCCCTCCCTCCTTCCCTCCCTCCCTCCTTCCCTCCCTTCCTCCTTCCCTCCTTCCCTCCCTCCCTCCTTCCCTCCCTCCCTCCTTCCTTCCCTCCTTCCCTCCTTCCCTCCCTCCCAACCTCATTCCCTCCCTCCCTCCTTCCTTCCCTCCCTCCCTCCCTCCTTCCTTCCCTCCTTCCCTCCCTCCCTCCTTCCCTCCCTCCTTCCCTCCCTCCTTCCCTCCTTCCCTCCTTCCTTCCTTCCTTCCTTCCCTCCTTCCCTCCCTCCTTCCTTCCCTCCCTCCCTCCTTCCCTCCTTCCCTCCTTCCTTCCCTCCTTCCTTCCTTCCTTCCTTCCCTCCCTCCCTCCCTCCCTCCCTCCTTCCTTCCCTCCTTCCCTCCCTCCCTCCTTCCCTCCCTCCCTCCTTCCCTCCTTCCCTCCTTCCTTCCTTCCTTCCTTCCTTCCTTCCCTCCTTCCCTCCTTCCTTCCTTCCTTCCCTCCCTCCCTCCCTCCCTCCCTCCTTCCTTCCCTCCTTCCCTCCCTCCCTCCTTCCCTCCCTCCTTCCTTCCTTCCTTCCCTCCCTCCCTCCCTCCCTCCTTCCTTCCCTCCTTCCCTCCCTCCTTCCTTCCCTCCCTCCCTCCTTCCCTCCTTCCCTCCTTCCTTCCTTCCCTCCCTCCTTCCTTCCTTCCTTCCCTCCCTCCCTCCCTCCCTCCTTCCTTCCCTCCTTCCCTCCCTCCCTCCTTCCCTCCTTCCCTCCTTCCTTCCTTCCTTCCTTCCTTCCCTCCTTCCCTCCTTCCCTCCTTCCTTCCTTCCTTCCCTCCCTCCCTCCCTCCCTCCCTCCCTCCTTCCCTCCTTCCCTCCTTCCCTCCTTCCTTCCTTCCTTCCCTCCTTCCTCCCTCCCTCCCTCCCTCCTTCCCTCCTTCCTTCCTTCCTTCCTTCCCTCCCTCCCTCCTTCCTTCCCTCCCTCCTTCCCTCCCTCCTTCCCTCCCTCCTTCCTTCCTTCCTTTTTTCCCTATTACTTTTTCTAGCCACCACGTCTTTAAGCCAGTTAACAACATTTGCACAGAAGAAATTCTACTTAATGATTGGCATATGTAGGGGGGAGAAGAGTGCGTATTCCCACAGGTTTAAACCTCATCTACATCCAATTCAGCTGCACGTAAGAGCTAAATTTTTTTTAGAGTTGAAGGATAAAATTCAAGGAAGATACCAGTAGTCTGGGATTTCCTGAGAACATGTGCCTTCCTTTTTATCAAATATCAAAGACAGAGAATTATTATAAGTCCTCAGAGTCAAGGCAAACATGATTTGCATGCAATATTTGATCTTTATTAAGTTGGGTTCATCATGACAAGACAGCACAGCCAATAGGAAGAGTTGGAGTTAGAAGATGTTAATCCTTCATCTTAAATTTGGGGCAAATTATTTAACTATAATTTTGAAATCTGGAACTTCTTTCTCTGGGGCAAACATACATACTCAACTTTTTTTTCTTATTTCCTTCTTTTAATTTGGATAGTGAATCTTCCAGGCAGATGAAAAAGCTGGATTATGAAGGAGCATTGTTAAGCAACTAATCGAAAAGTGTTTATACCACACTTTAAACAAAAGTTTTCACTATAGAATATTTCAAACATACACAAAAATAATGAGGTTGGTATAATGAACTCCTGTGCACCCAGTCCAGCTTTAACATTTATCAACTCATAGCCAAAATTGGTTGATCTAAATTCTTACCACTTCACCTTATGCTAAGTAATTTTGAGGCAAATACTAATTTCATCCATCAGTATTTCTACATGGGTATCCAAAAAGATAAGAATTCTTTTAAAAAACATAACTGTCATTTATGTCATCATTATACTTAAACAATAATTCCTTAATATTATCAAATATTTTCACCCTCAAAATTATTGCATATTTTTTACATTTTTAAATTAACTCAGGAACTTAAAAAGTCCAAATATTGGAATTGGTTGATATGATTTTTAACTTTCTTTAAAAAAAATAATTTTGTTTTGATAAGAACACTTCACATGAGATCTACCCTCTTAACAATTTTTTAAGTATACAATGAATTGTTGTTGACTACAGGTACAATTTTTTCAGCAGATCTCTACAGCATCTTCATCTTGTTTAAGTGAAACTTTAAGCTGATTAAATTCCTCATTTCCCTTCCCTACCACCGTTGATAATCACCATTCCATTCTTTGATTCTATGAAGTTCTTTGATTCTGTTTCAGATACCATGTAACTGGTATCATTTAGTATTTGTCTTTCTGTTACCACTTAACGCACTTAGCATAATGTCATCAGGGTTTATCCATGTTGTAGCATATTGTCGAATTTGTTTTTTGAGGTCAAATAGTTTTCCATTCTATGTATAGACCACAATTTATTGATTTATCTGTTGATGTACATTTAAGTTGTTTCTACATCTTGGCTGTTGTGAATAATGCTGTAATAAACATAGAAGTGCTAATATCTCTTTTAAGATCCAGATTTTAATTCTTTTGAATAAATACTCACAAGTGGATGTGGATCATATAGTAGTACTGTTTTGAATTTTTTGAGGACCTCTATACTATTGTGCATTCTTAGCAATAGTGTACAAGGCTTTAAATTTCTCCATAACCTCACCAATACTTGTTATCTTTAGCTCTTTGATAATAGTCTCCCTGACAGGTGTGAGGTGATATCTCATTGTGGTTTTGATTTCCATTTCTCTGATAATTAGTGGTGGTGAATATTTTTTCATATACCTGTTGGTCATCTGTATGTTTCATTTAGAGAAATTTCTATGCAGTTCCTTTGTCCATTTTTTAATTGGAATATTAGTTTTTTTCATGTTGAGTTGTAAGAGTTCCTTATATATTTTGGAGTTTAACCTCTTATCAGAAATATGGTTTTCAAATATTTTCTTCCATGCCATAGTTGACTTTTAATTTTATTGAAAATGCTATGCAGAAGCCTTTGAGTTTGATGTAGTCTTATTGCTATGAATTTCTTCTTAGTATTGCTTTTACTATATCTCTTAAATTTGGTATGTTGCATTTTTAGTTTCATTTGCCTTGAGATTTTTTTGTAATAAAATTTTTTTTTTCTTTTAACCAATGGTTATTCAAGAGTGTGTTGTTTAATTTTTGCATATTTGTAAATTTTTTAGCTTTCCTTCAGCTATTGATATCTACTTTAAATCCACTGTAGTCAGAAAAGATCATTTCCTTTTAAATTTTAATCCTCTTAAATTTGTTAAGACTTGTTCTGTGACCTAACATGTGATCTATCTTGGAAAAAAATCCATGTGTGCTTGAGAAAAATGTGTCTTTCTGCTGTTGTGTGGAATGTTCTGTATAGGACCATTCGGCCTCTAGTGTTGTTCAAGTCCTTTGTTTCCTTGCTATTTTTCTGTCTTGATGTTCAATCCATTATTGGAAGTAGGTATTGAAGTCTCCTGCTATTATCATAATGCTGTCTATTTCTCCCTTCAGTTCGTCGATGTTTGCTTTATATATTTAGGTGATCTGTTTATCTCTTATCATTATGTAATGTCCTTCTTTGTCTTTTGCAACAGTTTTTCACTTGAAGTCTTTTTTGTCTGATATGAGTATAACCACTCCCACTCTGTTTTGATTACAATTTACATGGAATATCTTTTCCCATTCGTTCACTTTCAGCCTATATATGTCCTTAAACCTAAAGTGAGTTTCTTATAGACAACATATAGTTGGAGTTTGTTTTTTAAATCCATTCAGTCACTCTGTTTTTTAATTTGTGAATTTAATCCATTTACATTTAAAGTAATTGCTGATTGGGAAGGATTTTCCGTTGTCATTTTGTTATTGTTTTCTGTTAGTCTTGTAGTTCTTTGGTCCCTCTTTTCTTCTGTGCTTTGTTGATTTCTTTTGTACTGACAGCTGTCTTCTGCACAGGCCAAATAGGAGAGATGAATGGGGATGTGGTGAGAATCACCACACCTGCATCTTTCAAGTCCTTGTTGGTGGCCCCAATTTCTGCAGTCCCTCCAGAAATGTAGTATTTCTTTTGGTTTACTATTTTTCTACACAGTCAGTTCTAAGAATTCTACCCATCCTTTCCTACCATAATAACCCTCACTCTATAGTCAAGGAGCTAAGATTTTGCCTGCTACTAAGTGTGTCTATTCCTATGCATTCTGGAACTGGGAAAATAACCACAGGATGGGTTTGGAGACCCAGTGGGCGAGTCAGGCTACTCTGCTGCTCTGACTCTGCTGCCCATATGGTAACCATGCCCACCCTGCCTTTGGTGGCTTAGTGCTGCCTCTTGGCCCCAGCCTCCCTGGGATCTAATCATTCCCATTGCATTTATGTTTCCCAGTTCAATGACTATAGTTCCTGCTTTAAGCTCTGTCTTTTTTTTAATTAAGGTATTATTGATATACACTCTTATGATATACACACATGAAAAAACAATATGGTTACTACATTCACCCATATTATCAAGTTCCCACCCATACTCCAATGCAGTCACTGTCCGTCAGTGTAGTAAGATGCCACGGATTCACTATTTGCCTTCTCTGTGCTACACTGTGTTCCCCGTGATCCCCCACACCATATGTACTAAACATAATTCCCCTCAATCCCCTTCTCCCTCCCTCGCCACCTGCCCTCCCACACCCTTCGCCTTTGGTAACCACGAGTCCCTTCTTGGAGTCTCTGAGTCTGCTACTATTTTGTGCCTTCAGTTTTGCTTCATTGTTATACTCTACAAATGAGGGAAATCATTTAGCACTTGTCTTTCTCCGCCTGGCTTATTTCACTGAGCATAATATCCTCCAGCTGCCTCCATGTTGTTGCAAATGGTAGGATTTGTTTCTTTCTCATGGCTGAATAGTATTCCATTGTATGTATATACCACATATTCTTTATCCATTCATCTACTGATGGACACTTAAGTTGCTTCCATATCTTGGCTATTGTAAAAAGTGCTACAATAAACATAGGGGTGTATATGTCTTTCTGAATCTGAGAAGTTGTATTCTTTGGGTTTTAAGCTCTGTCTTATAGGAAAGAGTGATCATGGAGGATCCCTTTAAGGATTCTGGGGCTCTCCTCACAAACTTATTTCTCATGGTATTGATGAAAGGTATGTCTTCTGGAACCTTTCAGAAGTGTGGGTGAATAAGTCTTAAATGACAAATCCACATTAAAATTCCAATCTCCCCAAGCCTTTGAATCCCTTCTTATATATTAAACCAAGCTGTTTGGACTTTTTTAGTTTACTGTCCATCGGTCCATGTTTCAGCCAACCAACTGGACAAATTGTTAGCCCCTTTTAACTCTGAGCTTCAACACTAAATGCAGAATCTTGGCTTAATGCACCCATATCAATAAATTCTGCTTGATCTAACTTTATATTCATTCTATCATTATCTTTTATTCTTAGTATCCACCCCCATACAAATACTCTGATTTTCTGACTTTATAATTAGAAAACTCATGTCGTTCTTCTGGAGTGTCATGCATCTCCTCATGGGTCACGCATTATACCTTACCTTTTGGGTCTCCTGGGATTTAAGTACAGTTATAGGTCTAGAAGCAGAGAGGGGTGGTGAGGTGGGTCCTGAGGATACTTGGCATTGTGTTGCATGGCAGCTGCCTCAGGGGAGGCCATCATGGTTTCTTCAAACAATGCAGAATTAGGTGGAAAGGTCAATACTATTGTGAGTGGAAAGGCTGATTCCACTGGGAGTGAAGATACCTTTTCCTCTGGCAAAGACTCATCAGAATTTAGAAGCTCAATGCCCTCAGCTTCATCTGTATCTTCCCACTTGTACTCATCCCAACATATAGGGCTGCACTGTTACCCAAACAAAGCCCTCACTTGAATAGTAGATACCCTAGGAAGCTAAGAGTTCAACTTGCATTGTGATTCAGCCATTTACAAGATGGTTCTGAGTTTGGTTTTAGCAGTTTCATTCCTACAGCTATAGAAGGTAAGGGTCTCTCAGGGAGGGTACCTAGAAACTCTTAGTGTTTGAACTGGGAATTCAAACCCCTGAGCTCATCCTTTCCTTGCAATACTTTGCCTGGCAACATTAGGAACAACCAGTCATTATAGTCATCAGATTTTCAAAAAAATTAAAAATTGTCACATACAGACTTGCCCCATTTCTTGATCCTCTAAAGTAGTTGATTTGGAGTATCCAATGCAGATGTTTGGCATGAATCCATGGCCAGGTCATGCCACGGACTATCAGAGCTTTCCTTACTACTGGCAACAGAGTGATTATCTTTCAGCCAGCCAATTCCAGAAACTTGGAAACCAATTCAGGAAACTCATCGTTAACATTTTGTTCCTCTAGACCCGTTCTCAGTAACAAAATCTGTATTTGGGTTCTCCAGAGAAACAGAACCACTAGGATATACATATGGAGATTTAACATGAAAAAGTGACTCACACAATTACAGAAGTTCTGGGACTGCAATGTGGAGACCCAGGAAAGCCAGTCGTGTAGTTCTCATTCAAGTTCAAAGGCCAGAGGACTGGGGAGCAATGGTGTAAATCTGTCTGAGCGCAGGAGTCCAAAGCCCCCAGCTCAGTAGGTAGGAATGAAACTTCTCTTCCTCTTCTGTTTGTGTTATTCAGGACCACAGTGGATTGTATGGTGTTCATCTGTATCAGGGAAGACAATCTACTTCACTGAGTTCACTAACTTAAATGCCCAGCTTATCTGGAAACATCCTCGTAGACACACCTAGAAATAATGTTTACTTTGGCACCCCATGGCCCAGTCAAGTTGACACATCAAATTAAAAATCACAGTTTCTTTCCATGTCATATAGTGATTATCTGTATGAAGCTGTAACTCTATTTTGAATTAAATTATGAGTACCAAGGAAGAGGAGACTTTTTAATTGTGTATCTAGAGAAATTCCAAATTCCATGACATCAAGACCTATTATGATAAACTGACAGGTACTTTTTGTTCTGACAAATAAGATTTCTGCCTCTCCATCTCTTCTACCCCTGAAATTGGAAAAATTTAGGGTCTAGTATCAAGGTGATTGGTATGAATAAACATTTTATGTGGAGTAAAATAAATAGGGAAGACTGAATATTTTTAGATTTTCTGAAATAATAGTGGGGAATATATCAATTAATATACATCTGTAAATGTTTTTGAAAATATAGAAGATATCCAACAAATGTTCATTGATTGAAGAGGAGACAAAAATAGCAGTTCACTAATTTGTGCTAACCATCTCTGTGTCTGAGGGTCTTTGCAAAATGCATTGTATATGTTGGTATACAAAGTACTGTGAAAACTATGTTCTTACACTATTTTGCAGATGTAGAAACTAAGGCTTACAGGATTAAATAACATGTCAAAGGCTGCCCAGCTACTTACCCACTGGAGACTTAGTTCCAATTCCGTCCTGTGATTTCCAAGACCTGTGCATTTTCCACCCTACCAGCATTTCCAGTATATACAAAGATCAGTGCTAAGAAGTGTTCTCTGAGTAAAGGATGGCGTGGCCACATGCATTTAGGAGACTCCAAATAGCAAAATCATTTCTTAGGAATTCCCAGTGTATATTAAAACATCTTCTTAGAAGTCCTGAAGAAATCAAACTAAATTTCTTAGCTCCAGCATTTGACTATGGATGCTTTTCCTCTTCCCTAATAATTCTTTGGAGAATGCATACTCTACTGAGCTAGACTGAGAGTCAAAAGTCCTGGAAGCTTTAGCAGCTAAAGAGGTATTTATCTGTGGGTAAGGTAAGGTGCATTCACTTCTCTGGGTCTAGATTTCTACATTCATAAAATAAAATTTTGGCTAGATGATCCTTAAGGTCCTGTTTAAGTGTAAATGATTGATGAATCCAACTCATATTTATGTAAACCAATCCCATTGGGCCTTATATAGATGACCAGGGTATTCAAAATCTCTGCTCAAATTCACACAACATGCTCAACATGTTTGTATCCTTGCCACTGTCCTGTTCCTCCATCTGCCTTTATTCCTTTATCTAGTTAAATGGCATTAACAATCACTTAGTTGCTTAAGTTAGAAACCTGGTAATGATCCCTGACTCCTTTTCCTTTGTGATCACCACATCCATTCAGCAGAGCTTAGTAATTAAATGTGTGGGCTTCCATGTTACACTCCACAAATCCTAGCTCCAGTTGTGAGAAAATGGGTAAGGAGCTTGACTTTTCCGTGTCTCAGGTTCCTTATGGAGAATGTGAAGACAACAATAATTCTAAGAGCATAGCATTACTGTGAAAATTACACGAGACAATAAAACAGAGTGGAAATGCAATAAATGGTTTCTTCCTTTATTCTGTCTTTGAGTTTCTTATGTTCCACCCCTCTTCCATATCCCCCAGTACTGCCACCCCAACCTCAGGCCTCATTTCCTCTTACCAGTCATCACCAACCTGGGCTAACTCTTTAGTCCCTACCAGTTTATTCCCTACATTTTGACTCTGTTCTTTTTGAAACACAAATATCTCATACTATCCTGCCCTTGAGTCTTGTGCTCTGGTCAAAAGTCCGAAAGACTTGAAGTTTTCCGAATAAGCGGTGCTATTTCACACGTGGGTGTTTTGCTCATGCAGCCTCCTAATGTTACCTGAAGTGCTCCTGCCACTGCCCTTTGCCTAACAGGTAGTCTGTTCATCTCTGAACTTAAAATGTCCATAAGAGTATTTCTGTTTCCAGATGCATTTTGAGAATCTCGCTGCTTCTCAGGAAGAGATGGAGCCTATTTGTCTCTTGAAGTCTAGACAGGACTTCCTGACAGCCTCAACAAATAGCCTCAACAATGAAAGTGAGGCCGGCTAGCCACTGAGGCTAGATCACTAGAGCAGTTGGGTTTCTGCCTAGCTCCCTTTTCTTTTGGGGATACTTGCTCTTGGATACCAGCCACCAACCCCCAAACAACCCCAAAGTAACCCATGTAGAGAGGCAACATGAGGAAGCCCACTTGGAGAGGAACAGAGACCTCTAGCTGATGACTGGCATCAACTGCTGGCTGGATATCTCTTCCTGTATGTATATGTGTGTGTATGTGTCTGTATATGTTTATATATGTATATTTGTAAATGTTATGTATAAGTATGTTGTATGTGTGTATATGTACATATATATTTATGTTTGTGTGTGTGTATATATATATATGTATATGCATATACATATGTGAAGATAATGTAGCTCCACAAAAATCCCTGTTCATGGGCCACACATTCTCTATAACCTTGCAGCATGTGTAGGAAATAAGAATACTGTAGTAAAAGAGATATCCTCAATGAGACAGGAAGAGAGGAAAGTATCCTTGTAGATAGACTTACTCATTAATGTGAAAAAAGTCATTTACAATTTAGCATGAATTAGAGAGAGGCTGGAAGTCTGAAGCCTTTGGATTTCTTCCACCTGCTCCTCTAGCCAATGAACTTCATGGACAGTTATGCAGTCAAGCTTCTTTGTAATTTAAGCCTTCTCTTGTCTGTGCATATGGTGATCTGGGCTGGCCGTCTGGGATGTGACTTCTGCTTCAAGAGTAATGATAAAGTTTCTAGCACTCACTGTCGTTGTGGGAAGCAGACTGTTGTGGAAGTGCTATTATTAATGAGAATTACTGCTGGACAGCTTGAACTAGAGGATAATTTATTCTCCGTGAACTTCTAATTGCAGTAAAATGGTTCATTCACTGCCACACTTGTCCATCTTGTTCCTTCCTGTCTTTTAGGCATGGTTGGCTGCAATGAAATAAGGCAGAGCGGCACAAGCTGTACAGGAAACAAAAGCCTGCATTCTGGAGACACCGTGGAAACTGGTCAGAAAGGTCTAACTCGTGTATCGAGTGAGAGGGGCTTTAGAAAATGGTAAGAAGCATTCTGGCATGCTTAAGGGGTCATAAGCAACTCATACAAATCAAGGCTCCTACTATGTGCAGGGCATAAAGCCAAATCAGAAATTAGTGTTTCCAGATGGCCTCTAACAGCTCTCACATTTGAGGCAAATGCTGCCTCTCTGGCGATTCTGAGAGAACGCTCGTCTCTTATTTTAATGTATGGCATATCCTCTCCACTCTTTCTCTCATTTTGCTTCAAGAGATTGCTTTTGGAAAATGAAAACTGTCCATGATGTTGACAACTATGCTTTCTTGGTAGTATCTTTGATGTGATGGTGTCTTCCCCGATTTTGGCTAAATTTCTACCTCTCATGGATTCTGTTTTTCTCCTCCTTTTACCCCTCGTAGAACTGTTGCCTTGCTCTTTGCATAAATGTCATTAAATGTGCACCTGACTTGCTTCCACCGTGATGTAAGATGCTTGTTGTAGGCTACTGACTCATTACTGTATTTATGCGTGATTTGGTCACTTGTGGTTCAGCAGGCTTAAGAAACCTGATTCCCAGCCAGTCAATGGATTCCAGCCTAAGATGGATGATAGATGAAGGTTTGGGTACTATTATTAGTTAATAGTTAGTAAGGTCTCAGAGTAGACTAGTGACAGTGTGTCACCTGGGGATATGATCTTGGCTGTCAAATAGCATCCATTTGCACTACTGTAGACAACCTTAGTGGGACACACAGCCAGAGAGAGAGGAGAGAAAGAGACAGAGATAAAGAGAAAAAGACAGAGACAGAGAGAGGCAGAAAGAGAAAGAAAATGAATCTTACTATTACCATTTTTGATTATCTTTGACAATTTTTTACTCACTGGGAAACAGGCCTGGAGGAAACCCATGGAATCTTTGTGTAGATGCTAAGGAAGTCCTCGGGTTGTCCTCTGGTTCCCATCCTGATCTAATCACTGTTTTCCTTGAGGAACACATGGCTTACATTGTGATTTAAGGAACATTGGAAAGTACCCACACAATAATTGTTAGATATTTCCACTCATTGCCACAGAGGTAAAATTATGCCCTTAGATCATGCCTTTGGGTTTAAGCAGAAGACAGTGATTATTCACAAAAAGAGAGGGAAGGAGAGGGTACAACCTGGGATGTTAAGAATCACTGTTGTTTCAGTCCAGTAATTGCTGATGGAAGAGGTCATATTCTTGGTGTTGGGACAGAAAAAGACTGAAATCCATTGGGCTAAGTCACTGTCTTCCCTGGAATTCTACTGGGAATATATAAAAATATACTGTAGACAACAGCTTTACAGAGAGGCAGTTGTGCAGAGAGAGGCTAGTCCCTGGATTCTGTAGCCTGACTCTCTGGGCTCAAATTTTTACTCTGTCTGTAGTACCTGTACAACCTTTGGAAAGCTATTAACTCCTCTATGGTACATGTTTCTTATCTAAGAAATATGGTTAGGTGTTGTACTTAGCTCATAGGGTTATGCTGATGATTAAATGAGCTAATATACAAAAAACACTTAGAAAAGTGTCTTGTACTTACCTAGTACCACAGGAATGTTCCCAATTATTAATAATACTTTGGGGGGTGTCTTGCCAATGGGTTTCAGCCCAAGACAAGTTCACTATGGATTCAGTGAGATTGAAAAAATGACAGTGGAATGTTCTTGGGGTGAAAGAGTTTATATCCAACTTTATTCCCAAGCTGGCAGGTCAATCACAAGAATCCCATCCACTCAGAGCAAGTCTGTATGCAGCATGTCAATCTCTGCTTCTGGGCCTCTCTGCACCCTTCAGCCATCTCAGTTTCTGTTCTTGGTGCTGCCACCACCCCAGTCTCTGCTCTCCTGCAGACTTACAGCACTGCAGCCATGCGGCTGTGTCACCCAGAGCAGAGCTCTTTGTATAGAGTCAGTGACAACGTATTGCCCACATGTGTGTAGTGAGCAAGTCGACCAGGGCCAGGTGAGAATCCTGGTCATAGTAACTTTCACTTTCTCCATACTGTACCCTTCCAGGATTCTCGCCTCTCAATCTATGCACCCTCAATCTTCTGCAATGGTCCCTGTGTGAGAAAGCTGGACCATTGTAACCAAATTCTATAATAACAAAAGGAACAACAATATACAAATAACAGAAATTATAATAACCCTCAAGCTTGAGGAGATCTATTGTCACCAAGTGGTCATCGCAGCTGTATTCAAACCAGTTCTACTCAAATGAGTTAACCAAAAGGACCATGGGTGGACCTCACAGCACCCACCTTCTCCAGCCTCTCCAGCAGAAACTCTTGCAGAAACACAGGCCGATCTTGTTGCTTTGTCTCTGGCTTCTGCTTCTTCATCCTCAGCGGCTGGAACTGCTGCTCCAGTTTCAATTGTTGCCACAGCTCCAGTAAGATTCTGCCTGACTTTCCATCCAATTCCATTCTGTCTGCTTCTGCTTTTTTCAAATCAACCCACATCTGGGTCCTTATGATCTTCATGGGGCCCTTTAAATTCTTCCTTCAAGTAGCAGACTGTATTTCCTTTTGTGCTTTCATTGCTTGAGCCTGAGGATAGGAGCAGAGCATAGAGTGCTCCCCGACCTGGGGAGGAGGCCACACATTTCCTGGAGGAACCCGTGGTTGCCAAGCCTTTATTTTCCTTTGGGCTTTCTACCAGCTTTCAAGCAGGTGGGGTTTAACCGAGGAGAGGCTGATGCCTCAGGCACTGGCAGAGCTTCCACCCCCATCTGTTCATCAAACCTCAGCTCCTCCATTTGTGGGGCTGGCGGCCCCACTACGTCCTTCACCTGCCCCACAACACCTCACAGCCTGCATTCTCATGCTGCTACTTCTCATGCTGTCATTACATCTTTTACCAATTCCACAGCACTTTGTAGTGATGCCATTTCATAGTCATCAACAAATTTTTTTACCTCCTCTATGGCGCCTCGCAGCTCGTGTTCTCGTGTGGCCTCTCTGGTACTTCCTGCAGGAGGATGTCTTTCTCCCTTATGGCCTTTCTCAACACCAAGAAAAAATACCCACAATTCCCACAGGCTCATGGGCACTCTGTTTCTTTAAGGAATTCCCTATTTTGCTGAGGGCCAACTTTACTGCCTCAGGTGTTTCCTCCCAGTCTTGGTGTGGGACCCAATCCTCTAGGAGGCAATTCATCTCAGACCACATGTCCACTGAGGGGACAGTAGAATGTCTTCCCATCCATAAGTGCAGCCTGTTGAAGCACTCCTCCATGAGGACAGCCTATTCTGTTCTTCTGTCTACAATGAATCCTGCCAACTATGCCAATTGTCTTGCCAATGGGTTTCAGCCCCAGACAAGTTCACTGTGGATTCAGTGAGACTGAGAAAATGACAATGGAAACATTCTTGGGGTGAAAGGATTTATAACAAACTTTATTCCCACAGTGGCAGGTCAATCACTAGAATCCCATCCACTCAGAACAAGTCTGTGTGCAGCAAGCTGGTCTCTGCCTCTAGGTGCCTCTGCCCCCTGCACCCATCTCAGTCTCTGTCCTTGGTGCTGCCACCACTCCAGGCTCTGCTCTCCTGCATCCCTGCCACTGTTCTGCTATTGCACTGTGTCGCCCAGAGCTGAACTCTTTATATAGAGTTAATAACAACATATTGCCCACACATGTGTAGTGAGCAAGCCAACTAGGGCCAGGTGAGAATCCTGGCCACAGGAACTCTCATTTTATCCACAGGACTAAATTTGTTTTTCTCAAATTGTTCTTTTCAAAGGCAGTTTGGAATTGACTGCAGCCCATCCAGAAGGTTTTGATGAAAGGAGAAGGAAAGACTGTTCCTAGCCTAGGACCCCTTCCCTCCCCCAGCCCAATGTGGTCAGTCTCGGTGGGTCTTTTCCTGCAGGAGCCTGAGTCCATGTGTGGATAGCACTTGGCTCCACAGAGAAAGCTGAGTGAGGGGGAAGACATGTTAGAAAGATGCTTGCTTTGTTAAGTATTTTGTCAGGGTCTCTGCTCCTCACATGGTCTGTGCTCTCATTCTTGTTCCCTTTTGGCTGATGGGGAAAGTGTTTTGCCTAAGTGCTTTTGGGGATGATTCAGTGTTGGTGACATCGTGAGTACTGTTTGCAGAAAGAGCTGGCACTCTAGAGATGGGCAGACTGAGGTTCTGGTCCTCGCTGTGACATCTACTATCTCTGTGACTTCTGACAAATCTCTTAGTGTCTCATAGCTGCAATTTCTCATTTACAAAATGGGCATGCCAAAATGTGCCTACCTCCCAGAGGGGTGGCACTAATCAAATGTGATGATATGCATGACAGAAACTTGTACACTGTAAAGGGTGACAAGGATATGAGTTGTTATTATTAGTGCTTCCTTTAATTGCCCTGTTCTCTACAAGCAGACCTCAATTTTAGTAGCACCTGTGTGCTGTCATCACCTGGCTGTTGATTTTACTTGCGGGCGTTACTCATAAGCCTGTCACTGGTAATTGTACACTAGCTTCTCTTGTGGTGGAGATGACATATGCCCAGTGCCAGACTGGTTTCAGGGTTCTGGTAATGCTGAAACTCTGGACTCATGAAAACAGGGAATCCTAATGGTGTTCAGAAGTGGTGTTTCTCACTGTATCAATTTGTAAGTCACAATAATTATAGGAAGATTTTTGGAGCCATGAGCTGTTGTTTGGTGAGGCAGTTCCTCTGATAGTTGATAAAACACTTCTAGAAACCAAGAGAATTAGAGGTTGGCCAGCATGGAATGAATGCTATAAATTAAGATTACCTGAAGGGAATATGAAAGATAAGGGATTAAGCTGAGTAAGGAGATAACAAGGGAAAATATCCAAGGAGCCTGGAAAAGTTAACCGACTTCCAGGAGCAGATTTCTGAGTGCTGTTAGAAAAATCCCTCTGATGGAAGCAAAATTCCACTAGTAAATTCATATAAAGAATATGGTTTTCCTACTTTTGTATATAGGCTCACTGTAATGATGTTTGACTGGACTGGACTGAAATATCACAAGAAAAGGAGAGGAAAGACATGTCGTGGTCAGTTGTGGACAGATTCAAATGGGCTCAAACCTGTTCTGTGGGTCACAGAAAACATTTTCAAAACATCTTGCCTTTCAGGTCTTGATCATAGACAGAAATAGAAATAGTGGTGCTTCTTAGAGAAAACTTCATTTTCCCAATCTTTCACAACTGAGATATGGAGAAAATGAGTGTCTGGGTCCAGACCCTTGGCACCAAGTGACTGGGAGTAAATGCAACACTGCAGGGACCCAGAACTTTGCCTGCCACTGAGCATATTACCGGAGAAATACAGAACAGACCCAGCAGGCTTCTGCAAACAACACATCCCTTTAAGTTAATTGGTGTTATATAGAAGCTGAAATGCTCCACTTATTTACAAAGCTACAGATTTATGTAAAGCAAAACCAATTACACTTAATGCCTAAACTATTCCAGGTGCTCAATGATAATGTTGCTAGGCAGTAGAGATGAAACTGCTGTGTGAATGCGTCCTGTTCCGAATGGAAGCGTGTGTAGTTACTGCAATTTAGCTAATCACGAGTGTCAACCCCAGTGTGAGAATTCTGAGCTCTTTTGGTGTTTGCTTTGGGTCAGCCTTATAATTCTGTAGATCTCTTTTCATCTCTAAGAACAAGTGAAAGCATAATGAGCACTTTTTTCTATTATGATGTGGAAATTAAGGTGATGAAGGCAAATTTGGGAGGAAAAAAAACAACAAAATAAGGCGGATTCTTTTTCTAATGGTGAGAGAGAGACTGTTAGAGTGAGGTATTTAAAGGCTTCTTGATCTTTGGGGTGTTCATTAAACCTAAACTGCAAACTTGGCATTTAACCTTTTGTGGCAAAGAAAGCTTCTACGGCATATCAGAGGTCAGCCTTGCTGTTTTGTCTAAGAATACTAAAAAATGAAGGACTCAAAAAAGTCACAGGGCAAAAATTTATGTCTGTAAGATCTAGTTTTTTACTTATCCTCAGAACAAACACAAAAACAATTGAAAATCTGTATCTCTTCATTTCTTTCACCTATTCCTCCCAGTCATGGGGATGAAAGTATAGCATAGGGAACATAGTCAATAATATTTAATATCTTCCTATGGTGACAGATGGTATCTACACTTATGGTGAGCATTTAGTAATGTATATAATTGTTGAATCACTATGTTGTACACCTGAAACCAATATAATATTGTATATCAACTCTACTTCAATAAAAAAAAAGGAAGGGGGGAAAGAAACCCAAGCAAACAAAAAATAGTTTGAAGAAGAGAAACACCTGGTGCTTGACAGCTGCTCTTTTGCAATTAAAAATGCATATCATATCTAATCAAGATGAATAAATCTTTTATTGTACTGATTTAAAATATTTTAGGTATACACAAGGGAGGTGCTTAATTGAAGAATCATTTGCAGTCAGCTGGTAAACCCATCTATCTTATCCAACATGAACTGTCCTGGAAAGCAGTGGTACTCAAACTTTAGGGAGTATTTCTTGCCTGAGGGTTTTGGCCCCAGGCAAGTTCACTATGGATTCAGTGAGACTGAGAAATGACAACAGAATGTTCTTGGGATAAAAGGGTTTATACTCAGCTTTATTCTCTTGGTGGTAGGTCAAGCACTAGAATCACGTCTCCAGCCAGCAGTCTGCAGGTCCATAAGCTGCCTCTGTCTCTGCCCAGGGCAGTAGGCCAATTACAACATCAAGTAGTTTAGGGTCAGGTGAGGATCCTGGCCATAGGAACTTCTGTTTTCCCCACAGAGCATAAGAATGATTTGTATGGGTTTGTAAAAACCACTGATTGCTGGAAAAGTACTTGGGGTTAGGCAGACTCTGGTAGGGGCCAGAAGGATTCTTTAGAAGCCAGTAGTCCTCAAGCAGATTTTGACAAACACTGCTACAAAGGTAAGGGATGTCACTTTTGACACTGGTTTATTTGTTTTTCATTAAATGAGTTTCCATATTTCTGAATTGGTAACAGTGGAGACCAAAAGATGTCATTTGGGTTAGGGAATCCCTGTAATCATCTCTACTTGATTTGATCACTTATCCTCCTCTCAACACTTATTTGACCTTTCTAATTTTCTTTCTTTCCTTTAATCTCAGTAACTCCACTATTTACATTTTTTATAACTTCTTCAGTGTATGAATATTCTTTCTTTGTTCGGGACCTCTATTTTAGTTAACGTTGCTTTTCAACTGAGAGAAAACTTTCTTAATCAATTCATATCTTGACAGTGTAATATCAAGGTCAAATGTAGTAAAATCATATAGGAACTTATAATTTACTCAAACAGGAGACAGCTTATGATCACAAGGCCTAGCATGTAATAAGTGGTCAATAAATGTATGGAAAGGAAGCATATTAACATATTATTATTTTGATTCTAATGGCACATTGAAACTAAAATATATCTTTTATGCTACTTTTAATGGTTGAAACATTGTACAAAGTGTAAAATGTTGTGATATCTAGGAAATTGTCATTTTGTGTCAGAGTAATCATAGACTTTGCAATTATTAATTCTAACGCATAACATTAGATGCAAAAGCATAATAGTTTAGGAGTCATAATTAGTCTTTGTAAATAAAATACACAGATAATATTCATAAAGGCATTCCCATACATATTAGCTCTTAAACTAAAATGCTTAAAGTGTTCAGCCGAAGAGAACAATGAGTACTTTGCTCATAAGACAGGTTGAGTCAAATATAGTTTCATAGGGCTGTCTCCCAAAGATCAATACTTGAAGAAAATTCCTGTGTACTGCCATAAAATTTCAGAGACTTTTCATGGAGGAGAAGTGTTTCTTCAAGATTACTTCCACTGATGTTCTGGGCATTAAAATGATTTAGATTACAATATCTAAAAAAAAAGGAAAGAAAGCTTTTTTTTAGGACCAGATGTAGATGACTTGATAAATCATTTGCTTTCCTCCTGTGCTTGTCTACCTTTTATTATGGACCCATAGATACTGACACAACATGTGATGATTATTTAGAGCACCTCTCACCAGAACAGTCTTTATAAAATGACAAAAGGAGTTTTGGTTCTGATTAAGGGGTCTCATCAGGACCTTTAGATGGCGATCTTTTACAACCTGCAGTGAGTGATGGTGCGAGAGACTGGCAAGTCTGAAACCCCATCAACCTCATAGATTTCATGGAGGCCAGGAAAGGTCTGTCAGGCACACTGGGTGTTTGTAAATTTGTAGTCGAGGCTGTGTGGAAACAGTGTTGTCAAAGAAGAAGATCATGAATATATTTTTAGAATGTGTACCTTCCACCCCTGTCCCAAGAAAAACCTGTTTTCTGAGGAGTCTTCTTAAGTGCCAAGCGTTATACAAGGGCACTGTCCTCACCCTAACTTACTGAATTCTCACTACAGTCCTGGAAGGGTGGATTCATGCCCCTGACAGATAGGGAAACTGAGGCTCTAAAAGGTTAAATAACTTGCTAAGTGTTCATAGGAATAGGAGCTGACAGAGCCTGGGTTTGGAATCAGAACTCTCTTACTCTGAATCTTGGTTTTCTCTATGGCCAGCTGCCCCTAAAGACCAATTGTTTTCTTAAACCCTTTTGAGTGAGCTCCAGGCGGATGGAAATTTCAGACTGCTTTATTCACGGCTATATTCCGAGTGCCCTGACAGTGCCTGGTACGTAGCAGATGTCTAATAAATATTTATTGAATGAACAAATGAACATGGGCTATAAATGCAGTTTTATCAAATACACACAATTCTCTGGGTCAAATATCTAATTTTGATTTGTGAAGGTTTCCAAAATTAATTTTACCTTCTTCTCCCTCCCAATATATTGCTAAAAAATAACTAAGAGAAGAATATGCTTGTGTAACTGGTATTTTGTCTCTGATTTATGTCACCTTCAATAAATATTATAGGTCCTGCACAAAAGATTACTGATATAATTGACAAAATGCGTTTGGTGTTATTGGCTGTATTTCTACTGTTGGGTTTTACAACACTGGGGGGATGGTGGTATTGTTATAAAAACAAACAGTCTTCCTCCCTCCCTCCCAGGAACATCTGTAATATCTTTTTATTTTAGCAACCAATGGGCAGTACATATTTACATTCAGCATTATAGACATGTTTATACAATGCTTTTCAGCGAGGCAGTGACATGTCATCTGCCTACTTCCTTCGCCCCCAACCTGGGCAGCCTCAGGTATGACATGTCACCACTGTCCTACTTGAGACTTGATTGAAGAGGACTCTGACAGAGACAGAGGCCAGGGGCTTGGGTTTGTTTTGTTTTTTGGTATAAATGAAAGGTAAGTCTGTACTCACATGCATGAGTAATTCTTAACTGTACTCAGGTAGTAGCCCAGTGACCCTGACAGGTTAGTTAGATTCTAGGACTTAACATCTGATGGCACCACACTAATATGAACTGGCAGCGGGTTGCCCTTGGGTGCTAACACGGACCTACTGTCCCCTGTCTATTGGTGAGAATGCTGTTTCATAATTAATCCACTGTCCTCAAAATCTTGGGGACAAGAGTAACTTGAGACTGTCCTGTTCTTTGTTAGATTGATTTGCCACCATTATCTGGCTCCAAATGATTATGACTTTGTTAAAAAGTGGATTGTGATTGGATGTGTGTTGTGATCAAACATTAACTCATAAATAATATGTTTCAATAATACTGTCCCTGGGACACCTGTATTTTCTCTTGTTTCTTTGCATCCTTAGCGTTTGTTAATGTTTGACAATAACAATTAGTCTAGATATAAATCTGAATCATGTGCTCCTCGCTGCAGACACTGATTATCCTGCCTTAAAGCCCATACATTTTCTTGCCCTGCTCTTCTGGTTTGGCCGGTCCCATCCCTGACAAACAACACATACGCAAGGCAGCTCACGCCTTTGTGCTCATGTAGGTGGTTTGGGATACTTCAGCTCTGCAGGCAAATTTTCCAGACTCTCCTTTCTTCTTCTAATGTAACACCTATTCTTTTCCTGTGATGTGGATGATCAACTGATGATTGTGGGTACAGTTACTTTAACTGAAGGGACTGGTTTCCTACCTACCCACCAGAGTTAAGGGACTGTTAGAATGTGGGTAGAGGGCTCCCCAATGGCACTTAGAAGAGCACAGTAAAGGAGAAAGTGTGTGGGCTTTACAGAGAAACAAACTTGGATTTGAATCCTAGGTTTGTGAACATAGTCAATTCATTTACCTAGGTAATTGCTTGAGTTTTCTTATTTGTAAAGTAGAGTGATAAGCTCTATGTAACAGGGAAGTGGTACAGATTAAATGAGGTTATTTGTGTCTAAGACACAGGGTACTCAACACATGGTAAATTAACTTCTTCCCTTCATCTTCACTCTTTATTTTTTTTCCTTTCTTCAAAGAGTAAGGACGAAAAGAGAAAAGAAAATATACTGGAAATGAGAGAATTTGGTAATAATCAGATTTATCACTAAATAAACCCTAAATGAT
Source organism: Manis javanica (assembly GCF_040802235.1). Taxonomy (NCBI): domain Eukaryota; kingdom Metazoa; phylum Chordata; class Mammalia; order Pholidota; family Manidae; genus Manis; species Manis javanica. The sequence continues at coordinate 17,766,069 of NC_133170.1, read as the reverse complement.
CATTTAGCCCCTTCTCGTCTTTGGCTTCTCCAGTCTCTGGTGCTTTCTGTATTTTTATTCTTGCCTCCTTCTCTGCACTCCACTCCACCATGTCTCACTTCCTTATAGTCACTCACTTGCTCAAGGAAGACTCTCACTTAAATATTTTAATATGAGCACTAGATGCTAGCTCTATATAGACTAGTACTCTGTTTTCTTCAATTCTGTTTTCTCCAGTGCCTGGAACCATGCTTAGTATGTTGGTTGAATGAGTGGGTGGATGAATACATGAGCGAACAAATCCCTGAGCTAATAATAGACTGTGGTTCCAGTGCTACCTGGAGTCAGTCCATAATCGTGGTGATCTTGGCCACACCTCAGCAAGTCTAGAAGAATAAAAAGGAGGAAGAAGGGAGCATATGGCAAAGTATGAGGCCATTATTATTACTATGGCTCACATTTTTGAGCATTTACTCATCCTCTCGACAACTTTATGGTACAATTACCATTTTTACTGTTTCCATTTTACAAATGAAGAACTGAGGCTTAGCAAGATTAAACAGCTCACTGAAGTTGGACAGCGAAGGTGGAGAACTGGATACACCTGGGCTGACTCTGGAGCTCACCTTTCAAACTACTTCATGAAAGACAAGGATCAGATCTTATAGGGGGAGGAAAAGTCAGCACTGAGAAACAGCACAGGGTGATGAGAATTGCACCTTCTATATGTTCAGAGGCGAGGGACGGAGGGGAAAGAGGCCTCGCCATCAGCTTCGGTTTTGTTGCTGACTCTGTTTTGCTACAAAGGTGAGGGCTTCCCTGTCGGCTTCTCTGCAAGACTCTCTGACACTCTTATTTAATTTTCAATCTAAGAATAAAATAGGCATTTCAGGGAAACTATACATTGTGAAGGATCAATTTGATAGCTTCTATACCTTGGAAGGTAAGAAATTAAAAAATTCAGAGAGCCATTAAGACTTGATTTTGTCCTTGGCTCAGCCTTGAGTGGGACTTAAGTGTCTCCTACTGGACATAAACTCTGCAAGAGGAGGGACGTAAGTGGCGCTAAATATTCATTAAGTTACTGACTTTGTGTCCTTCTCATTTACTGTGGTACCTATCACATGAGTAAGGTTCTAAAAGATTTATTAAATGAATAAAGGAATGATTTAGGCAAAGGAGAAGTGACAATGAATGGGATAAAATATGACTACATGGGTAAGTGGATGGAGGGAAGTGAAAAAAAGGAAGATCTGTGTAGTTTCCACAGTGTGGCAGACATTGTGCTTATCCCTTTATCAAAATTCATCTCCCTGAAGCCCACAAGAGGTTGGTATTATTGTCTTTATTTCATGTGTGTGGAAACAGGCTCAGAGAGGTTAGACAACTTGCTCAAAAGCACACAGCTATCCAAGAATATATCAGTGAGAGAGTAAGCTGGGCTGGTAATGGATGGATGGTAGAGGATACAAATTAAGCCACTGAATGGTCTCAGATGACTGACTAAATGATTTTGCAAAGTTTGTTATTGACCTTGAAATGGTCATTGCTGATTTAAAGGCCTGAATGGGATCCAAATCTTAAGCATCATTAGATTTCTAGCTATTTGTTTAATGATATTTGCTTTTAATGATAATGACTCATCCATTCTTATTATCAATATGGTTATTTGTAATTCTAAAGTGGCATTTTACAGTGGAGAAAAAAATGTCTTGTTTTAGAACATGTTTCAGAATTGAGGCAAGCACTGTTTTATTAAAAGGATCAATGGAAAAAGTGGAGTCTAAATTGAAATTTCTTGCTCTGAATCATCTGTTAAATTTCTGTAATATGCTAATTTGTCCAGTCATGGCATACAAGATTCCCGTTGGCTCAGGGGTGGTTCCCAGATCAATATTTCATGGGCTCAGAAATCATTCATCTTACCACACACTTACGTACCTTTGTGAAATACTCCAGAATCCCAGGGCGTTCAAAAACGTTAACGATGCCAAGAAGAAGAAGAAGCTCTCTAAATTGCCTTTGTTCAATGTGTTTGGAAACCAATTGCCTATTTGGAACAAATGTAATTGTTATTCAACTGCAGAATTGTAAGTTTCTGTGAATATTTTATCATTCCACAATTCCTAGAGCTTTATTCGCTTCAGTAATATCTACAGAGTAAAAAAGCTCATCTGAAAATCTCATTGTCAAAATTTAATTCTGTAATTAAGAGTAAAATGACAAGCAAAGTACCCCAAATATTTTGAAGGTCAAAGAAACCTTAATTTGTATAACACAATAGAGATGTCAGAAGAACTGGGCTGTAAAATAACCCTGTTATGCCATCAATCTGTAGGAATCTTGCTATCTTGTTTATCCTAATGTTTGTAGTATCTTGAAGAGTACCTGGCATGGGAGGATTGTTCAGTAAATATGCACTGAATGAAAAGTATTTGCCAAATCTGTTGCACATGCTAATTGTAAGGTCAGTGAGATAATATATGTAGATGACAGATGTCATTATTTTGCCAACTTACATAAAGCCAGTGCTACCTTATTATATATATATATATATATATATATATATATATATATATATATATATATATATATATATATATCACAGACCCTGTTGGAGAAATTACTTGAAACCTGGTTGACATGAAGATATTCTTTTGACTTGATAAGTAAATCCTTCAATTTATTACTTCAAAATAGGATATACCCACTCCTTTATGATAGTACACTGGTATATTCAAAATTATTACATGAATATATATGAAACCATTAATGATTCAAGGTGATTGCTTTTACTTTGCTTCTAAGTTTTGACTTTTGCTTTGGATGTTTGCTGTAATACTCAGTCTCTTTCTATACAAAATCTGTGTATCTTTATCTGTATCATCTCTATCTATCTATATATATATCACCTGCATCTCTACACACATACCCAATTTTCCTTCAATGGGTTTTGAGATGTTATTATTTAATATATTATCAAAATATAATGTATTATATATGCAATACTTTTTTATGCAACATATTAAAACAGCAATAGGATCTTAGTATTAAATATATCACAGATATATAGTATTAAGGAATGTTTAAAAGATTGTTGAAAGGGCAAAATTTATCTTCACAGAGAACTTAAATTCAGTTGCAGTTCTAAATGGGCAGAATATTTCCAGAAAATGTTATGCATTATAAGAATGGAAATTGATTATATTTGAGCAGTCAGATGCTAAAGTTTTGGCATTTTGTTGCTTTTTTATAGGGGCAGCAACTACAGTGGGTTGTGGAGACAGGTGTGGGGCCAGAGCAGTCAGTCACATGCCAGTGCACTTGATCTTCAGGCCATCTTTGGAACAGGGGCTGTGGGTTGCTTCCTGAACTAAACAATTGTTCTTGGCCTCCCCCTTGACAGTGCACACTTTTAAATGGGATTTGAATTAAATGCTCAGTTCAGGGTTGATAGTCAGCAAGTGCGTAAGTATGATAGCAGTGATTAATAGTGCCACTTCCCATTTAAAGCTGTTTCTCTTCTGTCATTTAACAATGACTATTGTTATGTACAAGCCATGAAAATTAGCCTGTGTCCCGTATCGTCTTGGACTGATAAATGAAATCTTGTATTTAGTTTAAAGCTGTTTTGCAAGTTCTAGTTCCCCATGTTATTTATTTGTGTTCCATTATAATAGATATTTATGATTTATTGCTATATTGACATAATGCCTTCATCTGATATGTAGGAATAGTTTCACTGAATGTTTCCTGCTATGTCTGTCTATTGGATATTGTGTAACTCTTAATGTGTGTATGTGTGTTTCTAGAAACTAAGCATTTGATTGTACTTGGATGAGGGGGTTTGGGGTAGAAGTCCAGGTAAGATGAGATAGCAGCACACTTATTTTTTGGGAAGAACTAAGCCATTCTGATAAACCTATTCAAATAGTCCTATTTTCTTATTTCTCTTGAATTAATATCCCAAGCATATTTCTGTCCTTTTCATTTCACATCAGTATTTTGCATGTCATGCAGTTATACCATTTTATCACTGTGTTTCTCTGGCTAGAGTGAGAGGGTTTGCACAGCTTAGGCAAATCTCAGAATTAACATGACGTTAATTCTTCTTGGATCATACATTTTGCTTCAAAATAAGTAATTGAAAAGACTATATATTATAACAAAGTCAGGTGAGGGAGAAGAATATAAATTTTGTAAGACCTTTAAAGGTAAAACATAATATTTCTATGAAGTCGTGCAATTACAGCAAATACCAGCCCAGTGGGAGCAGCAGCAGGTCCCCAGCATGCCAGTGTGCTTGGGTCTGTCCCTGGGGATACTGTGGTGGGCATGAATGAGAAGACCTGTGACTTGGTATTATGGGCTTGTGGGGTGACAGAAGGATATCCTGCTAGAAAGGCTGGAGAGGAAGTGGAAATTTATGAGGAACACAGAACATTTTGTAAGTGGCATTATTTAAAAAATACAATGAAAGATTGCCATAGCACCCATTCCAACTCCTGATAAAGCTCCTATATTCCTTCTGAAACATCATTTTTAGCATTCAGCTTTCTTCCTAGAGCTGATCTTCGTTCTAACCCCATGATTTTGCCTTACTAGGTATAATGTAACATTCTTTGTAGCTCATTTACATGGTGCGCTTGGTGGTAAAGAGAGCCTTTAGCTGAACCGATAGTGTGGGGTGGACACCAGCAGCAAGCTGGGCAGAGAAGCTTCATGAAACCTACACTTTGCCTTATTCCTAGAGAGATTTTCTGTCTATGTAAAGAGATGGCATTAGATATAAAAAGATAGAGAAAGTGGGTGGACCCTGGAGGCAGCCTTTTGGAGTCAAGTGTCTCTCTATTCGTTAATAGTTTTATTTAGGGGCATTAGTCCAGCTGGACCACTTCAGCCTCAGTTTCTCCTTTCTAAAATGACAACAATACCTCTCTCACTGAGCTGTTAATGCAAAGTAAAAGAGAAAATAGGTGTCAAGGGTTGGACACAGGAGGCACCCCACAAACTTTAGATTATTACCTTCCTTCCCCACTTTAGAAGTCGCTCATACAAAATCCTGTAGGCCAATAGCCTGAGCTTCATCTTGGGGCCCATTTCCTGTCAGTTCTTCACGTTCTGTGTGCCTTTTTTTTTTTTTATCATTATCCCAGGACTGGTTGTAAAATGTTCCATTTAACATTGTCAGTTGACTCAGCTCTTAGGTACTATAACTTTATTTTAGTAGCTTATAAACTTTTATTGTCGTAATTCACATTTGTGCCATTTTTCATCTGACATTTCTAGTAGCTGATTGAAATTGGAAGCATCCTTGCAGAAGGAGACAAACAGAAGACTTCGGGCTTAGAATGGGGCTAACTAAACTTCTCCATATCTTAGCATGGGCAGAAAGAAACGTTAACATGACGAAAAAATGTGCCCCATACAGAGTCTGGGAGGTTAGTAAGTGCCATTTTTTAATGCTCACAAGAACCTTAGTTAAATACCTTAATAGTATAACCAAATAGTTAGTAATGAGTTAACATTACTTAAATATTACCATTGCCTAAACGTAGTATCTTCTTAAGACCCCTCAGCTAGTAGAATACTCATAGAATATTCGACATCATTTGGAAGTCCCCAGATATTTTGTATCTAGCTAGATTCATTTGTTTGCTTGAAAATCACTTGTTAAGAATTTTCATGCACCAAGAAATGGGAATTAAAAGTTGCTTAAGAAAAAGAGCTCACAGATTAACAGGGGAACCATGCAAACAGTTAATTGCTCTGGAGTACTCAATCTTATGGATACTAAATAAAATGTTCCTATGTATCTTAAATTCTCATGGTCATTTTAGAGACAAAATGGCTATGAAATTATCTAGATTAGCTCTTCTATTTACAGATTAAAGAGTGAAAGACAGAGGCAAAGTGAAGCATTGCTCAGGGACAGCTTCATCTTCTTGCTCTTAAAACAATTACAGAGAGATAGAACCCCACTGGATGCGAATAGAATTACCACTTTTATAACAATCCTTAACATCTTAACAGTTTGAAAATGCCTGGACAGCCATCTTTGAAATGCTTATCCCAAATATACCTTCTTAAATATCAAAGACATTTCCACCTAAATCCTGGGATTGACCTTCAAGCTATTGTGAGACTCTTGGAATCATTTCCACTAAGTTTAAGTCTTTTGAAACTGGACTGAGAAATCTGTAGGGTGACCCACATACACTGTGATGCTAAAGCAGTTGAAAGTTACTAACGTGAGAGAGGAACATACCTCATTACTGTCCCAGATTGTGCCTTGTATCGTTCAGACCCCACATTTCATGTACTGCCCTTGTGTCTTGAGTCTCACAGGGCCCAAAAGGCCTGACCATGTGTCCCCTTGCTATGGCCAGATGCTACCCATTGGGAAAGTATCCCCATCTGGCTAGTTCCCCTATTAGCTGGACCAGCTGCACCCTGCCAGGTCTTCAATCCAACAGCTTCGCTTCCCTACAATCATCAACATTATTCAAGCAAGCAGTCACATCCTCCTGCAGGAGCCAGGGGTCACCTCGCCTCTTGGTTACTACAAAAATGAGCTTCACAGACACTGCTTGTTCTCTGCATTCCCAGGCACGGCCCCATATGGCCCTGCATGCCATGTCCTCCTCCCCGGGCTGTGAGTACATGTGAATAATAAACTTCTGTCAGTCCCACCTGTCATGTTTTCAGCCATCTTCCACTATTGAGTTCCTACTCCCCACCTCACCTTCGGGGTGAAGAGGAGGTGATCAGAACATGCCCCCCACCACAGAAGTCAAGGTTGGTTCTAAATAGAATTCTAGTAGCTGCTATTGCTCTGATGCATAATTACTGTTTTGGGGAAGAGAAGGAGCCTCTCCATACACCCTTCTAACCAGTACCTGCCACCAAGTACCAGTGCTTCTAAACTGCATCAGGGAGTGCAATTCCCATAAACCACAAGACATGAGTAACAGGAGCAATGCCAGTCCATGTGCACCACATCCAGGAAGTGCAGTCCCTGGACATAAAGCATTAGAAATGAATGGGAACTCTGGGGAGCACGCGGTAGTCTTGTATCCTTGACACTGAAGTTTATAATCACCCCATCTGACCAGGGTGTTGGAGCACTGGAAAAATGGTACAAATAAAGTTCTCTCTGCAGCCCAGCCATTAGTTTATCTCAGTAACTTGGGTATTAATGGGGAATTTTGACAAAAGACTTTAGCAAAAATATGGAAAGTAACCAGGACTAAGGGAATCCACACATTCTCAGTGGGTAAATGCTACCTCTCAGTAAATCTCTTTTTTTAAGGATGACTAAGTAGAAAAAAAACGCCATTATAGGGGAAAGGTGACTATAATACAGATTATAACTGTGATACAGAAAATACCCCTGATGACAAAACACAAAAGACAAAGTTTGAAGTAGTAGTAATAATAATAATAATGATAATAATAATAATAATAAAAAGAATGAAGAATTCATAAGGTAAAGATAAAATGAAGTAGTGTGGAAAATAATGTTAGGCAAAGTTGAATTCAAAAGAAAAACCATGTCAAAAAACACTGAAGGTCTTTTTACATTGAGAAAAAAATCACAATCCAAATTGAAGATATGTCAATAAATATCCCTTAAGCAATGATAACATAACAAAATCCTGAGATAAAAACAGGTAAGCATAGTGAGTATATCACTATCACTCAAGACCTTGGAAGTCCTAGGTCCTGATAAAGATGCAAAGCATAGAAGTTAGTATTGGAAATAAGGATAAAATTATTGCATTTAAGATTAGGTGATTTTGCTGTGCCCTTAAAAAGATCAACTAAAGTACTCTCATAAATTTACTAAGAAAGTTTAAGAAACTGATGCAAGATGAAGACATGAATTCTAAAAGATAATTATAAAAGATTAATAATCTCCCTATATAATTGTGATTACTTCAGGGAGATATAATAAGGGGAAAGGATTCAGTTCATAATATCAACAAGAAAGCATAAAAAGCCTACAATAACTCCAATAAGAAATGTTCGGGATGTCCATGAAGAAAGGAAAATCTGACTGAACTGAACTTTTAGACCTTGAATAAATGAGGAAGTCATGTTACATACTTGGAGCACTAAGTACTTTAAAAGCTTTATTTCTTTTCTAAAATTAACAAGTTTTACTTATTAAAATAAAAATAGGATTTAGGGAAAACTGATAAAATGAGTCTAAAATTCATCTGGATAGATAAGTGATAGGAAGTAAGATTTTTATAAGTAAAAAATAATCATAAGTATGATAAGTAAGATGTACCATAAATTATAATAATTAAAAATACAATGATACTAGGGGATGGTAGTGTAGCATGGAGAAGACACACAGTGACTCTATAGCATCTTACTATGCTGATGGACGGTGCCTGCAATGGGGTGTAGCGGGGACTTGATAATATGGGTGAATATTGAAATCACAATGTTGCTCATGTGAAACCTTCATAAGACTGTATATCAATGATACCTTAATAAAAAAATACAGTGATACTAAGTTAAAATCAAGAGGCAGCTGAAAGGAGCAAGACAGAAAGAAAGCCCTGACACAGTCCCATGCTCGCTTAAGGGCTGAGACTACATTAAAGTATGTATCACTAACTGATTAGTTTAATCCCACTTATCCTACAGTTGTGGAATATTTATGGTTTAACCAACTTTTCACAACATATATCATGTTATGGTGTGAGACTTGGTTATTTGGAGTGAATGTTTTCTTGACATAAAAATAATGTTCCCATGCATGAGAAAACTGTATTCAAAATAGTAAAAAAACTACTGAAATGTTCACAACTATAAATGCAATGAGATGAATCACAATGAATAAGTTTGATAGATTTGATTCTGTATATTAATAAAGTCTGTAAAATAGACATCTATAAAATTAAGTGCTGAGTTAAAACTGGGAAAATATCAGCAATAAATTTGGCTAAGTGATATTATCCTTAAAGTTTAAAGAACATAAATCAATAAGAAAAAAACACAAAGACACCAAAAGAAAAATGAGCAAAGAATATGATTAAAAATTTCATGAATGAGAAAAGATAAAAATGTTTACATTAAAAAGTGCAGTTTCCCATTCTAAAAAATACAATTTAAAGTAACAGTAGAACATAGTTTTTACCGATCAGATTGACAAAGATCAAAATATCATTATGCTCAGGGTTGAAATTAATACATTGAGACAAATATTATACTATAACAGTGGTGGCATAATGGATGCAGCATTTTAGAAGATAATTTGGCTGTATTTCTCAACAGTCTTTAAAGTATGTATACTCATTGAAAGAGTAATCCTATTTCCAGGATTCTAGGAGGAGACAATAAATGGTACACCTAAAGATTATACAAAACAATGCTCACGTTAGTAATAATTTTAGCATTGAAAAACTGGAAGCAACCTAAATATTCCTTAAGAAGGGAAAGACAAATTAGGTATACATCCATGCAATGAAATATACCAAATAATTCTTGAAGGTGAGCTTCCTTTTTTTTGGAGAAGCATTTTAAATGACATGGAAATAAGTTCACAGTATTTTTAAGGGAAAAAAGGAAGTGGATACCTGATACAAATTTGTTCATAGAACACTCAGAAGGGTTTGTTCAGACCCTAATTTTGTTTAGAATCTGTAACATATAAAATTAATACCTACACACACACATGCACACAAATAGAAAAATATTGGAAGAAAAATTACCCAAGTAATAATTGCCATCATCTTTTCCAGCTATTTTACCCCTCCATTTTAGTTTGGATTTATTTCATCATATATTACCTTTACACCAAAAAAATGATATTTTAAAACCACTTTATCAAACATACTTTTGGAAAACTTTGACTTCTAAAAATCATTTTTAATCTATTATGAAACAACAGAAAGGGGTGGTTTTCTATTGCTATCAACTCTTCAGCAATTGAAATACTGGATAACAGCCTCCATACTGTAACTTGGAAATTACATGCTATTTATAAAACCATCCTGAGATATTATTTTAGAAATCATAATATCCAAGCGACCATAGCCAGTCGATTCTGAACCATGAGATTCACTCATGTCAGTGGTATGTCACTGTACGCCCAACTGAAATCCTAGATTTACCAAATACCTAAAGTACACATGGCATTAAGTGCTGTGGCATATTGCTTTTGATTACAGGCAAATTTCTGCAATGTCTTTTTGGAGGAAGATGAAGTATTTCCCCTTTTTTTACTAGCTACTATTTCATTTTGAATGCAATGAAACTTTGAAAATCTTAAAATGTGCCTTTTGGTATCTCCTCAAATGATAGTTGGGCACAGTGAGCAATTATTTCCTTCAGACTTTGTTAGATTTTTTTTAAAGTTATTTTTTGTGATGCTGGTGATATAGCAAATATCCAAAATTCTTGAGACAAAACAGAAATGGGTTTTATACCTTTATATTAGGCACATGTATTGCTTCACTATGTGCTTTTTACTTGAGAGCAAAGAAGTATGCAGTGAAAAAGATGCAACAGTCGTCCTCCAGGGTGGGTGTTCTTCTGAGCCAGGAGAAATAAAGCCTGTGCAGTGACAAGAGATTTGGAATCCAGAATCCACCACTGCTATTTGATTTGGGCAATTTATATAACTTTCTCAGCTCATTTTCCTCTTATATGTAATGGGCTACAAATATCTACCCCCAAAGAATTGTTGTGAAGATTTAATGAAATAATATCTTTGTGAAATGCATATAGCAAAGTCTGCATATAACTGACACTTAATAAATGTTCATTTCTTCCCTTCCTCCTTTCAGTAACCTCATTTAAATGCTTCATTTGAGATTCATAGCTCTCCTACCTGAGTTAATTTTTAAAACACATTAATTTTCATGATACCTGAAGGAAATAATATCTAACAACTATATTCTAACTTCGGCTTCTCTGCCACTTTTTCATATTTATTTAATAAGTACTCAAATTATTATTACCCTCAATTTACAGATGAGGAAACAGAGGCACAGGGAGGCTGATCTGTTCACCCAAAGTCATGTAAAGGAGACAGAATAAATATTTGTTGATTGAATGGGTGAACTGAGATGGGTCCCTAGATCTGCACATGCTCAGATCTTTTAGAACAAGGTCTGCATCGAGACTTTAATTTGCATTTCCATTTCTTGGGAATTGTGGCTAAAAGTGCAGTTGGCTCACTGTTTCCAGGAAGGGACACTGTCTTTCAAAACTGTAGAGAAATTGCTCTGTATTGTTCGCCTGAACTGCAGAGAGAATGGGCATGGGTGATGTTTGGGATAGCAAGCTGTCTTAGAAGGGTGAGCTCATTCTCTTGAAGAGCACTGGGAGGTAAAAATCCATCATAAAAAATCTAGATAGTGTGTTCTCATGATGATTTCAATGAATTATCATGGAAATGAGTTTTAGAGGAGAGGTAATGCTTTGTGATAATAGCCCGATAATGCCATTAGCCATGAACTCTAATTGTAATAGCATTAGTCAAATGAATATATCTGATATTAATTTGAGTGTCAAATATTTCTATAAAGTTCTTCCTTAATTAAACATCAGCCTTGCCATTGTAAATTTAGTATCGAGTGCCAGTGCTTGCACATAGTAGGAACCCAACATGCATTTATGAACCAAATTTATAAATCAATCTCTGAAGTGGAGCTATTTAAAATAGTTGAACATTGAATATAAATAATATGATGACTAAAGCAGGAACTGATTTTGCCCAATATCTGCATTCCCTCATGTGCAACTCCAATTAGCTAATTATGTAGATGTGTTCATTTCAGAATTTGAGAGGAAATCCTTTATCATTTGTTTTTGGCCCATGTGGAGGAAAATAGCCTCTCAGATTTACCTTAAATTACTTTAATTCAAGAGCAGAATTTATGGCTTACTTCCTGTGTCTTATGGTCTTTAGACCATTTTAAAGTCATCCTGCCTGCACTGAGCACCTGAGGGTCACTGGGTAAAAATCATGTCCTGTGTGGCTGTGTCCCTCTTCACTATCACCAACATCAACTGGACCTTCAACACTGCCCGCAAACCACACTTCTCTTCCAAGTCATCTTTTCTTCCTCTCTCATTATCGAGTTCCTCTCTCCTGCTTCTTCCTAGTCCTCATTCTCACCTTACTCCCATCTGCTCTGATGAATGGTTCGCTGCATACTTCATAAAGAAATCGGGAGCCTTGAAAGGGAGGCTTCAGCACCTTTCCAATACTAGACGCATTTGCTTGCACCTGCCCCCATCCTCTCTTATTGTGGCAGAACTTAGAGGGACACAGGCAACCTTGGAATTTGTGGCTCCAGAAAGGGGAAGTCAGGAGGGGACTAGCGTCAAGGCTTCACAGTAAACAAGGAACCACAGTCCTGGACATCTAGAAAATTCAGCATGAGAAACAAGGGGCTACATCCTGGACATCTGGAGAATTCAGCTCAAAAAACCAAGGGGTCTTCCCAGCAACAAGCCCCTGCCAATCCTGTAAACTTCCTTCTTTTTGGCGTATAAACCCTAGACACTGCAGCTCTAAGGGCCTCCACTCTTTGAGCCCCTCCTGTTTAGAGGGAGTCTTTTTCTTTCCTTTTCACTTCTCATTAAAAATATCACTGGTTGCTCCAGGCTCTTGTCTGAGGGCGTCACTCTTCGTCGCCTCCAAGACACAATCTTGCGAAAAACAGCATCCCAGCCAGTAACACTTTTTCTGTTCTGTTTCACTGAAAGAAATATCTACTCCCTGAGAAGAAGTCCATCTCTGGTCTTCCTCTGGCATTTTTAACTTCTCTGTCTTTACTAGGTATTAGCGTCAGTTACATGTGCTCAAGTATCTTTGAAAAGAAAAAGGTATCTTGAACCCACATCTAAGCTTCTCAGATACAACACAGGATTCACAGTTAAATCTGATGAATTATTTTTTAGGATAAGACTGTCCTCAATACAGCACAGTTTTTTTTTTTTGGTGTGTAATGTGTGCCCATAATATTGCATGGGGCATACTTATTACCAATAAACATATTTGTTGTTTACCTGAAGTTCTGATGTAACCATGTATATTTTTATTTGCTAAATCTGGCAAACCACATCCCCATCCAGCCACTACTTTATCTTGTAGATCTTCAGTGCCAAGTTCTTCAAAAGGGTTGCTTAAATGTGATACTTTTATTTCTACATGATACCTTTATTTCTACACTTACTAGATATTCTTTATCCTACTCCAATCTGGTTTTCATTCACTTCTCACCAGTTATGTAACACTTGCTACAGTTATCAGTGATCACAATGATGCTAAATCTGTGCATACTTTGCATTCTTCATTCTACTTGATCTCACAGCAGCATTTTACACCATTAACCATTCCATTTCCTGCTTGAAAAAGATCCTCTCTTGTCTTTATATATATGTGCACACGTGTATGCACACATGTATGCATGTGCATACTTTTCTCCCATGTCTCTGGCTGCTACTTTTCTTCTTTGGCAGGCCATGTCTCCTTTATCTAACCTGTAATGTTGAAGCTTTTTAGATCTAGGTCTTGGGCTCCTTTTTCTCCTTATTCTTACTATTCACACTAGGTAATTTCATTCACTTCTTTGTATTCAAAAGCAATTTTTGTACCAAAGATTCATGTATTTATATATCTAACCCAGATCTTTTTTCTGAGCTCCAGATATTTCTATTTAGATGTCTCACAGGTACGTCAAACCGAATGTATAAAAACATGAATGCAAGTTTTTCAATCTATTTGTCTTCTAGTGCTCTCCATTTAGTATAGGGAATCATTGCCCGACTTGTTCTTGGCAGAATCTGGGCTGCTTCCTTGATGCCATTCCTCTCTCCTGTCACCTCCTGACTCTATCAAAACCATCACGAAGCACTATTGATTCTGTCTAAAATCACCCTTATATCCATTCATTTCTCTGTATCTGCCAACTTTCTAATTCAGCACTATTCTAGACCACCTGGGTTACTTCAGTCATACCTTTCCTACCTTCCCTGAACATTCTTTTTCTCTCCCAAATTATGCTGCATCCATAGTGATCTTACAACACAGAGATCATGCCACTTGCCTGATGCCTTTATGATTTCTTACTGTATTCAAGTTTAAAAAAAAATCCCTGCAAGTCAAAGGTCCCACATGATTTTGCTTTCCTCTAACTCCTCATCCTGACTGCATGTGATTCTCCCGTTCCAGAATATTTTCAGGTTACTGATCTTCTCTGAGTTCTCTGAGGCACCTGCTAATTCCGTACTTGTAGGTTTTGGTATATATGCTCTTTACCATAAATATTTCATCCCTAAGCTCACCAAGCCAAATACTGCTCATCCTCCTAGTGTCAATTTCAATACCACTTGGAGGCACTCTTAGTATGAACATGGATGGATGTGTATCTAACTGTAGACTTGTAAACTGGCCGTGCAAAGAAAGTCCCACCGATAACATGGTCCATAAGGCCCAGAAGAATCTTGGAACACTTCATTTCATCCCATCTGGACTAGAATTGAAGCTGAATAGGACAACTGAACTCAGCATTTATGGAACACATTCTTTTCTGCCAGAACATCACATCCATGATAATCTTAGTCCACTTGAACAACAGTGTGATCCCATTTAAATTGCAATTGCAACACCACCATCAATTATTTTTGTGCACCTTCATTTATCTGGTGCTTTATAATTATTTCCTCAGTTCTCATAGAAATCTTGGAAGTTATTAGAGACACCATTTTAGAGAAGGAGAAATTTAGACTTGGAAAAAAAGTTCAGTAATATGCTCAAGATCTCACAGCTTATTAAGGGCTGAGTTGAGTTTGAACTCAGGTTTGTCTGACACAAACAAAAGTTCACCCTTTTTTTTTTTTGAGTCCAAAAGTCCACCCTTTCTACCTCTTGTATGCTAATGGCAATGGATAATTGCTTTCTATGGTCTAAAGGGTATGTTGGAATCTGCCCTGATTCTGTTAGGAATGAAAGCCAGGGCTTCTGAGCAATGGCTTCGGTGGAGCCGAAGCTTGAGGGTGTAATAAGTTGTTTGGGATATGGAGCCCCATTGTCTGAGTAGGACTTTGCCTCACATTCTGACTGACGTCCAGCAGAAGGGTCTGCCTGTGGGAGCTACCCAGGATCTGAAAAGTCAGCCACAGGAACACTGGCACTAATCCAGGTGACAGACAAGTAGAGTGTGATGCGGCTAAAGGTGAATAATGGGGTAGCGGGCCATTTCTTTGGCCTCTTGGTCTAAAAATATGTTCTCTCAAAGACCCATATAAGTTGGATCCGAGGCATTGATCTGAATTTGAAGAAACACATGTCTAAGAAAATAGGCATGGGCCCATGAAATGGAGTTGAATGGATTTCCAGATGCATACACATTTCCTTCTTCCAAATTTACTGTAGTTGTTTGAAGAGTGGCTCTGTGATTCACAGCGGCCTGGCTGTCAGTGGTCCCAATGATCACTGATATTTAAATGAGAAATTTAAAAGATCACATTTTTAATTTGAAGTGATCTTCATGGGAATTAAACGGTTAAATTCTCTGCTCCTTTCTTGAATACTGAAGAGGAAGGACTAACAGAGACAACAAGATGTATACCTTGACTTCTTGACTCTGCCCAATTATCATTTTCCTCAGACATTTTGCTTTGGATCTTTCACTCACAGCACGTCCATAACTAAGATGTCACATTTTCACTGAATTCTATTTTGTTATTTTTGTCAGAGGGTAAGCTGGAACTCTTGAGTGTGAGAAAATTGATCTGGTTGCTAATGGGACATAGTTGACATAAGCAGTTTGACTGACTTCTTCACTTCCTTATATTATTAGCATTGCTACTTTTAGATAAACTATTCCTGAAATTAGTGTAGGAGGATGGGGTTTAGTCTTGTATCTTCTCTTTTAAAGCACTCACAGTTAGAGATCCCAGAAGGATCAGTTTTCTCACTTGTACTGAAAATGTCACTCTAACAGTTATCTGTCTGCACAGTCAAGTTTTGAGAAATCTTTTGAATTTACCGCATTCACACCATTCTTCATCATGGTGCTAAAAATGACTAATGCAGCTTGAAGACTGGGAGACTGTGATAGCTAATCATTCCTTTCCAATCACACACTAACACTCAGACACACACTCATATGCACACATTCTCAGCTGATGTGAATCCTTAAAGGTTTAAAATATCCTATATGCTAAATAGAATGTGGAGGCATGTAGGATAGTATGCATATAGTTAGAGTGTTGGTTTCACTTATGGTCAGCTCTGTCCAAAACATTGGTCTGTTTGTTTGACTCAATAGACTGATCATACGTGAGTCACAATAATATATGACTTAAACTTTGTATTTAAAATGATCTCTGGTGTTCAGTGTTTCAAATGCATGATTTAACTTTATCCTCTCATCATCTCTGAGAAAAGTGAAGTGCAAGCATTCCCTTTTTTCAACAAGAGGAGACAGTGCTAGAGAGATGCTAGTCTACCCAAACTCACGCACACGGTGGAAGCAACCATTCTGTTTCACAGGCCCTAATTAGTCACTATAAACCAGTGTAGGATCACTAGAACCAAATCATTTTGATGAACTTCATTTCCTTTCTCGATGAATGCTATTTTGACGGCTAAAGGAACTATCACAGCCGCAGATACTCCCAGAAAAGCACTTAAGTCTCCTGTGATGTCATTGGGACAATGATGGAGAAGTGTGTGGGTTGAATGATTGTAATTAGGGGAAGTGGGAGCTGATTACATCCAAAAGGGAGGATTAGTTGATTGTCATTAACTTGCAGTGAGATCTCTAGGAATTTTCCACAAGGTTCTATTTTTGGTCCTGTCTAATTCAACACTTCTATCCGTCACCTGGAAGAAGTCTAGGAAGTTGCTTACTAGTTGCGGATCACACAGAGCTAGTAAAGAATTAAGGATTAGTAATTCACTGGAATGACAGACTCAAAATTTTAAAATATTCATTATTTATTTAGGATGGGCTGACATTTAGAAAGGATAATGATTAAGTCCTGCCTTTAGTTAGGAAAAAAAAAACTGTGATAAGATGTGTGGAACTAAATGGAGATAACTGCTATAAAGAAAACAACAAAAAAAAACAAAAAGAACTTCAGGTTTTAATTGACCGTAAGCATAATGCAATTACTGGAAAAGCCAACACTCTCTGTTGGCATTCAGAGAGAGAAAGAGAGAGAGACAGCAGGTTGATAAGAGTAAAATATCTATCCTGGGTGCACCCTTCTGGAGGATTTTGCTGGATTCTGAAAACCATATAAGGAATACATTGACGAACTGTTCATTTAATGGATGGAAGGGCTTTGACAGTGAAAAAATCAGGGAGTCATGCGATATGCAAAAAAATGGAGTCTTTGTGTTGAAAAGAATCATGATGGCTGTCTTTATCATACATTTACAGGATTAATTCCTAATCCTCACAATATGATGAATTATTTATTGTTGTTATTGGCATAGAAACAGGGGACATATAGCTCGAGTACCCAGGTAGTGTGATTATAGAGTCTACTCTCTTAACATTGTACCACATTATTTCTCTGAATATTTATCAAATGTGTGAAGAGTTGCTATGTGGGTAGAAAATTAGACTCATTCTGTGGAATGTAGTTATCAACAGTTGGGCCAACTCAGGTAGAGAGTCTGCTATCTCAAAGTAGAGAATTTTTCTGGGTACTAGAAGATGCTGGTACATCGTGTAGTTTTGGGTACACTTAAGAAAAAGAGTAGATGAACTTTAGGTAACACCCAATTGTAAAATTCTAACTTGTCAGGATATGATTTGATATAACACAATGTTATTGTAAGCAGAAAACAAAAACGCTTAAGACAAGTAAATTAGTGATAATTTAAATGGTGTTCTTTTGAATACAAGTTTAAAGAGCACCCCACCCCACCAATCATGTTGGTAAGATGTCCTCACCCTTTGTCCTGGGTAAACCTCCTTCATGGGCACCAAACTGCCAAAATTATATAAACTTTTGTTTATCCGTCTTTTACTATATCTAGAATATTATCAATAACATCTTATATGCAGACCCCCAGCCAAGGAGGGTGTATTACTGTGGGTCACTCCTAAGAGCTCTTTGAGTATTAAAGCAACGTTGGCATTAGTTTCAGAATGCTGAGAGGGATGGATCTGTCAGATACTACCTTTGATGACTGGAATACTTCTCTTTCTTTTTCCGGTCTTAATCATTGCACTTAAAATAAATAAGGATGACCATACACCTTTATAAGATTGTCATAATAAATGCAATAATGTACATAACAATTCCTCCTATACTATGCAGACTCAATAAAAATACAGTTTTTTTTCTGTGAAATGTATTTGCATGGATAGTTCTGTGTAATAGAGAATTTGCCTGGTCTTTGTCCCTGGTTCCTGGGAAGTGAACTCTCAGCCTTTTGATTTTCGTGGTGATTGGAGTATCTTTGTTATTCATGGTGGCCCTTCACATGCTACTTGATGGTTTATGCTGATGAGATGACTCAGAATGGAGCCTGGCCAGCAAGAAGGCCAGCCATGTGATCAGAGGGCTGGAGCTTTGAGCCACATGATAATCAGTCTAACTCTGGAGAAGAGAGTAGGCTGGAGATGGTGTTCAACCACGTGGCCAATGGTTCAGCCAATCTTGCCTCAATAAAAACTCTGCATACTGATGCTCACGTAAGTTCCCTTAGTGGCAATAATCTGCATGTCGACCCACACTGACGTGTCAGTTCAGTGCTGCATCCCTGAGGCTGAAGGGCGTCTCACGTTTGGAACTCTCCCGGACATGACGTGTCTCTGCCTTTGCTTCACTCTGATTTGTATTCTTTCGCTGTAATAAAGCTGAATCATAAATACCGTGCTTCCCCGAGTTCTGTGAGTCATTCTAGAAAGTTATCAAGGCTGAGGAGGTCTGTGGGGTCACTCCACCTGTATGGCCAGCTTATCAGAAATGATGGCAGCTCTGGGACCTCCAAACTCAGGACAATCTTGTGAAGAATTTTATCTGTAAAGTTTGACTGAACTCTGGGTAACTTGCTTAAGCGTGCGTATGAAGGATTTGGATTTATATAAGAGATAAACTGATACTAACATTTGATTTTGAAGTTCTAGAGTATATCAGATATGGTTTGATCACAGATTTTTTTAGAATAAATTTGCAGAAACATCTTCATTGAGTAATGCTGAAGAAAATAAACATACATTCATTACCTAAGATGTTTAGGTAGAGATAGAAGCAAAACTTTTCCAGGTTATCTTATAAAATCCTAATTCCACTGTAAAATTCTTTTACACATAAAGATTCTAATGAGAAGTCAACAACTTGCTATAGTTCACTCAATTAATTATGAGGGTTTAGATTTGAGCTCTTTGAGAAATGAAACCATATCTCACATAATTCTTTGTAGCACAGGACCTGGCACATAGTAGGCGTTCCATATGCTCGTTTGCTTAACCTTCCCAGTTAACTAAGAAAAGGACTTTTTAACCATCAATCAAGGATTAGAGATTTGTTCTCTAGAATTCTACTATACTCATTGAATTTATCACTCTTAATTTTATTTAATTAAATATATTCCTTTCCTATAATCCCTGGAAATTTTGTGAAGGTTTGGGAGAGTTTATTTTGCTAGCTATAGTACCCCCAGTAACCAGTATGATGCCTGGAACACAATAGGTCCTCCATAAATATTTTTTGAATGGAGTCCTATTGTTAATAGGAGTTTCTTATTCATAGAAGTTAATTTTTCCATAATTTGAAAATAGTCATTTTAATCTGTTACGAGAGAACACAACTAACACTTTCTTTACATGAAGTACAAAGCAGAACATTTGAAAGTAGAGAAGAATAAGCTTCTAATATATTCCAAAAATAAGCAAAACTAAGTTTTAAAAAATTTAAGCCATGTTAAACATCTTAGAACAAATAAAGAGAAGTATCTGTGGATTTAAAATATAGCCAAAAACATTTCAGTGTGACAACTAATCATTGTTACATCAAGTCTGATTTTTCTCCCAGTACATGTATGAGTAGTACTTTTATGTTGCCTGTGAATTTCTCAGATTGGTTTTTTCTTCTGACCAAAATATCATGGGAAAAACTTTCCAAAATCTTTTGTTATTCAACTCACAATTTCTCTTTGTTTGCATAGACAAGATTGCAGGAAAATGACAAAAAAAGATCATCCAGATATCCTATCCTATATTTACACAAGACTTACCTTTTCTGAGGATTATCTATGCCAGCTATGAGGCGTTATTGAATATGGCCTCATTGAAAGACCTAATAAGAATACAATAATGACCAATTTGTTTTAAAATACACTAAAAAAGACAGCAGACAGGGTCTCATGAGAAGTGACATTCTGTAATTACCTCCTCCTATCAAAAGAAAAACAATTCCCAGAAATTAATGAATACAGCAAGAGTCTA
Organism: Manis javanica; assembly: GCF_040802235.1. Taxonomy (NCBI): domain Eukaryota; kingdom Metazoa; phylum Chordata; class Mammalia; order Pholidota; family Manidae; genus Manis; species Manis javanica. Next base: position 17,745,646 of record NC_133170.1, on the reverse strand, counting down.
TGTCCTATCTTAATTCTATCTTAATTGCAAAAGTGGATCAATTAAAAAAAAGACTACACTGCCAAAGTCCCTCTCTTAAGTTTTGTCTCCCAATTCTCTAGTCATCGAATCAATATATGTAAGCATACCATGAACCTGTTTTTACCTTCTGAGATGAGATACACCAACTCCACAAGCAGTGCTCCTGCGAAGCAACCAAGTCCATTGAATAGTGTCAAAAAACTCAGAGAGGTTCCTCTGATGGTACTTGGAACAAATCTGTATGATATTACAGAGACTGAGGGTAAAAGAGAAGGTCAGAATTTAGAACATTATCTCTAACGTACTTTCATAGATACTGCTCAAATGAGTGTTAATCATACCTCAAAGTTTACTGACACAGGAAAAATTGGGGTTGGACCTTGTTGAAGTTACTATAGTAAGATATGTTATGATGTTACAATTTACAGATGTCTACAAGGAATAAAATATGGCAAAACATACTCTTGTTCAGCTACAAGGAAAATCTGATTGCTCGATGTTTGAGTGTCTTAGTATATTCACTCAAATTTCACCCCAATTTGAATATTTCTTGTGAATTGTGGATTGAAGGGAGGCTTGTCCATGATAGATAATAATACGACAATCTATTGATAATGTGTATGATTCTGTGATTCTATATAAATCATTAGATTCTGATAATGTGTATGATTCTGTGATTCTATATAAATCATTAGATTCCCTCTGGAAAACTTGAATTTATTGAATTTATATTAAACTAGCCTGGAGGCTAAGACCCTGGACCCTGGAGTTAGACAAGATTATGCTAAAATCCCAGGTCAACCATTTACCACCTCTGTGATTTTAGTAAGTTACTTAAACTTTCTAAGCCTCAGTGTTGTTCTCTATAAAATGGGAATAATATCATTACTCATTTGCAGAAGGGCTATGGCTCTTGCTATAAGATATGTAAAGTGGTTATGACAATGCTGACTTGTAGGAACTGAATAAGGTTAGCTATTTTTAACAATATTAGTCTTACCAAGTCCCTGCTTGTGCAAGGCACTGTGTAAAGCCTTGCATTTTTAAATACACAAATTTAAATTTAAATAAGCATTAAAAGTATCCCATTTAAGAAAAGATTGTCTAAAGAGAGACAATAGCTTAAGTACTGGGTCTCCTAATGGTTATTTTTTTGCCCAAGTTGTTGTGGGGGTAATAGTAAATGGTGGCAAGAGACAGAAAGAAAATCATGGAGGAAAATTTTTCAAAAATTTCAATCAAAAATAATTTTTTGGTATCAGAAATAGATGAAACTAAGTATATATGATTTTTACATGCCATGTTTACATAACTATATTAAAATATGCATGGCAATCTTAGGGATACATGCTAAAATATTTACAATATTTATGAAAGTATGATATCTGGGATTTGCTTCAAAATTATGTAGCAAAGAGGAGGAGTGTGTGCAAATGAGGGCAGAGATGAGACAAGTTGGGCCGTGAGTTGAAAATGATTGAAGCTGGAATATGTAAACAAGGGAGTTTCCTTGTGTATGCAAGGCAAAACATTGTCAGGAAACATATTAAATAACATGGACAGTTTTAGCTTTGAGTGGTTGAATTAATGGATTTTTAATTTTCTTTTTTCCTACTCTTTTGGTACTTGGCAAGTTTTTCTACAATATGATAACATAAACATCACAGTTCATTTAAAAAAGAAAAGCGATGGTAGAAAACCTATGTGAAAATACTAACCCTTTAGTTTCCTTCTCTATAAGAAGAAAGAGATGTTATTAATCTCCCTCCTTTCCTTCTCAGGAAAATTTCACCCCTGGTTTATTCGTACTTTACCTCAGTAAAACTGCATGTATCCAGCACAGTTAAACGAACTTACAAATACCCCATGTAAATGGATTGACATTCCTTCCGGCATTCATTGAATAATTCTGTTGTGCTTTCTACCTGTCCTCCACATGTTTTTGTTTGTCATCCAATAAACATTTAAAGCAGCCCCTGTCTGTGCTCCAGGGTGAGTGCTGAGTGCCGGGGCTGAGGGTGGGAGAAGGCATTGGAGCATCTACCCTGGTTTTCAACTCTGAGAAGGCAGAGAGCAGAGAGATACATGCACAATGTGAAGGGCAGTGCTAAACGGGACTCAATACCACAGATACTTTTTGAAGGAGAAGATAGTGATAGTGATACATAAAATACCATGGAGGTGGGCTTCAAATACTAGTGGCAAGGGGCTGTGGATACCACAGCTCTCCTGGGGGGTGCAAATTGCCAGCAGGAGTCCGAGGCCACGCTTACAAGTGTTTTCAGGAAGATTCAAAGGAGAGCATGAAGGAAATGCCGAAGAGGCTTTGGGAGGAAACGACTCAGTTATAAAAAAGATTTGGCTTATGAACTTCCCTCTTTATAAGCATGAAGAGACAAACACCGGCAGAAAGACAAAGTAGGCGGATTTCTTTCACCGAGAAAAAGCAGACCGTACAAGCCCATTATTACTCTGCTAGTTAATTATTAATTCTGTGCTTTTCTCTTGCTAGAACTTCTGGTGTGGTATATAATTCATGAACGCACTTTGCCAGCTCTCTGCCTGCTGGTTAATCTCTCTTTGGTGTCATTTTAGTCGTGTTGAAAGTCTCCACTTGCCTTTAATAGGACTTAGCTTTTCAGGTCCTCGAATCTCCATTTTCAGGCATCTCCTTGCATGTTCTGATCTTTTTCGACTTTACTGATCATCAACTTGAGTTTTTAGGCTCCACGATACTTCTTTTAGCACATTGTAGCATAGATATTATCAGCCAGCCTGCCACTATTCTAAAATTCTCATTGCACTATGAAGACACAGTAAAAAATGTTCAAGGTTGTACGTGAAAGCTAGTCTTGCCAGTGAGAGCTGAAATGTGCCTCAGATGGGGGCTGGTTAGTGTTTGCTAAGATGCCCCATCACGCCAGATGCAAAATCTGCGAATTGTAGGGCCATAACCATCTTCTTGAGGCACCTGGTATTGGGGACTTGTTGCTGGAAAAATTTCTTTACTCTAATTTTTCTTATATAGTTTAAAATGTGTTTATTGTGTTTGATAAGAAGTTAATTTAAACATGTGGAGAAGCAGCCCAGCCCTAGAAAATGGAGTGTTATTCTATTACCACTTTCACATTCTGATTCTTTCCTCATCCCTAAAAAGCTTCAGCTCTGAGTCTCATGTCATCTGATTGTATCAGCTAGTACCTCCCTTTCCTGCTGTCGTCTGCCAGAATCTCTAGGACATCTTCTTCTGTTGGGTCATCAGCTCTTCTCTCCTTGTCTCGCTCTCCAGGTCTCCTCCTGCCTTAGTCCTTGGCAGTTTTAACACACAGGTGAATCAGCCTTCCAACCTTCCACCCTGTCAGATCTTGGTTTTTCCATCCCTTGATCTCCTCTCTGATGTCCTGTGCTCCACTCTACCTTAGTCACTCACATCCGTGGTTACACTCTGAACCCTGTACCCCAGACCAGGGGTTGGTGAAGTATGGTTAGGTGACATCCAGCCTGCCACCTATTTATAAATAAAGTTTTACTGGAAGTCAGCCTCATCCATTCATTACATGTTGTCTATGCTCACACACCACAATGACAGAATTGAGGAACAGAGGCTGGCAGTGTGCAAAGCCTATTTACTGTCTGACACTTTTTAGAAAGCTTGCCAACCCGTGCCCGAGACCAATCAACGTAACCGCCCCTTAATCTCAGCTTTGTGCGCCCCACTCTGATGGCGGCCCTCTATTGTCCCAGCTTACTCTCTACTGCTTGACCACAGAAATGCTCTACTCCTCCAGGACCTCCACTCCTTTGCTCCTTTCAGCACTCGCACCACTTTCATGCCCTTCATATTCTCACTACTCATTCTACCCAAGTTACCATCTGTGGCCAACTGTTATGATCACATTCCCCCATTCCTTTGTGTATCTCATGCCTTCTAGAACTTGACTGGTGAAACAATTCACTGTCTGCCAGCTCTGCTCCTATATCCGTGCAACCTAATGTGGCTGCAGAAAAACATATAACCATCCACCTGCAGCCCTCTGTCTCTCTGTAGATGAGAGGGCAACTCCATCTTTCCAGGGGCTTGGGCCATAATTTACATGTCATCCTTAACTCCTTTCTTTCTCTCATACCCTATTGGTTCTGTCTTCAAAACTTTAAACTAAACTTTGACCAGTTCTTGTTACCTATACTGCTACTTCCCTGGTTGGAGACACTCTTCGGTCGTCCCTGGATTATGGTCCCAATTCTTCTATCCTTTTCCTCACTATAGTATATTCTCCACAGCAGAGAGAGGGGTTCTTTAGAACTCTCAGTAATATCACGCCACTCCTTTTCCCATTTCCCTCAGAGCCCAAGGCAGGGTCTTTGAGATGGCCACTCCCACTCATGTCTTCCTTGTTCCTCCCTTCCTTACTCTCCTCCAGCTGCACAAGACCCTTTGCACTATCTTGCCAGACACATCTTTGCATTTACTGACTCCTCTGCCAGCAGCGACATTCTTTATAGATACTCATGTGGCTTCTTCAACTCTTTCAAGAACTCCCATTGAGGTCTATCCTGGCCAACTGCTCCCTCCTACCTTGGCCTTCCTGGTCTCTCTTATCCTGCTCTGTCTTATCTTTTCCTATAGCATTCGCCACTTAACATGCTCTATGTTTTAATCATTTGTTACATTTATCGTTTTTTATGTTTTTTCCCCTTGGTCAATTGTAAATTCTAATGGCATAAATTTTTCTTTTTTTTTTTTAAACTACTGTGTCTCAAGCAACTAGAGCAGTGTCGGCATATTACAAAACACCCACACAGTATTTTTTTAAATAAATAAACACAGGTTATAAGATAGCTGGGGTATATACTACTATAGTTAAGATACAGTCTGAAAAGTTCTGTATGTACATTTTTTCTTATGGGTCATCTCCAATGTACAGCCTGGCTTACTAGGGTGAAACATGTCCATTGAAATTTGGGGAGGATCCACCTTGCTCAATGTCATTAATGTATGACATGGTAATTTGAAAAATATACTTTAATTATACTGGTATGGAAATAGCCACAGATTTCAATTATCCTCTTACTCAATCAAAATATATTTATTGATCACCTACCCACTTTTCAGGAAGAACATAGAATAATATAAGGATGAACAAGAAGTATAAAAATCTTGATGTCAAGACTGTATATTCTCATGGTGAAAAGCAGGCACTAAATATACACATATAAATAATTTCAGATTCTGACAAGTGGCATAGAGAAAATAGAAATAGGGTAATGGGCTGGAAAATGATAGCATGACTGGGAAGCCTCTCTGAAGAGATGATCTTTGAGAAAACTCAATAATGAGAAGCCAGCTATTTGAAAACAAGGAAAGGGGATTCTAGGTCGAGAAAAGAGTAAGTACAGGAGCCTTGGGGCAAACATAAGTCTGACACTTTAGAAACACAGCATGAAAATCATCACATCGCTAGTGAAGTGGTCAAGGGGAAAAATGTCACAAGATGTAGCTGGAGCAGTACATGGAGGACAAATCATGTGGGGTCTTATTCATCATTTAAGGAATTTATCTCCAAAATCCTATTGTGGAATTTTAAGGAGGGGAATGATAGGACTTGTGTTTTGGAAAGTCACGATAGCTGTGTTGAAGAGAGTGAACTCATGGGGCAGGAGAGGAGGCAGGCAGACAAGTTGGGGGCTCTGGTAGAATGGTGTACCACCATCAGGGAGATGGTGGTGTGCACTAGGAGGACAGCAAAGAAGACAGTGAGGCAAGGCCAGATTTAGATTCTATTTCAGAGTAAAGACGAAGATTTTCTGTTGGATTGGAGGTGAAGGAAGAGGAAAAAACGTTATCTAGGTGACTCAGGTGAGGAAGACCCCATTCTTCTCTTACTAGCAGGTGTCCTGGTGTTCAGGTTGGCAGGTGTGATGCAGAAATGAACAGGACACTGGTGTTTGAGTACTTCGTCTTACACTATTAATAATAACAAGACAACATGTTATAGCTGCTCATGATTAAGTGTTGTCCATCTACTAGATACGCTACCTTTTCCTTTACATAAAAAACCATTGCACTTAGTTCTTACAACAATCCTTCCCTATTTTACAGATGGTAAAGCTCAAAAATGCAGAATAATTTTGCCAGGGACACATAGCTAGTCAATGGCAGAGCTGGGTTTGAACTCAGACCTGACTTTAAGACCACAGATATTAACCACTATACTGTACTGCTATCTGGGAGAGTAACTCTTGATTTTATGGTTCAGGACACCCTTTCACATTTTATGTCATTTACTTCTTATAGAGGAGCCCCCATTCCCATTGATTCTTTCACTAGTGCTATAATATAATTATAATTATTTCCATTTTAAAGTTCAAAAAGGTGAAGCTTAGAAATTAAGTGAATTCTCAAGGTCACACACTTGGTAAGTGGCAAAGTTGGAAATCAAAACAAAGTCTTCTGGTCCCTATGAACTCTATAGCTGATAAGTCAATCGATTTAGTTGGACCTCAGTTTTCTGATCATTAAAACAGGGAGTCATAGACTAAATGATTTATATTATATGACCTGCTTTTTAACAGTCTGCAGTTGTACCTCTCTGTTTTTTGTATGTTGAACCACTTGGGCTAAGTAGCTAGGAATTTCCTGATTATATTTAATCATCACCTTCATTAGTTACCTATCTTCACATCTAGCCTACAAAATTTTGCTGATTACTTCCAACAATTTTCTGAAAAAAAAAATCATCAGGGAAATTACAAATATTTGTGTAGTATCATTATTTTATACCTCTTTTGTATTCATGGTAGTGTCAAACAATGATATACACATCTTAGAATCTCATAAAATAATTGTTCATACAAATTATATGGAATGAAATGATATAAAATTATAAAAGAGAAGTGTCATACTTCTAATATGACTACAATTGCATAAGCTTTATTAATTTAATTTTAACATTTTTTCAATGAACTGTTTTGGTATGTGTATACATGTGTATATATATATATATATATATATATATGAATATATATCTCATATATATTTAAGGAATTTGGGAATAACTGAAGATAATAGAATAATTGAAGATTTAGACACAAGTGAAATGATTAGAACTGTCATTTAGATGATTACACTAAAGGTCATATGCTGAGCAAACAGAGTGGGAGAGATACTGGAGGTAGGAAAATAGTTAGGAAATTATAAAAATAATCTTGGTAAAGTATAACTGGGCCTTGATTTACAGTCAGGGGTCCCACTATAGGGAAATACAAAATGCAGTCAATTACACTGTTAAGCACACATGTACACACACAATACTCTATTGTAAGAAGTCACTGAAATATGTGATGGATTTTAAAGTGGCCAGTTTAATTAATATCAGCAACCTAGAAAATCCAGAAAACCCTGGATATTTAATAAAGTCATTTTGAACCTGTCTTAGGAAATACAAGTGCTCACTCACGCTTTATTTAAATTTAATCAAATTTAAAGACATTGAGTTATCTGGAAAATTGGGTCAAATTTTCATTTCATTTGCGTGTTTATACACTTTCAAAATATATTATGTCACTTTTGGAGGGAGTAGACATGTGAATTTATCCAAGAATAAAGGAGGGAGGTGGCAGAGGGAAAGTGTAAGAAAGGAGGGGAGTTTTTATCTAAGTATTTTGGAGTTGTCTTCTAGGTTTTAGCAGAATTTTTTCCTTTTTGCTGCATTTCTGACCAAATGGTTATTGCCTCTAACCAAATTAGTAAATGCTTCATTTCATCCATATTTAGGTAGAATTAATAACTCTTCTGTACGTGGTAGAGGAATGAAGAGAAGTTAAACATTTTTTTTAAAAAATGAGGGTGATAAACAGGCTTGCTCTGAAGCATTGTGGCAAATCTCCAGGGGTGATAGGTGGTCCAGGCTTGATGTGATGTGTTCTGCGTAAAGGTGCTGTGGTCTGACATGAGATATAAAACTGTTACTCACAGGCTGGGTTGACCAGTGTTTCAGCCACTCCAAGTAAAACGTACTGAAGAGAAAGGTGGAAACAGGGCATGGAGGAAACGGTGAGAACTTTGCCTAAAAGAGGCTGCTCCATTGGAGGGAAGTATTTTCTATGTATTTCGAAGAAGCCAGCCACCATCACAGACAGTGCAGCAGAAAGATTCCCAGCGACTGAAGGAAAGGAGAGCAAAAGAAAAACATTAGAGAAAGCCCAAAATCAGTGTGGTTAGACCACAGGATTTCTTAGACATTGACCCTAGGGGATGCTTCCCCAACATGTTTTTCTGCTCTGGGGGTACCCAGGTGCCAGCTAGCTGTGTTGTATGACTGTCCGGCTCTTGGCCTCTGTCTGTCTGAAACTGCTCTGTGGATTCCTTAAGTCTTGAGTTACTGGTTAGATGGCCTCAGGCACGTTATTTGACCTCATTATCACTTCCTCAGCTCTAAGTTCGGGTTAATGATGTTTACTTTGTAGGGTGGTTATGAGATTTAAATAAGACAATGAACTGGTATTATTTTAACAGTTCCTGGTAGCAATTAATAGCAATTATTGAAAATAAAGCAATAGTTTTGAACTTTTTTCCTGTAATAAGATATATCATTCCTGATAACGTTTTAAGACATACATGAATCAGAAATGATTTTGGGGAAATTTGAAATGAAATGATCTCTTGATAAGGTTTTAATCATTATTTAAAAGTAGCTTTGAAATAATCTGCAAGTGTTATCAGTCCTCTGTAGAAAAAGTAAAATAGCTATTAGCACTTTAAAAATTAGAAACTTTTGTTTAGGAAAAAATATATTAAAGGTATAAATGGAAACAATTGTTCAAATAGTGGCCCAGCTCTTCTCTTTCTTTTACTTTTAAGGAATTATCCAGGGAAGTTTGGTTGACAATAAGTAGGGATTTTTGTTACAATTATGTTACAGTTGTATCTACTGCACTGTTCCATTTCTCCATTTATCATTCATATTACTGAACTTAATCCCATCGTTAGAGGCAAACTTTAGCTTGATGGAATTTACTTGAAATTTAGAGATAGTCACATTTTGCTAACTTGCATAAAATTCCAGATAAGGCAAAGTTTCAATTAAAAAAAATCAATCTAATGTTTAAATAGCTTAGTGTTTGTTTTGGTTGATAGAGAAACTGGTAGATAAGTTTTTTGATTATATCTCAGCATTTAAATGTTTCCATAAAGTCTGTGTCCCCAGGAAAAAGAAGGTGTAAAAAAGGAGGATATCTGAAAAACAGTTACAAAATTTAGGAATTTTAAGTTTTTATTATCTTGAATTAAGTTCTATAAAAGCCCATTCACAGTGAATTAGATTTTGGTTCTGTAAACACCTCATATAAAATATGAATTTCAATATTTTTTTCTACCTTTAAGATCAAATTCATCACATAATTGCATTTATCTTGATTACTTGGAACATTACAGAGAAAGTGAGTTAATATGGCAATTCAATTTAATATTTACTCTTTTCCTGCCATATGCAAGGAAATTAGGTGCAGTTGGGGATATGAGATGAAAAACATCTGTTGTCATCGCAGACTCATATTCTATTGGGGAATGTAAGAAGACTTACATGGGAGAGATACTGGAGGTAGCAACATCGGAAGTTAAAAGGTAATTGTGGTAAAGTATAATGCGGGCTTGAGCTACAGTCAGGGCTACCACTTCCAGGAAATATAGAGGGTAGAAACACAAGATGCAATAGACTCCACTGATAAAAACATAGCAACTGAAGCAAGGAGCAAGGTGAAAGCAGATGTCAATGTTGAACACGTGTCCAGGTGAGACAATAATATGATAACACCCACAGCAGATATGGAGAAAATGAATTTGATTTTGAGTTGAGTTAGTGGTACAAAGGGGGTAATCTAAGATTAAGTGTTTAGAAAACAACTGAAATGTGAACCATAAGTCAGAAGATTGGTTGAGTTAAAGAGAAAGATTAATGAATTATCTGCATAGAGCTGTAATTTAGGGTCAAGTAAAATTGAAAGATGCTTAGGAAGGTAGAGAAGAAAACATCTAAGCAATGCCTTCAACTCTGCATTTGGCAGCAAGAAAAATAAGTGAAACCACTGAAAGAGAGGCCAGAAAGATGGGTAACATCTAAGGGAAGGATTCAAAGAGGAGGATACACATAATGCAAGTTTTGATCTTTCCCCCTAATCACTCCCCATCTCCTCCAGTACCTTCCTGTACTCAAGGCAGCAATCTGGGGTCCCTCTCTTTTTTCTCCTGCCTCCAAAGATATTAAATTATCTAGATTTTATTTCCAAAATGCATTGTGAATTAACTTGCTTCTCTCCATAGCCACTGCCATCATTCTAAGCCAAGTCATTATCATTTTAACCCAGACCATATACAAAAGCATATTAATTGGTTTACCTGTTTCTACTCTTGCCCACCTAAAACCTCTTAAGTACCTACCAGAGTTTTCTCACACAAATGAAAACTTAATGTTACTTGTCTGCTTAAATTCCTTCTATGGTTTCCACAAAGTTAGGGTGAAACCCAACATCTTTAACATGGCCTGGGTGACCTCACCTGGCTCATTCATTCTCTCTAATTATTGCTACTTTCTCTTCTCTGGCCACATTGGTCTTTGTTGTCTTTCTTCACTATCTTAAATTCTTTCCCACCTTAGAGCCTTTGTTTTTGCTCCTCCCTCTGAAATGTTTTTTCTACTCTTTACCTGATGATTATCCTTCAGGTATGTATTTCATAATCTAAATTAGATCCTATCTGTTCATCTGCCCAGAGTATCCATTTTGTTCACCAGACTTACCACAATTTGAATTTAAATTGAATTTTTGGTGTGTTCATTTGTACCATGCCTGTTTCAATGACTTGACTGGAACCTTCATGAAAACAGAATCCAAGTTTGTCTTGTTTACCAGTCGTTACTACCAAAAAAAGTGTCCTGATTCACAGTACGCAACATGCATACACACACACACTACATACATATATAACTTAATAAACAAATGAGTAAATGAGCATAGAGTTAAATACTGTGAGATATAAAGGAATTAAAACAGGTGACAAGTCAATAGGATTGATGAATGGATTATTGATTATCTTTTAACTCAACAGAACTCCTGTGATGAAATCAGAAAGTAAGGTGGTAGAGAATCAGTGGGTGGCAAGTATGTGAGAGTAGTATCATCCATTCTTTTTAGAAGTTTGGGGTGTAAGAAAGAACTGAATAGACATTTCTCCGAAGGAGACATACAAATGGTCAACAGGTGTATGAAAAGATGCTCAGCATCACTAACCATCAGAGAAATGCAAATCTACACCACAGTGAGGCATCACCTCACACCTGTTTGAATGGCAGTTATCAAAAAGATAAGAAACAAGTGTTAAGAATGTGGAGAAACAGGAACCTTCCTACAGTGCTGGTGGGAATGTAAATTGGTACAGTCACTCTGGAAAACAATATGGAGGTTTCTCAAAAAAATAAAAATAGAAGTTTCATATGATACAGCAATTTTACTTCTAGGCATACACCCAAAGGACTTAAAATCAGGATCTTGAAGAGATACCAGCATTTCCATATTCACTGCAGCATTATTTGCAATAGTAAAGATATGGAAACAACACAAATGTCCATTAGTGGACAAATGGGTAAAGAACATGTAGTGTATACATACAGTGCAATATTATTAAAAAAAGAAATCCTGCCATTTATGACAACATGGATGAACTGGGGAACATTATGCTAAGTTGAAATAAGTCAGAAACAGAAGGACAAATACTACATGATAATCCTTATGTGTGGAATAAAAATAAACTCATAGAAGCAGAGAGCAGAATTGTAGATGCCAAGGGATGGGGGAGGAAAAACTGGGAGGTATTTAGTCAAAGGGTACAAAGTTACAGTAATACTAAGGGAATGACTCCTGCAGATCTACTGTACAGCACAGTGCCTACAGATAATAATACTCCATTTTTTACCTAAAAATTGGCTAAGAGGATAGACTTTGTTTTATGTTCTTATGACACAGTTATAAATTATTGTTTGTATATTTATATACAAATATATTTCACAAATATAATATATACCATAGTATTATAAATTAATAAAGAGGGGGATAAAACTTGTGAAGGTAATCTTTGTGTATGGCATAGCTTATGGTGATGATTTCATAGATGTATACTTATCTTCAAACTTACCAAATTGTATGCCTCAATAAAGGGTTTTTTTTTAAAGGATTTATTGGATTATTTTATGAGGGTCCAGTATCTGATCAATAGTAATTGAAAAAAGAAGTACAGAGAAAATAAAGGTGGGGAAATCATATTTAAATATATAGGAAAATTCTTCAGATTGAAAGAGCTTATTTGGTGGTTTCAAGGGTTGAAAAGACCTCCATCAAGGTGTCTAATAATATGACATTTTAGAATGTCATGGGTAGAGAGTAGAGCATTCCTGTTGGGAAAAGAGGTCATAGACACAGGAATGAGCACCAGAAGGCAACAGGACTTCTCAATAGTTATTCAAGATTTTTGATGACAATTGAGCACTAAGTTTAAAATTCTCAAGAAAATGATTTTTAATCTAGAATTCTCAAGAAAATGATTTTCAATCTAGAATTCTCAAGAAAATGATTTTCAATCTAGAATTCTATGTACAGCCAACTAAGCAAGGATCAGAGTAAAAGGAGGACTTTGTAGTTGTGTAAGTTCTTGGAGAATTGACTTTCCATGACTTAGGAAGTTTGAAGATAAATGGTAATAGAAGAGGGAGTAAAGCAAGACAGAGGAAGAGAGACGAGCTGGAGCCTGACAGAGGGGAGCAGCATGCAGCAGATGTGGAGGGCCGTGGTCGGGACAGAGAGTAAGGACACGGAGGTCCACAAGATCTCCAGAGGAGAAGGGGCCTTTAGTACGTTACCCTGTATGTTTTAGCATTGGGAAAAAGCTAGTGATGGCATGGTGAAACTGGTAGAACAGTTTGAAAATTAAAAAAAAAAATTAGTTGGGTAATTGAGAGAAATCACATACTTTTAAAGTAAAAAGACACCAGGTCTCTGCATGCCAAGAGGGAAGGCCCTGTGAGGACAATGAGAAGGTGGCATCTGAAAACCAAGAAGAGAAGCCTCCGGAAGAACCGAACGTGCCGGCACCTTGATCTTGGACCTTTACCATTCAGAACTGTGAGAAATAAATTTCTGTTGTCTAAGTTGCCTCGCCTGTGTTGTCTTACTTTAACAGCCCTTGCAAATTAATTCAGCTATGTTCAGGATATTGCATAAAAGTTGTTGAAACTGCACAAATTATGTTGTCCATGATAATCATATACACTTTAAGGAAAGTCTTGAGGTGGGTGGGAATAAGTTTTCAACTTCCTTTGCTTTCTTATTTTTTTGGTTATCACCTGTGCTGTGTAAAAAGACTTACCTGTTATCCAGGAAAGTTTATAGCATTGTAGGCAATAGTTTAGACAAGAGATCAGCAAGTTTTTTTTCTTTAAACGGCCAATAATAAATATTTTAGTTTTTGTGGGACAAAAGGCAGAAATTTGAAGATAGGTAGGTACTTATGTAACAAGAGATAGAATAAATTCTACACAGTTTTTACTGATGCACGTCAAAATAATAATTATTTTTTTGGGAGGTGATGCAATTTCACTGAAGTGATGTTCAAAGTTATTATTTCTTATCCTTAAATCAATTGCAAATGTTCATCCATGGAAACAATTTTTAGTTTGCAAGGCAGTGTGAAGACAATTGGTAGGCCAGATTTGGCCCATGAGTTCAGGGGGTTGGCCAAATCCTGGTTTGGTTGGCATCAGTTTCTCCTGAATTTCATCTGTAACCTGATGAGAAACCGTGGCATTTTTACCAGGGTTACTGCTCTGTGTATACAGGCACGAGAGCAGTCTTTTGGCGTCTTCCTCTGTCTTTGATATGCAAAGTATGGTTCCTGACCAGTTGTATAGGTATCACCTGGGAGCTTGCTAGATGCATAATCTCAAACTCCACTTTAGAATAACTGCATTTAAACAAGATCCCTAGAACATTCCTATACACATAAAACTTTTGAGAAGTTCTCACTCCAGCACAGAACACTGAGACCTCATCTAGAAAAACCAATGAAAGAGAGTTCTCCAGATAATTTCACGCAAAGCACAAATGTTTAACTCATTTACCCAGATATTTCAGGGCAAAGCCTATTTTACCTGAAGGATCTAGCTAACTACATTTGCTTTTCATTGGCTACTGCACTCTGGTGCCAGTTAAAAAATGACTTTTAAAAAATTCCAAACAAAGTTTGACTCCAATCTAAATGTAATCCACTCCATTTGTACTCTTAACTTCTATGAGATCATAACTTGTCCAGAGCAGAGTGCATTTTAAACTTTTAGCAGATCTGTATTTACAAGATAAAGTACATGGTTCCAAAGGAGATAGTATATTCAGGTAAATAATGCATGTTTTAATATTGACTGTGTGGTTGTACACAAATTCATAAGGGTCTTGAAGCTCTTACAGTTAATTCTATTATCCTACTATGTAATAATTTTCCAAATTAGGCCACAATGAAATAAAAGAAAGTCAGAGCTTTCAAATTAGGGTTGCCATTTCGTATTGAAACAAAAATCTAATACCAAAAAATAGATATAGTAAGATTCTTCAGTTATTGGCTCAGTTTACTGACTGAGCAAAGTATGGGTTTTTTTAATGGGTAATTTGATGTATTAGTCTCTGATATGTAACACAGCCATAAGTATGAAATTCTATTGAGCCGTGATCCATGATTTTGGCAAATTCCCAGAATAGAAAATTCTGGGAAATTTCTCACATGAGCAATTCCTCAAATTGCTTATGTGAGAACATACTGGTGTCCATAAACCACTCTCACAGAGGCAGCTATAATTTTATTGTCATATGTATCTGCTGCCTTTGTGGACGATATTTCTCACCTGCTGTTGGAATGGAATTTTTTTTACTTTTATTGTATTTCCTATTAGTGGTGTGTTCCTGTATTTGAACTGAGATATCCATATTCTGTCTTTTGTTTCTCTTTAGACAACTGGGACTCATTTCAGGAGATTTAGTTTCAGTTTGTGTTTTAATTTCTGACTATGAACAGGTAACTCATTTACATGGAGATCAGATACACAAATATATCTTTAGGGCATCAATTATTGCTTCAGATGCTCTACTAGAT
Source organism: Manis javanica (assembly GCF_040802235.1). Classification (NCBI taxonomy): domain Eukaryota; kingdom Metazoa; phylum Chordata; class Mammalia; order Pholidota; family Manidae; genus Manis; species Manis javanica. Next base: position 17,730,441 of record NC_133170.1, on the reverse strand, counting down.
GGTCTACTTCACCACCAACTTAATTCCAGTGTTAATTTAAACTTTAAAAATAAGAACCTGAGAACACTGATATGCTTGTTATTAAACAAATGAACAGTTGGATGAATGAGTAGTTCAGGCTAGATATTTACACGTTACATCCTTTAGTGTTTACAGACCTCTTCTGATTAGGTGCTGTGCAGTGGCTGGGTGCTGCGATGTGCCTTTGAAAAGTGTATTAGTTCTAAAACCGTAATAGAGAAAATGTAGTTTTGCTAAAATAATCCCACTTTTGATGAAGGTGCTTGGATCCTTGACTTGGTTTTTAATTTATTAAACACTTTGGTTCCCACTGAAAAAGGAACTTTATATCACTGACAATGGTTGGAACTCATAGGAAGTTACTGGTTATGTAAAAAGGGACTGATACCTAGGCTGATTCTATGCCACAAAGGTCTTGGAGTTAGAATTTGAATTTTCATGTTTTTATTTTAAAGAGGAAGGTCTGGCAGATACCTGAATATACTTCAACCTCATTTCAATTTAAATGTTACTTAAAAACCAAGGTAGTTGCTACCTACTGTGTTGCGCACTTATGCTTTGTGTACGGCTTAATAACAATCTTAATTAGGCTAATTTTAGTCAGATTAATACTTGTGTGTGTCAGCACTAACTACTAAATGCCACATACTGCAGGCTTTTAATTAATGCTAAGGAAAGGAAATACAGTGTAAACGTTTTGAACTTAAAAAGGCTAAAATGAAGTATGTTCAATTATGACAAAGGATAAATCACGATGATAGTACTGATTCTAGATTTTCAGTGAATGAAGGTTGACTTTTAAATAGATAAATCTGCTCCCATGTAATGTTAGGAAAATGCTGTCTTGATAAAATGCTCTGACAATATCAAGCCTCTACCTTTCACAGTTCTGGAAGATTTGGTGATTTTTTATAGTTGGTACTGTGATGTACTTGATTTCTTTAGGTGATAAAGGCTCACGAATGTCGTATCTTGAATCAGAAACTCCTCTTTCGTTGCAATGTTTATGACCCAAATAAAGAAAGTAAGTTTATTTTTTCCTTTATTCAATTTCTAGTTTAACAGAGTGAGATTTCCCCATCCCTCACTCTAGCCTGGGCTGTGACTATCCATGCCAAACACTAGGTATTGTCATTGTCTGCCTCCTTAAACATGACGATCCCTGGAAGAGTAATGATGGGATGTGGAATGGGGGGGGAGCCCTACAGAGTAACTGCCCACTTTGGGGACCAAAGGATTTTTTCATTCACTTCATAGTCTAAATTGGAGATGGCAGTAAGGATCCAAATTAACAGTGATAATTTAACTTCTATAGTCTTATCAGCTATGGATAGCTGGTAAAGAAATAATAATAATAATAATAATAATAATAATAATAATAATAATAATAATAAATAATAATAATGATAATGCTGTGGCCTTAGAAGACCTGAATTCAAATGATTCTTATTATCTTTGAGACCCCTGACTTATTAAATGATAATTTATCATGAAGTTAAATGGGATATGTATATATATATATATACATATATATATATATGAAGATGCCTAGTTTCAAATTAGCCTCTCATAAATATTTGTTTGTTCACAATTTACGTACTTATATACTTCACACACATTTTCAAGGCACATGGGTTCAAAGTGAAAGGGAATTTTAATATTAGACTAATTCAGTTATGTAAATTACTGCCAAAGAGTACTGTAAGTTTATGTCTTAATAAAACATGTTCATTTTCTATAATCATAAGCAGAATATGGAAAACTTAAGCAAACATCTAGTTAAAAGGATGCAGCCCCATCACAAGTTTTTCTATTCCCATAGCAAAATATTATGCAAATAAGTGAACAAGTATGTTAATGAACAAATGAAGGGAGTCTGGCTTAGAGGTAACTGAATTCAGTGTTCTGTACTCAGAAAGAACAGAGCTCAGGTTTTGTTTTTTTGAAATGAGTCTAGATTTCCTTTTTCTTGCCTGACAAGTCTGTTCTTGAAGGAGAATTTTAGTTCATTAACATAAAACAATTTATTAGATAGCTCTAACTTTACTCTATCCATAGAAAAACCATACTTCTCCTTAAGACTTGCATTGATTTCAAATATGCAAGAATGGAAAATTGTCCAAGAAAAAGTTGCTCATCTTTAGAGTGAATTTAAGATTTCTTATTCTGTTAAATAGACCCATAAATAGTGACAACAGACTGTTGGTTACCATGGAGGGGGTATGGGTGATATAGGTGAAGAGAATAAAGAGGTGCAAATAATTACAAAATTGCATTCACTTCATAGTGAATTACAAAATTAGTCAAAGGAATGGAAATACAGCATAAAAAAATATAACCAATAATATTGTAGTATCTTGGTATGGTAGCAGGGGTAACTACACTTGTGGTGAGCTTTTAGTAATGTATATAAGTATCAAATCACTATGTTGTACATCTGAAACCATTATAATATTGTATTTCAACTATATTCCAATAAAAAATATTTATTTTCAGAAAGGATTTCTAATGTAGTTCTATCAGCCATGTTGTGTAGCACATTTTCCTAAATAGCCCAATTGAAAAAAATTTCAGTAATGAAGCATAATTTAGGAACTTCAGACTGGATTTTCCTAATACTGTACAAGACTGCTGGTATTTTGCAATATAAATTTACCCCAATTTTGTTCTGCATTCATTCTGTTTTACATGTATTTGCTAAGTATATTCACAGTGTCTTACTTTTCTTTTGTATCTTCAAATAGTGCTGGGCATTCACTAAATACCAGTTATTGACAGACAAAAAAGCACCTATTGAGATTTAAGAATTGTCAAAACCTATTAGGATTTATAGTTTGCCTAAACCTATTACAACAAATAATGTCAGGGTTTCTGGCTTAAGAAATAAATCACAAAGGTTATGTACTAAAGACTATAACTGAAGATAATAAAATAAACTGAGGAAAGTTTAGTCACTGAGTTCTTTCTAAAAACAATCTACCCTATAATGTGACCTGGAGTGACCTTGTTGAAAGCTTCGGTGAATAACAGGAAGCATGCACCCTAAAATGTAGCTTCTATATAAAGAGAAACAGTAAAAAAATAATAATGAGTTACTAAAGGTCTGCATGGTCTCCACAAATCTCTAAAACGGAGGAATTTAAAATAAGGTCAGCCAAGAGAAGAGAATCTTCTAGATGCCTGACTCTATCTATTTCAATGGAATTATTTCTCAAGCAGTTAATAAGCTTGCCATTACATGATATTTCTTAAGAATTTCAAATTCCCTTTGCTTTCTTTTTATGCCCAATAAGCAATTAAGCTGGTCCTTCGCAAATGATGGCTCAATATTAGCCAACATTTACGGAGCTTTCACTACATGTCAGACTCTGCTGCAGGTGCTGATGTCATCCTGAGTGACTTCAAAAGTCTTACAGAACAAAGGGACTCAAAATTTGTCTAGAGTTCACCCCTTGGTGAAAAAAATAACTGAGCTAGAAGACGAGAAAGGTTAGGTGGCTTTTCGAAGTCACCCCAAAGCAGCTCAGCGGTGGAACCGTGGCTGAGACCAGGTCTCTGGTTGCTTGGCTTTATTGTACCAGTGCCTGTCTTCCTGCTCCTTGGCGGCGCTGGAGGGACCCAGCTCAGCAGAGGGGCATGTAATCAGGAGGGACTTCAGCTCCTTCCCCATTTCAATTGGGGACATTTTATTTTATGGTCTATTAATTGTGTTCTGAGTAAGAGGTCCTAAACTTTTTCACTTTAAAAAAGGAAAGTAAAGCTTTGATGTTCTCAACCATAACAGCAACAACAAAATGGTAATTATATGAGGTAAAGAATATAACTAACTATGTTACTGCGGTAAATGTTTTACAATATATACATGTATCAAATCATCACATTGTACACTTTAAACTTGCACAGTGTTATATGGCAGTTATATCTCAATCAAGCGGGAGAAAATCTTTGAAAATTATTACTATACAGCCTTACTATTTGGGGAGGTACTATATTGAAGTTGTGAATCATGGTACTAATTTTTCATACATTTTGTTACTGGTTCAGAAGTTAATGCCACCCAAGTATAGCCTGGCATTATTTTTATAGGTTCATTACCTGTGTTAATTTTTAAGAACATACTCTTAACATGCACTTGGTAATAACAATCACCTTACTTGAAGAAGGATAGGCTGTTTGGTCTATTTGGAAATTTCACCATGTATTTATATCAGGTGTGTCTTCTGAGAAAACATAAAAGGATGGGAAGGAAATGCTGACGTCTGCACAGAGACTTGATAAGCTGGAGGTTATCACTCCAAAACTCATCTTCTTCCCAATTTGTCTAAACTGGACTCTACTTCACAGCATATAGCTAGCTTAGATCTCAGCAGAATATATTTTATTTGAAAAGTTGCAGACATTTCACATGACACGGTAAATTGTACTTACTAATGCATGCTGACACACATGCCCCATCTCTCTTAGAGGGAAAAAGGCAGTTGCTGACATAATCCAGAAAAGGAGCCAGGATTAACAGTGGTAGGATACTGATGACATTCATTACTGCAACTGGCAGAAGAAATCCATCCAAATTCAGGTTGGAATTCATGGTCTGCAGATAATATCCTGAAGGAATCTGTATGTGAGTGGGGAAGCAGCCATGCATTAAGAGGGTGGTTTAACTTTGGAGAAAGCATTCTATGGTAGATGCCTTGCCCCTTGCTTGTGCTCTGATGTCCCCTGGCTCTTCAAGATCCCAGTTATGAGTTGACTAAGGGCGGTAGGAGGTCTGTTTAGTCAATTGACAATAAATACCACTGTTTCTTTATGGAAGAATCTCTTGTCATATCTATTTTCTTAATTTTCTTATGAAAAGTAAAAGTGGCCCTAATTTTGTGCTGAGGATGACAAATGAGAAATCACAAACTTAAGTTTTGGATATAAGCAAATGGACTTTTTTTTTCATACAATAAAGGAAAATCCAGTAAAAAGTATTAAGGGCATTTGTTTTCACCCTGGTGAAAACAAGTTTTGAGCCAGAACAGGTCTTTTAAATAGCTTCTGATTTGGTGGCAAAATAGATAGGCACGATTTTTTCCTAAGATGTGGGGTCCAGTGTAGTGTAGAAACGCAGTACTTGTTGTAGGCTGTCTTGTGGGCTATCTGGATTGCCTCGTTTCTAATATGAGCCAAGTAACATGAAAAAGAGAGAAAGGAGAGAGAGAGAGAGAGAGAGAGAGAGAGAGAGAGAGGAGAGAGTATATACTAGTGTCTTTACTCTCCTTTTGAATTAATTATGTGGCACCAGCAGACCACAAAGGAAACTGCCTGAAAGAAGCTTGCATGAAGAAGTAGCAGATAAGAAATGAGAAAAGAAAACATTCCTGCCCCAACCAAAACCTTCAGTGTAGTGTTAGAATCTCTTCATTTTGAAACCCTAAGACTAACTAAACCTCTAGGTGTAACTTGGAATCTCTTCCTATATTCTTGTTAGGTTACAACATCAGAGCTAAATTAAAGTACTGTGTCATGAGAAAGGGGCATGTCCTCACTTTTCTAGTTCATTAGTTTTGCTGCAATCATTCATCATTATCATTAGTAGCACATAGGATCTCTTTAATTCCCAGTGGAACAGAAGCTGAGAGGAGGTCAACCTGAGTCTTGTCCTTGACAAATGGATTCTCCAAACAATTTTTCTTATGGTGCATGCTCTACATTAGGATTCTAGCCTTAGCACCAATTTGGAAGAGCAGCTTGGCTCAAAGAACTTCTTGTTTGAAACCTTCACTAACTCCTTCTTTATTGTCAATTGTACAGCTTGGGAGGGTATAAGGAGGGTCAGAGTCATTGGTCAGTACAGCTATTAATAAGCCCACCGCTTGTAAAATGAGCCTATTGCACTTAACTGCCTAAACTTAGGAATGGACTACATTTTCACTTAAATTCTTTCTATGTGAAGTTTACCCTGATGGTAATTTATCTCCCAATCTTTAATTTGACCCTTAGGATGATAAACAAGGATTGCTTTGGTTGGATACAGATGGCAAGAGTGAAGAGAACTTTAGACAGTTCTGCCCTTGCTCAGTAAAATTATTAAGCATGTATTCCTCAATCAGAGGAGAATGAATGATGTTTTTTTAAAAAAAGTGCTGGCAGCTGAACTACCCTAAGACTGAAAGGCTCCCAGCGTAACTTGGAAGTTTCTGTTACTGATTTCAAATGAGAATTATTGTTAATAGGAATAAAGTTATTATCGGCATGAATCACAGACACAGAAACCTGTTAACTTAATAATGTGGCAAATGTACTATTAATCTTTAGTGAAGCAATATTAATATATTGCCTAATCTAAGAAAAGGCTCCACTGTCTTGAAAGCTTGAAATCATTTCTGCTTCTGCCTCAAGTTCTGAAATCATCCCCTTTTAAAATTTTAAATACTTTTATTTCATACAAGCCTCTGAGTATTCAGAAATAAGTGCTGTCAATAGAGATTCATTTTCACCTTTGAGTGGCCAATAATGTCAAATGGCAGCATCCCTGGCCTGAATATCAACATATTTTAAATGTGTGCCTTGGAACTGAAGGTCAATAATGGCTACAAATTTAAAATATGGGATGTTTTATTCTTGGTACTTTGATCACCTTTATCCTGGTGATGATTTCATCTGGAGACAAAAATCTAATTCCAGTCTATTCCAGTGAAATTTTTTCTCTGCTTCCCTTGAGAAGTATATCATAACCATTTTCTCTGAAGTTTCTGGAATAACATGACTGTACATAATTTTAGAACCCATATAGTCTGTATCAGGGATTTTTAACCCAGTTGCAAGAGAGGCATTGTGGGTAATAGCAAAGTATGGGAGTTGATACCAGCCCCACCGCTGGGATGGCCATTCTTCCATGTACTAGCAGGTGACTGCAGGCAAATTGCAAGTTACTTCATGTCTCTGAGCCTCAGACTTAAGATGCTAATATCGGCCATGGGGGCGTGCTATGAGGATCAAATTAGATACTGTTAAGTCATCTTTTAGATGCTGTGACATGTGAAGGCGACCAAAAAGTATTTTGCTTTTCTTCTTTGCAATGAACTAGGCATCTAGCTTTGGTGAAGGTTAAAATGAGTTTATCAAAATGTATTGTAATTTATGTCAAATTAAAAACTAAATGACAGTTTGCAGAGAAAGCTTGATCGTAGCCAAAAGAAATATCAGTTGTCATTTTAGGAAGCTAAAGAATCAGTAATTTGGGCTATTTGCATAGGAGGTTTGAGGCTAGCATGGACCACTTTTAATAATTTTATTTTTATAATTTTATACTTACTATTAATTTCTCCAATCTATGATGAGTTTATGATATTAATGATAATATATAGAGGTAAGTTTTTATGGTAGTGTTATGCCAGTTGTTGTCATGGAGTCAGGAGGGAGGTTGAATCTGCTAAATTAGCCTAACTTTCATGCATTGTTTAGGGAAAGGGTTGTCAGCAAATTTTTCTGTGAAGGGCCAGATAATAAACATAGTGTTTTTTATTGCAACTACGCAACTTTGCTGTTTGTTGCATAAGCGGATATAGGATGATAAACAAAGGAGAGCAGCTATGTTCCAATAAAACTTTATTTCTGGATACAGAATTTTGAGTTTAATATAATTTTCATGTGCCACAAAATATTTTTCTTCTTTTGATTTTTTTCAACCATATGAAAATGTAAAAACCTTCTTACCTTGCAGGACATGAAAAAAGGTCATGGGCAGGATTTGGCCTGGAAGGAGTGATTTGCTCACCCTTGCTTTAGAGGAGCAAGTATTGTACTAAGAGTCAGAAGGTAGACTGCTTTTCTCTGCTTTTCCTTTTACTACTACTAACTGTGAGACTTACCTATATCCCTTCCAAAATCACTCAGTTTTTCTGAGCCTCAGTTTTTCTCTTCGGCTAGTGAAGTACTTGAGTAAATTAATCTCGAAGTGTCTTTTCTACTCTATTGTTCTATGATTTATGAATATAGCTTACTCACTAGTCATCTAAATTCTAAGTTGGGGGTTAGCAATGAAGATGGTCCCCAAATTTTTCAGACTTCATAATCATATCATAATCTTCATAAGTAACTTAGTTTTTGGCCATCACCATATTAAAATTTTTTAAAAATCATGTATATTTATAAAAGTTACTTCAGACTTTTAGTGTTTCCCTGATTTCTCCACATGAGAGTCACCAAGGAACTAAGAGTAGGCAGGGAGAGAATCATTTGCTCATTAGTATTTATACCTGAGAGTACAATGGAGGTGGTACTCAAGTCAGTCAATATAGCTACTTGTTAGTACTGTTTTTTTAATGATAAAGGCCAAACCTTTGGCTAAGGGCAGGTTGGATAACTGTCCACGGATTTCATATTTTCATGTGCAGCTCTTATGCCTTATGACTATGCATTCTGAAGTATTCTCAATACCTACTGACAGACATTTATAGTTCTAGAGGAGAAACAACATACCCAGGTATGCCTTTGCCTGACCTTAATTAGCTCTTAAAAATAGGCCCTGTGATGACCCAAAGCATTTATAAGATGATTACCAGGTGAAATATATGGGAAGTGCTTGTTGGGATGGAAATAAGTGTTTACCTGTAATGTTAACATGCAAATCATTTTATTGTTGGGATAGTCTTAATTACCCTTCCTTACCTGCATAATGCACATTCTGTAAAGGAGCTGAAAAATGAAGAGAGGGAGAAGGGTGAAGAAAAATTTTGTGTCTTCCACATGGAGCTCACTGTAGCAGCCACCATTTTTTCCCTTGGCATGGTCCAGCCAGTTTTTCACATCCCCACCAGGATGGCAATATCGCAGACAGCATATTTTCAGGGCATTAATAAACACCCGAAAGACTGTCAGGAGGGAGTAACCTGTGCATAATTGGAGACACTATGTATTAGTAAAGGAATTGCTCTTCAGTTTTCCAAAATATCAATCAGAAAGACAACAATCCAAAGGATAAAGGACAGTAAAGTGACTGAGGAGGTTTTAGCACCCAAGGAATCGCATTCCAAGGGACAAGCTTCTGACAAGGATTCTGGCATCCTGGTGACCAGCCCACGGTGGCACCTGACAGCTGATGTAAAAAATGAAAAAGGTAAGATCAATGGAAACACATTAAAAAGGGAAGAAAGATGACAAAATAAAACACCAAAGTAAAAGATTTCAGATTCTCTCAGAAGTCTCTAACATTTACACACTAATGAATAAGACAAGCTGAACTTTCTTGTACAGAACTTTAACACAAAGAACTGGTACGATTTTTTAATATAAATAATCCTCACATTACTTGTCAGGTAGAGGGCGGTTTCTTATTTTTACATGGAGATGAAGGGAAATGTATTCTTTGCCTTGATTTTATCCTTGAATTTCAGACATAAGGGTAAACTTTGAATTCTTCAAATGACTTTATACATGTTAGCAGGTCACTGAAAGTTCAGATTGAATTAGTTGGCTTTTGACTTTTCCAGTAGTTTCCTCTAGGTTTATGTGGCTGTCGCTTTAGCATCAGAAGCATTTTATGGCTTCAAATGTTAGCAGTCACTGACTGCTAGTGATTTGCAATCTCATTGTTGCTTCCTTTATGATTCCACCTTTCCTTTAATTCCATTAAGACTTCCTGATACAATGACAGGTAAGAGACCCACCCTCACCCCAGTTAGGCTAGCAGCTCAACTGTGCCCTCATTATTGTTACGATTTTTCATAGCACTCCCTTGACCAGACAAATCCTGCCACAAATTACATGTACATCAAACTATGGTCACAGGATAAATGATATAATAAATGTGAAATATTTTTAGTTTCTCTGAAGAAGGCTGCTATAGAAATTCAAAGCAGTTTGATCATCATTTTGATTATATTCAAGTGTCCTGTAATACAATTCTAGATGCAATGCATTCTAACCAAATTCGTTTAAATACTATGGAGTACTGGGTTCTATATTTAAATAAAGAATATTTATTAATATTTTTTTATGGTTATAGAGGGATTATATTGATTTGTTCTCTTTTCAAGAGTTTTAATAGACCTATTATGTCAGCCTTTGATTAATTGAGGAAGCTGGGGGACTGGTAATTGAATATGGCGCCTTTCACCTCTAAGCCACTGAATCAAATCCAGCCCAAGTTGTTAGTGACCAAAAATGATTACAGGAGTGGCTTTTTGGTGGCGCCTATGAAGTGTGTGAAGTCAGGTGGGAGCATGTCGGGATAAGTGCTGCTAGGAGATAGGCTCATCTCCATAGTCACTATTGCCTCTTCTTCGTCACTATTGCCAGATGCACACAAAAGGTGCAGGGACTGAGAAGGCCACGGGGGCAGGAATGCCTGTGAGTGGCCAAGGACTGTGTCCCTTAGGAAAAAGTAGTAGTGACAAATCTTTAGTATTGTGGGAAGAACTGCTCTGAGATTTCCTTAGTCATTTCAATTAGCTTTCTTAAGGTTTCAGTAAGATGAGAACTGAGAATGTCCTGATGAGTAGTCTAGAGACCGAATTTGAACAGGTCTGGGTTCAGAGACTTCCTGACATATCCTTGTGATCTTGTCTCTGTCATTCAGGAACCTGTTCTCTGCTCAACTTTGGCGAAACAGCGCTGTATAGATAGTCGGGTTATTACGGGCACTGATCCCACTTCCTCTATGCTCTAAATAGACTTTAATATGAAGTGATAACAATTTGCAGAATGAAAAACTATTTACAAAGATATTCTACACAATTTTCCCCCTTATTTTAAAAATTCAGGGTCTAACATTGAATATAGTATGTTTTAAGGTCATTATTCCCTTATTGTATAAATAAATCATTATTTGTTGCAAGATAAATTTGAATCTGCTCTTAATGCACAGTAAATTGATAACTGTAATCATATTAAGATGTTAACTATCACTATCATATTATTTCTAAAAAGAAATTGCTTACACTAGTGCTTCTTCAGTTAGTTGTGTTAAAAGATCAGTTAAAAAAATGTCTCAGCTCTCACGGTCAATACATTTTTGAAATACAATAAAAAATGAAATATCTAAAGAGTAAAACAAACTAGTACCAAAGATACAAAATGTAAGCCCTGCTATTTTTATTATTAGATTCAAACGACATAAAATGTAACTTTCCATAAATGCTTCTATGTTTTCTCTCAGTGTCTGCATTTATTTTGTTGCATACAAAATACTCAGCACTATTCCGTGCTGCAGCCTTTGAATAGCACTGGCTTCAGCTGAATACACTTTTAAACATGAATGTATTTAAACATGTAAAATTGTATCTGATAGGGTGATGTAAAGCAACAAAAACAAAAAGATTAAGAATAAGAATGATTAAGAATGGATAAGGTGTAAAATTTGGCTAGCATGGTGAGTGTACACAACTGATGCTGAACAAATGCGAATGCAATTCATTGATTCATTCAACAGATTATGTGCTTGTTATGTACCAAGGACTCGTCTAGGCCCTGAAAGTACAGCAGTGAACAAGACCTACAAATCCTTTAGTTTTCTTTCTGCTGATAAAGACACTGAACAAGCAGGAAAATATTAGACAAATTCAATGATGAAAACAAAATGGACTGATAAAATAGAGACCCATAATGGGATGGTATAAAGGAGACCAACAGGACTGAAATTTGAATGGAGGATTTGAATGACTGGAAGTAGGCAAAAGACCTGGAGGAAGCATATGCCAGGCACATCATGAGGTAGAAATGAGCAGGTTGAGGTTCAGAAAACAGTAAATGTCAACGAGGCAGTAGCTCATTTAGTGAGAAGATTAGAAGGACATGATGTCCAAGTTCTGGTCGAGGGTCAGGTGCTACACCAAAGTAAGAAGTTTGGAGTCTATCCTCGGTGCTATGGGACTCCATTAGGAAGTTTTATGCAGAGGAGAGATATCATGTGATGGATATTTTCAAAAAGTTACTCTGGACCTCTGGCAGCTGTATGGATAATGAATTTTAGAGAGGAGGCTGGGAGCGAGGGTAGTGGTGATGTGGATATAGTGGAAACAACGAAGAGGTGAACAGGCTGGCATGTGCTTCTTGATCAATAGAATTTTCTGATGGGAGAGTTTGAAGACATGAGAAAATCTGAGGATGACTACTTAATTTTTCCTTGAACCACTAGGTGGGAGTGACTTGCATTGAGATGGAGAAGACCAGAAAGGTGTGAATTTGCAGTTGTGTGAATTGGGAGTTGAGTTTTGGTCAGGTTGAGTTTGAGACGACTTTTTTAGATAATCACGTTAAAATTGCCAATTTCCATTTTCAAAACTGTGTGGAGACATCTCATTTCTTAATGGGCTCTTTTCTGTTCTCTTCAATTTTGAGAGCTTACACTTTTTTTGTTCCTTTATTTTTATTTTAATGCATTCTCAGGAGGTAGAGTTGAACATATGTGGTCGATCTATCTGACAAGAAGTTTTATTAAAAATGCATATACATGCAGGGAGGAGAAGGTAAGCTATGTATAAATGTATTAAATTGAAAAATAAAAGTTTTCTACCATAAAAAAAATGTTGAATAGAAAGTTGGATATGAGTTTCAAAGTGAAATTGAGTGTTTGGTGTGTGGTTGTTATTAAAAGTCGTAGGATTAGAAATTGCTTGTGGGAAGAGGGTAGAAAGAGTCAGGGTCTCTGGAATGGACTGTTGGGCTCCACCTCTGTTAGGAAACAATCGAGGAGAAACATTAGCCAAGAAGACTAAGAAGGTGTGGACAATGTACCAGATGGGTTTTAAGTCAGAAGGAAGGGGACAGGGAAGTGATAAACCTAAACTGATCAATGAACTGACAGGGAGCCATAAACCAGTTAGGATAATCTGCCCTGGGGGGAGCAGCTGTTGCCCCATCAAACAGGAGAGCTATCACTGGGTGTTAGGAAGGATATCCTGTTGAAAACATCTACATCACATCACACCACCTCTTTGGATTATTCCATTAAACTTAATAGAAAACTCATGCCTTCTCTACAAATAATTTTGGGTGTCATGTAGACTAAGCCTTAAAAAAAAACACCCCAAACTATTGTCATTATAATTCTCAAATTGCTTTTCTCCACCAGAAGCAGAAATGGGAAGTTGAAAAAAACTATAATGAAAACGCAACTGAAAATTCAAGCTCCAGTTTAAATGTGCAGAGCAAACACACCAGGCGTGCACATTTTAAAATAAAACAGATGAGCTATTTTAAATGTTTTATTGCAAAACTTAAAGACTGTAGCTATTACTGTTTTTTTTAAAAAACTTTAAAAGCAATTTTTCTATTCTTTGTACCTCTAAGTCCTTGGCTCTGATGTTCTGCTCCTCTGACCTTGATCTAATCATGAATATCTATGCTACTTAATTATAATAAAAAAAGCCTACATTGCACTCTAGATGGTAGATGCACATTTTTCTGCTTTGGTCACCTGCCAGTTCTCAAAATTATAGCAGTGGGAAGAAATGCAAATGAAGGCCGTGCTTGACAGCTAAACATAATGGAATGCATGGTCCACATTTGAAAAGTTACCTTAAAATAAAAGGTAGCATATAAAAAAATCACTTCTTTAAGGTCACCAATGGCTTTGAATTACAGCTCTGAGGAATTTTCAATTTAGTCATCAGAGAGGAAGAAGCCAAAATAAGGATTATATACTTGGCTAGAGGGAAGACAGAGTTTTACTTTATCATTGTTGGGTGATCTTATAATTTGGAAACAGAAAACAAAACAAAACAACACAAAATAACTCCAAAGTCTTCATTTTCTAGAGTATTGTATAAACTACTAGTGAGTATTTTCCTTCATACTTTTACTTGCAGCTAGTAGAATTTTGTTCTTGTAAATGTCCAAAGGAAGATTACTTTATCATAAGTTAAAAAATGTAACATATGGACTACAAAAGGCTGGCAGCGCACAGTTGATTATACAGATCTATATTACCTGAAGAATTGTATTTCCTCATTCAGAAGAGTATGTTTTCACATTGAAATTGGGAAGCAAATGGATGGATGCTGAATAGTTACTTAGAAAATTTAATCTAAAAATTATATATATATATATATATATATATACACACACACACACATGCACACACACACATATACATACATATATATATATTATTTGATAATTACACACTCCAGAAATATGCCACCTGGTCTCTCAGTAGCTGTTTACACTTTACATTTTCTTCTTTTTCACTATTTGGGGATGGCAGAGATAGGCTTTCAGGTACTTTTTTGCCTCTTGAAACCCTTCCACGGACCACCAGGAGGGCGGGTACTGCTTAGCTGTGACCTATGGACCACAGAGCTCTGAGAAACAGGAGCAGGGACTTCTGTGGATGCTGTTTTCTGTGCTTCGCTGCCTCAGTATGTGGCAGCAGAGCTCTAACTTGAGAAAAATAAGACCTGGGCTCTGGTTCCACTTCTCCCATTTTCCGTGAGGTCATGGGTAAATCAGTTAGTTTAATTATGTCTCAGTTTCTGCGCTCAATTTCACAACAACAAACATGGATTGTGCTCTTACAACATTCCAAGCATTGATAAGACACAGGAGTTTTAAGTATATTCATAAATAGATTATTTCAATATAATGTGGGAGATGAAATGGCAAAGATATGCTCAGGGCTGCAGGAGTGGAGGCAAAGCACTTGGAGTCTGGTCTGTAAAGGACACACAGTGCCTTTCCTGCCTACCTCACAGGTATGTGGTGAAAATGAAGGAATGTTGGTGAACATGCTTAATTTAAAAAAAATGCAACTCAATGCATTGTTATTAGTTGCATAGACAAGTAGTAGAGATAATGGTACTAAAAAAGGAAAATAGGTTAGAAATTACAGTCAGAGGTAAACAAGATAGGTGAATGGCTAGACTGGCCAAAGAAATAAGATAGGAACTCTGGAATGTGCATGGCAGTATACCATGGAGGGGACGTTTCAAATTAGTGGGGAAAATACAGACTTTTTAATAAGTGAGGTTGACTAATTGATAGACCTGGAAAAAAAATACTGAATTTACTCTTCACACCTATTTTCAAATGGGTCAGATATGTAAAAGTTAGAAAAATGAGGGAAAGAAAGAAATAATATGAGTACAAAAGAAAATACAAGTGAAGTCCTTTATAATCTCGGAGTGAGTTTTCTGCTATAACTCAAAATCTAGAAGTAATAACGAATAGATTGATAAATTTTATCATAAAAGTAATCCATCCCACAAAAAAAGATAAAATAAGCAAGTGAACTTAAAAATTCTTATGCATGGAAAGTAACACAGAAACAAAGTTAAAAGATATATGAAAATAGGGAATAGTTTTGCAACTTTTATCACAGACAAAGGGTTAATATACCCCAAACAGGAAAATCTTCAAAAAGTTTTACAACATGTTCTTTTGGAGAAACTGGGGGGAAGCAGGAATTCTCATTACATTTTTAGTGGAAACACAGTATGGTACAACCACACTGGAAAGTAATTTGGCAATATGTAGCAAAATTATGTAAGGATTTACTTTTTAACTTACACTCTACTTCTAAGAATCTATGCTAAAGGTATGCTGGGGAAAAAAAATGCAAAGAGAGGTATGATCAAGCAATTCATTAGTACCTACTTAACATAGCAAAAGTAAAGAGATGACCCAAATGTCCATCGATGATACTGATATAAAAAGCAATGGCTTACCATATAATGGAGAAGTATGCAGCTATGAAAAGAAATGGGGAATATTTTTATATATGGTTATGAAGCAATCCATAGGTTACAATGAATGAAAAAAGTAAGTGAGAAAAGTGTGAATGATACGCTGCTACTGCTTATGCAAGTAGGGGATGACACCATGTGGATGTAAGCAACAAAATCCAGACTATGGGAAATGCTCTATGAAAAGTTCAAATTTCTTAGGAGGAAAATTGAAAAGAGAGAAATAGAGATGAGGGGAACATATATGATTTATATCTGTCATTTGGAATATATAGGCCTTATTTGGATTTGATTTGAACTATAAAACAAAACAAAACAAAATAAAATAAACTTAAAAAGTGGACACAATTAGATTTTAGCAGTAACCAGGTATTTAATGGTGTTAAGAAATTCTTTTTCTCTCTTTTTCCATATGTTATGTGGGTGTGTGATAAGAAATTGTGATTGTGTTTCTTAAAAAAGTATTCAACACACACATACACACACAGATGCTATAATGTTTAGTCTTTGTTGACAAATTACTAGGTGGGATGGGGAAAAAGTGAGTGGATATGAGCTGAGAAATAGATAGATGGGGATCATATGCGATATTTTTCTACTTTTCTTTGTGTTTAGAACACTCCATTATTAAAAATTTTCAACAAGGGAAAAATAAGAGGACAGAAATTACTGATACTCTTGTAGTCTCTTGCTCTCATGTGCAATAACTGGCACAGTTTGCAAATTCTGTTGAGTTGAAAGAGAAGTTATAAGGAATCAAAAAGGAAGGAAATGTGTCAAGAAAAGCCATAAAAAACAAACAAAAAAATAAATATGAAGTGTGATTTACTTACATTTTTCTGGCTTATAAATCAGGTTATAGTGTATCATATGAAGAGTTATCAGAGCCATAAGTGCAGACATAAAAGGAATAAGTAAAACCAGGGTCCAGGCCCAGTGCTGGATGTAAGATATTCCCAGAAAGACAACAGCTGCATTCAGGTTCATGATCCAGTAAAACCTGGGGTACACAAGCAGACACAAATACAAATACCATTGAGTTACTTCAGATAACAATTGCTAATTTTAATGCTTTTATATAAATATAAGCTATAAAATAGTGGCATGTTAACTGAACTAGATTTTGCAAATATTGTTTATTAGACTTTTTAATAAGTGTATACATATCAGCTATGTCTTGTCAGTTTCATTATCTTTGTTCCATTTCTATTTACACTATGTGTCGGCAGCATGTACTCTTTTTTTTTTTTGAGAGGGCATCTCTCATATTTATTGATCAAATGGTTGTTAACAACAATAAAATTCTGTATAGAGGAGTCAATGCTCAATGCACAATCATTAATCCATCTCAAGCCTAATTCTCGTCAGTCTCCAGTCTTCTGAAGCATAACGAACAAGTTCTTACATGGTGAACGAATTCTTACATAGTGAATAAGTTCTTACATGGTGAACAGTGCAAGGGCAGTCATCACAGAAACTTTCGGTTTTGATCATGCATTATGAACTATAAACAATCAGGTCAAATATGAATATTCGTTTGATTTTTATACTTGATTTATATGTGAATCCCACATTTCTCCCTTATTATTATTATTATTATTATTATTATTATTATTTTTTTTTTTTTTTAAATAAAATGCTGAAGTGGTAGGTAGATGCAAGATAAAGGTAGAAAACATAGTATAGTGCTGAAAGAGGGCAAATGTAGATGATCAGGTGTGTGCCTATGGACTAAGTATTAATCCAAGCTAGACAAGGGCAACAAAACATCCATGGATGCAGAAGATTTCTCTCAAAACAGGGGGGCGGGGTGAGGTTCTAAGCCTCACCTCTGTTGATCCCCAAACTCTCACCTGATGTCCCCCCTGCGACTGTGCCTGTCTTAGGTTGTTCCTCCCTTGAGGAATCTTACCCGTCTCTGGCTAACCAGTCATCTTCTGGGGCCATACAGGGAAATGTAAAGTTGGTAAGTGAGAGAGAAGCCATATTGTTTGAGAAGGTTAGATTTTTACTTCTTTGCAGATTTATGCCCTGTGGGTTTTATGCCCAACATTTGTCTTGAGGTATCTTTACCACTTGGAAGAATTATGATACTCAGTAATTTCGATATGAGGCACGAATTCTACTTAAGGGTTGTAATTAGGAAGGAAGAAGAAAAGCTATAGAAGTAGCAGATGGAAGAAAACAGGCAGCATGTACTCTTTTATCTAAAGTTTGACAAATGTTTTCTGTAAAGAGCCTGATAGTAAATATTTCAGGCTTTGCAGGGTTTAGGTCTCTAAAGCAACTATTCAGCTCTGTGTTGTGATGTTAAAGAAGCCATACACAATACCTAATTGAATATTCCTAATGAACCTGGAAAAGGTTACATGGTTAAAGAGTTTAATTTCTCTGTTCTACTTTTCAAAGTATGGGAAAACTCAGGAATACTCAGATTATACCCAGACCATGCATTAAACCAAAGCAATGAATGTCATTTGAATAAAGCTTTCAGTATTTCCCTCCTAATGAATATTACAAATAAGTACCTATCTCAGTAGTTTGGTTCACAAGTTCTGGGGAAATTATCTCTACCTCTTACTTAACCTTCCATTGGGTCTAAATCATGCCATTAAAATCCCGTTGCAGAGGAGGAGTCTACTTAAAACAATTATTGAAGTAAAATTAAATACACATTTACTCATTTAAATATGCAGTTTTATGAGTTTTGGTAAATGTATCAGTTGTGCAAACACTAATAGGTTAGTTTCATAACACTTACATTGTCACTAAAATGTAAAGGGTTTACCTGATTAGATCAGGCCCAATCAGGATACCAGGCTAATCTCTCCTTTGATTAGCTCAAAATCAACTGATTAGAAATCTTTATTACATTTCAAAATACCTTCACCTTTGCCATATAACATCATTAGCGGTGATAAGCTGCCATCTTTGCCATATTCTATAGGGAAGAGTCAGGTCACGGGTGTGCGCACACTCAGGGGGATGCGTCTGTTATAGAGTGTGGTCCAGGGGGTCATCCCGTGACATTTCCTCTTTATCTTCTAATTGATCTGTCCTTCCCTCTCTCTTTCCTTCATGCCTTCCTTTCTTTTTTTCCTCCAAGTGAAGGAAGAAATAGAGTTGACAGGTAAGACTGGCTGTGGGAAGGGAATATTGAAGGTTTGAGAAGAAAGGAAATGATTAGAAAACATCACCTAAAGGAGGAGGAGAGAGAATGACTGGGTGCTGCCTGCTTGCTGGGCAATGCTAAGGGGCCACTCGAGGTTGGTTATGAAGTTAACATGGACAGAGCATGATCTTGCATTCTTCTCCAGACTTGTTAGGCTGTGTGAGGGCAATAACGGAGCAGAGGGGCCATAACTGTTCCCTCTGTTCCTCGGAAGAATACCGCACGATGAAGGGGGAGGGAAAGAGGAACTGAGGATGTGGAATTAGATTGTTAATTAAAGTCCAGCCTCCACATCCCACCTCATCCCACTTGCCCATTGAAGGTGGAGTCGTGGCTCCTCGTTGTGCCCAGCCAACACTGCCCAAGAGGGTGCACTGGAGTCCCATCTGTGTCTGCTGGGCAGGGCATGGGAGATGACTCCTCACTGGGTCTCACCAGCATCACCCAGGCTGGGGAATGTGTATTCCTGATGCTTTTGCTCCAGTGTGTGTGTGAAATATTAGCTCCCTATTCATCTCTGTTGAAACTATGGGTTGGAGGAGGGACAGTTTCCCCATAGTGTTTGGCTGAAGTAGGGCAGATATTGTCAAAAAAGTGTTTTATGTCAGCTACCCTTTACCTTGTACTTTGGTAGGCTTTTTTTGAGCCTCCCTATACCTCCCCACTCCCACCACCCCATCCCCCTACTACCCCATTCCCCCACTCCCACTTCCACCTCCCCACCATGCAACCCAGGCCTGGTGGCTGGTTTTGGATACATGCTTCTCCATTGCCCCCACTGCTGGCAAAAAACAAAACAAAAACTAAACAGGAAACTCTTTGCTATCCTCTCAAGTTCCAAAGTTTCTAGGCACAGTCTGTCTGCTTTCTACCTTTCAGAATCTTCCTATGTTTGTTGTGTTACATTTAGGGTTTTTTAGATGCAAAAAAGGAAGACCTGGAAGGAACAGAACTACTGTCTTGGCCTGTCCTGGGAGCTCTCTCTGTTTTTTTAATTGGGTGATTTGTCTTCCTATTGTTGATTTCTGAAAGTTATTTATATATTCTGGATGCAAGTCTTTTGTCAGCTATGTGTTCTTGAAATGTTTTCTCTCAATCTGGGTCTTGTCTTTTCATTTTCTTGATGAAATCTTTTGATAAGCAAAAGTTTTAAATTTTGATAAATTTCAACCCTTCAATTTTTTTTTTTATTGGTTCTGCTTTTTGTGTCCTATTTTAAGAATATTTCCTAAATGTAGGTCACAGCTGTTGTTGCAGAGCCATTAGTGGAAGCCATTCGTCCTGGTACTGCCTTTAAGAAGAGGCTAATTTAGTGTGGTGTCCTTTTTATACTTTCTTCCATGTCTTTCTGGTTATCAATTTCATGACATCACCATTTCCTCGTTAATCCAGGCTTCACATTTGAAAATTACCTTTCACTCATGCCTCTCACCACCTTTATATATCATTAATTATATAAATATTGTAGTTTCTCTTTGGAATGGTGGTCAGAAGACATGAGTTTGTGTCACCCTCTGATAATTGCATGATCTGTGATCTTAGACTCTCTGGAATTCTGGGTCATTATCTTCCAAATGCTGATCATACCCTCTGGACAGGGTTTTTGTAAAGACTCAATAAAGAACACAGACTGTAGCTGTGTTGTTCTTAATTTTTCTCCAATCTTGATTTCAGAAACAAAAATAGCAGTAGAGTCAGAGCATAGTGAGCAAGGAATATCACATTGGAAAAGATCAGCAGTTAAGTGTGGTCTGGTCCACATCATTTAGGCCCTTGAAGTCTATAATAAGGAGTTGGAATTTTATTCCTACAGAATTGGGATAATTGAATTTGTTCATGACCATAATCTTAAATTCTACCACAATTAACTTCAAATCTTTATCTCTACTTCTTTGTCTCTATGGACCATAGCATAGTTCTAGGTCTACAATTAATGTATAGTAAATAACTAATTGATGAATAACTTGGCACCTCATAAAAAAAACGATCAAACAGACAACTTAAAAAAATTCTTTCAATGATTGACCTAGGAAAGTGATCAAATCAAAAATAATAAAAAAAACAAAATCAAAGATCAAACATGGTCACGCTGAGGAAACTGATTTACTGTAATCCATCAATAGGAACTTGTCACAATGGCAGCATGTTAGAATTTTCTAGGACAACTGGATAGAGTCCCTAGACTCAGCCCCAGGTCATGCTTTTATGCTGTTGCAGGCTGCATGCTTGAGTAGTGACTAACAACTGAGAGAGGCTGGAGCTGTAAGCAGTGTTACTTTCTTCCAATCTTTAGGAAACCCTTTCTTTTAATATTAAGTATTGCTGAGAAAATCCAAGAAGACACTACATGACTCTTCTGTACACCACATAGTGATATAAACTGAATTGCTCTAAAGAGGGTCAAGCAAAATTATAATTATTTCAAGACTTAAATCTTGTGAATGGTAGTTAGAAACCAAAGAATTATAGTGCTGAATATCTATGTATAGGAAAGAGATTTCACATAAAGTACTAAATGTATTTTAACAAATGCCACCTAACCTATTTGATTGTATAATTTTCTGAAAGGATTACCTAGCACAGGCATGTTTTATATATATCTTTATTGATCCATGGACAGGACAAGCCATAGATAATTAAGGGTGAAATTATATATGTATCAACTGTAAAAAAATAAAAGAAATAAAAAATCCGCAGTCTTCAAACTCACCATTAAGACTCCTTTCATCTCATAGCTCACTAGCAAATTGAATATATAAAGCACCTCTCACACAGAAAGTCAGAGAGCAAAGCATTAAAGCAGAACAAATACCAGTGATTAAGGAAAATTGGAAACAGTAGTAAAAATATGTTTCCTTAGTCTACCTTTAAATACAGACGGGGAACTGCAAATAAAGGGAGCATATATGTGATAATTTTTTTTGTCTTTGTGGTTCTGTGGTACTGAATACAAATAAGGAGAAAGAAAACCTTTGTTGTTGCAAAATGCAGTAATCCTTTCAAGATTATTTATTTTAAACCTTCATCCTTTTTATTTAGTAATAATTTTTAAAGTCATTCATATCTTCTGTCATTTCTTAGGCTGACCAATTTTGACCACATTCAGATTTATTTTAAGTGAATGTAGAAGAAGTGGCTTAAAATGCTTTTTCCCAGCCTGAGAAGGTATCGAAGAGGGGTGGCAAATTTTAGGTCTTCATTCCAGCAGTGGACAATTGAAAGTGCTCAGTGAGAATATTTTATTCTGCATTGAACCATATTGAGATAATTCACTGGGGGATTTGTGGCTCTTCGATGGGATAAAACTGAATTGTTTAGAAGAGTCAGTGAAACACTTGGGTGCTGATTTCCTGGTGGATAGCTGTCAATCATTACTTCTTTTAGCACAACCATTGGCCCATTGGAGTACCTCACAGCCTGCCATGGTAGCCACGTATCTGGAGAAAGAAGCTAAGGGAAATTTTGCAGCTGCCGCTTTTTGTGCATAAATATTTTTCAAAAGTGTTGTTAAAGAAAAGGCAGTTTAATAAAGGGAGATCATTGATTTTAGTGAATAGGCAACAAGATTAAAGTAAAAGGTAGATTTTTAATGAAGAAATTGGGGAGAATGCTTTACTCTCTTGCTCTCCTTGCCTTTCTCTCTTTGATTCTTTCTCTTGCCAACATCCTAATTTTAAGTTATGTATATGCTTTTCTTATTTCTTGACTTTAAGATCTTTGAACCACTGAATATTTACTAATAAAAGTAAGTCTCTCTTCATTCACTTTACCAAGTTTAAAAGTGACCGAGCAGGGGCTTTAAAAAAGCAGAAGCCTGCAGTAAGAGATGTAAGGAATTCGCCGCCCCCCAATTCAATATTCTTTGGCTTTCACAGTTATAAACCAGGGAGGAATTTTGAATGTTCTTTATTGAAAGCTTACAAATTTGGCAAAGGTAAAGAAGAAGGGGCCCATTGTTAATATTGTGAGCGGGTGAGAATATTTTATTCTGCACTGAACCATATGAGCGGGTAGCATTTGTTAAACTGGGCCGGAACCCATGCAAATAGAATTTTGTAAGGTCTCTTTGTTCTTTTAAAGGCTATTTGTGGGTTATTCCTCCATATGCAAGTAAGAGGATATTTTGAGTATTAATGAGTATTAGTAAGATTGTTCCTTGAACTTCTTTGATTTTGTTGGCTAAAATATACCTTACAAATTATGATTTTTACCATTGAAGACTTAGCAGATTCTTATTTGTTTCTTCTCCCAAGGATTAAGTAAAATTTCTCAATCAGGTCAAATTCTGCATGTGGTAAAACACGGCTATGAATCATCACAAATTTCTGAGGCAGCCTGGCATACAGTATGTGCACTCAAAAACACGTCATTCCTTTTCTTTTCAAAGTTATCCCTAGAAAACATTTGGAATCCCCTTTCCTTACATCTCTGGAATTGTTCTCAAAATACTGAAGTACTTGATGAAAATGTTTCACTCTCCAGCTATTCTCTCAGGAAATTCTGATAAGGGGTGTGGTAGGGATGGGTGGATTGGAACTTGGGGGCTTGGGGGAGCTGGGAAATGTTTTTAAATAAAGCCTCCAGATGATTCTTCAAATTAAGCAACACTGCTTGAGAGCAAGGCTTCTCAAACCTGACCACGTAGGCAGATAAAAAAAAAATCCTGTCTTAGGTTCTCACTTCAAACTAATATAATCAGAGCCTCTGATGGCAAGGACCAGATATGAATATATTTTGAGCATCCTCGTGGGCTTTCATATCCATCTAGGATTGAGAATTACTGCTTTTGAACAACACTCAAGTGAACATTAAAACAGCTCCTGAAAAAATCCTGTGGAATAATAAATTTTTACCTCTAGTGTTTCCCTAAGACAAAAGGTATTAAATTTGAGTGAGTATTAAAATCAGAACACTTTAGTATGAGACAAATATTATGTAGAGTCAGTTTGAGTACTGGATATTCAAAATTCCTGGGATGGAATAAGTCAGTCTCTAGACTTTTTCAAGAACTTAACCAGTTTTCCATTTGGGCCATTAAATCATGTGTAATTCAACTGGTTAGCAGCAAGACTGTGATATGCAGACAGGATGCAAATTATCAGGTGAAGTAGGTGGAGAAATGTGGTAGCAAGAATTGAGGTTAATTGTGGTAGAATGTTAAGATTATGGTCATGAACAAATTTCATTATCCACCTTTCTTTTTGCTTCCAGAAAAGATTCTGCACAGGTGTATTTACCTAGATGATCTCCAGTGTGGCAACTCTTAATTGTGCACCTCAGATTTTGGAAAATGCTGAAATAGCCAGATTTTGATCTAGATAATGGCACAAGGATGCTGGCAGATAATTATGCCTTTCGATTTCGGGGAGTTTAGTTTTATTCTTTCAGTGAAGTACATAGTTGAGGAAGATCCAGTGCCAGATGGTAATGTTGGCTGGAAGTGGTTTTCTCACCTATGTTTGGCAGCTTTACTCGAAGTGGTGCTTTAAATGCCCGAGACTCAGTCTATACTATTTAACATGATCACTAGGAAGCTTTAGGTGGTATAGATGCAATGACACAGCTCATTAAAGGTCCCATAACTATGAGCATCTGACATCTGTGCTGAAAATAGAACTGGATACAGCCTTCAAGTGCTTATAGATATGAGTGGTGCACTGTTTTTTAAACACCCTACTGAAATGCATTGTATTAACCAGGCTTGTAATTTCTAGGGGCATTTTTGACATGGAAGAATAGACTTAGAGTTAAAGGGCTGCCCGTTTTAAAGTTGGCCTCCTCCTAAATGGGTTCCCACTTCCCCAGAATTTAGACAATGGTTTTAGCTGTTGATTTATTCATCATTTAATAATAATAGTAATAGCCATCCTGATTGGGATACCTATAATGTGCTAAGATACTTTATGTATAAGCTATGCAGCAGCCTTCCAAGGTATTACCATTTGTGGGTGAGGGACCTGGGACCCTGAAAGAGTAAGAAACTTCCCAAAGACCATAAAACTGCTAAGTGACTGAGCCAGGAATCTGCCAGCTGTCTGTCTGCCCATCGGGGTCTCTGTCCATCTTGCCACCAACCCCAGCAATATGTACAGGAATAAAGTCAACATTCATTTCTATAAACTGCAACAAGTGCCCATAAAAGTTTTCCTGTAGTTTGGTGTTTGAACTTAACAACAAAACAAAACAACCTGAAACTAGCAGATTCAGCCTTCTAGGAGCTTCCATCCCAGTAGTCCTTTATCACATTAAAGAAAAACACCCTGATTCTTCACACACATTTCTAGGCACTTTAACTTTTGGTTTTAAAAATACTCCATGATCCTTTCTATTAGAGATGTTAATGAAATTAGGAAATAAGAAGAAGCCATTGTAAATAGTGCTGCGATAAACATAGGGGTGCATCTGTCTATTTCAAACTGGGCTGCTGCATTCTTAGGGTAAATTCCTAGGAGTGGAATTCCTGGGTCAAATGGTATGTCTATTTTGAGCTTTTTGAGGAACCTCCATACTGCTTTCCACAATGGTTGAACTAATTTGCATTCCCACCAGCAGTGTAGGAGGGTTCCCCTTTCTCGACAACCTTGCATAGCCAAGAAATGGAAGCAACCTAAGTGTCCATCAGTAGATGAATGGATAAAGAAGATGTGGTACATACACATAATGGAATATTATTCAGCCATAAGAAGAAAACAAATCCTACTATTTGCATCAACATGGATGGAGCTAGAGGGTATTATGCTCAGTGAAATAAGCCAGGTGGAGAAAGACAAGTACCAAATGATTTCACTCATATGTGGAGTATAAGAACAAAGAAAAACTGAAGGAACAAATCAGCAGCAGAATCACAGAACCCAAGAATGGACTAACAGTTCCAAAGGGAAAGGGACTGGGGAGGATGGGTAGGAAGGGAGGGATTATGGCGGGGAAAAAGAAAGGGGGCATTATGATTAGCATGTATAATGTGGGGGGTGCAGGGAGGACTGTGCCACACAGAGAAGACAAGTAGTGATTCTATAGCATCTTACTACGCTGATGGACAGTTACTGTAATGGGGAGTGTGGGGGGTACTTGATGATGGGAGGACCCTAGTAGACATAATGTTCTTCATGTAATTGTAGATTAATGGTAACAAAGCAAACAAACAAGCAAACAAATAAATAAATAAAAAGAAGCCGCATGGAAATGCATTCATCCTAAATTTGGCCTGGCTCCTCACAGCTGCAGAAACTCATTTTCACCCCTGGCCCCATCCCCTTTCCAGAGTCCTAAAGAACAAACCCACTGGGAGTCCCCTTCATTTCCCAAAGGAAATATTTCATTCATATAATGTCTCCTTTGTAATCAACACTGAGAAATGTCACTTTGATTAAACACAACTCTGAATGTCCAAGACCACAGTACAATGAATTCTCCAGAGCTGTCTTTCAGAACAACTGATTGCTCTCCAGTCTTAATCCTCCAGAGTCTTATTTAATCAAAATGATGTTGCTAATTAAGGATTAAAACCTCCAAATAGAATAAAAAAGAAGGATTTTTCTTTCTCCTTTGGGCAGGTCAAGGAGGCAGAATTTGCTATAAGGAAGTAAAGCGTCCCTTCCACCTTTGGTAAAATTGCATTATTCTCTGATGTTTGGACTTAATCCAAAATAGGCCTAAGTGCTTTGTAATATTCATGTAATTAGAGAGAGAGAGAGAGAGAGGAATAAAGAAATAAAAAAGAAAGGAAGGAAGGAAGAAACAAAGGAAAGGATGAGAGGGTCAAAGAAACTGCGTGGATAGCTACTATCCTAGATAATACTTACTCTAATTTTTTTTCATTTAATGCTTTTAATCTGAATTTTCTTTAAACATTTTGTCTGACTCTGTGCATTGCTTTTATCCATTGTTAACATTGATGGAAAGACAGAATATTGTAGAAAAATATTAGCAACTCATTTCACAGAAAAGAGGGAACAAAATAATGTATCACAAATCTATTTGATGTCCCCTGATGAATAACAAAAACAAAATTATCTTTTAAAGGCTGAAGTGCTTTACCTTAAGAGAAAAATCTTAATTTTTATGAATTTGTATTTGATTATAAAAACTGATTCCTTAAAAACACATTGAACTGTAAAAAACTTATTGGGAGAGACAGAGATTCACAGAAAGGTGATTTTATTTTCATGGATCACAAACTCTTTTAGGAGTTGGGGGTCAGGTGGATATGAAACAGGTGCTGGTTGATATTTCAGAAGTTGTAAAATACTTTTTCCATCCCTTTCATGTTCTCTCTGCTCTGGCCTGTGAATTTATAAACTGGCCAAATTAGTATATTGAAATGTAGACATAACTAATAGTAACAGCTATTGCTTATCGATCACCTATTCTGTGCCAGATTATTTGTCAGCAAATACATACTTTTCACCTCTGATAAAACCCCAGAAGAAGTATTAGCACAACCCTTCAGAAATGATTAAACCACAATAGCCAGAGGATAAGTGACTTGAACAAGGTCAGGCAGCTTGTGTTAAGTAGAGTTGAAACTTCCACCCAGGCCTGGTAGCTCCAAAACCTCATTCTATTCAGTATAACAGCCACTTCATACTTGTTGACTTGGAGAGTAAATGTATCAGTGAGCTTTGAGAAGGTGCTGGTAAGCTGTGTTGGTCTGTACTTGACTCACATGCTCCCACAACTGCAGCATGGTAATTGTCCAGGCATCGTCGCATTGTCACCTACCCAGCCCAACCAGTGCCGAAGACTGAACTGCAACCATCAACTCAGAACCAGAATGCAAACAATGAGAAATCCTCAAAGCATGAGAAATGTCATAAACCTTGTTTTTCTCCCAGCCAGCAATACCTACCAGTTAAAAAAGGACATTCGTGTGTGTGATCCATGCTCCTGCAGGCTGTACGCACCCACCGGGCAAACAATGGCTCTTGTCCCGCCTATGCCAAGGCAGATGGCCAACAGTGCTACGTAGAACAGCCTGTTCTGTTCCTTTTTTGGTATGTCGTTAATCATGTGGTGAGAGCCTATACAGAACTCTCCCAAGGGAAAAGCAACCACAGATAACAAAGCAGTGCCTGTAGATAGAAAAAAAGAATAAATATGGCATAGACACTGTATCACTGAGTCACAGCACAAATAGGGGTCTTCCTCTGAAACTATCATCATTTTACATTTGATACATTTACTCTCCAAGTCAACAAGTATGAAGTGGCTGTTATACTGAATAGAATAAGGTTTTGGAGCTACCAGGCCTGGGTGGAAGTTTCAACTCTACTTAACACAAGCTGCCTGACCTTGTTCAAGTCACTTATCCTCTGGCTATTGTGGTTTAATCATTTCTGAAGGGTTGTGCTAATACTTCTGTTGTATAGAAGTCTTTATTGGCCATTGCAGTTCTGGACATAGCATGATTTTTTTAAGTGTGTTTTAGCTTATCTAGAATCTTAGTATTTTTCCTTCTCAAACTTGAATTCTCTTTTCTCTCAGAATGCAAATCGTGTCCATTTTAACAAAAAACCATTCAGAAATACATCATATAAGAAAGTGAAGATGCCTGTAATCCCACCCCCCAGAGAAAAAAAATCACTGTTCACAAGTGTTTATGTTTATTTAGTCAATAGAGTAATGGGAAAGTTATGATCTCGGCCATCTCAGAAGCCTGTTAAATAAAACATCTTAAGGAGGGCGTCGTTGTAGTTAAAGAGCAGAGCCTCTCCTCTGCTTTTCTACTTCTCTTTCTCCTCTTGCTGCCCTTCTAATTCTCCTCATTTCTCATGCAGCTGGTGGGGGCCTTCTCTGTGCCAACGGAGGTGAGAAGGCCGTGGAGGGGGCACCAGGTCAGTGAGAGCCTGAAGGAGGGGAGGCCAGGTGACAACGAGGGCCGAGCATTCTTTCTTCTGCTTCACAGAGACTACACTTGAAGATTTCCCTTGTCTAGTAGAAATTATGATTCAAATGTTGTATTTTTTGCTAAGCTCTTTACCTGCTGCAGAGCATCTTTGTGTACTCTGTTGTTTCATCTTGGAAAACCTGTGTCATGTCAGAGAATAGATTTTCTTATTCTGATACTTCAAAAAAAAAAAAGAAGTTGAGTGAGATGGAGGGAGTTGGCTGGTGTTAAGAGTAACCTAGACGTATTCTCCCTGTTCTGGAATTCCTTGCATCAAGTGGTCAAATCATCATTTTTTGTGAGCATTAATTTGATTAGTGGAAAATGACTTCTCTCTGTGAGTTTTGGCCTCCATTTTATTAATTTAGCATGGTCAGTTTTCTCAATGAGACTATAAACTCCTTAAAGGCAAAAAATTGGGTCTGATGTTTCCATCTCCCTTACAGTAGCTTTCACAATGTGAAGAAGGTATTGCACTCAATAATTGTTTAGTAGCAGATCGATTTATCAGGTGGGTGGGCCCTTTATATTATTGAGTTTGAAATGTTTGCCATCAAGGTTAGCCAGATGTGGTATTAATTACTCTCTCTCTCTGCCAGTCAATCCTCCTCACCTCTGAAAGTGTGATGTGGGTCAGCCTAAGGGGATGGGCAGAGGAGCTATTTCTTGCAGCCACTATTTATTTGAAGACAAAGCATTTTAGTGGTACCTTTGTGTAAGTTAGAAGGGCACTTTACTTCTTATTTTGAGAAAATGTCATATTACGCTGATTTCATTACATCCAAACTTTATTTCTATCAACTGTAAAATTGATATAATAAAAATACAAGTCTATGACACACATCTCTTTGATGTGTGCTAACCGTGCACTGCATAATCAATGCCCTTGTATTTGGTAGCTCTGTATAAAGTACCAGGATGTGTCCTATGCTCTGCTAGGTGGTGGGGGTCCACTGGCTCTTCTCTCCAGGAGTGAAGGAGTCCGTCAGAGAAGGCAGATGTGCAGATAGACAGGTACATTATAATATGTGGTAATGCAACCAATCATGTAGGTATGATCAGAGTGTGGTTGAGCACCGAGAAGTGAGCAACAAACATCACATGGATCTTGAAGGAAGAATAAGATCCTTCCTTGGAAGGGTGGAAATATGAAGGAAGGTTGGCAATTTAAGGAATAGGAAAGAGTATATGTAAAATTAGAAAAGTAGGGAAGTAGGCAAGGAGAAATCCATCATGAGGTCACATATTGAGGCAGAAGTCTAGAGAGGTAAATGTAGGACAGATTGTAAAGATCCTTGCTTACTAAGTTGGAGTTTAATTTTTAAATAATAGAGCCAATAAATACATTTCTTCTTTCTGGGAGTCAATGTTGGTAGAAAAGTGTTTGGACTGGAGTCATACTGATGACTGACAAGCCAGTAAGTAAGCCATAGTAAGGGTTAAGAAAAAGAAAGCTGCATTTTTGAGCCAAGGTTGTACCAATTCAGACAAAAGATACATTTTTGATGAAACTTGAAACTTAGTGACAGGTTGGAATTTGATAGTAGCCATGAGTGGGGACACGAGGAAATAATTTTTGGTAAGAAAAATGAATGGACATGGGGTTAATTTAGGTCTTTTGTTTGCCAAATTCCAAAATTGGAACTTCAGTCCTCGTCTGATGACTTACACAGGAATTTAGATTAGTAGAAATAACCATGTTAAACAAAAGTCACCAAGTGCTACTGATTTGATCAGTTCCCAGTTAAGAAAAGTAAATCTTTGGAGCCCTTGCTTAAATGTCTCTTTATCAGAGCACATTCCCTGATACAGAAGAGCAACCTTGTCACTGTCTAGCCATTCCTGTCCACTTATCCAGCTTTGTTTTTCATCATTTGCTTGTTTGTTTTCTCTCTCCCAGCATCAACTTCAGCAGAGAAAAGACTGCTTTCCTCTCTGTTGTATTTCCAAGTCCTAGAAAAATGTCTGACACAAAGTAGTCAATGAGGACTATTTGTTGAATGTTGAATGAATATTTGCCATGAAGTGACTTGGTTTTTTGTTTCACAGAACTGAAGCGGTAAAGTCTGTAAGTTGACATCACACTCTAATTGATTTTTTTAATTGAAGTATCATTGATATGCAATCTTATGTTGGTTTCAAATGTATATATCACACAGTGGTTTGACAGTTACCAATATTATTAAATCATTACCCCTTCTAGTGCGGTTACTATGTACCAAGTTAGAATGATGTTACAGAATCATTGACAGTCTTCTCCATGCTGTATTACTGTCCCCTTCACCAACTTCTAATTGATTCTTTGAATGGTAATTTGTCACCTTCCTGAAATTTTTGATGCATTGAATGCCTGATGTCCATCCCTTCCTCATTCCTCTTCCCATCCCCCAACCTCCCTCACCCACCCCAAACCTGCATCGCTAATGCAGTTCTCAGTCTTGGTGAGCAGTGCACTGTCTTCCTAAGTTTCTCAGCTCAGAAACATGGTGCTAAGTTTAGTTCCTCCTCCGTATTTGTGCCCTTCGTCAGCTGTAGAGTGTTCAAGGTGTTTCCCGTGCTCCTTCCTGGACTGACCCTTCTCCATTGCCTGGACCAACCTCTCGAGGTTTTTTTCAGAGCTCTCTCTGTTTATCCTCTTATCCTGTTTATTGAAGAAAAGCATTTCCCGAATGTTTTCACTATGACTCCTTGTCACCTAGAACAACAACTTGAATTCTCAGCCTAAATTTCTAGACCATTCATCAACTCACTCTCAATACCTTATCAAACAATCCGGATATGTCTCCAAATTCCTTGTAGTCATTTCATTCCTAAACTTGTGTAGATATACTTAGTTTTCTCTATGTAAAGAAGCACAGTGGAGTGTTTGGATTCATTCATTTTTAGCATAGCCATTGTTCATAATATAGAAATCATGCCTTCATATGCAATCTTAATTACTATATGACTAATTAAAAGACCACCTTTTGATGAAAACATTCCTCAATTAGTTTACATGAACTACAGAAACCTTTTTAGCACATTTCATCTTAGTTGGGAAGCAAATGAACTTCACCTTGCATGCAGAATCTGTCACACATTTGAGCTTGGGGTAGGAAGCAGGGAAAGGAGGGCATTATAAGGAGTATAAGGAGGGCATTATAAGGCAGACATGCAAAGAGGTAATTATTATAAACTATAATCAGTGCAACAATATAGGTATCAAAGCGCACACATACGTTTACTAGCACCTCTCAAATAATATAGAGAATGAAACACATTGAAATAACATTCTTCATTCTTCACATTATATACTAAGAGCAAGGTAGGAATAATATAACTAAACGTTCTAACAATGATCTATTCTATGAAGTTACAAAACAATCCAGCCAGAAGAGGACACTCACCTAGAAAATGTAGAAATAAACAAATATACACCAGTTTGTTTCTTCCTAGACAGACATCAGCAAGCCATCCCGCAAACACAGGGGTAAGGAGTGAAGTTCCAGTAAAACACAAGTTCAGAATGGCTGCTTGGTAATTGTGATAGCCCAGCTTGACAGTGCAAAAGGGAATCATATTGCAGACGACTTCGAAGAAAGCGAACCTCTCACACAGCTCCACCAGAAGCAAACAGATTCCAACCTGAAGTTTGTTCATAGAGTATGATGAAGAGAAATAATCGGTATGCCTTACCGTTTTCTCTGTCTCAATGCTGTGATTTAAGGACACTTTCTCATCAGTTATTTTAAAGTCTGCAACAGACATGACTGTGCTCTTTGAATACGACTTACATTGTTGGTTTGAACTTGATTTTTACCCACATCCCTCTAATGAAAAAAATAAGTGAGATCTTGGCTTTGAATTTCACAACTCTGTGCTAAAATTTCTTAAGGCTTTTTGCACATTAATGTTGTTCATTTTGATGACCTGGGAGCACAGGAGAGGAGGCGTGAGAATTTAGACATTCATGGTAACCCATTGTAGCCAAATCTGATTTGTTTGTCTAATTATTTAGAGGCTAAATTAGGCTCTTTCTCTAAAATTATATTGAAATACATGAATTCAGTTGCATGCATGTGGAAACTCATCTGCCTCATCCTGATAAAGGTTTAAATACTGAGGCAGAAGGAGCAGTTTTTCAGGAGAATTTGAGCACTAGATCAAGAAAGAATTTGGGTCTAATAATTTCTGATACTTTAATTAAACAAGCCAGGCCAGTACCAAGAGATAAAGCACAAAAGAAAATCTGTTTTGAAGGGGCAGGATACCTTATCATTATTACATTTCTTGTTATTTTTGGTTGGAATCCTGATAAGAAAGCTAATTAGGTAACAAAAGTGCTAATACATTTAGGTAACAAGCAGAGTTTGCAAGAAAGTAATTTAAGTGCACTAATGAAAGGATAAAATATTAAACAAAAACCTTCTTCCTTTAAGTTGACCCCATGCTTGTAGAACAGCCTCTCGGAGGAAATCAGAATCGAAAGGCACTATTTGACTCCTCATTATTAGTCAGCAGCTGGGGTGTACAGCAGCCATCCTCCACACGCTTTGGGGAATATTGGATCTGGGATCACTCTGACCCTCCAGCTGGGTGAATGCATGTTAGCATTCTATTTTGGAAAGCAGGGAGGCACCAATTAAGCTAAAAAAACAGTCATGAAAAAGCGCACCGGAACATTTAGGGGTTTAGCTGCAAGGACATAGGAAGACAAGGGAATAGAGCCATTGGGTCAAAGTCGTAATCAGTCCGCACACAGGGAGGGAGTACAAGAATGTTATTTTCATATTGGAGTCAGAAGGAAGGACTGATAAAGGCATTTGACTCTGATTCTTATCTTTTGACCTGAGAGATTGGGAGCCACTTTGTTTCAACCCCTTCTAATAATCTCATTATAATGGCAGCTGTTGTTATCTGCTCAGCATCACATCCCCTCTTTGGTAACAATGCCCTGTTTTTCCTTTGTGTAGGGTGATCCTGCAATTTATTGTCCAAACTGGGACACTTTTGTGAGTGAAAGTGATGCTATGTATAGTTATTCTTGAGAAGCAGATACAAACTGGGACCCCCTTGGGCAAGCCCCAACATGTGGTCATCTTACATTTAGGGAATGGCTTCCATCTATCACATGAGGTAGTGGTGGGATTTTCTCCTGGCCAAGGGGATTAGGGCATGGTCTAAAATAGTCCTTTTACATTTTCTCCCCAAGAACTTGAACAATGAGCAAAATGACTTGAGGTTGGACATGGAGGAAGTTGAGTCATTCCGATGACAGTTCCCAAAAGGGGGATTCCCTGAAGTTCTGACGGTCGGGTCAGTGCCTCCCCAGTTCTCATCCTTTGGGAAGCTTGATCAGTTTTTCCTTCTGTAAAGGACTTAATTTCCAATCTATGTGAGTCTGACTAAATTAGCTACATTGAATTTCTGTGGCTTATAAGGAACCCTAAGTGATACCTTACGTCTGTGTTTGCCTGAAATACAAAAGAAAGCCTTTCCTCAGCCATTAGGTGACCCATGTGACCAGCACGTGACAAAGGACGCCTGCCATGGCATTTCAGGAGCAGGGTAGCACTGCCTCTTCCCAGAGCCTAATGATGATTGGGTGTGAATTCTTTGGCCAACGTGTATCTTTGCCCAGGAACAGGCCATAGGTGGTGGGATCCTGTGGTTTGGGACTGGTTGAGTCAGGGAGAGCGATAGCCATTTGCTGAGCAGAATTGAAGCAATAGGAAAACACCTCTTTTATTTATTCATGTTTTTAATAGAAAAGTCAAGAATGGGTTTTAAAGGACAAGTTCATTTGAGAATAATGGTTGGCAAAGTATTGAATGACGTCAGCTTTACCAACAAACTGGAGCCCTTGAGCGAGGATTTATGCATACTTTAGTTTCATGCAACACTCCCCCAAACCAAACTCCAGGCTTGTTCTCTGTCCTCCCCCCACCACACACCTTAATAAAATAGTTTTCCTCCATTATAGAAGCAATGTATGTTCATTGGCTACAACTTCGAAAATATCGAAAAATAGAATAATAAACATACAGTGAAAGTTTTTGGAGCATTTCTTTTGATGCTTTTTCCCTCCATGGTTATTTTTTATTAATAGGTTTTAAGTATTTAAATTGTATACAATTGCTATATAATATTTTGATTTCCTTTCTAGGTAATATTATAAACTCATTAACATTCTACTGTGACCTCTATAAACATCCATTTTTATGTTTGTGTTAATAGATACACCATTCACTTTACTATTCCTCCATTTTTGGTTAGTTACATTTGTCTTTGATCAGTTGCAAGCCAGTCTTTCCTTAACTTTGATCATGGACCCACATCAAAAAGAAGAAAAAACACCTTTATAAACAATGCTGGAATGAATATTTGTGCAAACTTTCCCCATTCCTATGTAGGATCGTTTTTCAAAAACAATATGATTGGATTAAAGTATGGGAGAGTTTTTAGGCATTTTGACCCCTACTGTAAAATTGTAATACAAATTTCAGGCATGTTTTTCTTAAATGAAAGGCCCACATTGTTTTTGGAATGCAAAGACCACACTTAACACTAAAATTCTTCATTGGAAAGACAAGAGTCATAAGTTAATGTGGGGGCTAGCAATATGGATCATGGTTTTAAGCATTAGAAAAAGTGTCTTATTTAATAGAGGAAATTAGAGGCTCATTTGATGAATTAATAACCGTCCATGATTTTTACTGAGAATCCAGGGCACAAATGCATCAGATCCCATAAGGTTACATTGGTAAGTACTAGAAATGCAAGCCCTACTTTTAAGGAAGCTATTTTTAACTCTGCGGGATAAAAAGCATTTCTATAATCTCCAGGTTGATTATGAATTTTGAGAAAACAGTGTCTTCTAAAATGGTTTTACAATGTATTACTGTAACACTTTTAAATTGCATATGTATTTGCAGAATAACTCTTCATAGGTTCTCTAAACACTTAATAAGCATTTTTAAGGGAAGAGCTTTATTTCTAAGTTCAATAACTCTGTAAAAGAGATGCACAAAGGTCAGTTACAGAGATTTATTCTTTTAGGCCTATCGATTCCATTGACTATGAGGTTTGGTATCTGGTTTGAAAGCATTGTTAAGAACATGGGGATTGATCTTACTTTAATATATTACAAATTGTGCATCAAAGACTTGTTGGAGTGAATTTCTGCTGCATTGTAAGGTGGGAATGGAGAAGTATTATTGAACTATAGTTTTTGTTTTGGGAAAAAGACATTCTGTGTGTTAACCCTTACTCCTCATTTTAGAAGGCTCTGGCAATTATGTCATATCTCTATCCAGAGTGAAAGAGAATCACTTCAGACCTCATCAGATAATAGCTCATACAGGCCCAAGAACAAAGAAAATGTTCCATTCTTCTCCTTTATTCTGAGGATAAGAATAAAATCCATTGCAATGGTAAGGGGTTTTTCTTCCACTCCATGCCATGACTGTTAAGGACTTTGCTATTGCACTGAACTCAACATAAAAGGTACATTATATAAAGTGAGTAAGATGGGAAGAGTTATCACATGTACACTGCAATAATTTTATGTATCAACCTGGCTGGGCCAGATATTTGGTCAAACATATCCTGAATGTTTCTGTGAAGGTGTTTTTAGGTATTTGGTTTCCTAGCAGACTGCCTTTAGACTGCAACTGTGAATCTTTCCTAAGTCTCCATCCTCCCAGGCACCTCAATCAAATTTTGGGCTTGTGAAACCTCCACGGTCATGTGAGCCAGTTCCTTAAAATAAATCCCTTACTGTATGTACGTGCATCCTATTGGTTCTGTTTCTCTAGAGAAAGAACACTGACTAATGCATACACCATGCATCTTGTCCCCATTTTTCTTTCTGCTTTGATCATGAAGGAAAAAGAAAACATGCTTAAGGATATGGAATTGATAGCTCCCAAATCTATATATTTACCCAAGACATTTTCCTTGAGTTTCTGATAAACTTGTGGACATGTTGATTTCTATGGAAAATTCCAGCTCATCCATCCAAAGCTATTTCATTGTCTTTTTTCTAGTCTTTCCTGATCCTGACCCTCTTGCTCTGCTTTTTAGATCATCACCACTTGCCCAAATACTCGAAGAAGAAAACAATGAGATGTCCTAGACCTTTTCTTCATTTCTTCCTTGCCTATTTTATCTACTAGAAAATATTTATTGAGTACCTACCATGTGCCAGGCACTATCCTAGACTTTGGAGCCAGGGAAGGACTGTTAATCAGCTTTCTAAAAATTTCACAAATCCATCTCTTTTCTTCACCTTTCTACCTCTGATCTTAGTTTGAGCTTTTAACCTTTCTCTCTTTATTGCTGCTCTATTGCATCCTTCTCTCTCGAACTTCAGTCATTTGTACACCATTTTCATCAATTTGCCATAGCTGTGTACTCTCTTTCCCTCTGACTGTCCTGATTTTTGTCATATCTTATATTATTTCCTTAACAGTATTACTTAAAATGAAATGCTTTTTAAAATCAAGTAAGTCTGTTGGAAGGACCTAAAGAAGTTGTTTTTAATGGTTCAACGCAGATTCAGAAGGCCTGGATTAGGGATCTCTGGGGGTGTGGAGAGAAATAAGTGATGAAGCTGAAAAGATAAGTAAAACCAGGTCATCAGTGGCTTTGTAAGAAATAATTTTGACCGGTTCCTAAAGTTGTTCCTCTTTGATATGCCAGACCTATCCAAATGGAATGAATTTCTATAATAAAGCAGGGTATAAAAGATTGAAGTCTTTCATACCATTTATTTTTCTACTCAACATCAGAAGTATGGACACCAATTAAAAGGGATTGAGAAAACTCAGTAATTCTTAGCTATTTCTTTTACTGCCGCTACCACCTAGAGTAACACTGTAGTAATCTAGGCAAAAATGAATGGAGAAGAAGTACTAGGATTTGGTAGAAAATTGGAGGCAGAATTTTTAGGACTGACTGGATGTATGCCCCGGGGAAGGGAGGGCATCAAGGGTGATGTGCAGGATTCTAGTATAGACAGCTGGGTGACAGTGGTGCTATTCAGTACAAAGTAAAACCTGGTGTCAGGGCAGATGACTTTACTATTTGACATACTGAGTTTTGCGGGACCTGCGGAGTATCCCATAGGGGATGAAAGAGGGGAATCAGATGCCCTTTCCTTGTATGTGGGAAAAGTTACATTTTGTTTTGAGTAGAGGTGAAACATATACCCCAACAACACTTTGTATAACAATGTTAAACATTCCCAAAGGCAAAAGCAACTTAGAACATTACTATGTAACAACTCTACTGAATACCACTTCAATTATGTGAGAATTTATGGGGTACCATGCCCTTCTAAGCCACATACCTGCAGAAGGCTGTGGGAGACTACAGCCAATGAAAACAAAAAACTGTAGAACATAAGCTTTTTTTGAGAAAAAATTAAAGTTCTTATTAAAATAGGAAAATGGACATGTTTTAGTTGTTTTGAAGTTAATTACAAAATACTAATGTAATTCAAATTTTAATTTTCTTGAGTCACTTCCTTTTTTTATTTCTTGGAGTAAATTAAACAATGTGAGCATTATTTTACCACTAGGTCTTATTTTCATTAAAAGAAAAACATAAACAGTTGGATCATGTACTACGTTAATCAATGTGAAGGTAAAATTAATTCCTTGTCATTCTTCTAAGATTTGGGTTTTGCCTGCACCAATTTTAGGGAAAATATGTAGAAGGAAATAATTAACCTGATACATGTACATTTTTATATCAGAGTTTTGGCAGATATTCTTTATGATGATGTCGTTTTCAGTAAGGAAGAAGTTAGAGTGAGCTGTCTCCTAGAGTGAGACGTCTTTTTCTGACTTATTTCCTAGGTCTTGACATGGATTTTAGAAGTTTTTGTTCTGTAAAACAGCATATACAAATGGTAAGTCTTATCTCTGAATTTCTGGAGGGCAAGAGGGTAGTGAACTATTTTATAGGACTAGTAAGATCCTGTCTGTCTTCTCCATATGATGGATACTGATATTAAGCTTATAAGTGCATCTGTGTATATGTTTAGATTGTAAAACTCCAAGAGAACAGAGACCAAACCTTTTCAGCTTTTCACAGTGGTCTGCCCAATTTAGGTCCTCAAATGACAAATTGAAGACTAACTTACTCAATACTTTTGGCATTGTACTGGTCTTGAAAACTCAAAATGATGATGCCTGGTAAAGTTTCCCCACCCTCTTTAAACCAATTGCTTGCTCAGAGTATGAGCTTGGCCCTAAGTTAACAGACATGTTTCCAGGTAATGATGGCTCCCTTACCCTAGGGGGAGGGAGGGCTGGAAGTGATAGATACATAGATCAACTGGGCCCTAATTTCAAAATTACACAATTTTAGATCTGGAAGCAGGCATTTTGGGCAAGCTCCTTGTTTTACAGTGTTTTACAACTGAAGGTCGAAGAGGTGAAGTGAGTGGTCTAAGCTAACTTGCCTAATTGACTGCTTGTCCTTCCATAAATTCATGCCCCTTGGCTGCCAGTTCAGTTTTATTTCTATGAAAATGTAGTTGGGTAAAAAAATGATCTTTCTTAGAGCTTTGAAGTTTGAGTATTTTGACACTTAGAAATTGACCTGGACCAATAGAGTTGTGCTTAATCAAATCTATAATATTGTAGAAATATTTTTAGATCCAGTTTTTCCACTATCTGCACAGGTTTGTACAATAAACTTCTTAGGGCCTCAGTTTTCTTTTCCAGTGATGAAGGGCTTTGGATTAGCTGATATTTAAAGCCCTTTCTGGTTCTCTGATTCTAATTTCTCTTGCTAAAGACCCTGAAAATTTATAATAAATATATCCTTTTCTACAGTAGTAATAGAATCATCTTCCTATAAATTTTTCTTTTCATATATGTAAACTATGCTGAAGGCGTAAGTAAGATTCAACTATTTTAAAAGATGCAATTACCGTGGTTGTGGCTAGATTTCTCTCTTTGTAGTGCCATCCCTGTGGAGCCAATTTGAGGGGTGGGGAAGGTAGAAGGCATAGGAAGAGCTACTGCATGGCTCTCCCTCTCTGGACCTGCGAGCTAAAAAATTATCCCTGTCCTTTCAAAATTTATATAGAGGAAGAAACAGAAAATTTAAAAATACATAGTTATAAATAGCACTTCAGTTGTGATTTCATTGTTTCTTCAAACTCTGCAAATTTTATTCTGGGGACTCTATTCAAACACGTGTAATTACCTAAGCTAAGCAGTTTTTCATACTTTCAGAGCTCTTGCATTATTGCACCTGTACGATGGCTTTATAATCCAGTAATAATTGAACAGCAATTATTTTTCATGATGCATGTACATTTTTATATCAGATTGTTGGCAGATATTCTTTATGATGATGTCGTTTTCTGTAATGAGGAAATTAGAGTGAGCTGTCTCCTAGAGTGAGACGTCTTTCTTGATTCATTCCCTAGGTCTTGACATGGATTTTAGAAGTTTTATTCTGTAAAACAGCATATACAAATGGAAAGAGTCTTATCTGTGAATGTCTGGAGGGCAGGGGGTTGGTGAACTATTTTATAGGACTAATAAAATCCTGTCTGTCTTGTCCATGTGATGGACCCTGGAATTAAACTCATAAATTCATCTATGTATATATTTTGATTGTAAAACCCCAAGAGATCAGAGACCAAACCTTTTAAGCTTTTCACAGAGTTCTGCCCAATATAGAAACTCAGATGACCAATTGAAGACTAACTCAATACTTTGGCAAAGGACAAGAGAGCAGAGGGCTGACATGATTTTCCAAGGAAATCCAGCACCAAATCAACTCAATCTAGATCATGTAGGAACAGTACAAATTTCACATCTATTGAGCACCTACTGAATGTCAGGCACTCTGCTGTATGCTGTGGATTCAAAGGTGAATAAGGTCTGGTCTTTAACTTTCAATTTCCTCCAATAAGTATATTACGTATTTTAAATCTGCCATATATATAAT
The DNA here is from genome assembly GCF_040802235.1 of Manis javanica. Taxonomy (NCBI): domain Eukaryota; kingdom Metazoa; phylum Chordata; class Mammalia; order Pholidota; family Manidae; genus Manis; species Manis javanica. The sequence continues at coordinate 17,689,739 of NC_133170.1, read as the reverse complement.
TCTGATAGGATTACTTCATTCATTCAAGAAATGTTTATTTAAGGTCTGTTGTATGCTAGAAAAGTATAATAAATAAGGAGTATCCAGAGAAGAAGACACAAGATTTGGCCTTCAAGGAATTCATAGTCTGATGGTAGAGACTGAAATAAAAATGCAATTAAAAAACAGTTGTTCTCATAGAAGTACACACAGGGCGCTATGGGATAACAGGTGAAGTGCGTCTTTATAAGACTGTACAGAAAAGACTTTCTGGAGGAGGTAATGCCTGCGCAGAATCTCTGTGAGGGGCAGGGGGTTACGCAGACCAAGCAGGAAAGGAATGCATTCTGGGAAGAGAGAGGAGGGACCAGGGCAATGACATGTGAAACCACGTAGAGAGTTTGAGAATTGCAGATATTCTGAGAGTACGAGAGCACAGTGTGAACGGGAGGAGTTGTGAGAAATGAGCTAGATGGGGCGCAATTGTGGAGATGATAAAGGGTTTTTTCTTTTTGCATCATGATAAAGGGTTTTACTTTTATTCAGAGGTCTGTAGAAAACCATCAAAAGTTTCCAGCTGTGGATCGATGGAGCGAGAGCTATATCCTAGAGAGCAATGAGGGACATTTTTATAGCAGCAGCGGGAAGAATGGACAGGAGGCCATAGAAACTGGCTAATATAGAAGTAATCTGGGAGATAAGTGGTGAGAGTCTGTGGGTGCTTCGGTGGGGATAGAAAACAAGGTACAGGTTAGTGAATCATTAAAGGAGTAGATATTTACAAGAATCTGTGGCTGCTTTTAAATATCTATGCTAGGGGGTGGGAAATCAATCTTGACTCCCAGGTACCTGGCTGGGGAAACATGGCAGTCTATTCCCTGAGACACAGGTTGGTGGACGGGCTTGAAGTGGGAGACTTGAGGGCATGGGGGAGATAATGAACTGACTTTTGTTAAATTGCTTTTGAGAAGCCTATTGGACATACAGAAATGGATGTCCAGAATATTCATATCTGAAGTTGAGTTCACAAGCCTGTACCAGAGATATAGATTAAGAGCCATCTGTTTTCTGATGGTATCTGGAACCTAAAGAGTGGTCGAATCCATTCAAAGAGGGCAGGGAGAGTAAAACAAAGGCAAAACAAGGCACCCTGGAGAATTTCAATCTTTAAGATAGAAAAAGTTGCTTATGTGGGAATGTAAGAAGAAGATGGGGGTGGCAGGAGGGGTTGGGATTGCCCGACAGATTTAGGAAGAATCGCATAGCCAAATGTCCAGTTAGATGAGAAACAAAATATACCTGTGACCTAACAATGAACAAAATGTTGATGTCCTCCACGAGGAACCAATGTCATTAGGACGTAAGGGCCAACTGAAGATGTTTTCAGAGCACTCAGAGCGTGTTACTACTAGGTGCTTATATGTAAGAGGGAGGGATTAATTCCCCGGAGGTGAGGAGACAGTCAGATGATGTTTGAGCTGGGCCTGAAGAAGAGGGAATTTGCCTTGTGGAAAAGGAGATAAAGTGAATTCTATTCAGAGAAACAATGAGGGAAACCCTGCAGCTGGTAAACATAGAATATGTGGGTCCCTGGGTGGTTGAGAATAACGTGGCCCTTCCCCCTTCTTCAGGTCCCTCACCGCGGTTGATCAAATTGAAGTAGAAACCAATTGGTTTGAGAGCTTCAGAAACAAGAGTTTTCGGAGGTCAGTCTCCAGTGATATAGAATAAATAAGGCAAAAGACTGGAAATGGATCTGAGAGAGAAATTAGTACTAGAAATGGACAGAAAGAGTTAAACTCTGCCAACATGTCATAAGGACTGATGCCTAAATGTGCTATTGTTTGGGATGGGCTAGGGATACTGGCGTCAGAGGGATGTATACAAGGTCACTTCACCTCCTCTCCCTGCCAGGTCCCCACACACATTTGGGTGAATAATGTTTAACTGGGATGGAGAATCCAGAAGAAAGAGCAGCTTGGGGTTAGAGACTTAGCTTGAAATAAGATACATGCTTGAAGTTACCAGGAAACATTAAGATATTGATAGAAATATGGGCCTGGAGCACAAGAATATGAGCCATAAATGATACTGATTTGGGAATCATTCAATGTATAGATAACATTAGAATTAATAGAAGAATCCAGAAAAGGTGTGTCTCATAAGAAAAGAAGACCACCAAGGACACAAACCTGTGGGGGACTCGACAATCTGAATTAGATATTTATAATATCTGCTTTCAACAATCACCCTTCTCAGATTGTAATGTCATTGTCACCAGGGGTATCCATGGTAAGTAAGTTAGTGAAGTGGGAAATAGAGGTTATTCTAATATTGATCGGAATCCTAATACTTCTTTTTAAGAAGAGCTACCAAGAGAAAGTTTGGATTAATTCTTTATTTGCTTGTATTTTTATTCTTTTTAACAAAAAAAGCACACCGATGAGGTGGGTTGACTCATTTCATCATCTAATTTCCAAATATCTCCTTTTTTTTTTTGCTTGTGTACTTAGAGTCATACCGAGTTAATCTGCTTTTAAAAATCTACTTTGGGCCTTATTTTGGGCTCCTCTACTGAGAGAAATCAATGACTATTTCCTGACTCTCTGTACTATGCCGACAGTCTCCATTTAACACCCAAAGAGCACAGAGCACTTCGTTGTTGCATTCCTTTACATTTGCAATTCATTTTCTGTGTCAATTCATGTGGTTGATATTATAAAAATCATTTTAAACCTAGTTTAACTTTTCTTTTTTAACGTTTGGCTTATTCATAATTTTATGAGCTATAAATTTTATTGCATTGTGAATTGCCTTTCCCATCTGCAGATAACTCTGAGGAAGTCCTTGGAGGAATTGCTTAGGATGTTGTAAAAAATGAAAAGAAAGGGTCTTCTGTTGTGCTTTGCTTCATGTTAGGCCAAAATGTATCCTTGAATAGAAAATGACCAGGGAGGAAAGAGTTGGGCTCTGTAAATCTGTTTTTTTTCTAAGTATTCACTAGTTGAACAGATGAATGCTGTCTACACTAGGCAAAATGAATATGAAACTTAATACAATTGCATGGTTTACAGAAACAATAACTCTAACATATAAAGTCTTTCTCAGCTGAAGATTTTTGTACAGTGTGAATTATCCAGATAAGCTGTCTATAAGAACTAAAATAATTAGAAAATGCAAGTTTCTGTTTTTCTTGTGAGATACTGATTTTTAAGTCTTGATATGGATTAAGGCTGGGGTTATCATGGTCATACCAATTATTCATGGAATGTTTTAGGGTTCTCACACCCATATTTTGTTATTAAGGCAAAGACAGAAATATGTCGGAGAAAGTTATATTGATTAGTTTCATGTTGGGTTTATGTAAGGTTTATTTATATTGATAAAACCTAAGTGACTTAAAGGATATTAAAGAATAGCTACAGTGAACTTTGGGTCCAAGTACTGGTTTATTGATTCTGCACAAATATAACTTTATTATTCCACTATTTAAACCTATTGTTTTTATATTTCCAATAATGTCTAATTATTCCCTTAATGAGTTTGGAAAGCTCCAGTATCAAAGTATAAAGAAGTAGAAGATTCTGGATTTGAATACAGCTCTTCTGACTCAAAACCTTATTCTTTTAATTTTGCTGCCTTAGAGGCATATGAAATCTGGGACACATATTTTCACTGCGTACATATATACACCCAACATTTACTCATCATAGAGCTTTCTGCTCTTACCTCTTTCTAGAAGACTTTCTCCTGAGATATCCACCTGGCCAGTTCCCTCACTTCCATCAGACTTCACTCAATTACCATCTTCTCAATTAGGTCTACACAGTGCTTTCTCTTTAAAATCGCTTACTGTTTCCCCACTCCCCACTCTAGGGTGACCAGGTTGTCTGGGTTTGTCTGGAATTCTCCTACGTTTAACACTGTAAGCCCCACATTCCAGGAAGCCCCTCCTTTCAATATCCCTTCCTTACTCTGCCCAAGTTTTTAATCTACTTCTCTGTCTATATATCCACCCATCCACACACTGACCACCACACACACATGCATTTCAGTGAATATTTCCCTATAGTAGAATTAAGTTCCATAATAGCAGGAGTTTTTATTTTTTTCTCCCCACAGAAACATCCAAGGACCTCAAAATAGTGTTTGGTGAATAATTGCTAAATGAATAAAAAAGTTTATATGTCAGGGCAGGTGAGTAAAAATGGAATAGAAAGGTCATGTTGATATTGCATCTGTCCAAATAGCTACCAAAATTATGTCTTGATTTTTATCGTTTTCCTAACTCATACTTATAGGTAAACTCTGAATGAGTCAGATTCCAAATGGCAGGAAATGTAATGTCTTATATATGTACAGTTTGAACTGAAAATTGAGATTTATATAACGCAAATGCTGATCTGTATCAGAACTGTGCTGCAGGATGATCGAATCAGATAGAGACTTTCAGCCGTGCCTCAGTCTGTTGGAGACACTGATAGAAAAATAAAGAGAAGAAATGCTGGGCCTGAAAGAGCTTGGTGCCTGACTTTCAAGAAGGCATGGAACAGTAAATACTAACAGATTTAGAAGTTTAATCAACCAAAATGTGCTTAGGCACACAGATATATGTTATCCTGTTTATAAAAAAAGGACAACTTGAAAATAAATATAATAGACCTGGATATGTTATTAGATGGCATCAGACCAATTGCTCCAGGTACAGATGAGGACTTTAGCCCAGGGAAATGGCGTGACTTACCAGGGTTACTCAGGTAGTCTGTCTCCGCATGTCTTTATCATGTGTCTGGCCCCGTGGCTAAGCGTTGCCTACCCTTCATGAACCCCTTCCCCCTTTCTCATGTAAACTTCCTGGTTTGAATATTTCTCCTCTTTCACTATCCCCACATCCAATCGATCACCAGGCTGTACTCGTTTTCTCTTCAGATATATTTCAGATCATCTGCCCTCCCACCCTTAGTGTTCCCTGCAGGCCCTCATTACCCCTTGCCATAATCACTGTAAGAGACTTCCTCATGATCACCTGTCTCCACCTTGGCGGCATTACAATCTCTTCTCTATAGAGCTGCCCGAGTCCTCTGTTTTCCATGTAGTTTTCTAGATGAAGCTCTTGCTCCTTGAGAAGAATCAACATTGTTCACCATAATCTGGACTCTCCCTGTTTTCCATCCCTCAGCCCTTTCTCTGCTTCAAACACTCAACTACAGGTAGTTGCCAATACAACTCGAGCCATAGTTGCTTTCCTTTGGCCCATGATGTCTCCTGTTTCATGAACACCATGTTTTCCAGTTGGATAAATCTTATTCATACTTTAGGATTCATTTCCAGTTTTATCTCTTCTAGGAAGATGTTCTCGTGCTTCAGTCCATGGCTAATGACTTGTTCTTTCTCTGTGCTTCTAAAATGCTGTGCTTCAACATATTACATTAGAGTGATCTATGCATATGCTTTCCCCCACCTGGTCCTACTTTTCAGACATGGATGGAGTCTTAGTCCTCTTCAAATTGACAGCATCTTTACAAAGTACCTGTAAAAAGAACTCTTTGTTGAATGATTGAAGAAATGAATGGATATTATCAGTGGTACATCAATGGACACACTCACATCATTCATTGGTCTGGAAAAAAACTTCCCTGAACTCTCTTTTCAAAGGTATCTTTTTTGTTTCTTAAGGAGAATCCTCTTTTACTTCAACACCTGATAGATGAGTCACACATCAGCTGTAATGAAAATTTCTTTCTGCCAGCTTTCTGTTCCTGGTGGAGGCAATGCATGTGAAAACTTTTTTTTTATTTCCTTCAGACTATTGTAATGGTCTTTGGCTGGTGTCCCAGCACACATAATTAACAAGCTTCAGTTAGTATGAATTGTTGCTGCTAAAATCCAATCCAACATTGAATCAAATAACTACCTAACTTTGGTTTTTGTGTTATCGGAATTAGAGATCAAACAATTATTATTAATTCCACATAGGCACTGTTCCTCTGGGAGTGGAGAAAAAATTTTCCCCCTCTGGTGTTTTGTCCACTGAGTTGAAGTGAATCAAGCAACAGGTTCTCTACTATTTCCCTTGAGAGATTCTTTCACTGTTAAATAAATGTATTTTTTTAAGAAAAGAAGAAAAAGAAAACTCTTCACTTTATATTAGGGTTCTCTAAATGTTTTCTTTCTAGCCTCCGTTCAGTTGAATTCTGAGCAGCTATACATGATGGAGTGTATCCTTTGGCTAAAAGGCTTATTTTCCTTTCTGATGCTCACTGAAGGCCTTGCCTGTATAATGACCTATTTAATCCCAGTCACTTGGAAATGAGTTAAATACTACCTTCTTCACACAATCTAAATTAGTTTAACATCTTTCAGGCCAAGTTATTTGTGTAATTCCCTGCACATGCTAATGTAGACCCCTCAATCTGACCACATAGACATCAGGTCCAAACAAATGATTTCGGGGGCCCAGAAACGAATTACTGTATTGATCTATTAAATAGACCTAAAATGCTTGTTTGGATTTGGAAGTCACTTGCAATCAGCAGCATTTTAGTGAAAGGCTTAGGCCATGAATGATTTAGGAATAAGAGACAAAGACATGTTGCCTAACTACTGATGGGGATTGGTATTCCACGAGTTTCCCAGAAGGCTTTCTCTGCTATTCAGGCTTTGCTATGAGGCTTCTGTGCAGTTTTCTCCATTAAGATAATCCTTAAAATTAGATTATGGACATAAGGGAAGATTTTCCCATTCAGCCTCTTCACAGTTACATACTACATTCATTAGGGAAGATTTTAACACAGGGGAAGAAACCTTGCCAGGATTTTAGGCCAGATGGACTTCCATTCAAATACTGATTCTCCCACCTGCTGGCTATGCAACATTAAAAAAGTTATTTGCCTTCCTAAACCTCTTATTTTTCATTTATAAATTGGGAATAGTAATATAATGCTTATATGATGGTTGTGGGAATTAAATGAAATAATATATGTGGTATGTCTTGGCACATGGTAGACACTCAATAAATACTGATTTTTTTCCCCCCGTTTTCTTTAGAAGATCACTTAGAAGATCGCTTTGCTACACAAATCAACAAGGGTGTGTTGGAAAATGTAGATGAACATCTGGAATGAATGTAATACGCCTTTTATGGAGTAGGAAACCAAGGTACACGTTATATTTAATTATTAATAAATTACCACAAATGATATTAAATAGTACCATATAACTTCAAAATATTACTGCTACTGCTAATATTATTATTCACTTAGTGATCAGTCGCATTCCCCTTAATAGCTCCCTCTTGAACTATAATATAAAGCCCTTTAAACTTTTTTTCTGGTGTTTATTTCTATATCCTCAAATTTTATTTGAGCACTTCTACCTTAACATGTGTGTCAATAGTATGTAAATGTATTACACTGAAAACTGATATCAAACATTCTGGAAGCCTTTCCCTCACCCCCTCTCTTGTTTATAATTATTGGGGCAATAATATTAACTAAGTTTTCAGAGCAAGCAAAATGTATGTGTGTGTCGGAGGGTGGGCGGCAGGAGTGTTGAATGAAAGTGAAAGAAGCGTTCTATGCCATTTGACTGGATCCATTCTCCCAAGATTCTATCATTCTCCAGGCTGATTTTTTAGGTCCCCAAAGCTTTATGATTTGTTCTGTAATACTGTATATCCTACTTTGTTGCCTAAATAGTAAAAGACAATGGAGTGCTTGGATTTAGGTATGTGGATTGAGCAGGAGGCTCCCAGCCTCCCCCTATAAGACAGACTTCTTGCGAGTCCTGTGAGGCTTGCAGGAAGCCAACCTGTCTAAGGCCCTACAGGAAACTCAAGAGAGGTGAACTGCTATGTGGAGTGCAGTCTTGAATAGATTAGCTATAAAAAAGCTGGTGGTGACAAGGATTTCTATATTGTGTTTCAAGCTGAGTTATGATTCAGAGAAAACAATCTAACCTTTTTATGCTGATTTTAAAAAATTTTTTTCAGTGCCTTAGCATTTAAATTGCATATTATATTTTAAGAGGTTTTCTAATTTAAAAAAAAAATAGCTCTCTGTGAGACAGATCAAAATCAACCATAGTTGAAGAAAAATAGTTCCTAAATGTTGACTTTAACTTATTTCTATCTAAAACTAGGCTCTGGTCTTCCTAAAAGCAGTACCAGAGCCGTATTCATTTGGTTATTTTTACATAAATCTGCATTAATACCCAGGAGCCCCTACTCCAGGTATGCAACATAAAGTAGCATTAATTAATTAGTGTACCTCTGTCAACTATATTCAAGCCCATGATTCAAAGTGTGAAAGTGGGTAAGACACACAACAGGTATTTTAACCAATTAGAGCTAATTCATGCTCAGAGGAGACAAAGGAAGTTTTCATACATAAACACACAAAGGAGCATGTCATGAATAAAGGCCTCATATTTGTAATTGCAAGTATGACCACTTTCTTCCGACTCCTTCTCCCTTCAAAAAAACCCCAAAACTGCCACAAATAACAACAGACACAAAAAAACACATCCAGGCTGGAGGGACAGAATGCCTTTGTCAAGAACTTAATCAAGTCTCCAAACACAGGTTTTCAAATTTTACTATTATTTTAGTTTCTAGGTATGTCTCAACCTCAAAAAACAAGGTGCAGAATTAAATGAGGAGGTCGGGAGCAGGGAGCGCTGCACTGCTCTCCATTAGTAAATGGGGTGGGGGGCTGCTTTGACAGGTAGCCACAGAGAAGGGAAGAAACGGGAGGCAAGGAGGGGCTGGAAGGAGACTGAGCGGTAGAGGAGTTCAGGGAGCCGGACTGCAGCCGCGGCTGACGGACGCTTGGAGTCACCAGAGCAGATACACTACCCAGCGAGAGACTGTAGAACAAGAGAAGGACACGGCTTTGGGGAAAACCGAAATTTGTGAAGAAGAGGACGAAGAAACACCGGTGAAGGAGATTAAAAGAAAGTTTTCCTTCTCCCAAATCCCCTCCATCTTCTTCATTTTCATAGTACAGACACATTACGTAGCTCGGGACATCGTGGTCTCCATCCTGGACAGTTGCTAACACCCTGTCTCTGAGATCTGGACTTTGGAGAAAAACTGAAAGCAACCTGATTTTCACCAACAGGAGAATTAGTAAATAGCTTGCTTGATGTTCACATGTGAACACTGTACAGCAGGTAAATTGAGTGAACTAGAGCTACATGCATTAACAAGGAAAAAAATCTCGAAAACATAAGGATGAGTGGGGAAAAATACACGAAAGGATACGTCCAGCATGATCCCATGAGTATAAAGGTTAGAAACTAAAAAATAAATAATTGTCACGAATATGCACAAGTGAATGGGAATGATAAGCAGCAAGTCAGGATAGAGGTTATCTTCAGGAAGAGAATGAAGGAGATGGAATTGAGTAGATGATGAAACGGGGCTACATCTCCATCTGCAACATCATATTACTCCCTTTCTTTTCTATAGGAGTACAGCTTTCACCTGAGTTTAAAAGGGTGCATGGCTGCCTAGCTACCGATTATGTTTTTCAGTCTCTTGCAGCTGTTAGGTGCTCATGGGACTCCATTCTTGCCAAGGTAGTGTGATTAGAAGTGATGTGTGACTTCCCACAGAGGAAATTCTTTGTCTTTCCATCTTCTCCTTCCCCTTTCCCATATGCTGAAATATGGGTGGACTGCTACTGGTAATCCAGTCTCAACCCTGAGGACATGAACAGTTCTCTGGGGGCAGGAGTCGTGGTCCTTGGGCCAATGATCACATTTAACACATATAATAGTAATTCATTAACTTTCACTCCTATTTCTTATTTTATTGTGTGAATACACCATGGTTTATCTACTGTCTCATTGATGGACATTTAGATCAATTCTTGTTGGGGGCTGTTAGGGCTGTTAAGAATATTCTTACACAAATCTCCTTCCTTCATAGATGAGAGTTTCTCTATGGTATTTTCTGCCTTAGCCTGCTTGGGCTACTATAATAAAAATACCATAAACTGAGTGGCTTATAAACAAACATTTATTTCTCACTGATCTGGAGGCTGGGAAGTCTGAGATCAAGGCACCAGCATATTTGGTGTCCCACGAGGCCTTTCGGATGGCCACCTTTTCTCTGTATCCTTGCAGGGCAGAAGGAGCAAGGAGCTTTTTCTGGCTGTTTTTATAAGGGCACTAATCACTGTAGACTCCACCCTCATGACCTAATCACCTCCCAAAGACCCCAGCACTTGATATCATCTCTTTGGGGGTTAGGATTCAATATATGAATTTTGGGGAGACACAAACATTCAGACCATAGCATATTTATTTAGGAATGGAACTGCTAATAGGATGTATATGTTCATATTTGCCAAGTACTGTCAGGATAAATTTTTTCTGAGTGGCTGTAACAATTTAAACAATCACGAGCAGTATGTTGGAGATGCTCACCTTGTTTTTGATTGCTTTTTAACTATTTTATTTATCATCATATTAATTTTCACAAAAGTATTATTTCCCACTGGGGTTTTAATTTGCATTTTTTCTGATTACCAGTGCATCTTTTCATATGCTTAGGGATATTTGTGTGGCTTTTGCTGTGAAATGCCCATTCCTGTTTTTGCTCATTTTTCTATTGTGTTGTCTTCTTCTTATTGATTCTACATCTAAATCTTCTGTTAAAATATGTATGGCAATAGTCTCCCACTCTGTGATTTATCTTTTTAACTCCTCAGGTCTTTTGATGAATGCAAGTTTTTACTTTCAATGTGGTAATATACCTCTTTTTTTATGGTGTGTTAGTTTTATTACTGTTTAAAAAATCCTTTGCATGGTGGCATGAGTAGAGCAGCGGAAATCTCCTCCCAAAACCATATATATCTATGAAAATATAACAAAGACAACTCTTCCTAGAATAAAGACCAGAGGACACAGGAAAACATCCAGACCACATCCACACCTGTGAGAACCCAGCGCCTCGCAAAGGGGGTAAGATACAAGCCCCAGCCCGGCGGGACCCGAGCGCCCCTCCCCCCAGCTCCTGGCGGTAGGAGAGGAGTCATCAGGGAGGGAGAAGGAGCCCAGGACTGCTGAACACCCAGCCCCAGCCATCCGGACCAGAGTGCAGACACAGTGCATGCACAGGGCCCTGGATACTAGGGAAACAGGGCAGCAAGAATGGTGAGCAGGTATTGGAGGCCGGTGCCGGAGGACAAAAGAAAAGTGAGTGGTCATCGTTTTTTTTCTTTTTTTTTGTTGTTTTGTTGTGGTGAGTGCTTTTTGGAAGTCTTAAAGGGACAGGGACCCCAATACTAGGGAAACAGAGCATCAAGACCAGCGAGTGGGTATCAGAGGCCAGCGCCGGAGAACAAAAGAAAAGTGAATGGCCACTTTTTGTGTGTGTGTGTGTGTGTGTGTGTGGTCGTTGTTTGTTTTGGCAGGTACTTTTTGGAAGTCTTAAAGGGGCAGAGTGAGACACTTAGTCCAGAGGTAGGGAATCCGGGGATCGCTGGGCACTCTAATCCCGTGGGCTGCAGGGAGCACGGAGGCCCCTCACAGAGATAAATAGCCTCCCGGCCTCTCCCCCTCCAACGCAACTCCACCACTTTGGAGCAACAGCATGAGCCAGGTCACGCCCACAGCAACAGCGGAGATAAACTCCATAGCAGCAAGGCAGGAGGCAGAAGCCCTGTCTGCATGCAGCTACTCAGCACAAGCCACTAGAGGTCGCTATTCTCCTAGGAGAGGAAGGCCACAAACCAACAAGAAGGGAAGTTCTTCCAGCCATCACTAGTCCCAGCTATGCAAACTATGCCTATCACCATGAAAAGACAAAATTACAGGCAAACCAACATCATAGAGACACCAGAGAAGGAGACAGACCTAACCAGTTTTCCTTAAAAAAGAATTCAAAATAAAAATCATAAACATGCTGACAGAGATGCAGAGAAATACACAAGAGAAATGGGATGAAGTCCGGAGGGAGATCACAGATTCCAGAAAGGAGATTACAGAAATGAAACAAACTCTGGAAGGATTTATAAGCAGAATGGATAAGATGCAAGAGGCTATTGATAGAATTGAAACCAGAGAACAGAAATGCATAGAAGCTGACATAGAGAGAGATAAAAAGATCTCCTGGAATGAAACAAGATTAAGAGAACTGTGTGACCAATCCAAAAGGAACAATATCCATATTATAGGAGTACGAGAAGAAGAAGAGAGAGGAAAAGGGACAGAAAGTATCTTGGAAGAAATAATTGCTGAAAACTTCCCCAAACTGGGGGAGGAGATAATCGAACAGACCACGGAAATACACAGAACCCCCAACAGAAAGGATCCAAGGAGGACAACACCAAGACACATAGTAATTAAAATGGCAAAGATCAAGGACAAGGAAAGAGTTTTAAAGGCAGCTAGAGAGAAAAAGGTCACCTATAAAGGAAAATCCATCAGGATATCATCAGACTTCTCAACAGAAACTCTACAGGTCAGAAGAGAATGGCATGACATATTTAATGCAATGAAACAGAAGGGCCTTGAACCAAGGATACTGTATCCAGCACAACTATCATTTAAATATGATGGAGGGATTAAACAATTCACAGACAAGCAAAAGCTGAGGGAATTTGCTTCCCACAAACCACCTCTACAGGGCATCTTACAGGGACTGCTCTAGATGGGAGCACTCCTAAAAAGAGCACAGAACAAAACACACAACATATGAAGAATGGAGGAGGAGGAATAAGAAGGGAGAGAAGAAAAGAATCTCCAGACAGTGTATATAACAGCTCAATAAGCGAGCTAAGTTAGGCAGTAAGATACTAAAGAAGCTAACCTTGAACCTTTGGTAACCATGAATCTAAAGCCTGCAATGGCAATAAGTACATATCTCTCAATAGTCACCCTAAATGTAAATGGACTTAATGCACCAGTCAAAAGACACAGAGTAATAGAATGGATAAAAAAGCAAGACCCATCTATATGCTGCTTACAAAAAACTCCCCTCAAACCCAAAGACATGCACAGACAAAAAGTCAAGGGATGGAAAAACATATTTCAAGCAAACAACAGTAAAAAGAAAAAGCAGGGGTTGCAGTACAAATATCAGACAAACAGACTTCAAAACAAAGCAAGTAACAAGAGATAAAGAAGGACACTACATAATGATAAAGGGCTCAGTCCAACAAGAGGATATAACCATTCTAAATATATATGCACCCAACACAGGAGCACCAGCATTTGCGAAACAAATACTAACAGAACTAAAGAGGGAAATAGATTGCAATGCATTCATTTCAGGAGACTTCAACACACCACTCAACCCAAAGTATAGATCCACCAGGCAGAAAATAAGTAAGGACACACAGGCACTGAACAACACACTAGAACAGATGGACCTAATAGACATCTATAGAACTCTACATCCAAAAGCAACAGGATATACATTCTTCTCAAGTGCACATGGAACATTCTCAAGAATAGACCACATACTAGCCCAAAAAAGAGCCTCAGTAAATTCCAAAATATTGAAATGCTACCAACCAACTTTTAAGACCACAAAGGCATAAAACTAGAAATAAATTCTACAAGGAAACAAAAAGGCTCACAAACACATGGAGGCTTAACAACATGCTCCTAAATAATCAATGGATCAATGAACAAATCAAAATAGAGATCAAGGAATATATAGAAACAAATGACAACAACAACACAAAGCCCCAACTTCTGTGGGACGCAGTGAAAGCAGTCCTAAGGGGAAAGTATATAGCGATCCAGGCACACTTGAAGAAGGAAGAACAATCCCAAATGAATAGTCTAACATCACAATTATTGAAACTGGAAAAAGAAGAACAAATGAGGCCTCACGTCAGCAGAAGGAAGGACATAATAAAGATCAGAGAAGAAATTAACAAAATTGAGAAGAATGAAACAATAACAAAAATCAATGAAACCAAGAGCTGGTTCTTTGAGAAAATAAACAAAATAGATTAGCCTTTAGCCAAACTTATTAAGAGAAAAAGAGAATCAACACAAATCAACAGAATCAGAAATGAGAACGAAAAATTCACGACAGACTCCACAGAAATACAAAGAATTATTAAAGACTACTATGAAAACCTATATGCCAACAAGCTGGAAAACCTAGAAGAAATGGACGACTTCCTAGAAAAATACAACCTTCCAAGCCTGACCAAGGAAGAAACACAAAAGTTAAACAAACCAATTACGAGCAAAGAAATTGAAATGGTAATCAAAAAACTACGCAAGAACAAACCACCCGGGCCGGATGGATTTACCTTGGAATTTTATCAGACACACAGAGAAGACATAATACCCATTCTCCTTATAGTTTTCCAAAAAATAGAAGAGGAGGGAATACTCCCAAACTCATTCTATGAGGCCAACATCACCCTAATACCAAAACCAGGCAAAGACCCCACCAAAAAAGAAAATTACAGACCAATATCCCTGATGAATGTAGATGCAAAAATACTTAATAAAATATTAGCAAACCGAATTCAAAAGTATATCAAAAGGATCATACACCATGACCAAGTGGGATTCATCCAAGGGATGCAAGGATGGTACAACATTCGAAAATACATCAACATCATTCTCCACATCAACAAAAAGAAAGACAAAAAACCACATGATCATCTCCATAGATGCTGAGAAAGCATTTGACAAAATTCAACATCCATTCATGATAAAAACTCTCAGCAAAATGAGACTAGAGGGCAAATACCTCAACATAATAAAGGCCATATATGATAAACCCACAGCCAACATTATACTGAACAGCAAGAAGCTGAAAGCATTTCCTCTGAGATCGGAAACAAGACAGGGATGCCCACTCTCCCCACTGCTATTTAACATAGTACTGGAGGTCCTAGCCACGGCAATCAGACAAAACAAAGAAATACAAGGAATCCAGATTGGTAAAGAAGAAGTTAAACTGTCACTATTTGAAGATGACATGATATTGTACATAAAAAACCCTAAAGACTCCACCCCAAAACTACTAGAACTGATATCGGAATACAGCAAAGTTGCAGGATACAAAATTAACACACAGAGATCTGTAGCTTTCCTATACACTAACAATGAACCAATATAAAGAGAAATCAGGAAAACAATTCCATTCACAATTGCATCTAAAAGAATAAAATACCTAGGAATAAATCTAACCAAAGGAGTGAATGACCTATACTCTGAAAACTACAAGTCACTCTTAAGAGAAATTAAAGGGGACTCTAACAAATGGAAACTCATCCCATGCTCATGGCTAGGAAGAATCCATATTGTCAAAATGGCCATCCTGCCCAAAGCAATATACAGATTTGATGCAATCCCTACCAAATTACCAGCAACATTCTTCAATGAACTGGAACAAATAATTCAAAAATTCATATGAAAATGCCAAAGACCCCAAATAGCCAAAGCAATCCTGAGAAAGAAGAATAAAGTAGGAGGGATCTCACTCCCCAACTTCAAGCTCTACTATAAAGCCATAGTAATCAAGACAATTTGGTACTGGCACAAGAACAGAGCCACAGACCAATGGGACAGACTAGAGAATCCAGACATTAACCCAGACATATATGGTCAATTGATATTTGATAAAGGAGCCATGGACATACAATGGTGAAATGACAGTCTCTTCAACAGATGGTGCTGGCAAAACTGGACAGCTACATGTAGAAGAATGAAACTGGACCATTGTCTAACCCCACATACAAAAGTAAACTCAAAATGGATCAAAGATCTGAATGTAAGTCATGAAACCATTAAACTTTTGGAAAAAAACATAGGCAAAAACCTCTTAGACATAAACATGAGTGACCTTTTCTTGAACATATTTCCCCAGGCAAGGAAAACAACAGCAAAAATGAACAAGTGGGACTATATTAAGCTGAAAAGCTTCTGTACAGCAAAAGACACCATCAATAGAACAAAAAGGATCCCTACAGTATGGGAGAATATATTTGAAAATGACAGATCCGACAAAGGCTTGATGTCTAGAATATATAAGAGCTCACATGCCTCAACAAACAAAAAACAAATAACCCAATTAAAAATGGGCAGAGGAACTGAACAGACAGTTCCCTAGAAGAGAAATACAGATGGCCAACAGACACATGAAAAGATGCTCCACATCGCTAATTATCAGAGAAATGCAAATTAAAACTACAATGAGGTATCACCTCACACCAGTAAGGATGGCTGCCATCCAAAAGACAAACAACAACAAATGTTGGTGAGGCTGTGGAGAAAGGGGAACCCTCCTACACTGCTGGTGGGAATGTAAATTAGTTCAACCATTGTGCAAAGCAGTATGGAGGTACATCAAAATGCTCAAAACAGACTTACCATTTGACCCAGGAATTCCACTCCTAGGAATTTACCCTAATAACACAGCAATCAAGTTTGAGAAAGACAGATGCACCCCTATGTTTATTGCAGCACTATTTACAATAGCCAAGAACTGGAAGCAACCTACATGTCCATCGGTAGATGAATGGATAAAGAAGATGTGGTACATATACACAATGGAATACTACTCAGCCATAATAAGAGGGCAAATCATACCATTTGCAGCAACATGGATGGACCTGGAGGGTATTATGCTCAGTGAAATAAGCCAAGTGGAGAAAGAGAAATACCAAATGATTTCACTCATCTGTGGAGTATAAGAACAAAGGAAAAACTGAAGGAACAAAACAGCTTCGGCATCACAGAACCCAAGAATGGACTAACAGGTAACAAAGGGAAAGGGACTGGGGAGGATGGGTGGGTAGGGAGGGATAAGGTGGGGGGGAGGAGAAGAGGGGTAATAAGATTAGCATGCATGGGGGGGTGGGAGAAAGGGGAGGGCTGTACAACACAGAGAAGACAAGTAGTGATTCTACAACATTTTGCTATGCTGATGGACAGTGAGTGTAAAGGGGCTTATAGGGGGGACCTGGTATACTAGTAAACAGTATTCTTCATGTAAGTGTAGATTAAAGATAACAAAAAAAAAGAAAGAAAGAGAAGGGGGATTACTCCTTGATAGGATAAAACTAACTGTAAATCAATGATTAATGCATGCTTTAAATATCCTTAATTTTGATCACTTAAAGGGTGTCAGAGGATCAGCTATGGAGGTACACTTTTTCTGATAATATTCCTTTCTCTTAAAAAAAAAAAAAAGCAGTTCCTGTGTGGTGATCTCCAATGAGTTCTACACAATGGTATAAAGGGCATATCAAAGTGTGGTCAAAGGGTCTGTTTGTGCTTTTACAGAGGATCAAAGCCTAATTTGGCTACCCAGAAAATGAACTAAGATAGATATTAAGAAGAACTTCCAACATCAGCACTCTCTGGAAGAGTCATATCAGAAGATGATCATCAAAAAACCTCAACAAAGATCCAGGCGATGCTGCAGTTGTAGCTGCATTCATCTCACTGGTTCCTGGGGTTGCCATTGGAATGAAGAAGGAGATATCTAAGCTGGCCTGTGCATACAGTAAAACAACAAATTTGACTGAATCTATACTGTTGGAACTCAACCAAGAATTAGGAGAAGTACAAGTTGTAGTGCTCCAAAATCTTATGACTACAGACTATCTACTGTTAAAAGAACATATGAGATATGAACAGTTCCCAGGAATGGGTTGTTTTAATTTGTCTGATTTCTCTCAGACTGTTCAAGTACAGTTGGACAATATCCATTATATCACAGACAAATTTTCACAAATGCCTAGGGTGCCTGACTGGTTTTCTTGGCTTCACTGGAGATGGCTGGTAACTATAGATCTGCTTTGGATATGTAACTGTATTCCTATTATGTTAATGTGTGTGTGCAATTTAATTAGTAGTTTAAAACCTATACATACTTAAGTTACTCTACAAGAAGATATGTCAAATAAATAACCAATCTTCCCATGTTTTCTTCCATCTGCTACCTCTATAGCTTTTCTTCTTCCTTCCTAATTACAACCCTTAAATAGAATTCGTGCCTCATATCGAATTCACCGAGTATCATAAATCCTCCAAGTGGTAAAGATACCTCAAGGCAAATGCTGGGCATAGAAGCCACAGGGCATAAATCTGCAAAGAAGTAAAAAACCAACCTTTTCAAACAATATAGCTTCTCTCTCACTTACCAACTTTACATTTCCCTGTATGGCCCCGGAAGAGGACTGGTTAGCCAGAGACGGGTAGGATTCCTCAAGGGAGGAACAACCTAAGACAGGCACAGTCGCAGGGGGCCATCAGGTGAGAAATTGGGGATCAACAGAGGTGAGGCTTAGAACTTCATCCCCCCCTCCCCCTGTTCTGAGAGAAATCTTTTGCATCTCTGGATGTTTTATTGCCCTTGTCTAGCTTGGATTAACACATAGTCTACAGGCACACACTTGATCATCGACATTTGCTCTCTTATAACACTAAACTATGTTTTCTACCTTTATCTTGCATCTACCTACCACTTCAGCATTTTATTAAAAAAATAATAATAATAATAATAAAGGGAGAAATGTGGGATTCACATATAAATCAAGTATAAAAATCAAATGAATATTCATATTTGACCTGATTGTTTATAGTTCATAATGAGTGATCAAAACCAAAAGTTTTTGTGATGACTACCCTTGTACTGTTCACCATGTAAGAACTTATTCACTATGTAAGAATTTGTTCACCATGTAAGAACTTGTTCGTTATGCTTCAGAAGATTGGAGACTGACAAGAATTAGGCTGGGGGTGGATTAATGATTGTGCATTGAGCATTGACTCCCCTATGCAGAATTTTATTGTTGTTAACAACCATTTGATCAATAAATATGAGAGATGCCCTCTCAAAAAAAAAAAATCCTTTGCACTCTGAGATTGCATAGGTATATACTTTATTCTATAATTCTTATAGTTTTACCTTTCATATTTGTCTCAGATCTACAACTAGTAAGCTGACTTTGGGATATGAGTTAAGCAGCAAATTTAATTTAATTTCCTTGCTGATAATCAATTATTCCAAATCCCCTTATTGAATAACTCTAATTACTCTAATTGATCTCTAATTCCTGCTCCATATTACTTCTCTAAGACTATTTTAGGACTCTGCTATCTAACCCCAAGCAAATGCCTCACTGACCCATTATACTTTAATAAAACTGTTGGCATCAGATTGGGCATCTCTCTTCCTTGTTCTTGTTTGAAGATTATCTTGGATAATCTTGTTGCGTTGCTCTTCTATCTTACCTTCAGAATCAGATTGTGGTATTACTCCATTTTATTTGTGTATTCCATTGTTCTAATAAATTAATCTGGAAGAGAATTTTAGCTCTAGTTATTTATTTGTTTCTGAGTTAACTAAACACATCTCTTTAGTTTATTCCAAGTCTGAATTTTATACTTTTATTTGTTGTATATGGGTTGTAATTTGGGTTCAGAATTAAAAAAAGAAAGTAAAGAGGTCATGGTAAAGAATTGTTAAGAAAAGAAAAAAAAGAGCATGTTTATTGTTGTGTAAAGGATAAATTTATACGTTCAAAAAGCAAACAAACAAACCTTAAATGGAAACAATGAAAGTGCAAAAGTCATAAAAGATAAACAGGAAGCACAAGGCAAGTACCTGAGCTTCCAGAAAAGGGACATAAGGAAGTAGAGCCCTCCTGGCTACCAGCTGGCCCCGACTGGCTCCGGTGGCCCGGCTGCCTTCTGGAGCACTCCCTGAGGGAGAGAGCAGAGGGTCCTAGGCTGAATGCTGAGGATGCAAAAGAATGCATTATGTAAGTAATAGTTGCAAGCCAGCCAGATGTTCCTAGCTTGGGTGTACCTTACTTGCCTGAGGTGGTTGTACAAGGCATTTTGAATGAGTTTTCATATCCTTCGCGGGCTTGCTATCAAATTTCAAAATTACTCCCTCTCCTCAGACAGCTTTCCTCACAACTGCTGAAAAAAGAAGCTGTTAGGGAGGTCACACATAGAGGAAATTGTGGTACAGTGTGTTACCTGCAAACAGGAACATAGCAGGAATTAAGCAATGCAGGTAATTACTGCCAAGAATGCTGGACTGTGTGAAAAAGAGAAAAGATTTTGCTTTTCAGTGTTTATACTGAAGTACATAAAATGAAAAAGGAATGGCAGGGAGCTACTTTTTAAAGAAATGAAGCAGGCTTTTCGCTGCTCAAATCCCATAAAAATCTAAAGGATGAATGTGACTGAAACTTGCTTTACGGAAGCAAATTTTCACATCCTGGTATTTAAATTGAGCTTTGGGGCACTCAAATAATCCCACAGTCATGTAAAATCTGATACTTTATCTGCATGTAAGTATTCTGCTCTGGGATTTGGAGTCCCAATTGGCAACCTGGGAAAACCATATTACTTACATTTGCTCAAATGATCTCTAATTAGTTCTTCTGACCCTCTTGTATACTAATAAATGGCCCATTATGGAACATTAAAACAGAATTCTTTCCATTAAAAATGATTTCCTTGCTAGTGAACATGATCTAGGTTTAATGTACAATGTTGGTTAACATTAGGTTGTTCTAACGTACAGTGAGTGCTTTCCTATGAAGTGATTGTGGCACTAATTGGGCTTTCTGGTTCAGTCAATTAGCTGAGAGGGGGATGAGTCTTCCTACAGTGGCCTAAATATTGCTTATATTCCTGGTTTGTTTTTGGTCTATTACTTTTTGATGTAAAGAGCCGAAAACTCTAATGTGAAATTGTATAATGAGCCTTGGAAAATTATGAGCCTAAAGAGACTTTTAGATCACCTCATCATCAGGCCAATTTTCAAGTTTTATTTGGTTAGTGGTACAAATAGGCTAATGTAATAGGGATTTCTTTTGGGATTCTGGCACACTCCTCAGACCATCCAAGGCTCTCTTGGCACCTAGCACAGTGTCACACATCGTAGGGGTCCAATGACTGCATGTTTGATACTGTAAAATGAACCTGAGTGACTGGTGATTAATATTTCTGAAATGCTTATTTAATCAATCAATAAGCACATATTTTATTGAGCACCTACATGGGACCAGAATTGTGCATGATAAGCGCTAAAGAAAATTTAAAGGGTTCATTAAATATGGCTTTATGAGACAGTATCATAGGAATTAGATGATTTTTTATTATTTTAGATGATTATAAATTACCTCAGATTGAGAGCAGCCTAGAAAGCCCAGGCCAGAGGCTCAGTAACTGCTTGCTATTCAGAATGTTGAGTAGGTGGTCAGGGAAGGTTTTAATACAAGAACCACATTCTTCTTTTCCTGAGTTGACATGGTGGCAATTTTACTCACTAAGCTAGTATTTATCAAGCACCTGGTGTGTGCCAGGTGCCCTGCTAAGCACCAGGCACATGGATAAAGCTTTACGACTGCCCTTTAGAAGAGAATGGCCAAATGGGAAAGAAGGAGACATGCCAACAGATATTATGGTGAAATGGAGTAAGCATCATGGCGGCTGTCATTATAAGTTCGCAGTGACCGACCCCTACCTCCTTGCTGAGCTGGGTTGTGCCTGTTCAGATGGAAAGGTGAGAATCCTGTGGCTGGGCAGGGATACAGGTGAGGCCAAAGGACTTGATCAAGGATGTTGAATAGATAGGAACATGCAGGGGATAGAAGTACATGCAGGAAAGGAGAGATATTTGTTGAATAAAGTCTTGGTGAAGCTTGGGGGCTTAGTTGGTACCCAGTATTTCCAAAGCTTCCCAACTGCTCTTCCTGTTTTCAAGTTCGTAATTATCAAGTGAATCTTCTTAAAAATGTAGCACATTTGTGCCCTCCTTTCAAAGGTCTCCCAATTTTTTTTAAGAAAATAAGCCAGACTCCTTATCATGATATTTGAGTTCTTCTACAGTTTAGCCCCAACATATACTTTTGACCTACAAAAATAACATATTTATATGTTCCAGCCACATAACTTTGTCTATCCCTACTCCGCAGATATACTCAACTTTAGTCAAGCTCAACTACTTTATTGTCTCTGTGTACTTTTTTCAAAAATGCTGCTCATTGCTAAACCCTTTTGCAATACTGTTCTTGTAAGATGTCCTTCTTGGTCCTGCTCTGCCCCCTCCCGCAGGGTGACTTCATCTGAATACACACTGTCACTTATTGCTGTATGTCTTCTGTCTTGTATTACAATTATTTACGTACATACGTGTTTTTACCTCCTTGATTATAAGAGATTCTTACCGTACTCACCTGTTATAAAGAATAAAATTGAGTGCTTGATGGCTATGATAAGGACAGACTTGAAAATCCAAGGCAGAAATGAAGTGTTGGAGTGATGGCGAGTTGTGATCTGCTCCAGGACTGATCAAAGAACCTCTGTTATTCTCTCACGTGTGTGTGTGTGTGTGTGGTCTTCCAAATATCTAAATCAAGATTAGAAAGTCTCTGCTAAGCATATTAATAGCTGCAACTATGCAAAATCATTATAACCTCCTTATTTATTGTGTAACAAGATTGACGGCCTCATTTAGACATTGTGAATAATGCAAAGGGCCTTTGTTGGGGATTCCGATGTACGATTTTTCCCATAGTTTCAGTTAATGAATACAAAGTATTTTCAATGCCAGTGATTTCTGAAAATGATTTGAAACCAAAGATTTTGTCCCCTACTTGCATAATAAACATTTTTCATAGAAATACTATTTTTTGTAAAGAAAATGATATAGGAGTGAAGCAGTGTATCTGTGGATACAGACAGGAAATTTGAATTCAGTTCTTGTGTAATGAAAGTAAGTATGAAAAAAGTTAAAGGAAATGTGAGTATGAAATAGAATAGTATGTACATTCAAATAATCGGTGCTAATCATACATACTCCAGTATAATCTTATCTCAACTTTGCTAATTACATCCATAACAAGTCTTTTTCTAAGGAAGGTCATCATCTGAAATATTGGGACTTAGGGCTGGCAGACTATGAATTTTGGGGGGACATGATCCCAGAATTTCAGTGACTTTGGGAAAGTTTCAAAAATTTTCTGGACCCCATCCTTTTCAGAAAAACAGGACTACAGATGCAGGAATAATGCAGACATAAGACCTAGATTAAATGAAGATCAACAGCTATATTTTTTTTCACAATTTTTTAAAATTAAGATATTATTGATATACACTCTCTGAAGGTTTCACATGAAAAACAATGTGGTTACTACATTCAGCCATATTATAGAGTCCCCCCCTTACTCCACTGCAGTCACTGTCCATCAGTGTAGTAAGATGCCACAGAGTCACTACTTGTCTTCTCTGTGCTACACTGTCTTCCCCATGATCCCCCACACCATGTGTTCTAATCACAATATCCCTCAATCCCCTTCTCCCTCCCCTTTGGTAACCGCTAGTCCCTTCTAGGAGTCTGTGAGTCTGCTGCTTCAACAGCTAGATTTTTAAACTGCTAGATGGACTAGTAGAGAAAGAGAAGGAGTCAAGACAAAAGGAATTTAGCCTAACTATGAGATGAGAGGGTTGGAATCAGAACCACTTGCTCTTTTAGAGTAGCATTTGGGGTTAAAAGGTTGGCCAGCAAATAAAATTGAGTGAGAGTATGAACTATATGAAGAATATAGGGTAATAATTTCCTTTGTTCAGGAGTAGCTTTTCTTTAAATGGTGAGGGGAGAGAGGAAAATCTAGAGCAAAAAAGATAAGCCTAGTTTCCAAATCTGAAAAAAGTGCTTATCTCCTACAGGTATGAGAATAACACCCTGACTGGTAAACTAGCTACACCTGGAAATATGTGAGCAAATGTAGATTGGCACCGATTATTTGAATGTATGTGCTATTCTATTTCATATTCATGTTTCGTTCAACTTTTTCATACTTATCTTTCATTACACAAGTACTGAATTCAAATTTCCTATCTGTGTCCACAGATACACTGCTCCACTCCTATGTCATTTCCTTAAAAAAAAAAAGCATTTCTATATAAAATGTTTATTATGCAAGTAGGGGTCAAAATCTTTAGTTTCAAATCACAGAAATCACTGGCATTGAAAATACTTTGTATTCATTAACTGGAACTGTTGGAAAAATTGTGCATTGGAATCCCCGACAAAGGGGGGCTTTTTGCCCAGAGGAGCCAGGTAACCCCACCTAGGAGTAGAAAGGAGTTAACATCTACAGGATTTTGGCCAATTCAAGACAGCAGACAGAGATAAACTGCCTTTAAACAGAGATACAGTTTATTGGGAGATAAACTGTTTCCTCTTCTTGACGAGATCTGAGTAGAGGAGCCGGCCAGCCGTGCTCTTCAGCTGCGGGTGTTTTGTTTTGTTAGCTATTGTAACCAACTCACCTGATATTTGCTTTGACTATGTCTCCTGTTTCACTTTCCTTTTCTTTCACTGCTTCTTGCCCAGGACAATCCTGCCTCATTCCCCCAAAAACAAAATAAAACACCAGCATGCATATTTTGCCTCAGTTTCTGGGATAGGCTAAGCCAACTGTGTGAGGAGTGGTGCTAGGAAGCCGGCTCAGAATGGAATTTTGGAGTTGGACTGCCCATGGGCCTGAAGGCCTGAGGGTCCCTAGATGCAGTGGCTTCCCAGCTATTAAAGCTTACGTGGGGGGTTGATTGGGAAAATAATTCATATGCAAAGGAAGCATATTGATAAAGGAAGTGGCTGTTGCTCTTGGGGCATTGATAAGTATAATGATGTGTAGGACAGAAACTTTTGAGGGCATTAGAGGCATGAATTTAAAAAAAAAAGAGAGGATTAGGGTACCTCCTACCAAGTGGAAACACATTGTTAATAGGCAGAAATGTGTGATCTGGCATGAAGTACCATTATAGCCCCTCAGTTACAATGAAGGCAGGTGCTAATTGCATTGCCGGTCCAAGACTGCCTCACAGTAGGTCTTACAGGGTGATGGGTTCAACTTGTGGTTATTTCCCCATTCCCCTAAGATATAATTGGGAGAGATATGCTTATCTGCTGGCAGAACCCTCTCACTGGTTCTCTGATCTGTGGAGTAAAGTCTATTGTGATAGGAAGGGCCGAGTGGGAGTCCCTATAACTGCCTCTCCCCTTGGATGGCATAATAAATCAGAAGCAGTATTTCATTAAAGAGTTGAAAAATACAGGGAGTGGCTCCTAGCATGCCCCTGCTCCATTTACCTGTCTGGCCTCTGCAATAACCTGAAGAGACCAGGATGGATGACAGGATAGGATTACTATAAACTTGGACCTTCCATTGCAGTGGCTGGTCCATGTACCGACTTTACTGTGGTAGATCAACATGGTATGTGGTTACTGATCCGTGACTGCTTTCTTTGAGATCCCCATAGATATACACCTCTCACTGTTTTGCTCAGGGCCTTACAACTATGCTGCTTTCTGTCATAATACAGTGACCTGGATTACCTTGACATTCTTCAGACTGTCATACCACTCATATATATTGATGACATCAATGAACACTAACTGGACCTGGTGAGTGAGAGCTGGCAAGCAGGCTGTATGCTTTCATAAAGCACATATGGGGAAAAGGGAAAAAGGATAGATCCAGGAAGATTCAGGGGTTTGATACAACAGTGAAATGTTTAGGGACTCATGGTTTGGGGCATGCTGAGAAAACAGTTGATAAGGGACTTGTACCTCTTACCACTAAGAAGGATATACCTTGTACCTTGCACTTCTTATCAGTAAGAAAGAGGTCCAGTGCTTGGTGGACCTTTTGGGATTTAGAAGGCAGCATATATTACTTATTTACCAGGGTGAATTGGAAATCTGCCAGTTTATATTTGGGCACAGTGCAAGAATGGCCTCTGGTGTGGGTACAGGCTGCAGCACAAGCCGTCCTGCCTATTATACCATATCACCCAGCATTTTCAAAAGTGCTGGATGTAACCATCATGATGAATAAGGAGGCCCTGCAAGGGAAGTCCCAGAAAACTGAGCGTTTTTAATCTCGTGCATCATAATGTTAAATGCATGCAGTAGCAAATCAGTAGGATGGAAGTGGTGCCTTCAGGACTGGGCCTGAGCAGGTCCAGAAGCATAAGTAAAACAGGTGGGGCTCAGATTCCCAGGTCACTTACCTCTGATGTACCACTGCCTCTCACTCTATTCATACATATGGCTTCCTGGGGCTTCCTTATGACCATTTAATGAGGACAACTTTGTCTTGTTTCACAGATGGGTTGGTAAATTATGTAGGTGCTATCAAGAAATGGGCTGCTTTTTCATTAAAAAGACCACTTTGGGGGTCCTTAAAGAGTACATTTATGGGAAACCCTCAGAGTGGGCACAACTCTGCGCTGTTCTCTTGGTTGTCCACTTTGTCTGGAGAGGAGGTGGATTGACACATGGGTATTCAGTGTTTTCTAGGCAATAGTCACTGGACTTGTGCAGTTGTTCAGAAGCCTGGAAGGAGCAATTCTAAAAGAATAGAATCAGGAAAGTCTGGGGATGGACTGAGGATGGGCACAAAGTAAGTAAACCTTTGTTTTTAATGTAAATGCTCGCCAGAAAGCATCTACACAGCAGAAGCTGTAAATACCAGGTGGATAAGTTGCCGTGTTCTATGGCTTTCATCCAGCACTTTCCCTGATACCCCAGTACATTTCTAATGGGCCTATGAACAGAGTGGCCATGGGGGGAGTGATGGAGTCTAAAAATGAGCTTGAATCAGGGCTCTCCTCTTACTAACCAACCAGCACAATTCACCCGCAGCTATGACTAACACCCCTAGGATGCCCCCATTTAGGGGAACTAGCCACATGGTGGCAGCTCAGTGACATGGAACCATCTTGGAGAAGGCAGTAATTCAGTCTTGCCAGAAATGATAATAGATCGAGGCATATGACTTGGTCAATATATGACCATTTTTTATCCTATATAAATGACAATTGTGCATGGTTCAATGAAATACGTAATTGCGGATGTGGGCAGAACGATGCTTCCCCCCTCCCCAAACAATTCTACCTCCTCATTCCCAAAACCCACGAACATATGGTCTGACCAGTGATGAGGAAAATAAAACTTGGTAGAAGGGAGAGATGGTAAATGACAATACAACTGTAGGGCCAGTTAAAGCAGTTTGGGTTGCTAACCTTCTTGAAGTTATGAGATGGCCACTGGCACACTCTTGGGTGACTGGATTTGCACCTCCCCCCTGAGAAGAAGCAAGGGCCTATTGTCTACATGTAAGATCATGTATCACTGGAGGTGTGAGCAGAACGGAGATCATGATGCTGCTGAGTGAGCTTCAGACTCACTGTGTCGCTCCACATCAGCTTGCCTCCCAACCCCACCCTCGGCCGTTTGCCTTACTCGTCCCGAATGGTTCCAGGAACCTTCCCTGCTGCGTCTCAGTCACCTTACCTCCCAATACCTCCCAGTTGTTTGCACCTTCTCCAGGAGGTGGGGCTGGGCTTCAGCACACCCCTCCAGCCACCCACAGGTCTGGGGATCCTTGTTGCAGTAGTGCTTAGGTCCTACTTGAATGGGTGCCTCGAGGCTCCAACTTCTCCAGCGGCTGTCCAGCAGGAGCCAGTGACCAAGGTGGATGTGTGGGAAAGTTACAGCCCCAAGAGGCAGATTAGACCAGTAAGAGATGGGAGTCAAGATGAGCCAATTGTCTGTTTACCTCTCCGGTAGGTTCTCCCTGGGGGTGCTGTCCATCTTCCTCGTGGAGCTGAAGAGTTGCCTGAATTTCTTTGAGAAGCTGCGCCAGTTGAGCAACAGATCACCTTGTATATACTTTTCTTTGTTCCTTGCCTCACTTGGCCATTCTCCTCACTCTTCCCCTCGGTAAAAAATTAGTGCTTATGCTTTGCCTTAAACTCTGATTTTTAGAAAACCTGGGCTAAGACATTGCACTTGAGGGAGGTTGCAGATCGACTCCATGTGTCACAATGCAGATGGTGAAGAGGGGTAGATGTGTGAGATAATTAGGCCGAAGAAATGTCTGTATTTGCAATTGCAGTTGGGTTAGAATGGGAGAGCTGAGGGAGGGTAAAGGAGGCAATCACAAAAACTTTGAAGTTGATCGCATTGGCAGCTGCTGAAATGATACACTAACCGAGATTTCAAATATTAAACATTTGGAGAGAAGGTAATGAGCTGAATTTTGAATACGTTCTTCTTGAGGTGGCTGTGGGACATCCAGGTGTGGAAGTCTGGGAGGAAGTTGGAAGTGTGTTCTTGGAGCTTAGGCTGTGGCTTTAGTAAATGAAAGGTCGAGGTCAGCTTGCTATAGTGTAAATGTTTTATACACACAGATTTTTTACAGCCACATTTCTGGCAGACATGTAGGTGTGTTTCAGCAGTGAATATAACACCTGATTGGAAAATAAATCATCCAATAGCATTTATTTGAATGTCTCTTGCCCTAAAACATTTTAACACTCCTGTCATTTATTTCTTCCAAATCATCTATCACTTAGCCTTTGCTGGCTGCAGCCACATTTATCCACAGGGCTGGCTATGATGTGCTATCAGGGGAACCGGCCAGGATGTTCGTTGCAGGAAGTATCTCTTCTACTGCCTTGCTCAAGCTTGATTTTCACAATTAGTGGTTCTACTGTTGAAATGAAAGATGTAATTCATCAAAACTTGGTAGGTCATTAGTGGATTTGTAGAATAAGAGTAATAGATTCTTCCTGAGGGAAGATTTTTATTGTAAGGAAGTGTGTGTGTGTGTGTGTGTGTGTGTGTGTGTGTAAAAGAGACAGAAAGAGAGAGTTGGGGTGCCATCAGTGGTGTCAAATCGTGGTTCTATTTAGTATTTTGGAGCTCAAGCTTTTCTGTCAGTCACCTGGGTTTGGTCCAAGCTGGGTTGTTTCTGGTGCCATCATCTTGGAAAAATTACTTTACTGAGATTCAGTTCCTCTGCATCTATAAAACTGGGTATAATTGCAGTAAATACCTATAGGGCTGTTGTATGAATTAAATGAGAAAATGGATGAAGGGCACTTAGTTTATAGGAAGCTCTCAAAAATTATTAATATATTTTAAAGTTGGGATTGTGAAGTCAATAGCAAACATGATCAACTTTATAATTCTATCTGGAAAAGCCCATTTTTGACCACGGATTATCACTTGTTAGGAAATTTAAATTCAGAATTGAATTTTTTTTTCTCTTACTTCATTTCCTTTATAATTGAAATAAACCTAGAGATTCCTAGCACTCCCCTGCTCCCACCCCCTGTAGAAGTCTCATCTACCTGCCTCACTTCCTGGCTCACTGAGAAAGCCATTTCTCAGTGTTACGGTGTTACACTTGGAAGGTGTCTGCTTTACCTCCAAAAGGCACCTTAAATAGTCCACTTTTTATTACCTATATGGCCTTGACAATGATAGTGGCCTCCTGATGGGACTCCAGTTTTCATTTTTTTACCCCCTGCAATCTGTCATCCTCTCAACCCACTGATTGTATTGAAAATTGTTCAATTGATTCCTGTTTTGATTAGAGTAAAATCTAAACTCTAACCATAGTCTCCAAGGTCTCCCCTTACTAGATTCCTGCCACAGCCCTCCCACCCCCATTTATTTTTTTAAAAATTTTTACTAAGGTATCATTGATATACAATTTTATGAAGGTTTCACATGAGCAACATTGTGGTTACTATATTCACTCATATTATCAAGTCCCCCCCAACACCCCATTGCAGTCACTGTCCGTCAGCGCAGTAATATTCCACAGAGTCACTACTAGACCTCTCCAAGCAATACTGCCTTCCCTGTGACATACTTATATTATATCTGCTAATTATAATGCCCCTTAAACCCCTTCACCCTCCCTCCCCAGTCACCCTTCCCAAACCCTTCCCTTTGGTAACCACTAGTCCCTTCTTGGAGTCTGTGAGTCTGCTGCTGTTTTATTCCTTCCATTTTGCTTTGTTGTTATACTCCACAAATGAGTGAAATCATTTGGTACATGTCTTTCTCTTCATGGCTTATTTCACTGAGTATAATACCCTCTAGCTCCATCCATGTTGTTGCAAATAGTAGGATTTGTTTTCTTCTTATGGCTGAATAATATTCCATTGTGCATATGACCACCTTTTCTTTATTCATTCATCTATTGATGGACACTTAGGTTGCTTCCATTTCTTGGCTATTGTAAATAATGCTGCAATAAACATAGGGGTGCATATGTCTTTTTCAAACTGGGTTCCTGCATTCTTAGGGTAAATTCCTAGGAGTGCAGTTTCTGGGTCAAATGGTATTTCTATTTTGAGTTTTTTGAGGAACCTCCATACTGCTTTCCACAATAGTTGAACTAATTTACATTCCCATCAACAGTGTTGGAGGGTTCCCATTTCTCCACATCCTCGCCAGAATTTGTTGTTTCTTATCTTTTGGATGTTGGCCAACCTGACTAGTGTGAGGTCATATCTCATTGTGGTTTTAATTTGCATTTCTCTGATGATTAGTAATGTGGAGCATCTTTTCATGTGTCTGTTGGCCATCTGAATTTCTTCTTTGGAGAAGTGTCTGTTCATATTCTCTGCCCTTTTTTTAATTTGGTTTTTTGCTTTTTGGGTGTTGAGGTGTGTGAGTTGTTTATATATTTTGGATGTTAACCCCTAATGGATACTTCATTTATGAATATATTCTCCTATACTGAAGGATGCCTTTTTGTTCTACTGATGGTGTCCTTTGCTGCACAGAATCTTTTTAGTTTGCTGTAGGCCCATTTGTTCATTTTTGCTTTTCTTTCCCTTGCCCAAGGAGGTGTGTCCAGGAAAAAATTCGTCATGTTTATATTCAAGAGATTTTTGCCTATATTGTTTTCCAAGAGTTTTATGGTTTCATGCCTTACTTTGATCCATTTTGAGTTTACTTTTGTGTATGGAGTTAGGCAATAATCCAGTTTAATTCTCTTGCATGTAGCTGTCCAGTTTTTCCAATACCAGTTGCTGAAGAGGCTGTCATTTCCCCATTGTATATCCATGGCTCCTTTATCCCCATTGTATATCCATGGCTGTATATGTGTGGGTTTATATCTGGGCTCTCTATTCTGTTCCATTGATCAATGGGTCTGTTCTTGTGCCAGTACCAAATTTCTTTGATTAGTGTGGCTTTGTAGTATAGCTTGAAGTTGGGGAGTGTAATTCCCCCAGATTTATTCTTCCTTCTCAGGATTGCTTTGACTATTTGGGGTATTTTGTGGTTTCATATGAATTTTAGAATGATTTGTTGTAGTGCATTGAAGAATGCTGTTGGTATTTTGATAGGGATTGCATAGAATCTGTAGATTGCTTTAGTCAGGATAGTCATTTTGACAATATTAATTCTTCCTAGCCAAGAGCATGGGATGTATTTCCCTTTATTGATGTTTTCTTTAATTTCTCTCATGAGTGTCTTGTAGTTTTCAAGGTATAGCTCTTTCACCTCCTTGGTTAGATTTATTTCCTAAGTATTTTATTCTTTTTGATGCAAAGGTGAATGGAATTGTGTTCCTGATTTCTCTTTCTGCTAGTTCATCATTAGTATGTAGGAATGCAACAGATTTCTGTGTATTATTTTTATATCCTGAAACTTTGTTGAATTCAGTTATTAGTTATAGTAGATATTTGGAGATTCTTTAGAGTTTTTTACATACAATGTCATCGGCAAACAGTGAAAGCTTAAATTCTTTCTTACCAATTTGGATGCCTTTTATTTCTTTGTGTTATCTAATTGTTGTGGCTAGGACCTCTAGTACTATGTTGAATAAAAGTGGGGAGAGTGGGCATCCTTGTTCCTGAACTTAGTTCCTAAACGTTGAAGAAAAGTTTTCAGCTTTTCACTGTTAAGTATGATGTTGGCTGTGGGTTTGTCATATATGGCCTTTATTATGTGAGGTACTTGCCCGCTATACTCATTTTGTTTATTTTCTCAAAGAACTAGCTCCTGGTTTCATTGATTCTTTCCATTGTTTTATTCTTCTAAATTTTATTTATTTCTGCTCTGATCTTATTATGTCCCTCTTTCTACTGACTTAGGGCCTCATCTGTTCTTCTTCTTTTTCTAGTTTCATTAATTATGAGTTTAGATTGTTTATTTGGGATTGTTCTTCTTTCTTGAGGTAGGCCAGCATTGCCATATACTTTCCTCTTAGAACAGTCTATGCTGTGCTCCACAGATTTTGGGGTGTTGAATTGTTGTTTTCATTTGTTGCCATATACTGTTTGATCTCTGTTTTTATTTGGTCATTGATCCATTGATTATATAGGAGTACGTTGTTAAGCCTCCATGTGTTTGTGGGCTTTTTTGTTCTTTGCATAATTTATTTCTAGTTTCATATGTCTGTGGTCTGAGAAGCTGGTTGGTACAATTTCAGTCCTTCCTCTTCCACTATTTATGTATTAGATGTCATGTTCTGTACCCTTTGTGTATCCATTGACTGATTTTGTAAGTAGTTGATTTAATTTTGCATTTGCTTAGTAATTAATTGGTGTACTTCCTTTACTATGGTTTTGTTTTCTCTGGTGACAGATATTTAGCCTTAGAAGCACTTCCATCTATAGCAGTCCCTTTAAAATACATTGTAGAGATGGTTTGTGGGTGGTAAATTGCCTCAACTTTTGCTTATTTGGTAATTGTTTAATCTCTGCTTCAAATTTAAATGATAATTTTGCCAGGTAGAATGTTCTTGGTTGGAAGCCTGTCTGTTTTGTTGCATTAAATATATCATGCTACTCCCTTCTGGCCTGTATTGTTTCTACTGAGAAGTCTGATGATAGCCTGATGGGCTTTCCTTTGTATGTGATCTTTTTCTCTCTCAGGCTGCTTTTAATACTCTGTCCTTTTCCTTGATCTTAATTATTTTATGTCTTTTAGTTGTTTATGTCATTTTAATTATTATATGTCTTGGTGTTGTCTTCCTAGGGTCCCTTGGGTTGGGAGATCTGTGCATTTCCATGGCCTGAGAGACTATTTCCTTCCCCAAGTTGGGGAAGTTTTCAGCAATTATTTCCTCAAATAGACTTCCTATCCATTTTCTCTCTCTTCTTTCAGTACCCCTATAATGTGAGTATTGTTCCATTTGGATTGGTTGCACAATTCTCTTGTTATTCTTTCATTTCTAGAGATCCTTTTTTCTCTCTGTGTCTCAGTTTCTTTGTTTTCCTGTCCTCTAATTGCTATTTCACTTACCATCTCCTCTATCTCATGTAATCTGCTTTTAAATCCCTCCACTGTATGATTTTCACTTCAGATACTGTATTTTTCAAAGTTTCTATCTCTTTCTTGAAGTCCTCACTGAGATCTTGAATATTTTTCTGTAGCTCCATGAGCATGTTTATGATTTTTATTTTGAAATCTTTATCAAGAAGATTGTTGATTTCAATTTCACTTAGCCCTCTTTCTGGTGTTTGAGGGTTTGTTGTTTGTACAAGATTCTTCTGTCATTTCATAGATCTAATGATTAGTATGGAATAATAACTTTGAATAGGTGGTGCCCTCTAGTGCCCAGAATATCTACTTTCTGGAGCTGCCCAGCACCTGAAATGATGGCAGGGGTCACAGGTGAGCTACACCAGTGCCTGCCAGGAGGAATGAGTGGCAGGCTGCATATCGCAGTGGGGGGCCTCAGTGCTGCTTTGTCAGCCAGGGGGATGGAATGCCTGAAGCTCTTGAAAGTTCCCATCTTGCTGGATTGAGTGTGCCGGGAAGATTTTTTCCACCTGTCCTTTCTCCTGAGCAGCAAGCTCTGTGGAATCTTTGCCCCTTTAGCACCTCTCTTACTACTGGGAAGTCTGTGAAAGTGCTCACCTTTCTTTTGTCCTGGAGCTGCTGGTTGTGAGTACCTGTTCTCCACAAGTGGCTGGGATCCTCAGTCTCTCTGAGAATTCTGCCTGTCTTTGCTTTTCAGCCCCTCTAATCTCCAGAGCACCATGTAATATGTGTTCGTGCTCCCAGAGCAGATCTCCAGGGGTGGGTGTTTAGCAGTCCTGGGCTTCTACTCCCTCCCTGCTCTGTTTCTCTTCCTGTCACCTGTGACCTAGGGTGTGGGGGGAGTTTGGGCCCTGCCGGATCGTGGCTCTGCTACTTTACCCTTTTCTGGGAGGCCTGCTGTTTTCCCTAGGTGTAGGCAGTCTTTTGCAGTCTTCTTTTGGGTTGCTCTTTCAGGATTAGTTGGTTTTGCTGTATTTTCGTGTTATATGTGGTTTTGGGAGGAGTTTCTGCCTCACTTATCTCGCCACCATCTTTTTCCACCTTCTCAACCTTATTTTATAACAGCCCCAGGAGTTAATTGTGTTTCTCAAAACATCCGGCCTTTTCCCTTTTTTTCTTAGTTTTCTTTCCTGTTTTTTTTTCCTCGTCTCATCAGCCTGAAATGCCTCTCCCAGCTCATGTGCATCACAAATTAGTGTTCACAATTCATCTCCCTATTGTGATTTGTTATCACAACACTACCTTCATTTCCTTTATAGCTCTTATATCCAAATGTTTTTGTAATTATTTCATTTCTTTTTTATTTCATTTGTATAAGCCTCTTAATAAGAACTTCATAAGGCCAGACACCTTATTCCTGTCTTGTGTACTTTTGAATTTCCATTAAATGAGACTGACATAGAGTAGGTACTCAATTAATATTTGCTTAGTCAATGAATGAATGAGTGAATGAATACAAGGAAATATTATTGCCCATCCATGTCTTCATGACCAACAGAGTCAGAATATGAGATGACAGAAACTACCCTCATGATGATAACATACCAGGTGCTCTGTGCCTATGAGTAGTGGAAAAGAATATACATGAAGTTTTTAACAGCTCAGAAAGTAGTGCATAATAACAACACATTGTTTTTTGTTTGTTTGCTTACCAGTGATTGTTCCAAGAAATTTGACCTTATTA
Source organism: Manis javanica (assembly GCF_040802235.1). NCBI lineage: Eukaryota > Metazoa > Chordata > Mammalia > Pholidota > Manidae > Manis > Manis javanica. Next base: position 17,654,976 of record NC_133170.1, on the reverse strand, counting down.
TCTCATTTAACTCACTATAACCCTTCAAAGTAGAAGATATTATTAGCATTGTTACTTTATAGATGAGGAAACAGCCACAAAGGACTTGAGTAAGTTGATAATAAAGATTAGACAGTTAGCAAGTGTCTATCCCAGCAATCTACTTCCAGAGCCCCTGCCCGCGACCATCCCACTCAATGGCTTTAAAGTAGACTAACAGGCTCATCATTGTGATGTTGATACTATATGATGAAAGCAAGGACTATATCCCATAACTATTTACATTCACTCAGCACTTAGCCATTGCCATTCCTGTGATGGCTGTGTATCAAATTGAATCAGATAGTGAAGTTCCTAGAATGTCAGCAGGGTAGGTGAGTAAAGAAATGCTCTAAGCTAGACCATAAAATCAATAAATTAGTTGGGAGAATGCACTAGAGATTGGCAGGAAAAAATGATTAAATAAAAATGGGGAACATGGTGATAATAAATATAAACAACAGGATTTTTATGGAATCCAGAAAAAATAAAAGTAGGGTAAGAATGACTGTGTTTCCAAGGTGGAGTAGCAATCAAAAGAAAGAGGGTAACTCAACTAGGGAACCTGTGCATATGATTACATTGGCAAACATAACCCTTCAGTGGAGAGAAATGACTCACCAGTCTTCATAGCCTGATGAAAATATTGCCTCTTGAGGCCTTGCGATTTCCATTTTTCTGATTCCATATTTACCAAACAACCTGTGAATTTAAATTCAGTTTCTCAATGTTTCCTGAACTGGATAAGAAAGCTCTAAGATACAAAAAAATGAACACAAACAACCAGCCTGTCTACTTTAAAACAAGAATTTTCATGGAAAATTATTACATTTTCTCTCAATTATTAATTCAAGCAAAGTTGCTTGGGCACTTCATTGAAGTGAAGAACACTTCCCGGCTGTGGGGATGGTATGAAGATGACTGGAACAGACTCGCAGTTCTCAGCTTATTTACAAGGTTGTGAGGATATTTGTTTTTGGTATAAATGTAGGACTTTATTATCATCTGGAGGAGTTGACCATTAAGTTTCTTGACCTATTATAGCAGAGGAGGCTCAAATAATGTGTCCGCACTGCCTTGGAGTAATAGGTCTTCCCCTTGAATGTCCTACTTACGGGAAAGGCATAAACTTTCCCTTTCAGCGAACCTGCTCACTTGGCCCTACTCAACCTTAATTCCTGCTCCTCCTCTATCTTGAACTGCTACTGTTCTAATGAACCAACAATAAACGAACATTTCCCCAACTAATGGCTAAGATAACACCTGGCCTTCCATGGTAGTGGCAGCATAATATTGGTACAATGATCCCCTTTTGAATCATGGCCTTGGGAAAACTTAAGAGACAAAGTTTGTGTAATCTTGGCAATCACTTGAAAGATTTTTATTATTTACTCTTGTCAAAGAGCATGGGAGAATAAACCATTTAAGCCTATTTTAAGAGAGCTCATATTCAGTCAAGAATTATGTAGCTTGATCTCTCTCTCTCTCTCTCATACATACATATATACATACACACACACACACACACACACACACACACACACACACACCTGATTGGTGTTTACACACACATGCACTGCCTTCTGTCAGCACACCATTATATAATCTTCCATTTTTATCATTCCCTGACACAGACTAGCACCTAACACAGACTAGTACCACATTATAAGGGGTGAGGACTGGAGAAAGGGGCATGGAAGTAATTACCTAGGAAGACTTGAATGAATTTGTTTTTCACTGTGACTTTTGCCCTTTGTCCTACTGGTCAGTTCCGAACATCTTCTGATTTTCAGCATTACCCCACAAGCTTTTGATGCAGGGGTCCCTCCCAAAGCTAATGTTAGTAAGTTGACATAAAAATACTCACAGTTACACAGATCTTAAATATGAACTGGGATAAAAATAAAACACATTCCAAGACAAAGGGCATGGGGTTTATCACAGAATGGCTCTGCTCAGTAGATAAGGAACCAGGCTGGACGGCTATAACACAGCTTTGCACTCTTGCATCGGTGACCTTGGCCCGGGCTTACACAACGAAGCCTTAAGTCCTCCTCCAGTCTGGAGTGAAATCAGTCAGAACTAAATATGAGGCTTTTTTCTTCCACCCCTTTCCTCCTCCATCCAATTACTTTTTCATAGTTAATGTCTATGTGGAACTAACTCACAGCACTGTTTTTCAATTCATACTCCCAAAAGCCTCCTCTGGAGTCATAAAACCATGAATAAGAGGAATTAGCAAACAGAAAGCCTATGATTTTAGAGTATCTGGGGTAAATGGGAATATAATTAGGCTGGTGCTGGTTTACAATTAGGAGAGGGATTATATCTGCCTTTACTCATTATGTACGAAGGTAACCTGGAGAAATATGACTAATTTGGGGGAGAATTATCACGTTATCCCATAGCTCTAGGTCAGCCTCTCTGTCCCCCACTGTGGTAACCCTATAGGCCCCTTCTTACAGAGAAAGCCCCAGCTACCACCCCCGCTGCTTTACAAATGCTCTCTTCAACCCAAGGGGATTGTGCACGCAGTACAACGCAATTTTCATTTAGAAATGGGCTTCCAGTTTTGTTTGCACACCGCGTTCGCTAAGCCCTACCTCTTAAGTCAGGGAGGGACTTTCGTACAGGTGTTAAATACTGGAGGAGAAAAATAACAAGTAAATGAAGACAAACTTCATTCTTCACCAACACAAATAAGGGAGGACAGTGTTCCTCCCTCCAAATCCCTTATGCTGTGAATTTCTGAGGTTTGTTAGGATTGGCGTTGCTGCTATTGTTTTACTTCATTTCAACTTCCTTCACCCTTGGGAAGGAAGTCACACTACCTGTACATGATGAGGGTGAGGTTAGACATGGGTTTGGCTTTTTAGAATTACAGAAAAATGGCTCAACATCATTTTTCTTTCTATGGCTTCCACAGTGTGCACTCTCCTCGTTGTCAGGGGCACCACTGGGAAGTACTCAGCTAAATTTATTGAAAAGTTTTATTGTATCAGCTTCTGCATAGGGTCTATTTGGCACTTTCTTTTACCTCCTGGTTTATCTGATGAGTTGTTTTTCCACTGTCTAAGGGAATAGGTGTCCTGATAGCTGCAGCAGGTGTTTAAGCGTTTGGCAGTGTTTGTCACTTGCAAGAGAACCAGCCCAGCTCGGGCCAATTCCTGCGGTAGTAAATTTCAGCTCTGCTGTAGGTTTCTCTCTGCTCATGGATGATTTACATGTCCCAAACACCATCTAGGAGGTTCGATTGACCTCCATGACTCTCCCAGCCTCAGAAATATTTAATGACTCCGTTCCCATTATAAGACCAGGCTGGAGATCACTGCTTGTCTATTTTGCTCTTTTTCTTCCCGTTTGTTTCTAAGCCCTTTCCTGAGAAAAAGAATTACATCATAAACCTGCTGTGTGCAATTGATATGTGATATTGCCTTTTGGGGACATCTTTTTATGTCTCACAATTAGCTTTTGCTAACAGCAGAAATGGGAGAGAGGCTGTTCAAGAGACAGAGCTACTGAAAAGGCTTTATGTGACAAACCGTATTGTCAAATTTTACCAGGAAAAAACATGGCGGCAGAACGGTGGTGGCGTGCAGTGGGGAAAGCACACCAGTGGCCACCACAGAGGATAGCATACACTTAATTTCCCTTTACTTCTTTATTCAGAGGTTATGGTTCTGCAGGGTATCATCTGGAATGCTCTTTGAGACAGAACATTTTTCTTAGTAACCTCAGTGCCCCCTTTCTAGGTTTCATGGAATTATTTTTGTTTTAGTTTTTGTTCTATGCCCTTTTCATTTGACCTATTTGTAAACTGTAATCTTGCTTCATTATAATTACTGGCTGTCTCTGATGATGTTTCCAGAGATGTCAAAAAGTGATTCTACTTTTGAATTATCCAACCCCATCTAGGACAACCAGCAAGTAGCCCCCTAGCTGAAACACACATCTGATTCTGTTCAAGATCATTTCCTACAATTCAGGAATCATGGTAAAGTCTTTAGTTGCTCATTTAAGACACAAAAATATCACAATAATTCCAGTCAGCCTCAAATTATGCCATGGAAAAAGAATGCCCTAATTCAGTGTTTCCAAGGCTTGAATATCCAAAACTTGAATCACCTTCTTGAAAATACAGATTCTAGCCTGAAATGAGACTAGTTTAGGTCAGAATCTCCGAGGGGAGGGACCTAGGAATCTGTAATTTTGACAGAAACTTCCTCTTATTATCAAACAAGTCAGATAAACACCTCTATGTGTCTACCAGCTACTGGTATAAAGGAAAGAGAATGGTCTATAAAGACAGGCCATTGCACAAGGTTCATTGCATGGAATCTTGATTGCGCCAGCCACAGTGTCATCACAGCAAACAAACTGATGTAAGATGGAGATAAAACTTCTTAAATATACACCTTTAAATTCCCTTGGCCTAAGAACTGGGCTGACTGCACTGTATGGGTCAAGTCTTAACTTAAAGATGAAGGCTAAGCAGACTGGAGTCTCTGCTTCATCATTTACTAATTACATGGTCTTGGCCAAGTAAGCTTCTCTGAGCTTCACTTCTCTGATTTATAAATTAAGGATAATACTGATAATAGGGACTGATATAAAAAATATTTAACAGCCAGAAATGCATGGAAGCAACCAAAGAGGATCAAGGCTGGCCAGAGCCCTGTGCTGGGCATCAACCTTTTAATTGCTGGGTCATGGGGAGGGGAAGGGCCGGTGGTGGCAAGAGCACCTGGGTAGCTGGGGAGTCAGGTGGGGGTGCTTGGAAGACTGAGGCAGTGGCTACTTACTAATCCATGAGAAAGTAGTATAGTAGTTCCACAGTTGGAAAGGCTATATCTATATGCCCATCAGCAGACCAAATAGCAGTTACTATTACCATTCATGTTTTTTTATTACTCAATATACTCGGGGTATGGAGCTGAGCCAGACCAAAGGTCCAGACCAAGAGTCCATAGACACTCCAGGGCTTCCAGAACAGTAGTGTAACCAGATTATTGATCTAGCCTTAGGAGGACAAGGATTTGAATACACAAAGGCTATCTGAAGTTACAAGGTGACTCCAAGGGGATAGAACAGCTGCCATAGGAACCAAGGTTAGACTCAATCTCATTTGTCACCTTAAGCAGTGATGGAGCTGGTAGTTATTATGGGGTCCACAGAGACCCTATCTCTGTGCAGACATCTGGCAGAACTCCAACGAGGTAAATATGCAGATATTCAGTAGTAGAGGCCAAGAACCTAGATGCAGGGATGGGGCACAAATTAGGTGAAGGGCCAGGTAATAAAGATGGTTCAGTGAAGGAACCCAGCCTTGCCAAATCTTGATTGCAGTAGGCCCAGTGTCATCACAGCAAATTGATTTCAGATGGATATCAAACTTTTTAAATATGAACACTTAAATTCCGTTTTGGTAAAGGCTGGGCTGATTTCAGTGCATGGGGCAAGTCTTAGCTATAGACAAAGGCCAAGTGGACATTTTTTCAAGTAATATTCTGATTTCCAAGACAAGAGCCAAGCACAGCATTGAAAACCCCAGGGAGATACTGAGAAAGGAGTGGGTGAGAGACTGTGGCAATGATCTGCAGAGGGGAAGGCCTGGGACACATAAGTCAGGAGGCACAGAAAATGCCCTTTGGTGACATGCCAGTCTATTTCTTCCCACACTCCAGCTCTTTCTGCCTCCAGCTCATTTTTCTCTCAGCTATTGTCAGCTGCTTCCCAAATAATGTAATTGTGTGGAAGCCTATCTCCCTTGCCCAAGGAAAGTATTATATACATTTATTAAATGGAAGCAGAGCTATTTGTAGAAAAGCTTAACTGTCTTTTTTTTTTAATTGAAAATACTACTCTTAAGGTATTGACAGCCATGTAGCCTGTAACCCTATCATTGAACTGCTGCCGGAAGGTGGTGTCCAGCAGCTGGCACCTCTGTGGGGCCGGGAGGGCCACCAGGGCCAAAACTGAGAAGACTTCATGCTTTGTGACCCACAGTAGTATTGATTATTTTCTGCTGCCTTCTGAGGGGGACCAGAAATAATTATATCAAGAAAGCTGACCAGGGGCAAATATAAAAAGGGGTTTCCAAGTAGTTCAGGAAGTACCAGGGAGGAGAGCCTCTATTTCCTGGGACTTCCAGGTCCTAGGCTGCCTTCTGCAAACTGCCCCTTCCTCCATTTACCTTTGGTCAGTGTTGATGTGGCGTAATTCGGAACATTGCTTCATTCCGTTATCTGCAAACTCCAAAGGGCAGTCTTACTAAACTAGTCACTCTCATTTCTCAATTTTGAACTTGTAACTAGACTTCCTTACAGGGTGGGTAATGTGTACTTAATAACTTATATAATGCACATCTATGTATATCTTTAAATAAGTTTCTTTAGGCACCTACTGTTCTAAGAACTGTCACAAGCTGAAGGGAATGAGCTTGGGCTGGAAAGACAAGTTTCTGTTTAAAGTATATCCTTGACATTATGAAACATTACAGATACAGGACCATTGTCAACTGTGTACTATTCATATGTTTTTGCTATTGCCTTATTCAGAATTAAGTTAAGTATTCTTTTTATTGTGTCTTAATGTTTCGAGGATGTGGACAGATCAGTAATTCTAGTCTATGCACACACTCTACCCAAAGGCTGTGAGTCATATTTGCTTTGAAAGAAATTGCACTTAAGGACTGTCAGTCAAGTCAGTTGTAAGAAACATAAAACTCCTTAAGAATTACTCTGCCTCCTCCTCACATCTAAATATAGTTAACTAGTTGGAGTGTCTAAGAAAGAGACTGAAGCTGAATTTTAAAATGGTGCAAAAGCAATTAATCAATTTGTATAAACTTAAGGTCTTTTTATCTATACATATCAAATATATAATCTTTATTAAAATGTATAATCTTTATTAGATTAAAAACTATATAACAACACGAGTAAGGAATATCTATAAGGAAATGACCCAATTTCCTGAAGTCATTTGTATGTCAATTTTACAGTGTTGTGTTTTAATAAGCCCTTGTGCCCTGGGCAGGGCATGGGGAGATGGGATTTCTAGTCTCCATTTGGCCACCACTTAACTGCCTGCATGACCTTTAAGAACTACTGCCTTTATCTCTTCTTTCCCAAGATTTGAGAATCATTTCAGACTATAGGTTAAGGACTACTATTAAGAATTAACTGTATATTTTGAGATTTACTTGCTGTGTCTTTGTGAGAAGTTGAAGTTAATATCAATATAGCTTGATGTGGAAGAAATCCTCCTTAACACTAAAATTGGCTTGCCTAATATAAGATGTGTTTACTGTTACTGAAAGTAAAAACAGAATTGTTTCTTGTATCTAATAGACTAATAACGTAGGAACTATTCCTCCAGTGATACTTACCTTAGGCTCATCACTGTGCTAGATGTGTATAAATTTAATCTTCCCCCATATGAGCTTATATTTACCTATCACATAATTTATTTTTGCAAAGCAATATTTGAATTCTTCTGGCAAGTTCCTGCCAAGAGTGCCAATAAGGAACCATACTGTGTCCTAATATCCCTGATTATATTTGTATCCGTGTCTGTAGAGGTTGTATCAGGAGACGGAACAATGGACCCTGCCATTAAGTTAGCACAATTTTGTAGCATTGCCTGGCAGAAGCTCATACTTAATCCAAGAGGTTATTCAACCCTATCCAATATGATTACTCTATAAATATTTGCCCAAGCTCAGCACCAGCTATTATATCACTAATCACACACAGGTTTGTTATAGTGAAGACCCCCAGTGTCAGCAATTTGAAAAACAAAGCTAATTAGTTTTGATTTAGGGATGGGAAGACTTATTAAGTGGAAAGTGAACAGTTCACACAGTATAGTGGCTCTTTAGAGCACAGATGAATATGAAGGAAATTTACTATTGTTTGCATAGAATTTAGGAAGAAATGGAAAGACTGCGAGGCTGAGAATACGGGCATATATGATAACCAGTGGCCACAGTCAGGGATGGTTGGGCTGAGGGTGGGGCAATAGAACAATCCCCTTAAAAATGCTACTCCATATAAATATATACTAAGCAAGCAGTGTACTTTCTATGTGCCCAGCTTTAGGACAAGTCCCTGGGTTCTACTTTCAAACAAACTAAGGCTCCTAAACTCCAATAGAGAAATCTGGTACCAATAGCGGTGTTGATCCTTTGGTTTGATTTGGGGGAGGGTGGCCAACGAGCTGCAAACTCCTGCATCTCTCAGCTACCAAGCTACTGTGGCACTTAGAGTTTTCTTTTTTATTATTATTATAGTGTTTGTATCCTTTAAAAAATGTCTTGAATTGCAAAAATTTTACTTAGTAACATATATCGTTATTAGCATCAAATAATCCAGAACAATTTATTCCAGTTTTTGAGAGGCACTCTCCTTCAATGGAAAGCCATCTAACGCAGACATGAAATGAAGAGAACTAACATTAGTGGAGCCCTGAAATCGAGCCAAGCACTGTGCCACACTTCTTAAATATGCTGTTATTTAATTTAATACTCATAACAATCTTATTTGGTAGGGTTCATAATTTCCCTCAGATGAGGAAACTGATAGGCAGTGGGGTTCAAATAACTTAGTTATGGGCATCTTGCACTGCCTCCCACTGACAACCAGATTCTTCTGCTCAGAGTTGAGATCTTGAGCAAGTTGTTCCCTTCTTAGGGGTCACTTGCCTCCTATGTGAAGTAAGAGGAAAAGGCAAGGTCACTGTCCTATCAGTTAAAACAAATATTTGAACATTTACCCTCTCACATTTATTTATTATACATCATAGATATATACTATTGTGAACCCATTCATGAAATACTCTTATTTCTTTCTTAGATTTTATACCCAAAATCCACAAAAATATAAACCATAATATATTCCTGTGCACCCCACTTCGGAAACTACTGGGCTAGATAACCTCCACAAGTTGTAAAAATCTGTAATTCTAGGTTGTCTGTTCAGCTTTGTAAATTATAAAAAGAATGGATTGATGAAGATCTTACCGGCACAAATACATTACGATAGAGGAGGCAGAGGGAACCTGGAAAAACTGGGCCAGGAAAGTTCAGCTGAAAGTCCTGAGTAATGTAACATGGAGAAACTGGGAACTCAGTAAATGGGGAAGAAGAAGTAGGGCTCCGAGGAGGTGATGGTGGTGGTGATAGTAACAATAGGCAATAGCATGCTTCCTAAGTTCCAGGCCCAATTTCAGTCATTTTTGTGTGTATTTATTTATTTTTTAAATCATCACTGCAGCCCTGTCAGGTACAAACTATTATCTCAAAATGAAAACCAGAAAGAGCAAATGAGGTGCAGAGAGGTCGAGTGACTTATTGAAGGTCATGTATCTAGGAGGTGGCTGAACTGAGATTCAAACCTACTCCCTTGGTCTCAAAAATGAGCTATAAAAGGAAGCAGAGAGGACACAAAGTCAGAGAATATTGCTAAGCCTTAGTGGATATTTGTTCATTGTCTTATAAAGGATCCAAGCCTCCCTACTTCATTCCTAAAACTATTCCCATACTTCCCGATCAACATTTGGATGAGGTCGGCTCTCATTCCCATCTCTGGAAGTGGACCCAGTCAGCAGTTGTATTAGGGTTCTTTGGAGAAACAGGATAGGTAATAGGTGATAGATAGAATGATAGACAGATGATGGATAGATAGATAGATGGATGGATAGATAGATGGATTGATTATAAGGAATTGGCTCATGTGATGACTGAAGCTGGAAAAGCTAACATCTTAGTGTGGGCTGGCGGCGTGGAGACCCAGGAGAGCTGAGGGGGCAGAAGTGGACTGAAGGCAGTCTGCTAGAGGTTTCCTTCTTGCTCTGGGAAGCCAGGCTTTTTGTTCTATTCAGGTCTTCAACTGATTGGATTAGGCCCACCCACATGCTATGGGACAATCCACTAATTCAAGGTTCACCAATGTAAATATTAATCTCATCCAAAAACATCTTCCAAGCTGACAAATAAAATTAACAGCAGGATAAACCGTTCAGTGTATTTTGTCTACCTGATTTCAGAGATGGATATATGACCTAATTAAAACCAATCAGGGCCAAGAAAACTTACCTCTGTGACTTCATGTATTTCTGGAGATGGTCCTGTCTTGCAAACATTAGGGGAGAGGTTGCCTGGGATGCAGCCAACACCCTGGAAGTGGAGCAGAGTAATAGAGAGTGATCCCCATTTCATTTTATGAAACCTGAGCCAAGCCCTTACAGAAACTAGATATACCTATGGGCTACCCAATTATGGGAATTAATAAATCACTTTTAATTGAATTTGGGTTGGGTATTCTAATACTTGCAGTGCAGAAAGTTCTAGCAAATATAGATAGAAAAGTTAAGCAGGGAAGGAGCACAGACGTCTTGAGATCAACCTCATGCTGTAGGCACCCATTTCATAAATGCATTGTGGCACCTGTTAGACAGATTCAGAAGAGCCGCAGACATTTTCATGTTTTTCCAGATGCAGAGAAACACCTGGCTGACCTTTTCTGCCAGACGAACTATTGCCTCATTCCTGGTATCACCTATCCTCAGTTCATGGCTATCCATCAATAAAATGAAAACCAGAAATCTTAAAGGATTTGTGAATGAAATTATCTTAGTATACTCTATAAAATAATTCATCTTAAATCCCAGTGAAAGATAATCTTGAAGAAACTGTCATACAAATACTTTACTTTTTTCTCAATACTGATCAATCTCCCTGTGTTTCTTTCTTTTTTTAAATTAATTTCCCCCACTTATTTGAGAAATAATTGACAATCGTAACTATATAAGTTTAAGGCATACAGATGAGGGTTCACTTATTTTTTATTTTGTTGCTTGTGGTTTTATTGTTACATCCAAAAATCATTATCAAGACTTATATAAAGGAGCTTTATTTCCATATTTTCTTCTAGAATTTTCTGGTTTCAGGTCTTAGATTTAAGTCATTAATCCATTTGGAGTTAATTTTGTGAGTTGTAAGATAAAGGTCCAGTTTTATTCCTTTACCTATGAATATCTGATTATCTCAGTACAATTTATTAGAAAGACTGTCTATGCTTGGGTCTATTTTTAGGTTATCAATTTTGTTCCATTGGTCTATTTGTTCTTATGCCAGCACCATATTGTTCTGATGACTACAGCTTTATAGTATAGCTTGAAATCAGGAAGTATGCTACTATCTGCTTATTTTTCATTTCAGGATTTCTTTGGCTGTTTGGGGTCTTCTGTGATTCCATGTAAATTTTAAGAGTTTTTTTCCACTTCTGTAAAAAATGCCATTAAAATCTTGATAGGGATTGCATTGACTTTAGAGATGGCTTTTGGTAGTACTGACATTTTAACAATATCAATTCTTCCAATCCAGGAACACTGGATACCTTTCCATTTATTTGTGTTTTCTTCAGTCTCTTTCATCAGTGTCTTTTTCAGAGTAGAGATGTTTCACCTCTATAGTTAAATTTATAACTAAGTATTTTATTCTTTTTGCTGCTATTGTAAATGGGTGTGATATCTTTATTGCTTTTTCAGAAAACTTGATATTGTATAGAAATGCTACTGATTTACTGTTAATTTTGTATCCTTCAACTTTACTGAATTCACTAGATTTAACAGTTTTTTGATTGAGTTTTTAGGATTTTCTATATTTAAAACCATGTCATATGTAAATAAATTTTACTTTTTTTTTTTCAGTTCTGATACCTTTTATTTCTTTTTCCTTCCTGATGGCTTTAGCTGGACTTCCAGGACTATGGTGAATAGAAGTGGTGAGAGTGGACGCCCTGGTCTTGTTCCTAATCTTAAAGGAAAAGTTTTCAATCTTTCACCATTAAGTGTGATGTTACCTGTGAACTTGACATATATAGCCTTTATTATGTTGAGATATGTTCCTTTTATGCCTAATTTGTTGAGTTTTTATCATGAATGGATGTTGAATTTTGTCAAATGCTTTTTCTGTATCTATTGAGATGATCATATGACTCTTTTCTTTCATTCTATTAATGAAATGTATCACATGATTTGCATATGTTTAACTATCCTTGCATCCCAGGGAAAAATCTCACTTTCTCAAGGTGTATGAGGCTTTTAATATGCTACTGGATTTGGTTTGCTAGTATTTTACTGAGAATTTTTGCATCTGTATTTATTAGGGATATTGGGCTGTAGTTTTTTTTTCTTGTAGTGTCCCTTTCTGGTTTTTGTATCAGGATAATGCTGGTCTGGTAGAGTGAATTTGAGAGTTCTCCCTTTTCTTCATTTTTTAAGTTTGAAAAAGATTGGCATTATCCCTGTGTTTTGGGTAATATTTTTGCCCACATTTTCCCCCTCCAAACTGTTTAACCAATGTACCAGAGTGCTGTCATCTTCAAAAGCATTCCTGTTTATTTTCACCCATTCTGATCTTTGTTTTTCTAAACCATCAAAGCTGGTACTACCTATTCTCCTCATTTGAACGCTTAGTCACCTTGCTGTCTTAACATCCTTACCAGGTAAATTTGTGTTCATGAAAGAACAAGAGAGAGAAAGAAATGCATCACTCCAATTTATTCTTAGAAGACCAAGGTAGAATGTACTCAACCCGTAGGGGTTGGGCAAGGAAAAGAAAGCAGAATAGGGGGGAAAATCTAGATTTGTTGCTCAGTCTCCAAGTAGTACATTTAGAGATTGGCAAGTGAAGGCTGGAATGCTTTCCATGGCAAAATCATGCCAAATGTGGAAGGACAGAAAAGATGTTAATACTTTCAAGTTCAAATGAATCTTCAGTTTGCCAAAGAAGGAGCAACAGAGCAAGCACAAGGTCAGGCGATAGGCCAGCATTAAGCACAAGCCCCAGAAAGTCAGGAAATAGCCACTGGGGGACAGAGACTCTTGGCCAGAAAGCCTTCCTTGGGCTCTGGAATGAAGAAAGCAGAGCTCCAGACATTGAAAAGTAGAAGAGAGGAGGGACTTACAGATTCAAATTGAATGTACATCACAATTTTGAATTAAGTCAGAGAAAAATAATGCTCTAAGATGATCACAAGAATCAGGACAGTATGATACAGATTTAGAAAATGTAGGATCTCATTACTAGTTAAATGATCTTGTATAGGTGTTGTAACCTCTCTGTACCTCAGTTTCTTCTCTGGTAAAAGGAGAGGGTTGGACTAGATGACCCCCAAGATTCCTTGGGAGTGATTCAGGGATTTCCTAACCCAGGAAGTATATGTGCTCCAATCACTAGAGATTTTAGACCATCTGAGAAACCTGCACCTTACTGTCTATTATTTTAAATATTAAGGTTCTGGGTACTATTTCATATGAAAACAGAATTCTGTTGAAAAAAGATTACTTGAAAACCACTTGAACTGATGCTACTGGGGTCTGTTTTCATTATAAAAACAAAAAAAAAATGAAGATTATTTGTCCTTCTATCAAATAATCCTAGTTGGTAAGTGATTTTATGTTTTATTGATACTCGAGAGTGTCTTATGAAAAAAGAGCCTAATGTACTATTGGAAAATGAAGTAATACAAATTTGGATTTCTGACAAATATACTTACTATTGTTGTATTTTGTGTCAAAAAGTAATACATATTAGGATGGATAGTTTCAAAAGTAGAGAGAAGTATAATGAAGAAACTGGAAATCATATAAATGCCTGTAAGTCAAAGAAAACAGTTATCATCATCCTGTTTATTTCCTTCTAGTCCTGTTGTGTGTGTGCATGCACATGCACGTGTTGTTCTTCAGCCAGCTTAGAGCCCTGTGTTTATATACTGTACATGTAAAGGTGAGTAAGGATATCTATGTACTGGTCACCAAACTCCTCAGGAGCTTCCCAGATGTAATCTGAAACCAGCCTGCATTACTCAAAGGGCAGAGAGAAACTGAAGAAAGAGGCAGATCGCTCCAGGTTGGTAGGTGGCAGGTTTAGTGCGCAAGGGAGGTTACGTATGAGGCTTGTTTTGGGTACCGCAAGATGAATAGATCTCCGCACACACCTGCCAAATCTTTAAAGGTTTTACAGAAGACTTAACTGGGCGCAGTGACATACACCGTCTGGATGGTCTCCAAGTCACTATCTCAAGGCTCCGTTCTGAGGCAGTCTGTGGAACCAAGGAAAACAGGCAAAACCCTGTTTTGTCCCAAGGATAGAGTTGGAGGTAAAGAGCCTCCAATTGCTGGGGTCCAGATCATGGGTCAACTGTTGGTCATGCCTTCTTGATGCTGTTTCTCAACAACAGTCTAGTAGGAGTGTTAAAAACATCGCAAAAGTAATCAAGTACCTGATAATATACGCATACCATAAAGGAGGTAAATAGAATCTACAGAAGTTCAGCATACACTGAAATCAATTTTCATAGGGTGACATCTTCAGAATTAAAGAAAAAATAGCTGCTGGATGGACTATATGGATTTAGATAGACTGATGTGAGAAAGGAAGTATTCTCAAATTTTAGAATTTGAGGGAAATTAGCTAAGACAACTGAGAAGAGGTGTAGCAATGGAAACAATGGAGTGGAGGATATGTCAATGAAATGACCTTAGCATAAGACACACATTGAGACTCTCGCTCTTGTCTTCTGCTTTCTCTGCTTGACCTGGAATTTTATACACAGTTAAGATATCAGTGATTTGTGTACTGGTCCCATAGGCTATTAAAATAGTTTTCCATTCCTAAGCCATTTTTGACAGAGATTATGGGGATGGAAGCTTCATATCACTGACAGAAAGTGTCCTGTCACTGTCATTGTAGAGCAATCTATTTTCAGATCTCATGAGAAGCAGGAAGCAACTCTTTTTATCATAACAGGGGATTTAAACCCCACGCCTATCTTTCCTATCCCCTGTAAGTAAGAGCATAGAAGGTCATTAATCTTACAAAGAGATGGCAGACTTGGAAAACATTATTGTCTGCAGCTAGTCAGCACTTAAAGATCATATTGAAAAGAAACTTTTCCATAGAAGTCCTATCTAGATGTATATTTATATGCAATATATATATATGCTGCACTATGAGCAAATGTCTAAGTAAAAATTGATACTTAATAAGGTTTCAGAGGCACGATGCAGCATAGGTTTTGGGGGACAAAAATAGAGTAAAGCATATAGGAGAAAAAGCCATTCTGAATCAACTTATTACCAGTTATTGTGTTACTGAATCCAATTATTGCCAATTCCTGCTCAAGGAGAATCTGGAACTATGATCAAAGCCTGCTGTGTACTCATTGTATGTTGGTTGCTTAATCAAGACGTGGTTGTGCTCCTGGGGCCCCAACATTCTCAACCTGTTTGTTGGAGACAAGCTTAGCACCTCTCATAGGTTCCTGAAGGAGCGTTAATGCCCTAAGTCCTTAGAGGGAGTTGGATACTTTACTGAAGAATGTATGGGAAAAGAGGAGTGTTACATTGCATACCAAGCTTGAAATCCTAATGAAAATCCTCATTAGCCACGTCCCTTTTCCCTCTGAAGTCCCTCTTCTTCACCAGCCACTGCCTCTCTGTCTCAACCGCTTCCCCAACTGCTCCTGCTGACCTCACCTGCTGGCTCTGGTTTGTAAAGTTTCTGCTGTAGTAATCCTCTCCTCTTTTAATCTCTCTTACCTCTTATATATATATAGCTGTTGAAACTCTCTTTCTTTTTGAGTTGTCACCTTCTTTTGAGGGTGTCAGGAAGTTGTAAATGATAAATTTTCCCTAATACAAATTTTTTATTTTTACATAGGTATATTAATATATATCGTTTATTTTCAAAATGTTTGCTTAGTTGTTTTCCGCAAATCCTTCATACTCTTTTCAAAGAGAGAAGCTTGAGTTATACGTAAGTATATCTTTGGGTACTTTTATAACTAGGCGCAGGTCCAGCTTAGCACACTATTACCATCAAGATTTTGACACTCCAGAAGTTGGCCAAACTAGGTAAGACATCTTTATTTCCCAAGTACTGTACCTTTACTGCAATATAATAAATCCTATAGATGAGACTGGGAAAATAGACTAGTTGACATTAGTTTCTTAAGTTCTATAAGTTTCTAGTAGAGGAGTGGCTTGGTCAGAGCTGTGCTTCAGGAGGTCAGAACAGGCAGTGCTGGGTGGCTATACCGGTGGGGAGGGAGCCTAAAATTGGAGACTCCAGTTAAAAAATGGTGGTAATATTTCTGTGGTTACTTAGAAGGCATCCTCTGAAGGGAACCTGCAATCATTGTGAACATGTCTGACTTGTTAAAAAAATCAGCTTGGAGTCACATTTGTCAGACAATCAAAATGGAGTCGGGGGGACACTGACGAGACAGGGCCAAACACTCACTCCAACGTGAACTTGAATGTTAAAGCTGTGCTAAACCACAATGCCTCCAGGACCCACATGATCAAATTCTGCTGACTATAACCTCGTGGTTTTTCAAAATACCAGCTGCAAACTATAACCGTGTAATTCTAAGATTTCCTTTCATCAATCCTTACTTACTAAGCACCTTCACCTCTTGCCAGCACCAGTCATCATTTTTGACAAACAATTTATGTGATGCTTCTTAACCTTGTGGTTTTTGCCTTTATAAGCCTCCTGCATTTTGTAGTCTGGTGGTACCCAGTTCAGGTGCATCTTGAATCCGTGTCTCCTGGGCTGCGGGTCTGACAAACCCTAAACAACACTTTGTCTGCTTAACCTGACCAGGACCTTTGCTTCATTTCCTGGTCAGTGTTTCTTGGCATTGTTGCAAGAGCAACGGCTCCAGGGGCCAGTGCTGCCAAGGCCACGTGGAAGGTACCTACAAGAGACCGTTGCCCTCTGACGTCTCCAGCAGCAGGCTCCACCATGCCAGGTGAGTCCTCCTGACCCCAGTGTCCCTGATTTGGGTTGAGGTTCAAGTGTTCTAGTTATAGATGACTGTCCTCTTCCATTCCAGAGGAGGATTCTGCCTCTGCCCACAGGTAGGAGGTTCAGGTTTAAGGTTTTTCTGCCTCAGGATTTCAAAATAGATAATGGACTAGTATCTGCTAATAGATAAGGAAAATGATGAAGTGATGCCTCCTTTAGGGACACCAGCTGGTAATTGTGTTTAATACCTAAGGACCATCCTTCTATAAACCTTCAATATGAGGGATCCATGTCACCCAGGATGATTTAAGAGTACATTGGCCCAAATGAGGAACTCTTAAGATCCCAGAATTAATCTATTTGTGTGACAATAAGAGATTAGACCAAACAAAATGGATGGGAAGCCTGTTTTAATTGGGACCTAGAGGCCTCTAAACATAATCTGACAAAATTGCTTCCCTCTAGGCTTTTAATCAAAAACTTCCTGAGACTATCTAAACTTCAGAAAAGCTTACTGAGACTTCTGTACTGTGTCAACTATTACTGCTCCGCACCTTCTTTCTCCTGCTCACCACTTCTAAATCCTTGTTTTAATCTAACAAAATCTACATGTGGATAGAATAAAGGTTCCTGTGGCCAGGATTCTCACCTGGCCCTGGTTGGCTAGCTTATTATACACGTGTGGGCAACACGTTGCTACTGACTCTATATAAAGAGCCCTGCCCAGTGCTCTGGGCGATACGGTGGCATGGCTGCAAGGCTGCAGGAGAGAAGAGCAGAGGCTGGACTGGTGGCAGCGCCGAGGACAGAGGCCCAGAGGACAGCTGTGCAGGACGACTGTGGGGCCCAGAGGTAGAGACCGGCTTGCTACATGCAGACTCACTCTGAGTGGACAGGATTCGAGTGATTGACCTGCCACCGTGGGAATAAAGTTGGGTATAACCGTTTCACCCCCAAGAACGTTCTACTGTCATTTCTTTGGTCACATTGAATCCATAGTGACCTTGCCTGGGGCTGAAACGCACTGGCAAAACGCTGCAAAACCAGAATATAGCTACTTTACCACTCCTCAAACCTTGCTTATTCCTCTCAAAGTGCTTGTAGATATTATAAAAGATCAGGATTATCAAACAGAACTGTCCTATACTTAAGGAAAGGAAGAAAATTTAAATAACAGTTACTCTAAAAAACAAAATGAAAGTTGCATGCTTTCTCTTGAAGCTGTAAATCTTATTACATCTGAAGTATAAACACAGCCTACCATCTCCTAACACTGGAAAGAAAAAAAAAAGGGAAAGAAGCACTTTGTGAAAACACAAACTGCTAAGAGGGTTTTTCTGCCCAGACTAGCATTTCTGATAACAGACAAATATGCTCCCCAAACTCCACCTTGATGAAAACTTGGATACTTGGACACTTAAATATAAATATTACACACCCATCTTCTCTAGCACCTCAAAGCCATTCTTTGAAATACAAACTTTAGGGAGAAATTTCTCATCAGAAGTTAAAAACTGAGAGAGAGGGAGAGAAAAAGAGGGAAGTATTTGGAAATGGAGCCTATAATGTCCTCTCCACAAATATTAGTAAAAATAAAAGCTATAAAATCCTTGTTTTCATCTCTATGTGTCCATGTTATAAATATGTTTTTCTACATCTGGACAAAATTACTAAAATTAATTTGTAAAAGAGCTGTATTTAATTAGCTTAAAGAAAATTAAATGCTTATATAAACTTACTATTCATAAAAATTATTAAAAAAATAAAAATTTCATCCAAATACATTTCAGGTTCATGGGATCTGGAAAAATATTAAGTATTAAAGCTAATCTAAGGTTATTTAATTTAAAAAGACATGCCTTTAAAGTTACCAGCATTAAAATTAGAACTTTTATTCTACCTATGTTTACTTAAAGTCAAAGAAGTTGATGTTATTTCTGTTACAAAATATAAAAAAAGAAATATAGCTGGAGAAAATGACTGACTTTGGTGTCTCATGGGTTATTATTGGTAACCTAAACATAACCTAAACAAGAACAAGTAAATCAAATAAATGATAATAAGATAAAAAGATTTATAGATAAACTTTTAAAATAGTTCTCCAAATCTTTTTGATAACCTAAAACCTTAAAGTTTGTTAATTTAGATTAAATAATAAGTTGTTAAATTCATTGAATATATCAGTTCCAAATCAGATAAAATATCAAATAATCAAATATTAAACATAGGTTCATTCATTTTTGGCTTTTTAGTTTTTACAGAAAGATAAGGGATATTTGAGTCTATTAATAAACATGCTTTATGCCACATTGAGAACAATCCATTACAAGGATGAATATACTTCTAAATGTTTTTGAAATGTATTTATAAATTTGCTAATCTACTACAATATGCTAATATATGGTAGGCAATTCACAATTGCCTATAGCATGGTTTTCACTGGACAGCAAAGATTACAAATAATTAAAAAACTGGAAGAGGAACTGAGCTTAGAGGGGCACATGCAGTTGCCCGTCACTTTGTTAGCTCCAGGGCTGGCAGACAAGATGGGAAAGCAGGACAATAAATTGAAGACCTTATCAGGTCATTTTGCAAAGATAGGAGGACACAAAATGCAAGGGATTAAGATCTGGGCACTGTGACAAAGCCTGATTAGGACTTTAAGAGGTGGAATCTCTGGAAAAATGATAAAAATGAAGAAAAGGATATTGTGGTAATTGACTAAGGAAATTGAGTAGGATTTTTAAGGGTTAAGGAAAGTAGGATGTGTGTTATAGGGAAAAGAAAGTATGAGGAATGGAGATATATTTTTATTAAAGGGAAGAAAGAAAGAAGTTTTGTCCTAAAGTAAAATGATGGTTCCAGAGAAAGGAAGGAAAAAGGACAAAACCTAAATAGATACAGTAAGTAGCAGAAAGTTTGTGAAAAAGGAATCTTAAGAAATTTTATGTGCAGTCAAGATTGGAATGAATTTAAGTTAAAATAAAGAGGAAGAATTTTAATATAAAAAATGTGCTGATACAAAATTAAAATTTAATTTTCTCTGTTAAAAAGACAAGTAATTTTTTATATTATTGGTCTACTCTTAATAAGAAATTATAAATAAAGTTTCCTTTTTTAAATATTATGAAAAATAACTGAGTTTTCTCTAAGAGCTTTGTTTTGCTAAACACTAGGTAACCGTCTATGATTACCTACCAAAGTCTTTGTCACTTTAGTAAATAAATATTATTTCAGAGTAACCTATAACCCTATTTGACCAATTACTTTTAAACCTTTTTGATATTTTTGGCAAATTTCTCCCAAATCAAAGTCTAAATAAAGTCTCCTTGACCTGGAAGAAGCTTTGGGAATTTTTCCAGAAAGGCCCCTGTAATATCCTGAAGATTTTATTAAGCTAATTAGGCTTATTATTTGATATGTTAAATTACATGGGATGCATTAGCAAATAAATTATGCTAACCCTTTAATTTTATCTGTATAGGTATATGTTAAAGTAAATGCTCTAAAATTATATGAAACTTATACAAATCTGTTATGTCCTGACATGTTATCATTAACTGTAATTATAGTTATTGAAATGTTTTGTGTTATAGAAATAACCAAATTTCCTTGTCAACAACATTATAATGAACTCTCATCAGATCTTTAACCATTGCCATTGTTAAGTCTTTTGTCATTTATAAAGTTAATGTTTTATTCCCATTCTTTTACAAAATGTCCTTGCAAAAGTGCTTCATCTTCAAGGAGAATCATGGGTAGGACTTTGGACAAACACAGGTTTTTGATAACTTTAAGATTGTAAAACTGAATTGCCTAAGAATTTCTGGAACTAATGGAAAGACAGGATTCAAACAGAACAAGAATTAATAACATGAAACTGAATGAACTGAAAAGGATGGTTGTAATCTTATGACTTCCTGTTTTATTGCTGATTTTTAGAAATGTTTTTCCAGATTTAAGAACAATTTTCCCTCCTAAGCAATGACTTACAACAATTTGGTAAATTACACCTTTCTAAACAGGATTATCACATTTATCTTTCTTTCTCTACCTGATCCCTCCAGAATGTGCAAATGCTCAATTAACATTGTTATGTTTTTATGACAATATAATTATTTGTATAAGATCAACAAAAATCTGTTCTCCTAGTAATGGGAGACAGTTGACAAACCTTGGCTTGACTTTTTAACCTAAAGAGACTTTAAAAGTTGAATCTGAAATTCCTTATACACACACACACACACACACATATATATATAATTCCAGTAAAGCAGATTTAAAAGAGCTTATGTGGTTAATTACTATTCTTACTATACTTATATAAATAATCAGGCCAAGTTTATTGAAATGAGATGATCAGCAAAGAACTTAGTCTTACTGTGATCATCTTTAATAAAAGGGGGATTAGTAGAGAGAGAACAATTATGTTTCAGTAATACACCCTTTATGGATATCAGAGGGTAATATGTTAATTATCTTTGATATTTTATTTTTCTATCTATTCACTGAACTAGATCCTAAATTCTTACAGTCTCTTCCTATGTCTTGGCTCTAACTTTCTAACCTGACCTTTTCCATTTTTCTTGTAACATTCTGAGGTGGAATCATTTGAAAACTAAAACTGCCCCTTTTTTCTGAAGCCCTTCTCAATGGATATGAACAGCTTGATGAAGACTCTAGAGAATCACAGCAGCTTATACGTACACAGTCTTCATGCCTCTTACCTACGGACCACCCAAAAAGATGGTCAGAGACACTTAAACTACAAAACAGGGAAACCCATCAAATTGCCACTGTCTGCCCTGTATCCAAAGGTGCTTCAAGCCTGACATCTAGAAATCTTCTCTGCTAGCTACCCTCAGAGGCCTAACTCTGGGAGTACACCCTGCCTCCTAAAAAGAGTTTCACTAAACTGATCCAGTGCAAGGACTGAATCTAGTTCAATGAGATAAAATAATATACCAATGGAACTTTTAATATATGAAATTTCCAGGGAAATTTCAAAGGCGGGGACTCTAAGGGCCAAGGGCAGGCTGCCCCAAATCGGCACTTTGATATGCATTTCACATTAACTGAGGCACTGTAACACATAGACTGGAGTTACTTTTCTAAATACCTTTGACCGTAAGCCAAACTACATTTTGCTAAACATCAAGTCAGAATTTCTTAATTTGTATGGACAGATTTGTTTAGGATAGGTATATAAAGCATGGAAAAAATGGGGATTAAAAATAATTATGATATTCTCTGATCTTTTCAGTTGGTTCCCATCAGGGCTCAAGGCACTCCTATGATCGGGTTTACAAATTCTATTGGTAATTATCATTTTAATGTGTTCTTTGTCTTTTTAACTACAAATGATGTATATTTCTTTTTGCTACACCACAACCTGGTATGTTTTCTGAAATTGGCCTAATCTTTTCAGGTACTTATTTACTGGTCCTGGAAATCTATGGTGCTCAGGTCTCCAACTGTTTCCCTAATTGTTCTATAACTATTCGTATTATTTGTACTGGTTAAACTGTTCCTAATCACCTCTTCCACATTGTATCCTACTTGACTCATACCAGCTTACACCCCTCAACACTCTCAATACAATGGACCATGACCTTAATCCCCAAATGTCAGAACCTCAAACTCACTCTTTCCATTTTGAAATGATGATGACCTCTACTGAATTAGCTGCCTGACCCTGTCCCAACTCACATCCACCTTGCTACTCTAATTTGGCCTAATCTGATCTAGCTCTTACACCAGCACCGTATACCAAACCATTTCCTCCCACTGAGGAACTAAATGGACCCCAGGCAGGAAAGTCAACTACATGTTTCTAGCAGAGGAGTGGCTTGGTCAGAGCTGTGCTTCAGAGAGTCCGCACTAGCAGTGATGGGTGGGCTGTACTGGTGGGGAGGGAGGCTAAAACTGGAGAATCCACTTAAAAAATTGTGGTAATAGTTCTGTGGTCACTTGGAAGGTATCCTCCGAAGGCAACCTGGCATCATTCTCTATGTTCTGCTACAGACTGGATGAAGTATTTCTTTTGTTCTGGACAATTTGTTATTTCTCATTCGGTTCTCCACCTAGGACAGGGGTACTCTTGTGGATATGAGTAGTCTGATCAGTGTAAAGGCAGAACTCCCATTTTTACTTAGTAAACTGGAATTCTGATTTATAAATCAGCAATAATAAATATATTATTAAAATTCATTTTGGAGAACCTGAATACTTGCCTAGACCAATAAAAAGAAATATTTAAAATATTTTGATAGTCAATTAAATATTAAAAGAGGAAATATTTAAAGTCGGAGGCATCTGTGA
This sequence comes from Manis javanica, assembly GCF_040802235.1. Classification (NCBI taxonomy): domain Eukaryota; kingdom Metazoa; phylum Chordata; class Mammalia; order Pholidota; family Manidae; genus Manis; species Manis javanica. The sequence continues at coordinate 17,631,821 of NC_133170.1, read as the reverse complement.
GGCATCTTAGCCATGCTTCCACCCTCCCCTTTATTTTGTAATTGCCTTATGACACTTCAAGGTCATGTAAGCTTGGTTCTTCAGTTTCCTAAACTAGGTAAGGAAGATAATACATGTCCTGAAGTGTTGTTTTAAGAATCAAATTATCAGTAGAAAAACAGACACCTGGGTAAAAAAATTAAACTTTTATAAAAAGTTAAAGGAATAAAAGGTCATCTTTGTAAACAGAAAGTTTTTGGCACTATGGGTCCATACCTGACTGTGCTGAAAGGGTGAAATATATTTAATTTATATAAAATGTATGTCCCTATCTATTAATGTTTGCTAACATGTCCTCCATTCATAAGCTTTGTAAAATGTTGTGAATCATTTGTTTCTCTTATTTCTAGGCTAAAAATTTTAGTTGATATAAGCTGATAAATTGATAAAAATTTTCTGGAATGGTTGGAAAGACGTCCCACCAAGATGAGCCAAATCAGATGTTCTCAGTTTGGGGTAAGTTCTTCTCTGCTCACCATAAATACAATCCTTAAGAACATTTAACAATCTCAGTGCCTAAGTTTCCCTTTTCCATCACTAATGCCATACCTCAGCCTTGTTTGAAAACTTACATTCTTGCTACCATTGATATATCTGTTACAGAAAGAAACAGGCTTTCGTTTCCAGGACTGTCAAATAGGGAGCTTTCGCAAGAGCACAAAGATTCACTCTGTTATTGCACATCATAGAACTCATCCCTGTAGCTTGAGAATAGAAGTCTCTGCTGCACGTATTTGCTGGTTTGACAGTTCTGTTATAAATTTTGAAACTACTGGTACTGTAAAGTGCCTGTCTGACAATGGTGTACCAGAGCTTAGTCATGCAAAAATAATTATTGTTCATGGTTCCTTAGCTGTAGCTTCGTGCAAAACACAACATAATGCAGAGATCTAAGGTTACTAAATCAAAACTGAAAAAAAAAAGAATTTTAAACAGGTTTGGCAGGAAAAACTAGGTCCTAGAAGATTTGCCAAGTGATTTCTCTCAGCACATAGAAGTCTCTACTAATTTCTAAAAGAGGCTTCATGATAGAAACCATGGTAACTTTTATTAGTATGCTCTGGCAATTGTGGTCATAACCTTATATGATGTCAAAGAAACAGAACCAGTTTTGGAAATATTAGCAAATGGTGCATAGTGCTTGCTTTCTAAATTTGAAATATTTTCAGGTATTTTTTATGAATTCAGTGTTTTAAAGCCTCCAATATATCACCTACACTGAAAGAATTGATTAAATTAATGTAAATATGTAGTTAAATTCTTGTGATGGGAATGCCAGGATGCCTTCGCTGGACTTATGGTAGGTCCATGATTCAGTATAGTGGTGTATGCTGGGAAAGACAACATTAATCCCACAAATGAAGAATTATGTCTCCATGTTGCCTGAAACATTTGCCAGAGAATCTTGGCAAGATTAGATATTGCTGCTTGGCTGCTTGAACGAAAAGGATGATGTCCTTCTTAACACTTGGCAGACAATTGCTCTTAAGAATATCCTTCTTCTGAGAAAAACAAACAACAATATCTATCATTTCCTTAAAAGAGGGAGAAACTCTGAAATAAACCAGGTTTTCACAGACTCCTTTATATTTACTTAACATTTTTCTTCAACACTTTCAATCTAATATTAAGATGAAATTGATAAAGGTGAATACATAATTACTCCAGACTCAGGTCATTGTCCCCTCTTTTAGAGTTCATTTGTTTTAAAAAATTAATTTGTTATTGAGGTATAATCTGTATACAGATTTTTAAGTTCAATGACTTCTGACAAATGTCCGTTCTCATGTAACTAATATCCTGAACATTTCCATTCACTGCAAAAAGTTTTTATATACTTATTTGCAACTAATCACCACCCCATCCCACTAGAAACAACCACTTTTCTCATTTTTATGTTCAGAGATTAATTTTACTTTTTTTTGAATTTCATATAAATGAAGTGCAGGAAGACAGATTTCTTTCAACATCGTATTTTTAACATACTATAGAGATTCAATCATGTTATTGTATCAGTAGTTCATTATTTTTTACTGTGATGTTATTACTATTTTTATATGCATATACCAGACTTTGTTTTTCCATTCTTCTGCTGATGGATATTTAGATTTTTCCAGTTTTTGGCAAATATAAGTAAGACTGTGAAGAAATCCTTAAGCAATCCTTGAGCCTGTATGTCCTCATTTCTCTTGGGTCATACCTCAGTGTGGAATCCTCTGATTATAGCCTAGGTCTATGCTTATTTTTATAAGAAATTATGAGACAGTTTTCCTAGTGCATGTGTTCCATTTTATACTTGCACAGGCAATGTTAAAAATTACATTTGCTTCACACCCTTATCAATATTTGATTTTGTCTGTCTTTTTAATTATTTTCTAATGTTTGGGAAGCAGTAACTCGTTGTGGTTTTGATTTGCATATGTCTGAAGACTAATGCCATTGAACACCTTTCCATACACTCTTAACATACATACATCTTTTTTTGTGAAGTATCTGTTCATATCTTTTGCATATTTTTCTATTTTTAATTGTATATTTTTGTCTCTTATTATAGTTTTTCAATATTTTGCATACAAGTTCTGTGTCTCATAAATGTATTGAGAATATTTTCTCTCTGTGGCTTGCCTATTCATTTTCTTAATGATGTCATTTGATGAGAAGATTTTAATTTTGATAAATCCAACTTAACAATTTTTTCTCTTATAGATAAGACTTTTTGTGTCCAGTCTAAGAAATCTACCTGCCCCAAAGTCAGGAAGATATTTTCTTGTTTTCTTCTCTTTTTATAGTGTTACCCTTTAGGTCTGTGAACCTTCTTGAATTTATTTTTGTGAATGGTGTGAGCTAGGGGGTGAAGTTCTTATTGTGAATGGTCAGAGCTAGGTCTGTCCCATTGTTTCAGCTAAATTTGTTGAAAACTAACCTTTTTCCATTGAATTGTTTGGGTATCTTTGTTGAAAACCAGTTGACCTCTTTAATGAAGTGTGATTCTCTTTCTGGACTCTTCTATTCTGTTCTTTTTTTTTTTTTCTTTTTCTATTCTGTTCTTTTGACTTACTTGTCTACCTTCACCCTTACCATATTCTATCGATTAGCTTCATGAATTTTATCATTCTTTTAGTCCTGTCCCTGTCATGGTGGCTACTTTTACCTCCTGTGGGTATTAGGAGATTATTTGGAATAATTAGAGATTATTTCATAAATTAGTAAAACTTCCAAACTGCTTGGGGTCTCATAGTGTCTCTATAAAATAGGAAAAGTAAGAACTTCCTTACAGGGTTGTTGGGAGAAATAAACCACCTAGTATACCTTTCAAAAGTATAATTCTAAAATAATATTTGTGTGTTTAGGAAGTGGCTTATTTTTATTTCACTTTTTGCTTTCCTTAATTTTAAGACATGTTCTCATGTACGTTTACTCAAATCTCCAAGAAGGGTATGCAACCCTTAGTTTCAGAGAGCAGGGCACCTATTCTGTGGATTTAGGGAAAAAGAAAGGTCCAAGATAATTAGGAGTGATGACACCTGATTCCTTCCCAGTTACAGAAGCCAAGTCTTCTGGTAATGGCAACCCTTCCTGATAGTTACCCTTCCACTGCTTTTTAAAAAGCAAGAACTAAGAGACTTCTAATGCTTTATTCTACCTGAACTTTTTGATCTTATCTCCTTTTTCTCTGTTGTGTCAGCCACTCTTAGCTGATAGACCTTTGCTCTCCCCACCCCAAGTTGGTGACTTTTAAATCTGTGTTTAGTATTTGTTAAGGTTGTCCCAAAGCTTGGATGAGTTTCCCCAAATGATTCAAAATAGGTTTAAAGTGGCTATGAGGAGACAGGTTCAAAGTCTGAACCCTTTGAAAACTAGTGGAATAACAACTCTTCTTTTTTCTCACTCATCAAAAAGCTTATGACAAAGATGAATAGGAAGTGGAAATTCTTTTCCAACCTTTTTCCTGTTACTGTCCTAGAACATATCCCAATTATCATTCTCATTTTTAAGTTGAAATCTTTTTTTCTTTAAATTTAGTGGCATATTCTTACTTTTTTGGCCTTTGCATTTACTAGACTGTAAGCTGGAGCACAATAATTTGATTTTTTTTATCTCAGTTTCAGATTTTAGCATCAGGCCAAGCGCTTTGCATCCACTTCATAAATGTCATTTGAATTAATTTTATTAGTCAAGTGCTGATGTTGTGCCAAAGTCAGTGTCAAATACGGGACAGGTAGTAATCACTCATGGCTTATTGACAGCAGGAACTCCACATTTATTCATTGATTAAATTAAAATACCTGACAATACAGTCAGCTTTAAGTTCATTTTATAATTAGAGTGTTAGAGGAGTCAAGTGATCCTTTCTTTTCAAAAACATGTTAGAACCACTCAACTGGAATTCTGTAGATCAGATTATTAAATAATATTGTTCTGTACATTTTTTCTGTAATGTTATCCATAAGACTTAGATCTTATGTGCTAAACTCCCATGGTGACAATGCAGAATAGAGTCATCTCAAATTCTGTCCTATTCCAGTTAGTGTTAACAGCCAGATTCCAGTGTACTTTACCAAGTAGGTGAATAAATATGGTTTTCAAAAGATACAGACATGAAAATGAAGCACTGAGTCTTGATGCTAGATTTTCCAATACTCCTAGTAATATGCTTATGTAGAAGTTGTTCTCAGGCCTGTGATTAATTTCTGCTTCCTAGCGCAAATTGGCAAGTCTTACTTTCTTTTTCAGTAGAATATGGACTTGTCCATCAAATCCTAGGCAGCCAGTCTTGGGGGCACCCCTTAAAGCCTAGAGGAGGTAAAATTAGGACACACACAGAAAAGGAAGTTTACTACCCATAGCAGGTGGTAAATGTGTGAGAAGTATTACCAGGAGAGAAGTAACATAGATTGCAAACATAAATCCTTAAACATTTTTAGGTAAAACCGTGAAGCCAGATCTATAAACAGTGCTGTGGGATCTAGGATGCTTGGAAATATCCCTAATCTAGGTATTGATGTTAAAATAACTATGCCTTCCTGAAACATTCCTCTGTATGTCCCTGTGAATAATTTACTAAGCTGATTGTGTAATGAACTAATTCAGTATAATCTCCTTAAACTCCACTTTGGACTTTGAACCTGAGGGGACAGAGTGAGAAAACCAACTGTCCGGGAATCACAGATGTGGAACACCAAACGTTCATTACCAAACGTTCTATTTTGTCCAGCACAGGTGCAGGGAAAGTGAAGTTCAAGGCAGAGAATTTTATCAATGACTTCAAATCAGTCTCTTTTTCTAGAGATTTAAAGGTACTGTAAAGCTTTAATGCTTTCAAAATTCAACATGACGATCTTTCTAAAGGGTTTGCAGCTAAATAAAAGCGAACTAACTGCCTTTCCTCGCCGGCCCACTCCCCGACGGCCGGGACGGAGTTCACAGCGTCCTGGGCAGTTGCCAAGGTCCCGCCCCGCCCACCGAGGGGAGCCGCCGGCCCCCCGGTGCAGGGTTCGGAAGGAAACGGTAGGCGGTGGTGCTCCGCGAGGGGACGATGAGATTAAGAGGAGGAGCGAGGCCAGGCCGAGAGGCGCTCTTTAAACGCTCTAGAAGATCAGTCGAAAATTGGCCACGGGCAGCGCAGGCCGCGTCCCGCCCGCCCGCCGACAGTCCCGCTGCGCCCGGCGCCCGCTCGGATTCGCAGCCTTCCGCCCGCTCGGATTCGCAGTACGTGCCGGGGAGCGTTCGTGGAAGCCTAGGGGATGGAGAGGGTGGCGCGCGGGGCGGAGAGAGCCCCTCGGCCTGTGCAGTTAGAGGCCGCCGCCATCCTGCGGCTTCTTTGCACCATTTAGCTGCTCAGCTTGAGCTTTGCAAGCTGGTGTCCTGGTAGGAAAGTTGTCCCGTTCTCGCCCGACTCCAGGAGTGAAACCTGAGAGATTAAGTCCTCTCATGTGTAAGTGGTGAAACACTTACTTTTTATTCTCAAGCCAAAGTAGCACCTGCGTTTGAAAGGGCCCCCTTGAAGTTTTGGCGAATAGGGAGTAGATGCAAGATGTAGTAATGGAGGAAGTTGCTGCAGCTTAAGCAGCTCATTGTAAAATCCTGCCGCAGTTCTCATTTCATGGACAAACTGGCCTCGTAGCTCGGCAAAGATCGGTTTTGCTCCTCCAGGGTCACTTTGATAGGTAAGGCGAACATCAGCAAGTTTAAAATAATTAATAATAATGATTATAATAAAGTGCTGGAGGACATGATTTCAATTCTGTGACGTTGTAATGGCATTCTAGCCAGTTGACTGGAAAGCTAAGGAGCAGGCGCTCTGGGAGGTTTCCAGCCCTCCCAGTCCAGAGGAGGGTGCCGTGTAGAAAGAGTAGAGGAGAAGGGAACCCTCATTTGGGAGTTAAGACCTCAGAAATTATTGCTAATGCTGGGCCGGGGTGCTGGAGGGACCCATACATGCCAGTCTTCTGTCTTCTGTTCCTTTACAAATAGTCCCAAGGCCTTTTGGTAGTCTGAGCACCACTTTTATTTTCTCCTTTTCTCCTTGCCTGCTTTCTCTCCAATGGAGTTGCATGGCCCAAGGGAAATTTCCGCAGGCCCTCAGCTCAAGCCTGGAAGCCCGTCAAGCCTTCTCAGGGCCCTAGCCTGCTCTGAATACCAAGCTAGACGCCTTTTGCAGTCCCTGGGCACCTACTATCCTGGGAGCCACAGCATTTTACTGCCGCCACAGGGGCTCCGAAGCATAGGAGGACCCATCTGGAATCACTTCAATCTGGTCGGGAAATTCTAGAACTGATAAACAGCAACAAGACCATTGAATTATCTATCCATTTTTTCCCCCACGGGTAGCTTTCTATTGGTATCAGAAGTTTAAAAATGGCAGAGTCATGGTCCTGTGGGTGTGTGCCAGATTTTCTGTGTGTTTTGCAATATTGGTGTCAAGAGGTCACTGTGAATAAGGGAAGAGAACTTTGTTCTTTTTGGCCATCCGCCTGTAAAGATAAAAGGAATATTCCTCAGTTGAGAGTTGAAAACCCAACTGTCATAGATACGATGGAGATGGGAGGAACAGGACAGGAAGGGAACTGACAGAGCAAGGCCCCAGGAGACCAGAGCAGGAAGGGGTTCTCAGGTGGATGGTGGATAGCCCATGAGTTAGACACTTGGGAGAATGGGGTTCCAATCTCGGACCCTCCACTGAGTTTGGGTCATATTACTCACTCCACCTCTCTGGACCTCAGTTTCCCTGTATGTTAAAAGCAGAGACAAATATCACACTTGCTCTGACTACCTTAGAGTTTTCCAGATGAAGATCATGTGAAAGCTTTCTGAGAATTAAAATGGTATCCTCAGTGCCAAGAACAGCACCAAAGAAGGAATTTATTTATTTACCAAATACTTATAGAGCACTTACCAGGTCCCAGTGGTTTTCTGAGCTCTTTCTACTTTACTCATTTAATGTTCACAAGAATCCTGCGAGGTGGGAAGCATTATTAACTGCATTATAGGTTAGATAAGTAGGTCTCAGAGAAGTTAAATCACAGCTAGTAAGTGACAGTCGAGCAAGATCCACTCAGACTCCAGCCTAGTTCTGGAGACTAACACCCTGCTCTTTGTCCCCTCAAAGGCAGCCACCTCCACATTAGAGGACAGAGCCCTGCTCTGTCACGAGAAAGGTGTTGTCTATCATGCCACTTGATGATGAACAATGAAAAGGAAAATACGCTGTGCAGATAATTTCCACCCTTGTGATGATTTATTTCCTATAATGCAATAACCAAGTTTCACATTTTGCTCTGCTTAGTTTTCTTAGATTATTTTCCCCTCATTTCTAGAATCTGCAAGCCACCTAACATTTTACCCTCCTAATGATTATGACTACCATACTGTTTTTCTCGCTTCTGGAGATCTTTCTTGGTAAAAAGCTTTAAGTCGTTTTGTCTTTTCTGCAGTGCCCTGCCATGACGCAGGCTCAGGGAGGCTTATCAACTAATCAGTTTTGAAAAACAAAGCATAGATCAGGATCACCTTATTCTGTGCTATAAATGATTTCCATTTCTTAATGTCTTAGCCTTACTAACACTTGGGTGTGCGGGCAGTGGAAGGTGAGAGGTGTTGAAAGACCAATAGGGTGTGATATCACAGCTCTCTCAAAGCCACACACTTGAGTTAAGCCACATTCTTGGTGATCAGGAAACTCTCTTTTTGGGAAGTGTACATTGAATGTGTTGTTCACATTTCAAGAAAAATCCTCCCATTGCCTGTTTCCTCCAACTGCTGACATCTTTCTATTCTTTCCCACCAATAGTCCTGGAAGGTTTCCATTTTTTTCCTCACTCTTTCAGTAACAGTTTTCACCAAGAGAAAACTCATCTCAGGACTTTTATTCCATTGCTAAATAAATTTCATTCTGGAGACATCGTAGAGACCTACAGAACTGTTTTCATTTAAAATTACTGTGAAATAGCAACACTTCCTATTTGATAAACTTGTCTTAATTAATTTTTTTTTAATTAACATTCCTGCTGTGTTTCTTCAGATCTCTGTCCAGAGGCACAGGACTTAGGGATCCTTTATTAAGCTAATTACTTTCCATGAGCTTTAAAGATAGTACATTTTATTTATGGCTTTCACCCCAAATACTGGGACAAGAGCAGCTACATTAAACGGTGCTAAAAATATTATCTGGCACTGAGAACTTATCTAATGTTCTGTGTTTTCAAGACTACTGACTTGTGGAGGTGGAGTAATTTGTTGGATGCATTTTGCTTTGTTTCTTTCTAACTGGAACATATAGTTTCTGTTTGCTTAAACCCAAAGAGTATATTTTTTAGCCCATCCTGTAAAAAAGGGGCTTTGCTTTCTTTATCTGAAAAATGGGAATAATAATATCTACCTCATAGCATAATTGGAAGAGGAGAGGACAGGAGACACTAGATGGAAGGGGTGCCAGTAATGCCAGTCACAGAGGAGGCATTCAGTCAGTGTTAGCTGAATCAGAATTAAGCAGTTTGCAGACTCTCGAAGGAGACAGTGCAGTGGGGTTAGTGTACTGTTGTTAAGGTCAGAGACCTGGGTTTGTCATCTTGCTTGGCTGTTTAATATCTCTGATTCCCATTTCTTCATCTGCAACATGGATATGATCTAGAGGATTACAGTATGTATGGTAGTTAGGAGGATTACCTACAACAATGTGCCTAAAGTACATGGCACAATTGGATACATAGTAAGCTCTTATAAAATTAAATATATATGTACATGCATGTGAATTTCATGGTACTACTATGTGCATAGTGTCCAACTGGTGGTTTATGTTAATGCAAAAATATAATTTTAGTCTATCTTTGTATCACTTTGTCTATTTATTTTTGCTTGCAATACTGTCTACGTTTTCACTGTCACCCTTTACTTATTTGATGTCTTCAAATTTAATGTTATAGTACTAGAAAAAACATAATACTGTTTATCTTGAAATTTAAAAAAAACAAAATGATTACTTTTCCTGCAAATAATGCAAGATATTTTTAAGAACTGTATGGTTAATGCTGCAATATCAGCACACCAAGGGACCTTTATGTTATTTTGGGGTATTTATGTCTACTCTTTCCTATCATGTCTAAAATCTTTTTATGATTCCAGACCAAAATTGAAAAAATGGTTGACCACACGGAGCTCATACAAAATGAAGTATTCTTGGCCTTTGCTTCCTATGCAACTATTGTTCTTTCAAAAATGATGTTTTTGAGTCTTGTAACCGGGTTCTATAGAATGACCAGAAAGGTAAGTCATTTGGAGGCAATTTTTCTTTTAAGAGTTAAATTCTGGAACATAATTTTCTTAATTTACTCTTTTTTTTTCATAAAGCCTGATGGCACATTATTTAGTGCTGCAAATGAAGTATGCAGTGATTTGGTACAGAGAAATCTCATGTATTTCTGGAACAAGTGCTTTCACCAGAAACTAGTGAATTTTTTTTTTTAATATGGCTTTTGCCTTTTGTCATGCTACTTAGTATATGAGATTTCTGGAGTATCAGAGTTTTCAAGGAAACTTTTTGTGATTTTAAAGTTAATTTTGCCCGCTGGAGTTGAGAAAATAGTCATTTTTTCAGACAGCTAACTGGTGTTTGCAGCTGTATTGCAGGTCAAGGATATGCCTTTGGGACAGAATTATAGTTATTGTTATTATCAGTAGTCTTTTACACCTGGAACAAAGCATTTGAATTTTGTGTAGTTCTGACTTCTTCAAGGGGATAATATTTCTACCCCGCATTATACGAATGATGTTTTTTTTTGTTTTAAACCGGAGGCTTGGGACAGTGGTAGCAAGTTTCTGAAGCGTATATGCTCAAGCAGGACTGATGACACAGTGAGGCGGGTAGAGCAGAGCTACCTGGACAAAGTTAAATGAATTTCTTCGGTGTCCCCCCTGTGCTGATTCAACCTCTTCTTTCTGGAAACCACCTTTTCCCTCTTAGTCCCTGTCCTAAGGTTTTGTGCTCCAGAACTTTGCTTTTATCTAGAGGACACAGTCCTCCCTAAGGTATTTCTTTGTTACTGTCCTGAAGTTAATTCCTTCGCATTTGAATGGGGGCATACACTAAAATGTTTAAGTCTCTAATCGGGCAACGTGTCAGAGCATCACGCAGTGAAGTGGCTGTGTACAATCAGGACCACACTGTCCTCTAGAAATACAGTGGCACCAAGAATGCAGAAATATACCCTGTCTTATAAGAAAAGGAGAAAAGGATTTGAATTTGTGGATTTGCCAGTGTTAGGTGCCAGGTCATGGAATCATTTTACAGAATCAGTAGAATGTTCATGTGAGATGAGCATTAGTCTCCCATTTTACAGATGAGAAGCTGAAAGTTAGAGAGGTTAAATAGCTTATCCAAGGTTACACACCAAGAAAGGATGAGGTGCGATTCCAGTTCACATTGGTTTAAACTCAAATCTCATGTACTTTCCATTGTAATATATGCATTTACTTATTTGAGCTATATTTATTGAACATCTAGTGGGAGCCAGTCACTTATTTAAGGACAAGAGAGACCGACCTGATCTCAAGAGCTGATACTGAATTACATCCCTTCCCATCACTTCTCTGACATCTTTTTTTTTTTTGGGAGGGCATCTCTCATATTTATTGATCAAATGGTTGTTAACAACAATAAAATTCTGTATAGGGGGGTCAGTGCTCAATGCACAATCATTATCCATCTCAAGCCTAATTCTCGTCAGTCTCCAATTTCTGAAGCATAACGAACAAGTTTTTACATGGTAAACGAATTCTTACATAGTGAATAAGTTCTTACATGGTGAACAGTACAAGGGCATTCATCACAGAAACTTTCGGTTTTGATCACGCATTATGAATTATAAACAATCAGGTCAGATATGAATATTCGTTTGAATTTTATACTTGATTTATATGTGGATCCAACATTTCTCCCTTTATTATTATTATTATTTTTATTTTTAATAAAATGCTGAAGTGGTAGGTAGATGCAAGATAAAGGTAGAAAACATAGTATAGTGCTGAAAGAGGGCAAATGTAGATGATCAGGTGTGTGCCTATGGACTAAGTATTAATCCAAGCTAGACAAGGGCAACAAAACATCCACGGATGCAGAAGATTTCTCTCAAAACAGGGGGAGGGGTGAGGTTCTAAGCCTCACCTCTGTTGATCCCCAATTTCTCACCTGATGGCCCCCGTGCGACTGTGCCTGTCTTAGGTTGTTCCTCCCTTGAGGAATCTTACCCGTCTCTGGCTAACCAGTCATCTTCCGGGGCCATACAGGGAGATGTAAAGTTGGTAAGTGAGAGAGAAGCCATATTGTTTGAGAAGGTTAGCTTTTTACTTCTTTGCAGATTTATGCCCTGTGGCTTCTATGCCCAGCACTTGTCTCGAGGTATCTTTACCGCCTGGAGGAATTATGATGCTCGGTAAATTCGATATGAGGCACGAATTCTATTTAAGGGTTGTAATTAGGAAGGAAGAAGAAAAGCTATAGAGGTAGCATATGGAAGAAAACATGGGAGGATTGATTATTTCTTTGCCATATCTTCTTGTATAGTACCTTAAGCATGTGTAGGTTTTAAACTACTAACTACCTTGCGCACACATATTAACATAATAGGAATACGGTGACATAAACTAAGCAAATCTATAATTACCAGCCATCTCCAGTGAAGCCAAGAAAACCAGTTAGGCACCCTAGGCATTTGTGAGAATTTATCTATGATATGATGGATATTGTCCAACTGTACTTGAACAGTCTGAGAGAAATCAGACAAATTAAAGCAACCCATTTCTGGGATCTGTTTACATCCCATATGTTCTTTTAACCGTAGATAGTCTATAGTCATAAGATTTTGGAGCGCTACAACTTGCACCCCTCCCAACTCCTGGTTGAGTTCCAACAGTACAGATCCGGTCAAATTCGTTGTCTCACTGTATGCACATGCCAGCCTAGACATCTCCCTCCTCATTCCTATGGCAAGTCAAGGAGACGGTGGGCTGGATGCAGCCACAACCGCAGCATCGTCCGGATCCCTGTGGAGGCTTTTTGATGATCATCCCCCGGCACAAGTCCTCCAGAGAGTGCTGATGCCGGAAGCTCCTCCTCACATCCTATCTTAGTTCATTTTCTGGGTATCCAAGCTAGACCTTGATCTTCTGCATAGAAACAAACAGACCCTTTGCCCACACTTTGACATGCCCTCTATACCATTGTGCAGAACTCATTGGAGGTCAGCACACAGGAACTGCTTTTTTTATTTTTTTATTTTTTTTATTTTTATTAAGAGAAAGGAATATTATCAGAAAAGAGTACCTCCATAGCCGATCATCTGACACCCTTTAAGCGATCAAAATTAAGGATATTTAAACCATGCGTTAATCTTAGATTTACCAATAGTTTTATCCTGTCAAGGAGTAATCCCCCTTTTCTTTCTTTCTTTCTTTCTTTCTTTCTTTTTTTTTCCTTTTTTTTTTAATCTTTAATCTACACTTACATGAAGAATACTATGTTTACTATGCTCTCCCCTATACCAAGTCCCCCCTAAAAACCATATTATAGTCACTATCAGCATAGCACAATGTTGTAGAATCACTCCTTGTCCTCTCTGTGTTGTACAGCCCTCCCTCCCCTTTCTCCCTCCCCCGCTATGCATGCTAATCTTAATACCCCCTTTCTTCTTCCCCCCCTTATCCCTCCCTGCCCACCCATCCTCCCCAGTTCCTTTCCTTTTGGTACCTGTTAGTCCATTTTTGGGTTCTGTAATTCCACTGCTGTTTTGTTCCTTCAGTTTTTCCTTTGTTCTTATACTCCTCAGATGAGTGAAATCATTTGGTATTTCTCTTTCTGCGCTTGGCTTATTTCACTGAGCATAATACTCTCCAGCTCCATCCATGTTGCTGAAAATGGTAGGATTTTCCCTCTTCTTATGGCTGAGTAGTATTCCATTGTGTATATGTACCACATCTTCTTTATCCATTCATCTACCGATGGACATTTAGGTTGCTTCCAATTCTTGGCTATTGTAAATAGTGCTGCGATAAACATAGGAGTGCATCTGTCTTTCTCAAACTTGATTGCTGCGTTCTTAGGGTAAATTCCTAGGAGTGGAATTCCTGGGTCAAATGGTAGGTCTGTTTTGAGCATTTTGATGCACCTCCATACTGCTTTCCACAATGGTTGAACTAATTTACATTCCCACCAGCAGTGTAGGAGGGTTCCCCTTTCTCCACAGCCTCGCCAACATTTTTGTTGTTTGTCTTTTGGATGGCAGCCATCCTTACTGGTGTGAGGTGATACCTCATTGTAGTTTTAATTTGCATTTCTCTGATAATTAGTGATGTGGAGCATCTTTTCATGTGTCTGTTGGCCATCTGTATTTCTTTTTTAGAGAACTGTCTGTTCAGTTCCTCTGCCCATATTTTAATTGGGTCATTTGTTTTTTGTTTGTTGAGGCGAGTGAGCTCTTTATATATTCTGGACATCAAGCCTTTATTGGATCTGTCATTTTCAAATATATTCTCCCATACTGTAGGGTTCCTTTTTGTTCTATTGATGGTGTTTTTCGCTGTACAGAAGCTTTTCAGCTTAATGTAGTACCACTTGCTCATTTTTGCTGTTGTTTTCCTTGCCCGGGGAGATATGTTCAAGAAGAGGTCACTCATGTTTATATCTAAGAGGATTTTGCCTATATTTTTTTCCAAGAGTTTAATGGTTTCATGACTTACATTCAGGTCTTTGATCCATTTTGAGTTTACCTTTGTATATGGGGTTAGACAATGGTCCAGTTTCATTCTCCTACATGTAGCTGTCCAGTTTTGCCAGCACCATCTGTTGAAGAGACTGTCATTTTGCCATTGTATATCCATGGCTCCTTTATCAAATATTAATTGACCATATATGTTTGGGTTAATTTCTGGAGTCTCTAATCTGTTCCACTGGTCTGTGGCTCTGTTCTTGTGCCAGTACCAAATTGTCTAGATTACTATGGCTTTGTAGTAGAGCTTGAAGTTGGGGAGTGAGATCCCCCTACTTTATTCTTCTTTCTCAGGATTGCTTTGGCTGTTCGGGGTCTTTGGCGTTTCCATATGAATTTTTGAATTATTTGTTCCAGTTCATTGAAGAATGTTGCTAGTAATTTGATAGGGATTGCATCAAATCTGTATATTGCTTTAGGCAGGATGGCCATTTTGATGATATTAATTCTTCCTAGCCATGAGCAGGGGATGAGTTTCCATTTGTTAGTGTCCCCTTTAATTTCTCTTAAGAGTAACTTGTAGTTTTCAGGGTATAGGTCTTTCACTTCTTTGGTTAGGTTTATTCCTAGGTATTTTATTCTTTTTGATGCAATTGTGAATGGAATTGTTTTCCTGATTTCTCTTTCTATTGGTTCATTGTTAGTGTATAGGAAGGCTACAGATTTCTGTGTGTTAATTTTGTATCCTGCAACTTTGCTGTATTCCGATATCAGTTCTAGTAGTTTTGGGGTGGAGTCTTTAGGGTTTTTTATGTACAGTATCATATCATCTGCAAATAGTGACAGTTTAACTTCTTCTTTACCAATCTGGATTCCTTGTATTTCTTTATTTTGTCTGATTGCTGTGGCTAGGACCTCCAGTACTATGTTAAATAACAGTGGGGAGAGTGGGCATCCCTGTCTGGTTCCCAATCTCAGAGGAAATGCTTTCAGCTTCTCGCTGTTCAGTATAATGTTGGCTGTGGGTTTATCATATATGGCCTTTATTATGTTGAGGTACTTGCCCTCTAATCCCATTTTGCTGAGAGTTTTTATCATGAATGGATGTTGAATTTTGTCAAATGCTTTTTCAGCATCTATGGAGATGATCATGTGGTTTTTGTCCTTCTTTTTGTTGATGTGGTGGATGATGTTGTTGGATTTTCGAATGTTGTACCATCCTTGCATCCCTGGGATGAACCCCACTTGGTCATGGTGTATGATCCTTTTGATATACTGCTGAATTCTGTTTGCTAATATTTTATTGAGTATTTTTGCATCTACATTCATCAGGGATATTGGTCTGTAATTTTCTTTTTTGGTGGGGTCTTTGCCTGGTTTTGGTATTAGGGTGATGTTGGCTTCATAGAATGAGTTTGGGAGTATTCCCTCCTCTTCTATTTTTTGGAACACTTTAAGGAGAATGGGTATTATGTCTTCTCTGTGTGTCTGATAAAATTCCAAGGTAAATCCATTCGGTCCCGGGGTTTTGTTCTTGGGTAGTTTTTTGATTACCGTTTCAATTTCTTTGCTCGTAATTGGTTTGTTTAACTTTTGTGTTTCTTCCTTGGTCAGTCTTGGGAGGTTGTATTTTTCTAGGAAGTTGTCCATTTCTTCTAGGTTTTCCAGCTTGTTGGCATATAGGTTTTCATAGTAGTCTTTAATAATTCTTTGTATTTCTGTGTAGTCTGTCATGATTATTCCGTTCTTATTTCTGATGCTGTTGATTTGTGTTGATTCTCCTTTTCTCTTAATAAGTTTGGCTAGAGGCTTATCTATTTTGTTTATTTTCTCAAAGAACCAGCTCTTGGTTTCCTTGATTTTTGCTATTGTTTTATTCTTCTCAATTTTGTTTATTTCTTCTCTGATCTTTATTATGTCCCTCCTTCTGTTGACTTTAGGCTTCATTAGTTCTTCTTTTTCCAGTTTCGATAATTGAGATGTTAGACTATTCATTTGGGATTGTTCTTCCTTCTTCAAGTGTGCCTGGATCGCTATATACTTTCCTCTTAAGACTGCTTTCTCTGCATCCCACAGAAGTTGGGGCTTTGTGTTGTTGTTGTCATTTGTTTCTATATATTCCTTGATCTCTATTTTGATTTGTTCATTGATCCATTGATTATTTAGAAGCATGTTGTTAAGCCTCCATGTGTTTGTGAGCCTTTTTGTTTTCTTTGTAGAATTTATTTCTAGTTTTATACCTTTGTGGTCTGAAAAATTGGTTGGTAGAATTTCAATATTTTGGATTTTGCTGTGGCCTTTTTTGTGAGCTAGTATGTGGTCTATTCTGGAGAATGTTCCATGTGCACTTGAGAAGAATGTATATCCTGTTGCTTTTGGATGTAGAGTTCTGTAGATGTCTATTAGGTCCATCTGTTCTAGTGTGTTGTTCAGTGCCTGTGTGTCCTTACTTATTTTCTGCCCGGTGGAGCTATCCTTTGGGGTGAGTGGTGTGTTGAAGTCTCCTAAAATGAATGCATTGCCATCTATTTCCCTCTTTAGTTCTGTTAGTATTTGTTTCACAAATGCTGGTGCTCCTGTGTTGGGTGCATATATATTTAGAATGGTTATATCCTCTTGTTGAACTGAGCCCTTTATCATTATGTAGTGTCCTTCTTTATCTCTTGTTACTTTCTTTGTTTTGAAGTCTATTTTGTCTGATATTTGTACTGCAACCCCTGCTTTCTTCTCGCTGTTGTTTGCCTGAAATATGTTTTTCCATCCCTTGACTTTTAGTCTGTGCATGTCTTTGGGTTTGAGGTGAGTTTCTTGTAAGCAGCATATAGATGGGTCTTGCTTTTTTATCCATTCTATTACTCTGTGTCTTTTGATTGGTGCATTAAGTCCATTTACATTTAGGGTGACTATTGAGAGATATGTACTTATTGCCATTGTAGGCTTTAGATTCGTGGTTACCAAAGGTTCAAGGTTAGCTTCTTTAGTATCTTACTGCCTAACTTAGCTCGCTTATTGAGCTGTTATATACACTGTCTGGAGATTCTTTTCTTCTCTCCCTTCTTATTCCTCCTCCTCCATTTTTCATATGTTATGTGTTTTGTTCTGTGCTCTTTTTAGGAGTGCTCCCATCTAGAGCAGTCCCTGTAAGATGCCCTGTAGAGGTGGTTTGTGGGAAGCAAATTCCCTCAGCTTTTGCTTGTCTGTGAATTGTTTAATCCCGCCATCATATTTAAATGATAGTCGTGCTGGATACAGTATCCTTGGTTCAAGGCCCTTCTGTTTCATTGCATTAAATATATCATGCCATTCTCTCTGGCCTGTAGGGTTTCTGTCGAGATTTCTGATGTTAACCTGATGGGTTTTCCTTTATAGGTGACTTTTTCTCTCTAGTTGCCTTTAAAACTCTTTCCTTGTCCTTGATCCTTAACATTTTAATTATTATGTGTCTTGGTTTTGTCCACCTTGGATCCTTTCTGTTGGGGTTTCTGTGTATTTCCATAGTCTCTTCGATTATTTTCTCCCCCAGTTTGGGGAAGTTTTCAGCAATTATTTCTTCAAAGAGACTTTCTATCCCTTTTCCTCTTTCTTCTTCTTCTGGTACCCCTATAATACGAATATTATTCCTTTTGAATTGGTCACATAATTCTCTTAGTGTTGTTTCATTCCTGGAGATCCTTTTATCTCTCTCTATGTCAGCTTCTATACGTTCCTGTTCTCTGGTTTCTATTCCTTCAATGGCCTCTTGCATCTTATCCATTCTGCTTATAAATCCTTCCAGGGTTTGTTTCACTTCTGTGATCTCCTTCCTGACATCTGTGATCTCCCTCCGGACTTCATCCCATTGCTCTTGCATTTTTCTATGCATCTCTGTCAGCATGTTCATGATTTTTATTTTGAATTCTTTTTCAGGAAGACTGTTTAGGTCTGTCTATTTCTCAGTTGTTGTCTCTGTGATCTTTGTCTGCCTATAGTTTTGCCTTTTCATGGTGATAGAGATAGTTTGCAGAGCTGGTATGAGTGACAGCTGGGAGAGCTTTCCTTCTTGTTGGTTTGTGGCCTTCCTCTCTTGGGAGAATAGCGACCTCTAGTGGCTTATGCTTGGCAGCTGTGCGCAGGCAGGGCTCCAGCTACCTGCCCGATTGGTTTGGAGTTTATCTCCGCTGTGCTGTGGGTGCGGCCTGGCTGGGGCTGCACCTCCAAAATGGTGGAGCCCCATTGGAGGGGGAGCGGCCAGGAGGCTATTTATCTCTGTAAGGGGCCTCTGTGCTCCCTGTTGCCCAGGGGGTTAGAGTGCCCAGAGATCCCCAGATTCCCTGCCTCTGGGCTAAGTGTCCTGTCCTGCCCCTTTAAGACTTCCAAAAAGCAGTCTCCAAACCAAAACAACAACAGCAACAACAAAAGAGAAAAAAAAAAATGAAAAACGTGCGATTTTCTTTGTCCTCAGGCGCCGGTCTCAGGCACCCATTCACCGGTCTTGCTGCCCTGTTTCCCTAGTATTGGGATCCCTGTCCCTTTAAGGCTTCCAAAAAGCACTCATCAAAAAAAGGGAAAAACGCGCGATTTTCTTTGTCCTCAGGTGTCGGTCTCAGGTACCCGCTCACCAGTCTTGCTGCCCTGTTTCCCTAGTATTGGGGTCCTTGTCCCTTGAAGGCTTCCAAAAAGCACTTGCCAAAAAAAAAACACGCAAAGAAACCGCTCCCATTTCTTTGTTCTCCAGCGTCAGCCTCAGGCACTCGCTCACCGGTCCTGCCTCCCTGTTTCCCTAGTATTCAGGACCCCACGCATGCACTGTGTCTGTGCTCTGGTCTGGAATCCTGGGGCTGGGTGTTCAGCAGTCCTGGGCTCTCTTTCCCTCCCTGTTGACTCCTCTCCACCCGCCAGGGGCGGGGGGGAGGGTGCTCGAGTCCCGCAGGGCTGGGGCTTGTATCTTAACCCCTTTACGAGGCGCTGCGTTGTCGCAGATGTGGATGTGGTCTGGATGTTGTCCTGTGTCCTCTGGTCTCTATTTTAGGAAGGGTTGTCTTTGTTATATTTTCATAGATATATGTGGTTTTGGGAGGAGATTTCTACTGCTCTACTCATGCTGCCATCCTGGCTCCACCCTCTCTTTGACATCTTTATCTGAAATAAGTGCTCCTGTCCCAGTAAGAAAAAAATATTGTAATAGTTATGAGATTTCTAAGCTTAAATTAAGGCTAATTTTGCAGTTCATGTTTTTTCTTTATTATAAATGATTAAACAGTGGAATATACTTAAATATTTTTAAATGCATATTTGAAGCTTCAAGGGATGGGGAAATCATTTCAAACAGCATAGTAACTGCAGGAAGGAAAACGTGAACTTGTGTCCTAGAATGCGTATTTGGTATTTATAGTAATACAATTCAACTTCTTATATTTCACTGTATTATTCAACCCCAAGTTTTAACTAATTGAGAAAAAGCATGTTAACATATATTAACAACATACAAAATACATATCTGCCCCTCAGTCTTTCATGCTCTGTGCCTATTCTCTAACATACTTAGAAAATTAATTTATAGCTCATAGAAGCCATTTTATTTGGTATTTGAAGTAAGTTTGTTTCTTGGTATTTGGAACAGGCTTTTGTTAACCCAGAAGACTGTGCAGTCTTTGGCAAAGGAGAAGAGGTCAAGAAGTACCTTTGGACAGACAACAGAGTGGAACGTGCACGAAGGTAGACAAAACCACTGTCTCCTGAAATTATTTGCTTGATCAAAGAACTTTGGTCAAAAGTTCAGTTTAGGATACTGTTGTCTTGAAGAAGAAAAGTCAGTTATCTCACCTAATCCACATAATTATAGAGAATTAGGGATCTAGAAAACTCCAAACATTACTGCAATCATACATAGTGCCAATTTTGCTATATTTTTTATATGTATTTTGTTGGGGTTGATGTATAGGGATATGTCTTTATTCTGTATAGGGATATACCAAAAGTAATGGCAAGTAAAATAAGGATGGTAGATTCTTGCAGTTGAGGAACTAGGTATTTTTGCATAAGATTCAAAATGTGAATGTGGGAAATCCCTCTTCCTTCTTTCTCTGTCTTTTGTAGATATTATGTTTAATGTACTGAGAATTCAATGAGCAATGAAAAACAATAGAACGAAGATACCATCTGCACAGTTTTCTAATAATAGAATTAATATACTTATTTTGAAAGCACACTGAATTCTAGTTCTGGAATCATATTTGTTAATCCTTGTCAGAAAGTCACAGAAATTGCAAACTTTTTTTCACCTATACTGAAGTATTATTGACGAATACAATTATAAGACATTGAAAGTATATACCATCATGACTGATAACACTTGTATATTGTGAAAAGATTCCACCATCGAGTTAATTAACACATCTATTACCTCACATATTTACCCTTCCCTCATTTTTGGTGAGAACATTTTTCTACTCTTCTTAGCAGATTTCAAGTGATACAATAAATCATTATCAATTATAATCACCATATTATGCTTTAGATTTCCAGACCTTATTTACCTTATAACTGACAGTTTATACCTTTTTGCCAGCCTTTCCTTATTTTCCCTGCCCCCCGACCCCTGGCACCTACTTTTCTATGGCACCTGTTTCTGTAAGTTTGATCTTTTTTTTCTTTTTTTTAGATTCCACACATAAGTGATACCATACAATATTTGCCCTTCTCTGTCTGGCTTATTGTACTTAGCATAATGTCCTCAGTTTCATCCGTGGGTAGCAAATGGCAGGATTTCCTCTTTTTTTAAGGCTGCATAATGTTCCAGTGTGTGTGTGTGTGTGTGTGTGTGTGTGTGTGTGTGTGTGTGTGTGTTTTACTTTAAGTCTATTCATCCATTCATTGGTCGACACTTAAGTTGTTTCCATAACTTTGCTATTGTGAATAATGCCACAGTGAACATGGAAGTACAGACGTCTCTTTGGGATAACCATTTAATTTATTATTATTATTATTATTATTATTATTATTATTATTATTATTATGCTATGGAGTTGTATGTATTCCTTGTATATTTTGGCTATTAACCCATTATCAGATAAATGGTTTGCAAATATTTTCTACCATTTTGTAGGTTGCCTTTCCATTTTGTTGATGGTTTCTTTGCCAACTAGCTTTCTGGTTTGCTGTAGTCCCACTTGTTTATTTTGGCTTTTGTTGTCTTTGCTTTTATTATCAAATCTGAAAACTCATTGCCAAGACTAATGTCAAGGAGCTTACCTTCTAACTTGTCTTCTAGGAATTTTATGGTTTTAGGTCTTACATTCAAGTCTTTAATCAATTTTAAGTTGATTTTTTTGTGATAGGGTCCAGTTTCCTTTTTTTGCATGTGGAAACCCAGTTTTCCCAGAAACTGTACTTCCCCATTGTATATTCTTAGCTGTTTTGTCAAAAATTAATTGACTGTAAAAGTATGGGTTTATTTCTGGGTTTTCTATTCTTTCCCATTGATCTATGTATCTGCTTTATAATTTGAAATCAGGAAGTGTGTTACCTCCCGCTTTGTTCTTATTTCTCAAGATTGCTTTGGATATTCAGGGTCTTTTGTGATTTGATATAAGTTTTAGTATTGTCTTTTCTATTTCTTAAAAAAAAGCTGTTATTGAGGTTTTAAGAGGGAGTATATTGATCCTGTAGATTGCTTTGGGTAGTATGGCTATTTTAACAATATTAGTTCTTCTAATCTTTAAGTGCAGAATATCTTTCCATTTATTTGTGTTTCTTTCATCAGTGTCTTACAGTTTTCAGTGTATAGATCTTTTTCTTCCTTGATTGATTTATTCTTAAATGTATTCTTTTTGATGCCATTGTAAATGGAATTGTTTTTTAATTTCTCTAATAGTTTATTATTAGTGTGTAAAAATGCAATTGACTTTTGTAGATTGATTTTGTATTTTGAAACTACTTTGAATTCATTGTAAAAATTTTTTGGTAGAATTAGGGTTTCTGACATAATATGACATCTGCAAATAGAGACTAATTCATCTTTCCCAATTTGGATGACTTTTATTTATTTTTCTTTATTAATCCTGTGGCTGGAACTTCCAGTACAGTGTTGAATAAAAATGGTGAGAGTGGGTATCCTTGTATTGTTCCTGATCTTAGATGAAAAACTTTTAGCTTTTTACTGTTGAGTGTGATGTTGGCTATTGGCTGCCCTGTTTCCCTAGTATTGGGGTCCCTGTCCCTTTAAGGCTTCCAAAAAGCACTCGCCAAAAAAAAAAAAAACACACAAAAAAACCGCTCCCATTTCTTTGTTCCATATATGGCCCTTATTATGTTGATGTATGTTCCTTCTATATCCCATTTGTTGAGAGTTTTTATCATGAGAGGATTTTGAATTTTGTTAAATGCTTTTTCTACATCTTTTGATGTGATCATAAAATTTTAATCTTTCATTTTATAAATGTGCTGTATCACATTGATTTGCAGATGTCGAACCACCCTTGAATCCGTAGAATAAATCTCATTTGATAATGGTGTATTATCCTTTTAATCCTTTCATTAAACTTTTGAATTTAGTTTGCTAATATTTTGTCAGTATTTTTGCATCTGTGTTCACCAGGGATATAAGCCTGTAATTTTCTTTTCTTTTAGTGTCCTAGTCTGACTTTGGTATCAGGGTAATGTTGACTTTTACAAAATGAATTTGGAAGGGATCCCCCCTTTTCTATTTTTTGGAAGAGTTTAAAAAAGATTGGCATTAATTCTTCCTAAATATTTGGTAGAATTCCCCAGTGGAGCAGTCTGGTCTTGGAGTTCTTCGTTTCTGATTGCTGATGCAATCTCTTTCTAAGGAGGTACTGGGATTTGGGTGCTTTGCCTGCCCCCTCTGTACTGGGCCCGGGTATATAGTTGCAGGGAGTGGAGTTTTCCTGTGACAGTAAGAACCTCTTCTTTTTTTGCTACTGTCCTGTGGGACTTGTGAATGTGAACCCCAGTGACTGTCAGAGCCAGACAATATGGGAACCCGTGTCTTGGGTAGCAAGTTGCAAAAGTTGGGGCACCAGAGGTGTTTAAAAGCTTACTGCAGGGATATACTGGCAACTGGGTGTGAGTTAGAACAAGTAGGTGAGTACGATGTCTGCCAGATTCCCTAATCTCTGATATCACAGCCAACCCCTAGATGCATTCTGAACTAGAAGTGTGACCCTCAGGTAGTAGCTTTTCAAGGAAGCAGAAGGGCTCCTTTTAGAGAAAGACTGGAAGATGGATGCTTTTGCCTGCTCCCTGTCCACTGGGGTTGGCTGCAGTGAGGGCTTGCACTTGAGAACTGCTTCTTGGCTGTATTCCTACGGCACTTGGTAGCACTGTTTGATATCATAACCATGTGATCCATGGACTCATCCCTGGGGTGGCAGTGAAAAGTTGGGACTCAAATGTGTATACATACAAGCTCCTTTCAGGGAGATAGAGCCAACTTGGAATGGGCGACAGGGACATAGTAGGGAAGTTGTGTGCCAGTTTCACAAATCTCCGAGCTTCTCAGCCAGTTCCTAGATGTGTGCTAAGGTAGAA
Source organism: Manis javanica (assembly GCF_040802235.1). Lineage (NCBI taxonomy): Eukaryota > Metazoa > Chordata > Mammalia > Pholidota > Manidae > Manis > Manis javanica. The sequence goes on along the minus strand of NC_133170.1, from coordinate 17,608,056 downwards.
GTCTGACGCTCAGGTTGCAGCTTTCAAAGTGTGCAAATGCATGCCTTTCAGGAAAAGACTGGAAGATAGGCAGTTTTGTCTGCTCCCTCTATGCTGAACCCTGGGGAGGTAGCCACAGCAAGCCTCTGTTGCATCCACTCACAACTCCTCTTCTGTTTGCTACAGTCTTGTGGGTCTTGGGGATGCTATCTTAGTTAACTTTCACAGCCACATAGTTTGGAGGTCTATCCCTTGAGTGCGAGTCTTAGATGTAGGGGTGCTAAATGTAGGGTCCAAACCCTTTGCTCCTCAGGGAAAAGCTCGAAGTTGGGTGCACCCTCCTGAGTATATGGCACTGTGCTGGGAATGGGATTTATGGCAAGATTGTGTCTCAGTCTTGCCTACCTATTTAAATGTGGGCATTTTCTCATTTGCTCAATGGATAGGAGTTGCTCAGCTAGTTTCTGGATTTCTTTCAGAGGTAATTTCTCTGTGTGTATTGTGTGTTTGGTGTATCTTTGAGAGGAGGGGAGTTCAGGGCCCTCCTATGTCACTATCTTGGTTTGACATACTTCCCTTGCAAAATTTTTCATATTGAGACATTAACATTTCATTAGTTACCTTTATCTAACATGTGAAGCATCAAAATTATATACCATCTTCTCATCTAGTATTTTCTAATGCTCATCCAAACTGTGGTACAAATCTAGGCACATTTCAAAGAATAAGTCAAAGTATATATAATGAAAGAACCAGCAAAGAGTTTTCATAGCCATACCTAAACATGCAGATATTTAGTTTGGTGACTTAAGCTAGGAAACATCATGAATATATTTGACTAGACTTCTTCAATTTGATAGGTATGAATAGATAGTAAAATGAAGACAAAGAAAATAATTTTACTTCTCTAATTCACATATCAGCTGGAGTCTCTAATCTCTTTAGGATCTAGATTATATTTGCATTATCATTTTTTTTGATTCCCTGTGAAGGTCTGAAACCCCCTCTCAAGATTTCTGTAGATTTTCTTATGTTACACAGTCTCAAGATTAACTCTCTATCTGGGTTCCTACACTTGTGCATGTTTCCATATTCTGCATTTTGTTAGGTGGATGAAAACTTGGCCCTTTCCTTAACTCTCTCAACAAATCAACTGAAAACAAGTAGATAAAAATAGACAACTAAATGGAGGTGCAGGCACATTTCAAGTTGAATACTGGTCAGTACTTGGACAGTGTTCTTCAGCATCCTCTCCCTGGGGAAGTTGTCCTGTGCCGTCTTCACCTAAATAATACCCAGCATTACACCTCTCCCCCATGTACTCTGCTGCTTTTCCAGTACTGAAATTAAATCCAGATTTTTTGCTTTTGCAAAAAATGTTTAACCCCAGGTTATTAACAAACAACTCTAAAAGGAAGTCTTATTAGATAGAATCTAATTTTAACTTGTGCTTCACTTTATTATATGAAGTCTTAAAAATGAATTATGTCAAGAATACAGATCTAAAATAGTGTCTGAGCAAAGAATCAAGATGGAAATTTCAAGCAGTATTAGACTAAAATGAGTATTATGGTAAAAAAAGAATACAAATTAGAAAAGTGAGAAAAGCTTTGTGGAATCACCAAAACCATTAGAGACATTATAAAAGCTTTTAAAACTTTGTCTTTACCTTTCTCTGCATCCCCTGTAGAGCAGTTAATCACATACACGATGCTAATCGTGAGCCTATACCCTTACCATTACCCAGGACTTGAAAGTAATAATAGTTAGACCCTCAGCGGCATTAGCAAGGTTGAAAGGAAGATTTAAGTCTCATGTGTAAAGGCTTCACGGAAGATATTTTATTCCGAGATTTTTGTAGATTACTCCCCACTCTCCTTTCCCGCCCTTTTCTTCCACCCTTCTCATCTTCCCACCCCTAACTCCCAATCCCATAGGGTTGTATTTCTAGGGGAGAAAGCCATTATCTAAGCTGATCTTCTAGTCAGGCCATGATCAACAAATACACTTCAGTAAGAACATTTGACCTTAGCTCTGAAAGGAGTCAGTGTCCTTGGAAAGTGCCGTGACTGTGTGCACAGCTCCCCCTGGCGATCAGACACAAGGTGTCCAGCTTCCGGTTGTATTTTTTGAGACTTTTATAGGTCCCATAAAAATTTTCCCAATAGCAACTCACTTTTGGAGATAGTTTACAGAGAAAGAGCTTCCAGAACAGCCCTTTCCATTTTTAACCTTGACTTTTTCATAAAAGAATTTATGTCCAAAGGTCAAGATAAGCAGCCTCAAGTAAGTTATTTGTGTTCTGGAAAGACAGAAATCAGTGATGATTAACAAACATTTTACATATTATTTAATTTGATCCTATCTCATCTTAAGTTTTAGAAAGAACTCAGAACCATATACAACCTTCAATACAACAAGATAAAAAGAAAGTTGAAGGTAATCAAGGCAGCTGGGGAATAAAGACAACCACTCAAAAGAAAAAGAAGGAAAGCTTGGGTTTTGTATTTAGGGAAAGGAGGGACATTTCGAATATACTGTCTTCAGAGGGAGAGAATGCCCTTCACTGAGGCTGTCCACTGGACTCTAGGGACACTCTCTGGGGGATTCTGTCCAGGGACTGAAGCATGGGCTGGGCATTGAGCTAGATTACTTCTCTTCTGGTCCCAGTGCACGAACAAGCATTTACTGAGGGACCATTGTGTGTGTGTATCACTGTCACTTTTTCTGTTGGGATGCTGTAAAAGATCTGTAAGTAAAGCTGGGTTCCTGACCTTCAGGAGTTTATAACCTTGCCCCTGAAAATAAGACCAACATGTTTGTAATAATTAGGGAATGAAAGAATTCTTCTGTTAGATGTTAAATTGTGACATGTCTGAGGTATATATTCCTGGAGTATTTAAGAATATTTCATGAAGGAAGAACTTGCAGGATGTTAGGATTTGGAAGGAGGATGAGGAGAGGACAGATCATGTCACTGTGGGACAGTGTCTCTGTGGGAACTGGGGCATCCTGCTGTATGCTGAGCGTGAGAGCTTTGGCCGCGAAAAGGGGGTCAGGGAAAGTTTGTGTGAGGCTCCTCTTGTAGTTTGCCACCCCCTTGGCAATTCCCAAGATTCGTAGCGACTCTGATACAGGCCAGGTTCCTGCTGAGATCCAAGTGGTTCTGATCAGGGGGAGGGAGCTGTGATTGATTGAAGCAGGATGAGCTTTACATCCCGGGAGGGCCGGCCCCGGAACCAGCTGACCAGGGAGCATCTGTCCAAAGGAGGAAGGAGAATCGGGACACAAATCAGAGTGGGGTGGGGAGGAGACCTGAGTAGAAAACGGTCACACACGAAGACTGAAAGCCACCTGGTAATAGATTTTGGTAGCCGCCTGGAAGTGACAGGAATGAAGGAAGCAGCTTCCCCTCTAGGATGAGGTCTGTTGTTTGAACAGAGAAAGGCTTTAGGAAAGGGCGATACTGAAGTATAGCAGGTGCTCATGGGGAGAGCTGGCCAAGTACCTGCCTAGGTCAGGGCCAAAAAGGGACAGGAAGCATCTAACGTGGCATAAATTAGCAGCGAGTATGTGGGTATGTTGAAAACAGGCCTTTCTTAGGACAGTGAGGAGTGATTTCTATGAGAATATTTTGAGGACTGGGATAGTGAATTGAAGAAGAGAAATAAGACAGAGAGGGAGAAGCCAGAAAAAATGGAGGTCCCAGTAACTTCAGAGGATGCTCTGCCCCTGACCTACCTACCCTCACTGAAGCCTGTCACCTCTTAATCTCCGTGCCTTTCTTCCCTGTTTTAGAAATGCGTTCAATTTGCCCATCACTTAAGATAGGCTTAGTGGGCATTGCTTTCCACAGGGTCTCCCGTTTAAAGACTGCTCCCCAATTTTAAAACATCTGTCCTTTTAGAATGTTGTGTAGGAGAAAACTAATGTGCCAGGACAGGAGATGAAGCTGTATCTGTGGTCCAGCAGGAGAATTCAGAATAAATACTCTTGATGTGATTGATGAAGCTGGTCTTTCTTTGGTAGAAACTAATATTCCTGCCCTTTCTTACCCACCTTACACTCAGTAGCCTTTGGGTTATTCCACAAAAGAAATGGGATGGGAACACTCACGCCTTTCTGTCTGCTTTTATTCAGGACGAGGCAGTTCTTTACTTAAATCTTGCAAAACTGTTACTCATCTAGGTGACTGTCACCTTCTCCATTTCTTCATGTTGTCTTTTGTCAGGAAATCTTAAGAGATAATCTACAGAAAACACAAGAAAGGAAAGGAGGGCAGGTTAAGGGTGATCATAGAGCAGGCAGCACAGAACAATTATATTTTTTGCTAAAAGCAAAGAGTAAAAGTTACTCTTTTAGCAAATAACAGTAACATAAAGCAAATATTTTTCATTTTGAAATATGTATTCAATAGCTTTTGAACTTTATGAGAACCCCGATTTTGAGTCTAGATTCTAAAGCAATTTTTAATTGTGGAGACTTAAGCAGGAACATCAGATTTTAAAATAAAGCACTTTGAGAAAATAGCAGGTCAATAATAGATGTGCCTTGTATTCACAGTCTCAGCCAGAGAAATTCAAGCAGCTGTGAACTGGTGGAAAACATGTGGCCAAACCATGCTTTTTGTTTTCTTCTAGCTGTTAAATAAAGAGGAAATATAGGAAATGTATCTTTCTCTCTGTTGTCTATCATTTTTGTGTATACTTTGTTCCCTCACTTAGCTAATTCCTTTTTTAATTTGAGGATAGGCTTAGGATAAAGTTTTACCTATATGTGAAAGTCTAGTAATATATTCTGTTATTTGGATATGGAGAGCATGAGATTCTTTAGATTAAGTTGGTAAATTAATTCTTGGTAACCTAATGGTTTGGAGGAATGGGCAAGGATTGTCTCAGTAACCATTTTTTAGACTGGAAGTGAGGGAGGCATCATAGAAAAGATAATAAGATCATAACCAAAAGGATTTTCTTTCTTTGGGAAGAAGAGTTTTTAATAAGAAGCATCTTAAAGTGCTATACTGTGAGCCTCCGAAGAAAAAAATATCTCATATCTACAAAAATGAAGTTGGTTTTATTATATGGATGCAGCTTGGTATTCTTGAAAGTGCAAAATATCTCTGTTATATGTTGAGATACACTAAAAATAAAAAGAAACCAAAATACTGAGATATGTAAGGATTTTTGAGATTTGAGAGAAATGCAGTGAATCTTACTTTGCATTTTTAAGATCCATTAATGCTTATATTTGGTTTCAGAAGAGAGGGAAAAATAAATACGTTTGTGCTGATTTTGAAATCCATGTTTTACTAGTCATCTTTTTCCACAGAGCCCACCTGAATGACCTTGAGAATATTGTGCCGTTCCTTGGTATTGGCCTTCTGTATTCCTTGAGTGGCCCAGATCTTTCCACAGCCCTCCTGCATTTCAGACTCTTTCTTGGCGCACGGATTTACCACACCATTGCGTATTTGATTCCCCTACCCCAGCCAAACCGTGCTTTGGCTTTTTACATTGGATATGGAGTTACTCTTTCAATGGCTTACAGGTTGCTCAAGAGCAAATTGTACCTGTGAGAAGAATTATACAACGCACCACCCAGTTATTTTCTAAGAATTCTATACTTCCAATTTACTATGAATACTTTTTTAGATTTTTTTAAGTGGGAGGGGAGCATAGACAGTACAATGGGGAAAATCTAGTCTGGATGCTAACATCACCACTATTCTTTATTTTTGTTTTAAATTTGTCCTAGAAATTTAACACAATTCTTGTCTTATTCTTACAGTACCTTGTTGTAAACTTGGGTTATAATGTGTAACATTCATCGAACATTTCATGTTCTAAATCTAGAAAAAGAGTGGAGGCATGTATGATAAACTTATATTTCAGTATTACTGAAGTGAGGATATGAAATAAAGGATTTAAAGAATAATTTCATTTGTTTTTATTTTCCAACTTGTATTTTCAAAAGCTGAAATCCTATGTAAAAGTGGAGAAGTATTATAACAAACTTTTATATGTCTTTCACCTGGATTTACCAGTCATTAGCTTTTTGTCATATTTCCTTTAGCTCTATCACAGTGTATTTTATGAACATTTTGGAAGAGGCAGATATACTTCACTCCAAAATACTTGAACATGCATCTCCTATGAACAAGACAATCTCCAAATAACCACAATACCATTATCACACTCGAGATTCAATATTAGTACAATAACAGTATTTACTATTTATAGTTCATATTTAAATCTCCCCAATTTTCCTAATAATTTATTATCCTTTAAAATTGCTTTATTTTAAATCCAGGAGTCAAACAAGGACCTCAGAAGCTATTGTTATCTTTTCAATAAAATGGAAGAGTTCATTCATTTTCTTTCTTTTTTTTTTTTTATCCTTTATGACATTGGCATTTTTTCAGTATAGGCTGGTGGTTTTAAAAATGGCCCTTTGTGTGGTTTTGGTTTGTATATGGTTCTCTCATTCTTAGATTCAGATTAAACTTTGTTGGTTATGTGTTTGTCCCATGACAACGTATCAAAGGGCAGATGATGCCACTTTATCCCATTATTGGTGATGTTAAATTTGATTAATTTAGTAGATAGTATCAACCAGAGTTGTACATTGTAAAACTTTCTTTTTATCTTTGTAATCATATGTGGGTGATAAATAGAGACTGTGTAAATCCTTTTCTCCTATAAACTTTTACCCAATGGCTTTAACGTCCAGTGATACTGAGCTTCGTTTCTACATAAAAATACAAATATATAAACATAAAAATTCATAAAATATATATAAGTATACAAACACATAAACATTTGTATAAATCCACACAAATTAGATTTGTTTTTGTCTTAAATGGAATTATGGACTTAAACCTTTACAATAAAGGATGGATTTTTAAAAAATATTTTTCTTGTACTTACCATCCAATTTATATTATTAATTTTTCTTTCTACTTCTTTATTAGTTTTAATTTTAAATACATATTTCTTAAATAGTGCTTTTAGCGGCTCTCAGATTGTTCATTTAGATTTACCACACATGGGAAAACTCATTAAGTAGTATTTTAGGTTTCATATTCCAAGCAACACTTAAATCCATAAACAAAACCTACTTGACATTGACAATGGAGAATTCTGTATATGCTTCTCTTTGCATCTTTTCCTAATGTTAAAAGCAGCTTTGCATATCATGGGTCTTGAATTTGGGAAAGCTTTGTGGTGTAATGGAAAAGACCATGAAATTCAAGGATTGGATCTGCCTGCACATGCGCACACACACACACACGCACACACACTTCCTGCACTTCCTCCTGTCCAGATTTGGGCAACCTATTTACCCTGTTTGATCTGTAGTTTCCTCACACATTTTGTGATACTGTTTTGAAGGTTAAAGCATCTACATATGTGAAGCTTATGAGAAAGGTACTTTCTAAACAACAAAGTATTCTCCATGTGTGAATTATTTGAGTCATTTCTTAATCCTGAAGACTCAGTTGAGTTTTTCCTAGCTTCATGTGAGCTATTTGGTTAGCCATCATTACTGTCTGCCTCCCTGGATATGTTTCTCAGAGAACAGCAGAGTGGGCTGTGGTTATTGTAATGACTACCCATTCAGCTACTAATATTTGATACCTATCACTAGACAATTGTCAGGATAAAAAAGATATTAAATTTTATATTCTCAGAGAATAACAACTATGTAGATGTGTAGAACACACTTAAAGAAAAATGGAGAAGTTTAGAGATTACCTATTTCAATTTCCAAGTTTGAACAACAGCTGGAAAGATGATTTTAAGTGGCATTGAACTATATTTTCACACACAGGAAAAGCTGCTGATGTTGAGAGATTTATTAGTGAAACTGTTTTAATAGAAGAGGGTGGATAAAGGGGAAAAATATTCGCTTTTCTACTTTCTCCTGCACCAAGGAACCCCAGCTGACCACAGATCCACTGGCCGGATCTTGTGTGTGTGGTTAGCGACTCACCTATGAGCGGTACAGTGGTGTCCATTCACACTGTCACCTAGGGAAGGTCTGATGGCTACGTTCATGTTCTGTCCCTCAGTTAGAGCTCTTTGAAAGTCAGGATTGTGTTTTATTTTTCTATAGGTATTCCCATTCACGTACATAGACATACATATAAACACACACACAGTCAGTACCAGCACCATCACAGTACTACCCATTATGGATACTTAGTGGTTAGGTACCATGTGACTTCTTCCAACTCACCGTCTCCCTTCACTCATGCTTTGTTCTCTCCTCACCTACCTTAAACCAACTCTATCATAAGTAAGTCAAGTTTTTTCTGCAGAAATCAGAAGACATTTATTTGTAATTCTTACAAAGGCATCATCTTGGACAGTGATGGGGGTTTTGGTGGGTGAAGAGTACAGTGACTCTCAGATGGGGCTGGAGGGTGGAGCAGGTTTTCTCAAAATCCCTACCGGGAGAGGATTATATGTTGAATCTATATTGGGACATGAGCCCTATTATTTTTCACATATTACATGAAGTAATATGACATCTGTCTAAAGGTGGAGGCATACTTATTTGGCTTGGCATGTTGAAGGATGGTGGTGGGACATGAGAATTTCATGTATGTCAAAGGCCTCTGGTTTGTGAAAGGTTGAGAAGCCTTACCTAATCAAATCCAAATGGATGAGTACCTTTGTTCTGAAGGCCGAGAGACTTACTCTCTTAGGGTGTGGGTGTGATTAGGGCCTCAGAGGTAGGCTCATAAGAAACCAAATACAAATGAGACTTGGAGTGTAAACCAGAATGGCAGGGAATTCATCAACATCAGTCTTGTAACTGTGCCATGGTCTGGTGGTCTGGGATGTGTCCATTCTGCCCTTATGGTCAAACTGCCTTGGAAGCTAAGTGGTAATCAGAAAACCTCTGCTGATTTTCTCTGAGGGAGCACTGCCAGAGTGCTAGATGAGTCAAATGTTAAACAGTTTAAGACTAAAATAATCTGATATATTTTCAAGATAGAGATGCTCTCATGAATAGGATCAAAAATGCTCATAATCCATTGGCCACAGCACCTCACATTCATCTCCCCACTTGGAACAGCCTTGGAAGTGGGACTAGCAAGATGAAGTGCGATGGCGTGAGCCCTGCTCTCCGCAATCCGGGTGCTCAGATAGGCACAGTCAGTGTTTATCTTTGTATTTCTCATTTTCTCATCTTCTTTTGCTGTGTAATCTCTCTCCTGACATTCTTCCTTTCACCACATTGAACACAGAGTCTACCCCTGGGTCTTATTAACCTGGAAACTAGAGACTTGGCTTGTCTATGCTGCATTCAGCTCCGACACGGACTAGCAAAGGAAATTGCACAACCTCTGGCTCCTAGTCACTGGGGGACCTCAAGGAATGCCCAGGCTCCTAACAGCCACCGTCCACTCTGACATCCAGTTATCCTAATGCCAGATGTTTCTCCAGGCAGTGAAAGGAAGGGTCTTGGAGCTTCTGGTGCCCAAAGCATTAAACTTTTGTGCATAGAGACTCACATCTAGGGGATCCTGAATGGGTTTCATAAACCATTCACCTGAGGCTTCTACTTTATAAATACCGAGACATAAAATAGAAGGTTTTTTCGAGTTGCACAGTTACATCACACGGATTTTTCTTGGAGGTGGTTGGTGAGAAGGGAGGCAATTTGCCTTGGGAGTCTCTACAGTCTATTTAGAAACAGCAGCACAGACATCCTATGATCATCTCCCCCCTACTAGCTTGAAATGTCTGCCCTGTGGGAAGCTGACGTGTGTTCCTGCTATTGCTGGAAGCAGCCCCTCTACATTCGTATCCTTCAGAGTACTTTATTCACTATATATCCTATGTAAACTGGTGGATTCGACAAGGAGGAGTTGTCGAAGGCAGACTACTGGGAAAGGGCTGTGTTGGATGGAATTTGGCACCAATCTTTCATACTTGACAGCTCAAGTACAAGATTGTGGATGAGCTATAGGACCTATGAGCCTCTTTCGTCAGCAGGCGCAGGCCCTAAGTCACATGTAATTCAGAAAGCCATGACAGCTCTGTATAAAATGGGAGCAGTAAAATGGAGAGATAGGAGCTGTGTGCAAGAGTAGGCCATTTAAGTTATTTCCTTTTACTGGATTTTTCAAAAATATGAACCAGGACAGTACACACCACAAGGAGATCTGATCTGCCTTAGCAATTTAAAGAAAATAATGCAAACTTTAAGCCAGAGTGACATGATTCTTAATAACTAAAAGCTAAGAGCAGAAGCAGTGGAAAGTTAGCAGCTGTGTAAAATTCTTTGTCTTTTAGCCTAAATTATACATATCTGTATTTCTCTGTGTACACAAAACCACCCAAAATAAAGAGAAAAGCAAAGAATTGAAGCAGTTTTGTATTGTGCATAGAACACAGGATTTGTAAACTCTACCTGAGGCTTGGCTCTGACACTCTATCTGCCTCAGATATTTAACCTCCTCAAGCCCCATCTTTAATTCTAATATGGCTTAATTAGTACTTTACCTGTTGTATGAATAATCTTTCACCACAATAATTCTTTGTAGTAAATCATGCATGACTCAGTGGCGTTGCAGTGGGTTCTGGAGGGTTGAGTTGATATTGGCTGGATTTGCTCAAGTGTCTGCCAGACTAATGTCTGGCTGTCTCATGTGTTTGGGGATTGGCTGGAGCTTAGATGATTCCAAATGATCTCAACCAAGATGACTGGAGCAACTCAACTCTATCCCATTGTATCTCATGCTCTAGGACAAGGCTCTGCAAACTATGGCTCATGGACCAAATCCAGACCATGGGCTGTTTTATAAATAGTGTTTGTTTTACTGAAACACAATTGTGCTCATTTACTTTCGTATTTTCTATGGCTATTCTCATGTCACAATTCGGAGTTGAGTAGTTGCATTAGAGACCACGTGGCCCACACACCAAAAATAGTTACTACCTGCTCTTTTACAGAAAAGTTTGCTGACTCTTGCTCCAGTGTGGTAGCCGGAGTGTGTTATCATGTCCATGGCAAAGAGCAAGAGAGGAAATGGAAATGTGTAAGTGCCTTTTCAGAATTCTGCATGACTCACAGATGCCAACATGCTATTGGCCAAAGAAAGATGTATGTATGACTGAAGAAGTAAAGTGATAAAATAGCCTCAACCTCTTTGTGAGAAAACATGCAAAGTCACATGGCACAGGAGCATGGATACATGGCAAGTCGAGGAATTTGGGCCATTTATGCAATCAGTCTACTGCACCTGCCCACTTTATGATGTTATGAGGTTCAGTTAGATATATGTAAAGGGTCTTATAAACTCTACAACATTATGCAATTACAACAGCATTCATTCCAATGTGTCATCATTTTATCAGGTTAGTAGTAATCTGCTATGTACTCAGTATGGAGAGCAGTGGTTATAACTACATAAAAAATGCAACACTGGGTATGTGAACTTGGTCTTATCCCTCTCATTTGCAATGTGCCACATTGGGAGACAGATGGGACAGGGAACAAATATTTGGGTACCCTTATCGCCTCTGTCATCAAGTTGGTTCCCAAACTGTGCCCAGCCTGTTCTCTTGAAATTATCATCTGCACTCTGCTCCCAAAGAAGTATTTCACCAAAACTAATGTCTGACTATTGGCATATTGAATGTAGAACAGACAATATTACTGGCTTAAATGTGAAATTATTGTATTAGTATTTGCTGAAATAATTGTATATTGTCTTTCTATGGGTTGTACTAATCATGCAAATAAAAGTTATGCTAAATCCTTGTCTGAGCTGCTATTCTATAAATTTGATAACTACTGGAATGTAATTTACTTTTTCTTTATAACTCATCTTTCATGACCATATAGAGCTCAGAACCAAGAATTGGTTCTGACCATAGCTTTGCCACTAATTTGCATGAGACACATAAACAAATCACCTATTCTTGCTCTCTCCATTTTATCACATTTAAAATAAAAAGACTAAATTAGAAAAATATTTGAAAAATCCTATGATTCTAAAAAATTCTATTTGTTCTGGAGGCAGGTGTGGGTCTCCTCTTTTTCCAGTGATAAAATGTGAATAGCAAGATGTGGGAAAATTAGAGTAGAATGCTTGTAGACTCTATTAATGAGGTCAAAACTAAATTTGTGAGTTAAATAGCATTTTGTGGCTTAATGTCTTAGAATAATAATTAAATTAATTTTTCATTGAATCACCAACATGATGTCACCAAAACCAAATGATCATTTGCTAATTTTCAGAAAAAAATAAGTAACATCCCCATTTTGAGGTTTCCTTCTGTTAAATATTCTGCAGACATTGAACATACTGTTACTTGAGTCACAAGTAGTAATGACTGTGGGACAAAGGGACAAATGGGATGAGAAGTAGGGGGAATAGGGTTCCTTGGTGGTGTTCATTCTGGATTTCCAGAATCTTGACTCTAAGAGTTGGTTAGGTTCCTTCCAGGCCAAATATCTATACATAAAATAGCAGAAAATGTCTTTTTCATTGCTTCACGAAAGAGGTATTTCCTGAAGGCCTCCTGAGTGTCAGGCACTGTTAGGTTCTTGCTACATATACATCAGTGAGTAGGACACATGAAGCTTCCTGCCTCAGAGGGTTTGCATTCTCCTGGGGATTATTTAATTTAGGGCTTGTAAAGAAAAAGAATTTGTTGAACTGACTGAATCCATACTATACTGGGAAATACCCATGCCAGAGGTCAGTCCATGATGGCCTGTGGGCCATATCTGGCCCACCACCTGTTTTTGTTGGCCCATGGGCTAAAAATGGTTGTTACTTGTGAACATTAGCGATAATTTTGTTGATTAGGAACACTAACCTTGGAACCCAGTTAAGCAAAATGTTATCCTTTGAATAAAATTCTGTTCTTTTCACTAGTAGGTCTGAATCCCAAAAACCAAATTTGGCTGACTATTATTGTTATCCTTTGAATTTCACCAATAAAAATGTGGAAATTGGCTTTTTCTCTTCTTATGTAAGTAACTGTAAAACATACTTGATTTTGCCTATAGCTCACTAAGTGTAAATGTATCTGGTCTTTTACAGAAAATGTTTGTCAATTCCTGATCTATAGAATTGAATATAAAGGACATAAATGAATACAGAAATTTCTGTAGCTCTTTTTCATTAAATAACTGGTGCCAGAATTTAATCAAAGTGATGAGAAAAACTTTGTTTAAACATTAGTCCTCTATCATTTAACCCAAATTATCTATTTTTGTTACAAATTACTGTGTTCTCTATACTATGACATATGCTCAAATATTTGGTAATCTTTTAAACACATGCTCAAATGTTAAGGTGTTGAGATAGTGTTAGTTGACCACTACAGTTTCTTACCAATGTGTTTTGAGTTTCTATGTGCTCTTCCTGCAAGCAGAATTTTCTCCCTGAGGTCAATACTCTTGATGTCACCATGATGGCCTTTGAAGTTTTAAAGCCCTTTTGACTGGAAAAAAAATCTCTTTCTGCTTGGAGTAGATATATAGAAATCATGACACTCCCACTGTAACATGATTAAATTACTCACTTCTCAGAAATGGTGGTTAAAAATCATTAATGTTTAATCGCTTCATACCCAATGCCAAGTAGTTTACACTAATACAGAGCAGCCTAAGCTATGGCCAAATGAAACTGAATGGAAAACTCAGAAACAGCTGATGAGGTCTCATTCAACATCTTTGTTTTTTCCTGGGACATTTATGCTCATGGTGGTGATTTTATATTGCATACATATAATATAGTCACGGTTATTGCTTTTAAAATCGCTCCTAGTTTCTTTGATGGATTTAAATTTATTACTATTTTATGGAGAAATAGTATATTGTTCCACTAGGAAAATCATGATTTCTCATTGCTCAGCCACACAAACAAATTTTAATGCCACTAATTCAAAACTCATCCCAAACCCTTTCCTCAAAACAAAAGCAATAGCGATTATGTTTAGAATTCTGAGTTAGAGTTTTAAAATATATTTCAAAATATGAACTAGAAGAATTAGGTTCCCATTTTTAGGAATTGATCTAAAAGATACACCATTCAAAGAAAAATGAAAGTACTCAGGAACAATGCTGTTCATTGAAGCACCATTTGTAATGGCAAAATACTGCAGTTAATTCAAATATTCCCCCATACAGAATAGGTTGAATAGACTATGATGTATTCACATCATGGATTATTATGCAGCCATACAAAAGAATGAAAAAAAACCTCTGTTACTATGAAATGATCTTCATGATAAAAAATGTGTGCATGGATGTGCATGAGTGCATTTACTTTCTCAGATTTTACAAATCAGAGAAGTGACAAAGCAAAACGTTAAAAAAATAGTTAACAATAAGGGCAGGAGGGAACAGAGGGGAAAGGGAAGAGGGAGAGACTCTTCTTTGTTTTTCTTATTTACCTTGTTCTGAGGATGTGATTTTGAAAGTGCAAATATTTTGCATAATAGTGTAATAAAATTAAACACAAAGAGCAATTCCTAAACATTGAAAGGAAAAGGAAAAAGAAACCTTAAAGTGTATCCTGCTGATGGCATAACCTCCCACAGAGGAACTATCCCAAGTGACTTTAAGTTAGGGCATTACAGTTTGACGGTACATTGAGTGAGACAAACGTACTTAAAAAAGAAAACCTCTTTCTGTAATCATATAATCAGTAGAAGTGTCAATATTATTTTGAGACCCTTGTGTAGGTGGTGTGGGATAAAGCAAGTGAGGAACTGTATTTGTGCCATTGAAAACCCAGATTTGGAGCTTGGCAGAAAAGAGAGAGAGATATGAAACCAGTTAGGTGAAGTAAAAACCCTGTACTCTTGAATTTGAATAGGAAGTATTAGTTTGAACTTTGATGTGTTTTGTCCAAAACAAACAAAAAAAGATAGCCATATTTTCTATCTATAGCCACTTACAAGAACCAGAAGCCAAATGCCGGAAATAGAAATATATATGTTGTCCTGTCAGGAAATAAGGATGCTATTCAAGTCTACTAGGGTCATCTCAAAAGAATTCAGGAACCTAAATGAATAGACTTCCATGTCAAAGGATAATTTGTGTATTGTAAAGTATAGTAATTGCAATAAATTGTAAGACATCAAAGATCTTTAAATTCATGAGCTCATAAAATACGTATATATACAAACACACACACATACATATATGTATATATACACATATTTTATATATATTGTCTTCTTTGAAGATGTTAGGGATCTTATTCTTTTTGAAAATCATTAACAAAAAAAGAACCAAACATTTATCTTGTTTCTCTCGTACAAACTGTACCTCAGCATAGTCAATTGCTGCTAAGGGGGGAACGTATCCTTGTAGAAACCTAGCACCTAATAATTGAGGAAATTATTTTTTCAACAACTTATGAATTAATGGATTTAAGCAATGATTATTCATGGCTGCTAACCTTGCAAAAAGAAGACAACTGGGATTATTCAATCATGAGGATAGCATACAGCACCACCCGTGAAGGTGCCTGGACAAAACAGCCGGCATGGGGCTCCTCAAATCCCTAATTTTGAATACAAATTCATAGGGAATATAAAGGACAAAAATCACCATAAGGATGAAGCAGAAAAATACAGATGGAGGAAAACTTTATAGGACAAACAACCCATTTCTGTAACAAAATCTGAAGAGAAAGGGTGAAAGAAACAGAAAACGAGACACAAAGCGAGAATCTACTGATTAAAAGAAATTTGAGAGATTTATCATCTCTCACATATGGATGGCATTTGGATTCTAATTCTAAAACCAAAATGGAAAATGTAAGTAACTGGGGAAATGTGAACATGATTAACTCTTTGCTATTAAGGACTTGTTTTCACATTTTCATGTGTGATAATGGTATTCAATATGCAGAAAAGAGTCTCTTTTAGAAACATCCCTGAAATATTTACAGAAGGTGTGATGTCTGAGAAAGCTTCAAAATTCAGGGATGGTCTAGAGAGAGTCAAGAGAGTATGTGTATAAAAAAGCAAGGTTGGTCATGAGTTGTGAGCTATCTAAGCTGAGTGAGAATTGGAGAATTATTATACTGCTCTAAGTAGAGAACATGGTTTTAGATCGTTCTATTTTTATTTGTTTGAAATGCTCTAAAATAAAATGTTAAAACATGGAAGGTAAAGGTAAGCAAATTCTTCTAGATCTAGAACTACAGTTTATTAAATCCTAAATGAATTAGATGCTGCCTGTTGAACTAATATTTTAAAAATACTTTGTAGAAACAGTATTTAAAAATACTTATATAAGCTGAGATGTATTAATGGGTGCTTATTATTAGCATGCTTATTCATAGTAAAATATTATGTTCCAAGCCTGGCTTTCTCCTTTAAAGTTTTTGTTATGATGTCATGTGGGACCAATATCTTAATATAAGTTGCTCTTATGGGTCTGTAAATATACAATGGAGATAGTATTTTAAAAATGTCTTCACAAATAACATAGTATCTCTCTTGAACCACACAGTTTTTTGCTGGTAGTGCCTGTGCTGAGACTTTATCATCCTAGAGAAGAGGAAAATAGGTACCTTCTAGAACCAAGAGTCCCAGAAGTAGCATCAAGAGCCAGTATGACACAGGTGAATTCCTCTCTGAAGAGGGGCAAGAAGCCAGCAATGCTTCTGGTGCAAAAAGGAGGGGGTTCAGATCTAGGTTTGGAATGCTATGGAGATGCCCAGAGGGGTCCTACACACCGCTGACCTTTGTGAGAAGATAGAGGCCCCAGAGAGGGTGTGCCCCATATAGTTGGTTTAATAGTGCCCTTCCCATAAAAAGATAGGTACAAGTCCAAACCCCCAGAACCTATAATGTGACCTTCAGTGTACAAATCATCTTGCAGATGTAATTAAATTTAAGAGTTGGAGACAGCATTATTCTGCATTAGAATGGCCTCTAATGCCAATGGCAAATCCATAGGAGAGAAGGGGAAATAGCTCCAGAGTTAGAGAGGAAGGTAACAAGAAGACGGAGTAATGCAGACCAAGGCCAAGGAGCGCCCCGGGTTGCTGGAGCTGGTGGACGGCAAGAGAGACTCACAGAGCAGATTCTCCCTCGGAGCCTCCAGAGGGAACCCACCTGTCGGCAACTTGATTTCTGGCCTCCTGGAAAAGAATACATTTCTCTTGTCTGAAGCCACTGAATTTGTGCTAATTTGCCTCAGTGGCCCTAGGAAGCTAATACACCCTGCTTCCCATAGTGGATTCTGGGAGGAGAGCATGTCACAGGTCTCTCGGTGCAATATGAGATACAGAAGAATGGCATCTCCGTGTCATGTGACTTGAAAGGGGAAGGTCCAGAATTAGGTGCCTAAGCCCCTCTTGTCTCACTTTCACAGACCATTTCCGGGAGTTCTGATAAGTTCCTGGTGGGATGGCTGAGAGCTGGCAGACTAGTCACAGAGATCCCTAGAGTGAGATGGCCTTGAGGGGGGGCTACAGTAGAGGCTGAGGGTGCAGGTGGATGGTAGGTGGATGGTAGAGCTAGAGGCCTAAGAAGGGGTGGGGTTGGACGAGAAGGTGGAGTTAATACCAGGAGCTAAATGCACTGAGAGAACAGACTATGGACGTCACCAGTGTGGACTAGTTGGAGTGGATCTGGACAGGACAGAGAGCAGGAGAAACCACCAGAGAAGCAGAAGCCAGGACAGAACTACATGACAGGACTGGAGCTCACCTCCCTATACACCTCTTCTTGTGCCCCAAGTTCATCTGGGGAAGGAAGACCTTGACGTGAGAAATTGTTCAGGTGAGTAGTTTGGACTGTAATATGAGTCTGACTGCAATGGATAACTATAATCAGAAGAGCTTTAGTGAGCATAAATGGGCAACTCAAAGAGTTTTCTTGTCGTTAGATGGGTGGAGTAGGTGGGTTGAAGGAAGGACTTCAAGATTACATCAATTAGATAGTTTTTAAACACTACCTGAGGGGCCATGAACTGTAGTAAGTAAAATTTGACCTTGCTACGTGTGGAAGAGGCAAAAATCAGTAGTTATAGATTTCCAATATTTTCCTCGTAATAAAAACCATTATGATTTTTACTAGCAAATTTAGACCTAATTTAATTTATTTGCACATCTGTCTGCCTGTGAAAAGACTCAGTTTTTGGCAATGAAAATCTAATGCAACTGTATCTATTTTAGCTTCAGTCTCACCATCCAAGCCTAGGAGAAGCTGCCTCTTCCAAGGGCTGCGTTTTATCAGTCTGGGTGGGTAGCTTTGATCTGGCGTTGTCATCTTGCTGTGAAACTCACAAGTAACTCTCATTAAGGGTTCTGCTGATGCTAATTTGTAGATCAGCAAGTCTGGAGGACTGTTTTTAATGTATTCAGTTTATTTGGGGAGCTTTGCATCTTTTCTACCTCTCAAGGGTCAGGTCTATTTTATAGCCAAGCAGACAGAGAGCACTGAAGCAGCTGCCCATGAAATGAGGGCCTCCTATCTGCATTCTCTCCTCGGCGCACGGGCCTGAGGAGCCCGCCTATTGCTTCCCCTCTTTGCTGCGCTTGGCTATACGGCGCCTTGTTTGGTGGCCTACCAAGTGGCCAGGGGGTCCACTGCCATTTCAGATGCTACAGATCACTCTGACCTTGGCTGGCCTTCAAACGCAGTGACTAACTTGCTAGGGTGTGAAGTAAAGGTCTGTAAATGAATCTCAAGCCCCCAAGCAGCTTGTGGTTTGGAAATTCCTGGACTCCTCTGGAGCAGTTTGGTGATTTCCCTTTGCCACTAGATGTCCCTGTGTGGCTTTTCTTTTGGACATCAGTGCTGCACACGTGGCAGGTTATTTCTGCTGTGCTGGATGGAAGGCGCGGGCTCCACAGACTCCGAGGAGGCAGTTTACAGTGGCATAGGACCCCAGCTGGCACCCGACCCACCTTAGCCCTACTACACTGATCTGAAGTCTGAGGGCATGGCAAAACTGACAGGTACTCAGACTGCGCAGAAATCAGAGCCAGCTCTACAGAGGTCACGAGCTCTTACCAACTTCATTCATTAAGCTTTCCCTGCCTCCGATGCAGACCAGTATGCGTCTTACTGTGCATGCCCCATTTGCAGCTTACATCACATGTAACTAAGTGAGTTTAATAACACCCAGCCTGGGAATTCCTTGTTTAACGAAATAAGTCCAGGGACTGTGTGCTCAGATGTGACATGATGCAGCAATACCAGCTGATTATGAATATTTTTTAATGCACATTCTGAATTTCTGTATTTACTTTGTCATTGACTGGCAATAGTTTTGTACACCAGCACTGGTCTGAAGACCACACCTTGAGTGGCATAGGTCTCAGCATTATCTTAAAGCTTAGTTCTACATCCTTACATCAAAACGAAAGGACCATAAGGAAGTGCAGTGGCTCAAGGCAGCGTTAGAAGACACGGAGGCTCTGCGCCTCCAGGGTTCCTGCTCTGTTCTCAGATATAGGCTACTTGAAACAGAACACAAGGGGTGATCCCTGCAAGGAGCAGCAGTGGATGAGGGGATGAGAATTCTTGCAGCTTCTCAATCTTCTTACAGAAATTAAATGCATCTCATAAAGGTCCACTTGGCACTTTCAAAAAAGAGAAATAACGGTGGCATAGGGATGGTAAATACCATGTACTTGGATTCATTTTAATAATTAGCCATAGTGACACCTAGGTGATAGATCCTGTGTTGGCTTACCCAGCAACCAGCTCCAGTTACAGAAATAGCAGAAGAGTTTGAGCCTCACAAACTGAAAAGTGATAGTTCACTTACTCAAAGTGTCAACAGTTTGTGGCTCAATAATCGTTTATTAAGCCGGGTATTTGTAAAGCAAGAGCACAATTTGCCTTAAAAGCAATGTTGAGAATGGTGGTTAAGTTTCCTGTTTGCTCAAAAACAAACAAACAAACAAAAGAACCCACTTAAGCCAGGCAGTAATTGAATAATGTAATTAAGCAATATTTTTTTCATTTTTATGATTCCATGGGTCAGGCCAAGTCTAGCTACAAAGAACATTGCTTTCTGTGTTACTAACCCTTGAAAGCCCAGTTCCAAGGTTTGGTGGAAGGAATTTTGCTTCTCTTTTTCAGGAGAGCCAGTCAAGAAATGGGATTTCTCTGCACTTGCTTGCTCTGGGAGGGACAGCAATCGGACATGAGTCCCTCACAGCAGTAGCCAGCAGAGAGGAGGATTCAAGAGACAGGGGGATGTGGAATAAGGGTTTCATTAGCTGTTTCTTTGGGGTTTGGAGTATAAAGACATGTTTGGTGAGTAGGGTGTGGTTTTTGGGGTGAAGGTTTTGAGGAATGGCTGGGAGTAAGTCATGAGTAATTTTCCTTTTGAAGAAGGAAAATTAGTGTAGGAGCCAGAAGCACTGGGTCAGGTGTTGCAAAGTGGAAGTGATTATGAAAGTGGGTTTCAAGTCACAAGTGAAAAAGGAAGAGAAAAATGTTCCTGTGAGAAGGAAGTTGAAGGACAATATCTGCAGCTTTATCAGTCAGGGATTGAAATTGTCAGGGTGAAGACTCATTTCTGTATGTTCACATTTGTGTGGCAAGGGCCCCAAAGGAGAGGCTCCCAACTGTGTCCTCCCAGGACTGTGACTCTACGAGGGCTGACATCTGTGGTCTCCCTTGGGAAATTTAACAGAGGCAAGGACAGATCCAGGTTTTTTCACGGAGCCCGCAGCTTTTGCAGTTTGTGGTTATCTCAGGAAAAAAAGGAAAACATAAAAATATAAAATCAGATATGAAAATAAACATTTATCAAGATAAGAAAATAGTGAAAAAATATCCTTTTTAAAAGCTAACATATTAAATTATACATAAAAATAACAGCATTTTAAATTGTCAGGCACATCTCTATAACTTTTTTCTACGTATTTTCCTTGGGGAAAATGGAAGTTCCTGTGGCCAAGATCCTCACCTGAACCTAAACTACTTTATGATGTTACCGGCCTGCTGCTAGGCTACTGCTTCCACACCTGTAGGCCATGAGCTATTGTTGACTGAGTCACTATATAAAGAGCTCTGCCCAGTGCTCTGGGCAAAGGCAGAGACAGAGGTGGATTACAGACCTGCAGACTGGGATTACAGACGTAATTCTAGTGCTCGACCTATCACCGGGGAACAAGCCGGGGAACAAACCCTTCACCCCAAGAATGTTCCATTGTCATTCCTCCATCTCACTGAATCCATAGTGAACTTGCCTGGAGCTGAAACCCATTGGCAAGACAATGGCATGAGTATTTTAAGGTGAAGGAGTTTGAGAACAGCAGCAACGGGAAGGTTACTCTGGCCTCTCCTAGCCCTTCTCTCCTGAATCCAAATAGTCCTTGCTAACTTCCTTCACTTCAGCACATTTACTCCTTAACCTATCACATTCCTACGTGACTGCCTGCTTTTCATCAAGCCTAGCATAAAAATACTCCGACCTGTCTCTTCAAGTTTCTATTTCCTTCCAAAGTCTCCTCTATTTTGACAATTGGCAGTTTTACTATGAATTTTTTATTCTGCTTTGGATTTGTTGAGATTCTTGTATTTGTGTTTCAGTATCTTTCATCAGTTATGGAAAATTCTTAGAAGATCTATTATCAAATAATCAAATTCATTATAAATATATTAAATTACAGATATAAAATTTTATCCATATATACTTATATATGTAATTCTCTCTTCTCACTACTTCTGGAGCTCTAATTTAATATGCTAGATATCTCACTTTCCTGTTTTTCTCATCTATTCTTCATATTTTCTAGTTTTTTTATAAGTTTGTCCTGCATTCTGGATAATTTCTTTTGACCTCTCTCTAAGTCATGAATTCCCTCTTTAATTGAGTCTTATCCATTCTAAAAACCTCAGATTCACTTTTAAATTTTGGTTACTGTATTTCTTATTTTTGGAAGTTCAGGGGTTTTTTTGTATGCAAATTTACTTGGTCATTCTTTAAAGCTTTCTATTCTCTGAACATATACTTTTGAGTTTATCTCTAATTTTTAAAATCACCAAGGCATTAGTATTTTATGTTCTGTGACTGTAATTTTAATATCTGAAGTCTTTGTGGATATGATTTTTCTTTCATAGTTCATGTTTATGATGCCTAGTTCACATATTTCTTTGTGAACTGCTTTTTATTAGAAATGTATTTGTAGGATTTATATTAGGCCTGGAGTTTAGGTGATGTATATATGTATATATACTCCTATGTATATTCTGACAAAATCTCTGGATCAGAAAACAGACCATTTATTACTTACAGAATGTCTTAGCCTGTGTTACCAGTGACCAAATTCCCAATAGGCTAAGGTGATGCGTGCTCAGTGTATACCTGTGCATGCTGTAGGGTACCCAGAAGATCTCTGAAAATGAGAAAACTGGAGCTTATATAGGGTGGCTGACACATCTACCCCTTCTCCCCATTAGAGAGAGGGAGAGAGAGAGAAAGAGAGAGGAATTGTCATTCTGAAATATAAAGAAATCCTCTCTGGGGAAGGGAGAGGAAAGGAAGACCCTTAGGCTTTTCCTTCCCTGGTAAGAAGGAAATGGCACCTGGGTTATTAAGTCTCTACCATTTTCTAGAAAAATACCTTATCTACTGCTTCTAAAGCATGTTTGGTATTCAATCATCCTCTAACCATTTTACGAGTGTCCCCAACTCCCTAAACCCTTTATCATCTCCTTATCCACAGGATGAAGACCAGCCCTATTTGGCTTGGTTCTGTTTTCTCTCAAGCCACCCCAGAACCATCCTTTCTCTCTCTCTCTCTTCTTTCGTACCAGTCAAGTTGTCCAGTTTCCAGTTTCCTGTATGCCTTGTACTCCATTCTCTTCCCAGCATAGATTCCCTGTGCTTTTCCCTCGAACTGCCATGCTCTTCCTTCTGCCCCACCCCCACTTACTTAGCTTGGACTCTGTTCAACTGTGACTTCCTTAGGAAAGCTTTCTCAGACCCTTCTCCCCTATTAAATCCTTCTGTTAGAGACCCTCAAGGCATCACATACTTTCTCTTTGGGGCACTTATCGAAGTTGTAACTTTAAATTTGTTTATTTTTGTTTATTGGCTATCTTCATTCGAGGCTCAAGTTTCATGAGGGCAGGAATGTATCTGTTTGGCTCACCAGATGTCTAGTCCTTAATATTTAATGCAACACTGCAGCCTGCATCATTGTAGGTATGCAAAAATATTCACTGAATAAATCAAATATTTAACATCAAATACTGAATATATCTCATATAGTATAATGATGAAATCCTGTTTAGTGAGACATCCAAAGGAAGGTTTAAAATATATAGTGGACATTAACTTGGATATTTTTTGTATTAAATGTGACAGACTGTTGCGACAGGAAAAGGCTATCTGTCAAAAGCCCACATTTTTCCATAAAGTTAGTTTTCATTGATAATTCATGATGCTTTAGGATGACTTATCTTGGGAAATTAGGATTAATAAGAGCTAATGTGACATCATAAAAGTATGTACAAATAGTGGTGCTTCAGATAATGTAATTCCTACTTTGAATGGTGTCATAACAAAGTTGTTTTCCAATACTTTTGGCAGAGAACAGAACTAGAAAAGAAAAATGCCTTCTTTAGCGATGTTTATTTCTTGATGATGTATGTTAGAATTTTACTCTCTTTACCTATAAAGGTAGTATAGGAAAATCATTAAAAGCATGGACTTTGGAATCAGGCCTAAGTTCATGTTCAGACTCCAACACTTACTACCTTTTGGTTTGGGGAGAGTTAAGCTCTATAAGCCCCACTTGACTCAGGTTTCAAATGGAATTAATAATAACAACAACTTCATAAGGTTGTTTAAAGGATAACAAGAATTAACTCATGTAAAGTGCATAGCATAGTAACTGATAAATAGTAACCTATTAATAAATGTTAGCCATTATTATTATTTGGCCTGTGATAAATCTGAATTTTTGTGTTAAGGAGTCATACACAGGCAATGTGGAAAATGGAGCCACATTATTCCTGGTTAGTTTCATGTGTAGAGCAAACTTGAAATGCACTAGACTTGAAGTTAGAGGACTTGGGTTTAATTCAACTCACTAACTGTGACCATGGGTAAACCTAAATCTTAAAAAGTATATTTATGATATGAGGGGGATAACACCTACCTAAGAGGTTGTTTTAAGTACAGCAAATACAGCGGATAGTCTAAGTGCTCCACCCAGATCTCCCTGGTTCCCTTTGTACCTGGACGAATGTAGTGAGATACTATTTAGAAGTGTTAATTTCATTCTAATCTCTGCCCAGTTGGAAACTGGTCAGAGGCTTTCACTGCTCTGAAGAGAATTAGAATTGTAGACTGCAAGCATTTGGAGAAAGAAACAGCCAACATTTCATTTTTGAATTCTAGAATAGGCTTTTAGATCCATCAACAAAAGCAGTAATTTTGAAAACAGGATTTTTTATTTCAAGAGTCAGCAGTCTACGGAGAGAACCAAAGACTCTTAAGATTCAAGTAAAGTACTTTGACGGAAATAGAACATAGACTATGTACCATAACAGTAAGCTGGAAATAAGAGTATCAAACTCCTCGGTCTATCCATCCTTGGTGGTGGTAGTAGCAGTCATTAATTTGAGGATGAATCATGTGGTTACTCAAAGAGGTCCACTTAGAAGGAAAGGACAGTAGATGAGGCCAGCAAATTAACATCAAGTGAACCACTATCACTCGTTTTTCAAACCCAGTTTGTCGCGAAGGAGCTAAGCTGATGTCTGCTGAGGTTCTGTTGCCGTTTTGGTGACCACATCTCTTGTGCTGAGGCTCCTTGTTAGCTATTGCTCATGTAGCTGTTGATGGGAAGTTTTGCATCCATAGATGCCTGCATGTTGTTTATGGATTCTTCAGCAGAAAAGACATTTGTCCATTTTCCAAGATTTTGCTGACTCTCATACAAAGCAACCCCATTATGAACAGATCACCCAATTTCTAATGGCTTGGTAATTTTATGAACCCTGGGAACAGCAAGTTAAGTGGTTTTGCAGCATTTGATGAAAGAGAAATCTTCCAGCATTAATATCTAGATCAGAAGGATGGTGGTGAAACATCCATTAGGCTAGAATCCTCTTTTATTCCCTCCCCAGGTCATGTAAACACACTTTACTTACTCTTCTAGATATATTTTGAATATCTTATCTACTCTTAATTCTTTCCACACATTCCCAAGGAAGTGTTGATTACCCTCTCCTTTTGGGTAAACCGCTATATCTTATTATTCTAGCACTTGTCATAGGATGTTGCCAATATTTGTTTACATTTATTTCCACTTACAGACTATGCAATTAATAGTGTTATTTAATCTTGGCACAATCTCCAGCATATAATTCCTGGCACAAGGAAGACTCTCAGCAATTGTCACATGAATGACTGAATCAATGTGTATAGTATTTCCTACTTGTAACAAGTATTAGGGCTCACTCTTTGCAACATTTTTGTTTTCTGTAAAGTGTAGGATCAGTAGTTAAGTGTTATGGTATTTGCCTGGTAAGAGTCATGCCTGTAGGGTCTTATTTAAGCAATATAATGTATTGCCTACTTGGTGCAATTTTTGTTGTGCCTCTCAAGCCTTTTTGGCCAAATACTCTTCATTCCAGCTTCCAGGATACCTGAAATTCTGTTATACCAACATTTGAAATATTAAAGAATGCCAAGATTCGAATTTTTTTTTGCTTTTGCAGACTTTAATTAATCCTTGGGCCTGCATCTTTTGTTTTTTTTTTGGTATCATTAATACACAATTACATGAGCAGCATTGTGATTACTAGATTCCCCCCATTATCCCCCTAGTACCGCATTACAGTCACTGTCCATCAGTGTAGTATGATGCTATAGAGTCACTACTTGTCTTCTCTGTGCTGTACTGCCTTCCAAGAATCAAATTTGTGAGGCTTACAGTTGGTAGCTTTGGTGTTAGGGAGATGGTAGAGAAGTGGGAAGAGAGCCACATGTTTCAATGTAAATTAAAAAAAAAACAGCTTTAAGCATTAATT
Organism: Manis javanica; assembly: GCF_040802235.1. Lineage (NCBI taxonomy): Eukaryota > Metazoa > Chordata > Mammalia > Pholidota > Manidae > Manis > Manis javanica. The sequence goes on along the minus strand of NC_133170.1, from coordinate 17,582,071 downwards.
TATTGTACCTTATTTTAATGGTTGTACTGGTTATTTTATTTATTTTTATTTTTTCTATTGAGGAACATGCAATAAAGTTCACATATCTTAGTGTACAGCTTGATGAATTTTGACATATGTATACACTCATGCAACTACCACCCAATCAAGATATCAGATAAGGCGACTTTTGAATGAGTTTTAAATTCAAGCTAATTGTATAGTAGTAATTTGTTTAGAGCAAAAGTAGTTAAAGGAGGATTATTCTTTTCAAATCTTTCCATTTTGTAATTCTGGTCTTATTTATTACTCTATTACTCAGATGATTTGTGTCTTTCTTCCTAGAACCTGTATCACTTTCCCAATGGTCCTCTTTAACACAGTGTGAAATACTTTACTCTCCATCTTCTCTATCAAGTAAATGCTGGGATATACTGGGGCACTCCAGAAGGACTAGGAAGGGTTCAAGGAGCCTTGTAAAGGACTGCAAGGAACTTTGCGAAGAGGAGAGACTGAGGGTGAGTTTCTGACACTTCTGCTACCATGTCCAACAAGCCCTGTTAGAATTGTTGTCCAACATGGCATTGTTTGCTGTCAGTTTAAACAAAACCTTCTTAACAAATAGAGTAATAATATACTTTAACTTAAAATCTAGTAATTCTACAATCTGATCCACCAGATTTACATCGGGCTTGTAAAAAATCTAAATTCTTCACCCCTTTGTACATTTTGTTTCAGTAGGCCTGAGAAATTCTCTTAATTTTTTTTAAAGTCACCAAGAGTGATTCTGATATTCCATCCACTCAAATTTAATACTCAGATAACATGTGTATATTTTATCTCTCATTTCACAGAAGATGTTCTGCAGAACCAGTGGACCAATGGAGGGGAAACAAAAGTCCTTCCAATTGCAGACACTGTAACTTTGGTGCCTAAATAAATGTTTTGAAAGATGTTTCTGCCAGTGTTAAGCCATTTCAGAGGCTGCAAACATTCTAGGTCAACATCATCCCCTTGCCATTTTTCAAGGCCCACTTAAAAATCAGCCCTGAATGAAGAGTTTCTAAACTAGTGCCACTCAAACTGTACTTCCCTTCTCCAAACTCCTCCATCAATAAAGCCTAAAGCATGCAACCTAAAATTTAAGGATATGTCTTTATTAAATGAAATACTGAGAATTCTTTGTAGTCGCAAACTATGATTCAAATGTTCTATTTATTATTCTATTTTGTATTGTTTGCTGTTATATTTCTTCTCTCTTCTCTATTTAGATTTCAAACTCTCTGAAAATTACTGGGTGTTGTACTTTTCTTATCCAAATAATAAATAAATCAAAAATAACATCCTGATTATCTTGGCAATAATTTACAAGGAGAACATGGGCTGTAACTCCATCAGGAGAAATAATATTAGTGCACAAAAAGGCCATTAGTCTCCTAAGCTTTTGTACCCTCTCTATCACTTTGGGATGCCAATTATTCTACTACTATCTTTCACTTTTTTGTACATGGATTTATGATTTTTTATACTAAAAATGCAGGCTCCACAGGTCAGAGACTCAGAATCAATTGTTAAACTATTTATCAGGGTCAAACTATTGACCAGAAGTGAAAGATTCATGTCTTACTCAATATGAACTGATTTCTGTAAGTCTCAAGATACTTATTTAAAAAAATTTTCTGGTAATTACTATATGATTTAGCCTTTATGGTAGGTTAAGACATTTATATAAGTAATTGAACATTAAAAGGCAAAGTTTCATGTTATAGTTGGTATATATACATTTTCTGGAATTTCATGTAGGAGAGGAAAAATAATTTTCCTTCTGCACTTCTGAGTTCCCACATGGAACCCCTATAATAAAAGACCAATTAACAATAGAAAAACAGGAGTCTATCAGCACGTATACTCCATATATATATATATATATGGGAGATACCTGGGGGAAAATGTGTAACTCTGAGATGGCTTAGAATTCAGGCTTAAATACCATCTTACTATGGGGAAGTAGGATGTAGGCCTCTTTGGAGAGCATAAATGATTATTAGGAATGATGAATGGGCCCTTAGAATAATAGATGGAAGGTGTGTTTGTTTGTGTAAAAGTTTGTCCAAGTGTGGTGTCCACTTCTAGTCTCTCCTGTGATGAATAAGTTTTCCCCAGTTGATGAAACTCTGTGGGAGGGGACTTAGGACAATTCAGTTCTTTTCTGGACCTATCTTTAGGCACGTAAGGGGAGCCAGAGAAAGTCTGTTCCTGCATTTGCAATTTTCCAAAAGCTCCAAATAATGAATGTGCCACATTTTGGGGTGGCATCTTTGCTACCCTTCATATACAATAAGATTACAGATATTCTACCCTTCACATATTTCTTTCCATTTTTCCAGATGGAATATAAATGCAAGCAATTAGCTTACTAACATTTGTAGCTTATATTGTTATTTCACAATGCCAGCTTATTAATTTCCATAACGAGGGAGGGCATATTGTGAATTATCCAGACTGAGGACATCCTCTTACTTACTCAGCAGATTTCCTTGGCCATGTGTGAACTATACCTAGGGAAGCTGAAATTCTCAGGGGTGGGAATGGCTTGCTTATTACCATCAAGCATTCATAATGGAAAATTTACAGATAAAATTCTTTACAGTTTCTTTTATAAATCTTTGTAGTTGTATTCCAGAAATAATTTTTAAATTCATTTTAACAAGAATAATAATACGTGATAAATAGTCCATGTGTGCTTGCATATAGTAACTGAATAGATGCCTTTAACATAGGGTCAGTTGAGCCTGTTAATTTTCATGTAAATTTTCAATCTGAGAACAAGATATAAAATGAAACCATCTGGAAAAGCAAGAACTCTGCAGTTGCAGATTTCATTGATTATAAAGCCAATTTACACCTCTATTTTAAAAACTGTTACATATACTGCTTAAAACTATTGTTTATAAATGTTCTGTTATAAGCTTGTGGTTCTAATGATGTAAATGAAGATAGTCCGCAAAAGTTGGAAATGAATAAGGGTCAAGCTCAGCCTAGAAAAGTAATACAAAAATGTATAACTAACTACGGAACTAGATGAAAGTGCTGTTGTTCAGAATTGGAAACCTAGAGAAATCTCTCTCATAGAAAAATAAACGAAATGGATGAGGGTGTGGGTGCAGCTGTAGGAAGAATTATTATAGTCTGGAGAGATTTGGGTGACGAGAAACCTCTGAGAGAAAATTACCAAAGACTAGAGCGAAGTAGTTGAAAACTTGAAAATCAGAGAAACTGAAGTTAGAAGTTTTCAGAATTAGCATTTCTCATCTCATCTGCTACAATATGTGCAGATCGAAAGCATAACCACAAGGTAGCCAGCTGACAATGCACCAAGTTCTTCAGCCTGTAATGCCTGTATCGATTGATTGTCCTATTGACTAAAGTATTTCTGGATTTAACAAAAGTATTTTTGTAGTTTTTACTTTGGTGGAGCTACTCTGCTGGGCTCTGAGTATAAGAATGAATGAGAAATGGTTCCTTGTTGGAGGAACTCGGAGAGTTATTTATCCAGGGTCTTTTTGATAAAGAGTTGCTGAACCGAGTTGAGAATCCAGGTGCCACAATTCCTGGTTTAGTGCTTTTTCTACAAGGTCACATTGCTTCTGAAGATTAAAGTCCGACCAGTACCCAAAACTGAGAATGCTTAACAGGGATGTAAGCAAATCAGTACCTCCAACTCTTCATAAATTAATAAAGACCTAGGTTTGGGGACTATTAAAAACAAACCTACAGAATCTGATGCAGTGGGCCCTGAGGTCCCTACAACAGGATCAAATTCTCCACTTAAGACTATGCCCCAAATACAAGTACTAAAAAGCAAAGGTGTTGATTTTAAAATACGAAAGCACTAAAGCAAGTATTTAAAGTATCAAGACAAGTATTCAAATGTAATTGAGGTCCTTTCTTAACTACTTCATTAAAGCAATTCTATATATGGGAGATAGAAAATCTTCAATTTCCAGCTTGAGCAACTCTTCCTTGCTCCTTGCTGTAGGGAGCAACTTTTAGGACCTAGTGACTGATTGCACTTATATCCCTTCATCAGGAAAATCCAGCAGTCAGAGCAGGGCAAAGGGATTGAGCATTATCCATGGCCCCTGAGTTTTATACATGTCATGTCATTTAACCATCACAACAACCGTCTATGTTGGGGATTATTGTCTTCATTTTACTGAAAACTAAATTCACGTATTTTAAATTCTATGCCCAAGGATACAGCTAGTAAACGGTATAGTCAGAAATGGAACAAGGCTGGTTTAATTCCCAGGTTCAAGTTCTTTGCATCTTACTGTTGCCGGGCAGCTGCGTCTGGGGAGGGCTCTCCTTGCCCACCAGGTGAAACCTCAGCCTGGATGGGGGAGGGTTCTTGACTCTGAATGAGAAGGAATTCTCGAGCAGGTTGGAGAGTGTAGGTAAGGGAAGAATTTATTAAAGTGAGAGCAGCAGGGAATGGCAGCTGCCTTGCACGTAGCAGAGGGAAAGGAAGGTGAAGTAGAACAGAGAGAGTGAAGACTTGAAAATAAAATGAAATAGCAAAGATGCAACAAAGACGCTTACCACTGGAAGAGCACAGAGACAAGACGCAGTAAGTTGAGCACTGAGAATGCTTTATTTAGGGGTGCACACTCAACGCGAGTGTGGGCAACCTCAGAGAGGAGGCACGTTCGAGGGCTTAGGATTCCTTTAAAGTGTTCCAGGAATGGGGCAAAGGACTAAGGGGCTGTCACCTTGTCATGTGGTCTCATGATGTTTATCTCCAGTGAAGGACTCTCTGCCCTTATCCACAGTCAGTCTTCCAGATAGTTCTGCAAGATAAACTTATCAGAAGGAATTTATTGATAATGTTCCTCTCCACAACGGCAGCTTCCCTCAAGCACTGGGAACATAGCAGTTTGGACTGCTTGCCCTGCCTTAGGATATGATGGATTATTGTTCGATTACTGAAGAATATGTTAGGCATCTCACTCCTCAACTGTCTGCTTTGAGAATGGAATCTTGGCTTAAGGTGGCATCCCTCCTGTTTTTACTATGCTATTTATATGTCAGCATTTTTAGGGAAATTAGTTATGATGTTCATCTCCTGTCACTGCCCTCCATCAATACCATGCCACTTCCAAGGATTAGAGCAAGGTTTAAATGAGAGAAAAAACACCTGAAGTCAGGAACAGGGAAATCAGGAAAGGCTACTATTTAGACTTGTGTTCAATTAACAAATACATCAGCAGAAGGGCTAGGTTTATAATCCTCTTTATTCTCCGATGGAAAAACCTTTTCAACACATGGTGCCAGGAACCAAGCTCAGGCCCTTCACTTACTTGTGCTGTGTTGAGGAGCACACCCCAATACTCAGAATCTTCTGGGAGGTTCTGCCTCCATTGAGAAGTAGGAAGATAAAATTATGGGCTCTGGAGGCAGAGTCTATGTTTAAATACCATGTTTCCCACCAACTATGTATATGTAGACAATTATTTAACCTTCTTGTGACTTGGTTGTCTCAATGGTGATAATAATAAGGCCTCACTCCTAAGCCTGTGGGTAATAAATAAGATGATTCATGTAAAGAAATTAACCCAGTACGTTAGTCCCAAATAATGGCTCTGGTGAGACTGCATCAGAAAAAAGAACTCAAAGTAACAGAGACCTTTCTCAAAAATTACCTTATTACGTACATTTTAGGCATTCTATCTGTGAGGAATACTGAGAAGAATATGATCTAGTCCTTCAAGGAGCTTACACACTAGTTAGGGAAATGGGACCTAGTCAAGATAAAAGAACTGAGATATTTCTGAGCTTCCCTGAATTTCTATCAAACATCTGAATATCCTAGCAGTGATTTTAAAACATGACAATTTTAACTAAGCACTGATTTGGAGAGCACTCTGCCTGAAGATATACTTTGATGGCCATAATCTTTGTCTTTCTGCTTCAATGACATGGAAACGAATTGGATGCCAGGGTGTCAGAGAATCTTCATAGAGCTGATTAGGCTGCTTTAGACATAACAAAGGCTATACTTTAAATTAGCTCCAACAACCTAATCAGAGTGAACAGACTACTTGGATCTGTGATGGAGACATATTGGCAGCTGATGAATGCTGTCTAGAGAGATTTTGGTGAAAAACTAAAGTATATTAATGCTGAAAGTAGTTTGTTTCCAGTGTAAGGATTAAGGGTGATTTAGAAGGAAATGTTTATGTTAACAGTTCATTTCTATTTTAATTTTATTTTCTTTAAAATTTGTCATGCTTTAGCTTTAAAAATTATGCAAAATAATTTTTCTTATCTCTTTCATGAGTGATTTAAAAATATGGGTCTTTTTAAATAATCACACTTATGAGCATTTCAGTATTTCAGATCACCTCATTAAGATGCCCACTACCCTCTGGGGGCAAAATACCCTGAGTGAAGATTCAGGTCATCTGATTGAGGAAGGCATTTGTATCATGACTGGCCAAATTTGAGCACATTCATTATCTAAGAAAAATTTATATCACTTGTCATTAGAAGGCACTGAACTTAACTCTCCTAGTGAAATTTTCCAGAATATATCCGTTTTTTTTTTTACATGTTTTAAAGTCTAATTAGAAAATCTTAAGTCAAGTTTGCTGGGAAATAGGATTTGAGCAGGAGGTTTCCATGCAGGATGGTTATTGAGTAGTACTGTCCGGATCAACAATTATGAAGGAGTGAAAGAAAGAGAATGGCAGGAGGAGAGGTTGAATTGTGATGAATCCCAACAAAGCCTTCTTGCACGTGGAAGGCATCTCTGCCTGTGTGCCTAAGCATCAAATGGTGATTGGATTTGGGTTGTCAAGGGGAAGGGAAGCTGAGCTTGGGTGAGACTGCCCTCTTCTGCTGCGGACAATGACCAAAGACTCTTCTGAGGACCTTCTCCCAGAAGTTGAGAGAATGAGTGCCTTGGCATCCATTACAGTCCACCCACTGAGCTTTTTAGATCCATTTGTTTTGCATGATCAGTTCTGGGACCAATTCCTTTAGGATTTTTATTGGTCTCCTTTTGGGGGAAAGCTTGCCCGAGGAAGATTAGTGGGATGCATTACTGGCTTATCTCTACAACTAGTCTCCAGACTGTAATAGATGCTTATTGTCTCCTTCTATTCCCCTCTGCTACCCCTTTCCTCCACTCCTAGCTTCCATCTCTTTTGGCCTAGATTTCTTGACCTGATGAAATGATCCAGGCTTCAGTCCTGAGGAGTCTGAGTACCTGGTCACTATAACTACAGGTGCTGCACATGTACATTTATCAATAAAATTGGGCAAAAGATTAACAAGAAACACTCTGGTGGATTATCTGAGTGCCAAACATATGTCCCCATTGTTTGAGAGTAGCTTCATCACTCCTTATTGATCAGGGTCCATTGTTTATAACAATATGGCTACTCCTTTCTCTCTCTGTTAGTCTCTTGGCCTGAGGATTCTGATGTGACCAGATAATAGCTATAGCTTGAAATTTACTGAGAATCTTGTTTTGTTCCCTGGTGAAAGCATTCTCATTCGAGGATTTAGACCACTAAACTTATGATACACAGAGGTTCAAGAACAAGAAGCACAAATTCCCTAAGTAGGACCACTTCTAATTCATGGTTTCTAGATCCATGCGTTACATTTATTGAGGGCACAGCACAATATAGGGGCTGTACATTTAGGCTACCTAATGCATGTGAACAGTATTTTCCTATCCACATATAAAATCATGTCCTGTTACTTCATTTGTGCCTCCAAAGGCTCTTCCATCGCTCTGTCATATCAACAGTTTCTGGCTGGTATGGTATTTGATCCATGGTCATATACTCACTACCATGCCTCTTTTTCTGTAAAGAGGGTTTCTTGGTCCAGAGAATTGTTAAATGGATTTCATGCTGATGGACCAAGCACACTATAAACCCTAGCCTAATAAATAAAGCAAACCCATACTTGGAATATGTATCCTGTCTAGCGTAGAAGGGTCCCATGTGATCAACTTGACACCAAGAGGCTGCTTTGGTCTCCTTGAAGGGTGCTACCATATCTGGAGTCAGCGTTCATTTCTTACCATCACTTTAATTTTCTATGCCTGGCTGGATGGACATTTGGCAGCAGGAGCAATGACTAGATCAACGTTGAGTGTCCATGCGGCTCATGAATAGCCTTCATTCCACCATTTACACTACTCAGGTTTTATACTCTTACACAGTGTGTTGATACTTGAGTGGCCATTGGCTGGGGGTGGTCATCCTGTCTCAATGGCTATTGAGCCCTTCTTCTGTGGGACAGGTTCAGTCTCCCAGGCCTCTGACCAACTGGCCAATGCATTCTCCACTTTATATATGGAACCATGTGTATTTTTCATTTGGGACCATTTCTTTTTCTACAGTATAGATCATTAGGTATGCCAGACTACTCTGCCTCACTGCTGTTATTCAGGGCCACCTCGAAGTATAGTCCATCATTAGTTGGTACCATGCATACACGGATAACCCATTTTCAGCCTGGCCAGTACATGCCCAAGCGAACCTTTTCCTTCAGCATTATCAAGTCGTAAGTGCACACACCTGACCCCACAGTGGAAGCCAACATGGAGGTCTTGTCTCCTTGCTTCTAACATACTTTCGCTTTTGCCTCTGGACATGCATGTGCCCGATCCCAAATGCACCTCTTCCTTTGGATTTCCGGGGATACAGTCATACAATATTCTACTTAAGTTCCTAGAACTCATCCTTTTGGTTCTTGCTTTAAAAATTTGTTTGTAATCACAGGAATAAAGTTTAGCCTGGGGCTAGTCAATGAGACAAAATTCTTCTGAGTCCCCTACCCAATGCTTCCTGAGTGTTCTCCAGCTGTAGAGGAAACTAATCCCCTCTCCCGTGTATAAGCTCTAGGTACTGTTTCCTCTAATCCTTTTGGGCGGTTCTTCCCTAGGTCTCAGGTAGCTCTCTCACATGCATGGACTCAGTGCTCAGCGAAGGTTCTGGGAGAGCCTCTGCAGGTCTCTGGAACTTCCTCCCTGTACACTCTGACCTACATCGCTCTGCACGGCAGACGGCAGCTGCCTTGTTTTCCCCACACTCTCACGTTGTTTTCTCAACCAAGGACGTCTGCTGAGCTCCGCTCAAGCTCCCCCTTTTGGAGCCACATCCTGTAAGCTCTCCAGACAGTAACCTGAAGCAATCACTTCGCTTTTCTCATCCTCTCAGGGATCACTGTCTTTCACTGCCTGATGTCGAATATATTGAAAACTATTGTTCAATGTATTTCTTCCATTAACTTACTTGTTTCATGTGGGGGCACAAATCTGCCTCATGTCTTTGAGTGTTACTGTCAACTCAGACCTGGTGTTTAAGAGCCCTATAAGCATTTGGGTATTTCCTTTCTCCATCTATGGGATTGGGCATAAGGATATGCCACAGCAAACATTTTTGACTTTAATGTGAAAAAAAGAATAATTCTCAGGTATTTTGATTGTCTTTTACGTCTAGAGCCTATGTACAGAAATTCCATGTTGTACATACTTATTTATCCCTAAAATTATTTTATCCATCTTCTTCCCTCTAAGAGCATTTTGTTTGTACATTCATCATGATTCTAATTGCCTAGGGACTTGTTATTTTGCTGCTCACCAACTGCCCCTTTCTTAATGGTCCCCTGAGTTCTGTTATTGGGATGATGGCTTCTCCGTTTCACTCCTCTATTCAAGGGTGCCTATTCTGTGGTAGACCAATCCTGTGCTCCCACCCAAGACAGAAAATGGTCACTCTACCCAGTCGGGCATGGTCTCACCAGATGTTTCCTGCTATAACTCCTCTGCAGTGGTTCCTGAAACTTAGCTTTCTGCAGGTCCTGGTGGCTGCTAGTGCTCTAGTCTGGTTCTCTGGCCTTCCATTCACCCTGAAAGTCTCCTTAATCCATCCAACATATTTCTTTTTCCATAATCTAACCAAATAACAATTCTCTATTTGCATACAATAGGTCAGCCTACCCGGCTTTGTGTTAAGGTTATGTATATTTCTCTTTGCAACTACATTCGGAGCCAGCAGAGAGCAAGAACCATATTCATCTTGTCTTCTGCAAGAGCAAGAAGAAGTGTAGATCTTAAACAAGCACCGCATTGAATTTAAGCAATCATTAAATGTGTTTAGGCCCTTCCTTGTGAAGGATATATTGTTTATGTACAGGAACATGCCACAGTCTCTAAGTTTAACAGTGCAGGCACAGAATCAACTTCACCTTGACCTAAGCCTTCCTGAGAGAATTTTTGAAAGAAATAGCACTTCCTATCCAAAAGTATATGAGAATGGAGTAAAACCCTTCTTGTATCACCTTGCAAAAATCTCTGAACTTCTCTGCAAAATCTAATGGTCTAAAATCTCATAAATGTGAAAGTTGCCTTTGATAACATCTAACTCTCCTCTTTCCTGGACATCTTTTCATACCTTTGCATTTGAGTTGTGATTTTTTAATCTTCTCTTCTACTTAATTGTTTCTTCTTCTAAGGCTCAGGACTGAAATCTGTGCTCTGCTAGTTACTTTCTCTACTTACTTGCTCCCACCATGTGTATGAGGAAGGTTTTCTATCCTCTTCCTAAGGCATAATTTATCAGCTCTGCTCCGGTTTTACATCTTCTCCTGCCTGAGTGACATAGGCATATAGATACACTGCCACCCATCAAAGCTAAATCTGGCACAAATTGAACTTCTCACCTTTTAAACTGTCACCTTGTCATTTTTCCCACCATCATTAAAACTACCATCAGCCCCCAGAGTTGGAAGGTGGATATATTCTTGATTTTATTACCCTACTCATACAGATCACACCTACATGAGTCACAGTTCCCGAAAGTAAAGCCGCTTCTTTACTTTTCTTTACCTGTACGCATGCCAAGCAAAGGAACAAAACAGATGTGTTTGGAGTTAGATAGTAAATTTGTAGGAAGGAATAAAATCTGTTTAACACAACACTTTCATATTTGTCTTTCTGTTGGTCTTTTCTTACCATAACCATGAATTAATTTTGATTCAGGTAGGAGAAACTCAGGATTAGAATGAATATTCACCTGTATATGGCGATTATGGTCTTTTAGTTTAGTTTAGTTTTGATTTGTTTTGTATTTTACCTAAGCATTATTGATTAGCTTGCATTATTAGGTGGTTGGATTCAGCTCATGCTAATAAGAAAACCACAAGGTCCTACAGGTAAAAATACTAAGAAGAGATGATACATTTTTGAAACCTCAATTTGTCTCTGCATGTTTTTTGTTTGCTGCATATTGTGTGGTTTATTATTCTATATTTACACATGAATTAACCTTTTGATTTCGTTAGTTATAATTATTTATTTTTGTATCAGCACTGTTGATTATTAAGTGGAATATTCCTTTGGTCTAAAATTATCATTAATTCTTAAATTAGAGAACATCACACCAGTAAAGTTGCTTCTAAGTACCTGATGACAGCTAGATATAAAGCACAGTCAAGAAGAAAGGCAGTTGCCTGAGAACACGTTGGTCCTCATGTCTAACCGCTCATGGGGCATTTCCTTCTGCATATACTCAGAGTCTAATTCCTTATTTTCCCCAAGCTCATTCTTGATTCCCTGTTTTCTAATCACTCAAGTGTGAAAGTATGCACATATTTTCAAATCCCTTCCCTCAGTCCAATAAGTGAATTCATATCCATCTTATTTTTGAAAACCCACTTCCATTCATTCATTCATAACACGTTCTGGTCCCATAATATATTTGGCTTGATTATTGCAATAAACTTCTCATGGACTCCTTAATTCTAGCCTTTTCTCTTGGCTGGTAACACTCCACACTACCAACAGATTTGCCTTTCTAAAGAGATCAGGACACTTTAGTCTATGATCAAAAGAACTTTGATGCCTCATTGTCATTATGCCAAAATTCACATTTCATAGCATGTAGTCATGGCTATGATTCGAAGTCAGTGATCAGTTAAGTGTTAAGCTATCAAGATTCTATCATATGTTTGCTTTTTACCCTGTATCTCTTACTACACATGATTGGTACCACTGTCTTTATGCTTCAGCTATACTAGTTATTTCCCAGGCACTGTGCTTCTCTGCATACGGCTTTGTAACACCTATTAATTTTTATTGGAATGCTCATTCATTCTACTTTTCAATGTCAACAATTCTATGTATTCTTCTGGGCAAATTTCAAAAGAGAGTTCTTTTTTAAATTGCCCCAGCTGTCATTAGACAATTCTTCCCTCTATGTTCTTTTAATTGTGTTTTTTCCCTCTTATAGCAAAGTTTAATAATTATATAAATGTCTATTGATGATTCTTCTATATATTGATATAAACATAGCTAGGTCAAAGACAGGTCAGTTCATCTGTCTCCCTCTGTGCTAATTCTGTTTAGGTAATTTCCTGCTCATCTCCTAGATCTAAGTCGATGTGGCTCTTCCCATTTGGGAAGTCTCAAGGATATGTTGGCCTTCTAAAAACATGTATAGTAATATGAACTTCTTAATAGCATGCTGTACACAATTAATTGTTTAAAGTCTGCTTTGCCAGGTTCCAAGTTATCTACTTTACTGCAGTCATCATCATGATGTTTGGCACATAACAAGAATTCAATAAATTTTTATTCAATGGATGAATGAAACTAATTCTGTTGTGTACACTTATATAACTACAATAGGACCAAGCTTGTGCGTTTGACAAATCTAGCATCCAACATATTCATGTAATGTAATTGAATTGAATATTGTCAAGAAGTCATAGACTGAGCACTCATTTAATATTGGTTAGATGAGTGAGGAAATGAATAAACAAGTGCAAGCATCATGTGGTGTAACTGAAAGAGCGCTAGACAAGAACCAGAAGGTCTTGGAGGGCTTGTTCTGCTATCTTGCTGTATGGCTTTGAGCACCTTGTCCAGCCATTCTTCAGCCGAATAATAAATCCTACACTACCTGCTGGTAAAGATGAAGTAAAACACAAATGTAGGGAGTGTTTCTGATGCTACAGTTTCCAGGTAGTAAATTACTGCTGTGTTACTAGATACATAAATATGAATAATTATTCTATCTTCCTGTATATTGTTCTTAGCAAAGTAAAGGGTTCTTTCTTTCTTCCCCTCATTGTTTTTGCCCTGTATCTTACCTTGTCAGATACCTATATGAACATTCTTTGCTTTATTTTTAACTCTATTTTCCCAGAATATCTTTAGCCATCCTTTATCTTTAAACTTTTTGGATTTTTTTTTTAATTAGTGAAGACTTTCATATAGAGAGTAGTCTTGGACTTATTCTGTTACCAGCTCTGATGTGTTATTTCTGATAATATGTAGGTTAAGCACTTTTATTGTTGATTGACATAAGTGACTATAGTTCTGTCATTCAGTTTAACTATAAATATGTATATATTTACGTACATGTGTGTTTTACATAAATATTTTTTCAGTATAGACATCTGTTCCTGGTATCTCTTTTTCTTGTTTGTTTATCTATTAGCATTTAAGGAAGTTTGTATATTTTGTTTTAATACTTATCTTTTTATTAGTGTCTTTATATAATACCTGCAATTTCCTCTTTTTTTCCTTTTTTCCTCTTTTTTTGGGTTACTGTCTACTCCTTCCTTACTACTGAAACAGTGAATTGATTCTTTTTTCTTTGACTTCCAATCTCTCATCATTGATATTCTATCCTTTAAAAATAATTGTCTTATACTGATACAGTCATAGCAGATAGTTATTGCATATAATGCCATTTCCCATATAAGCATTTAAGTTTAAATTTTCATTTAAATTAACACGCATTTAAACACACACATCTGCCCATATGTATGTATGTATGTATTACTGACCATCAGGCTAGTGATTTATCTGAAATTTGTTCTGTAAGAGATTCCTCCAGAAGAGCTCATAGAAAAATATTTCCTGAATTTTTAAATATTTGTAACAGTTGTGTGGCCTTTATATTTGAAGGTCACTTTGGCTGGATATCAAGTTCTTGGCTAACATTTTTATTTTCTTGATTATCTAAAATATGCTTGTCCACAGTTTCGGGGTGTTATGCACATACTATCAGAAAGTCTGATGACAATGTGATTCTGTTTCCCTTCTAAGTGACTTGGCATTTTTATCTACTCAGCTCACCCTTTTTTCTTTAAAGGCCAACACATGAGAATATGACTTGGTATTGGCTCTTCAGGCTTAAGTTTTTCCACTTAGGCATGATGCCTTTTGTGTATCTCATTTTCAGTCTTATTTTAATTTCACATTTAAATAAATTTTTTTATATTTGTGTTTCTTCATGAGATCATACATCTATTGGATCTTTCTAGCTATTTTCTATGGCTTTTATAATCATTCTCGTGTTATGGTTGGAGGTTTGAAATTCATTTTGCAGTTGATGTTTTGTTCTTACCATTTTTCTTTCGACATTCTTGTTCACTGAGATGTATTGACATATACCATTATATTACTTTCAGATGTACAACAGAATGATTAAAAATTTGTATATATTGCAAAATGATCACCACCATAAGTCTAGTTAACATTCATCACCACATGTAGTTACAATTTTTTTCTTCTTTTAATATTCTTTAATGTCTCAGTTTTTCCCTCCTTCATGTTTCAATGCCCCCAAAGCTTTCAGTTAGTTTTAATGTTGGTTTTTTCTATTTATGCTCCTACTTCTCTTTTCTGATATCTGTAGAGTTGATTTTGGTAAAGAAAGCCACTAGCTCCTGCTAATTTTCCATCCTGTCAGGAAAAACCTATTCACATTCCTAGATTATTTGTATCCTCACCAATCTTTATTTCCCTAAAAAAAAGATTTCTTTTTTCCAAAATTAACCTCTACTGTATCCATCTCTTTTCCCAGTCTCTATTATATTGTCCATTACAGTGATCCATTAAGGAACTACACCTTGTAAGTATATATATATATGAGCATGTATTTATTTCTACCCAGTCTGGACCCAATAAGATTATTCCTTATGTAGGCACATCACAAATGCTTATTAAATAAACAGATAAATGAATGAATAATGAATGGATGAATGAAATGATCACTGCACACAAGTCTTTAATGTAGAAATCATGAAGTGCAAATGAGAATGAAATACATTTTATGAATGGTGGTAGGAAGTCATAAAGTTGAGCTGTGAAGCATTATAAAATACTTTCTAGTTTTAAAACACAAGATTAAACAATGGAAATTGCTAGTTCTTGTGATCACTTGCTATGTCTCATTATAGTTGCAAGTAATTCTCATTTATTTTCTTTCAGTTGTGTGTGTATGTTTAATTCTGTGGAATTTTTAACATGCTTTGACTAGATTTGGCTTGTGTCTGTATGCTGGATACTTAGTGAATTATTAGGGAATTCTTCCATGACTTCTTAAGTCCTTAGATGATTCAAAGATCATTGTCACCTTAATTAAACAGCCATTCTTTTTCACTGTTTTTTCCTTCTCCCCTATGCTCTCCTTCTACTCTTTTTCTTTTCTTTTTTCTTTTAGTATGGAAGAGTGGGAATTCTGAATTATTTTTGTTGCATTCAGTCCTCTTTGGGGGATTAGCCAGCATGCTTGACTTCCAAGAACTCTTAGAGTAAAATGATTTGACAGAATGTAAATTTAACCCTACTTTGATAGCTTCCGCTGCATGGTTTTCTCATAAGCAGAGATCACATTTGATATTAGTTTGGTTTAGAAAACAATTTTCTTATGAAATTGGAAGAACATAAGCAATGAAAGATGGAGGAGAACTGACATTTTGTTAGCTTAATCTGGCAGGCTTGTAATAACTCTTTAATTATTTATTTTTAAATGTATCTGAGATCCTCTTTTAAATATATCTTAACAAAACAAGTACATCTCTTTGCCAAGAAATACGTTTTTAAAAAATATTCAACCTCATATTTATTGAGCACCTACAATAGACCGATGTGCCAGGCACTATTCTTGGATGTGGAGATACTGTTAATAACATAATAATTTTTCACAGCACAGTCTTGTCATTTATCTTAATTTTATTCTTATTTTATTTCTTGCCCCAATTAAATGTACAAATATGATTAACGAGAGAGAAGAAATGAATGTACATTGAAATAGCATGGGTGAATTTATAAATTATTAGGAAAACTTGACTTAATAATTTCTTGGCCCCACTAAAGTTATCAGAACTTCTAATTAGTTTTCTTGCAAAGGTGAACAGTGTGGACACTCAGCCTCTCCTAGCAACAAGACATTTCCAGTAGAAGTAGTATTTGCTTGAGATTTGACAGAAAAAAAATAAATAATGATCCATACAGCCAAGTCAATCAGTAAGCATTTAGTTACAGTGTAAAAACCGTTCTGGCAGATAGCATGAGTGATTAAATGGACAATAAGGCAGACTCTGTCCTGAAGCATTTTATATTCTAGGTGAGCTACGGCATGTAATATGCCACATTCAGAGGAAGCTTCCTTTTTTC
The DNA here is from genome assembly GCF_040802235.1 of Manis javanica. Taxonomy (NCBI): domain Eukaryota; kingdom Metazoa; phylum Chordata; class Mammalia; order Pholidota; family Manidae; genus Manis; species Manis javanica. Next base: position 17,565,600 of record NC_133170.1, on the reverse strand, counting down.
TATTTCCATGTTGTATAGAACGGTGCTTTGCGATCAAAAGAAACTAAACTAATATTTTCTAATTAAATGCAGAAGAAAACAGTAACAGAAGGTATTCCAGGGAAAATGTGAACAAAGAACTGCAATAATTATAACTGGTCTTACAGCTAATATTTACAATGTTCTGCTTCAACTGTTTAAATGCATTAACCCATTTACTTTTCACAACTCCATTGAAATAATTGCTATCATTTTGCCTGTGTGGTACAAAAGAGAAAACTGAGGCCCAAAAGTTAAATAACTAGCCCAAGATCTTGCAGATAGTTAGTGGTTGAGTCAGAACTTAATCCCAGCAAGTGTGGTTTTAGCATCTATGCTTATAACCACCACACAAATGTTTCTGAAAGCCCTGTGGGTCATGAAAAGAATGGTATGATATAATCACTGCTTTCAAACAGCTGAAAATCTAACGGAAAATTGTGTGAATTTGGGCCACTTAAACACCTAAATTTCCATAAACACATTAAAATGAAAGCTGTTACAATTAATCTCAAATGGGGAGCAAGGGTATAAATGATTCAATTTGAGAAAAGGGAAGTTACTGAAAGCTGGAGTACTCCAGGAAGTCTTCCTGGAGGAAGAGGAACTTAGATAAATCCTGGGAAGAGGAGTAAGATTACACAATGAAGATAGGGATGGAGCATATCCCAGAAAGAGGACATGTTGTGAATCAAAGTAGGGTGCCTCTGAGCAACAAAAGGCTATTCTCTGGGGAAAATCTGTAGGCCAGAGTATCTGGAATGAGGATTCTCTGAGAATGGTGGATGATGGTTTGAAGCATATTGTGGAAGAACCTGAATGGCAGGCTGAAAGTTTGGCTCTTTTTGATCCTTCAAATCTGATGACACTTGAATCTTTGGCAAAACAAGGAGAAACTGTGCCCATAATTCAGTGACTTCTAGAAATTTTTCCCAGAATAAATTCCAACTCTGCAGTCTTACCATCTCCGTGGCTGGCTGACAGAAGTTGGCTTTCAAGTTCTTGATACTCTGGAAACCTCAGACTTCTCAGCCTGAGGTAATAGCTTCCTCTTATTTCTGGCCACCCTGAAAGGCAAGCCACTTTTTTTTCTCCCTGTGCCTGGCACTTAGCACTATCCCTTCCAAAAGTTCAGGCATTTTCAAAAGAGAGGAAGACACCTTTCCATTCATTTGCAAACATGCTCTGAGGCAAGGCACGAGTCTCTTTGGAGTGCAGAAATGAGAGACAGTAAAACACAGAATAAACAGAAATGAACTCTTCTCAGATATATTCTTCTGCAAGTTTTATAGGAAGGTGAATTGTTGCTGGTTTGTCACATAAAAAGTGAAAAACCTAGATCAAATATTTTAAAGTATTCTGGACTGCCTTTCCTATAGGACCCAAGTTGGCCTCACAGGTCTCAGATGTGTTCTCTAACTATGTGGCATACTTGGACTTACCTGTATGGTGTAGAAAACATTTCTGAACAGCTTTTGCCTGCTCCTGGAAAACAATATGATATTAAATACAGTGCAATGCTCCACAGTTTATAAAAATCAATTGCACAAACCCGGAGACATCCTCAAAAGAAAAATGGCAAGAAAAGTGCCTGGCCTACTTTAGTCGGACCTGCCCTTTAACTCACAGAATCTCACCGAAGTGGTCGGTCATCTGCATCCCACATTCCAGCTGGCATTCATGTAATTTTTCTGTAAAAGAAAAGGAGGACAAAAAGAAAAGCAAAATGTGCTCTAGAATGGAAAATGTGATCCTCAACCACTGAGATAAAATTAACCTTGACAGTGGGACAATTCTCTCCCTTTTAAGAACAATGTTTGATGTGGGACTCTCTGGTGATGAAGTTCCTAGCTTGGGAGATAAATCAGGTTCAAATTTGGAAAAGAGTTTTCAGAAGCTGCTAGCAGGGTAATTTTAGGAGTAAACAGATGAATGGAGATTTATGTTATGCTTTGTCAGTGTGTCCTATGTTTTCTTATGGACAAAGATAATAGGCCCTATTCCCCATGGTAACACATACAAAGAAAAAAATTCTGTCATAATTATTCACTATCAAACTTGTGACATTTCAGTATCTAGAAAATGTTTAAATCTTGTCTAGTTTCTGCCTCTTTACCCTTTTTATGTTGGTTTCTACACCTCTTCCTACTTATCACTCTTGTGCATCGCACACATTTCAGTACGAACTCGATTTTGCAGGTAAAAGGCCACAACAAACTGTTTGCATGCCTTATCTCTGCCCTAGAGAGCGGTTCCTCACAAATGAGCCACTGCACCTCCTGTACATAAGACAGCAACGTCACTTTGATCTCTCCCTTAATGTGCTAGGTTTAGATTACTTTGTGAGCAAAAGAGGTGAAAGGTGGCAGGATACTATTTTAACTAACTACTGGGGGGTAGTAGTTATTCATGGTGCAGATTTTTAATGGAAAGATGGAACATGAAAGCCTGTGAAATGTACTGCTCAAAGAGTCTGACAACACAGGATGTTTTTATAGATGAAAGGTGAGGAATCTCCAACTTCTCAGGGTACCATAAATTGTATGGAAAAAGTAAGACATTAAAAAAGCCAGATAGAAAACTATCTGTATTCTGTTGTGATTGCCTGAAACCCTACCACAAAACCAGAGAACTATTTCAGAGCTGCATTTATCTGATACAAAGAGGGACATGGTGAATATTAAGATTACACACTTTGAGAAAGAGTCTCATTACATTTATAATTCCTGTAAAATGGTTTTATTAAGAACTGGGTGTTTCAGGAAGTGTCTATTCCTGTTTGGTAATAAGGTGGGAACCCAGAAAGAAAAAAACAGGGATAATACTCTCCATGATTGGAAAAGTAACTTTATCCTGCACCTCCAATCAAACTGTAACACGTATTATGTTTAACTCAGAATAGCTTGAAAATTCTGCCTCTCTCGTCGATAAGACCCCCATCCTTCCTTGCATGACTCACAATAGTCCTGCCCTAATATAATGATTCTCAGTCTTTCTTTTTGTCTCCAAACATGGGTGGTACTTGATATACTCCTATCAGTTACGTGGCCCCTACGACAGGCTTTCTCAAGCTGGAGGGGTGGAAAGTACAGGAGATTCATAAGAATCTCTGAAGTAACTTATGTGTTTTAAAGAAAACTCCAAGATGATACTGACATACCCACATTTTTCTAACTGATACCTAATCATTAATGTTATTTAGCCCTTTGTAATCTGGCTATAATCCATTTCATTTATTACAACAGTTATGAACCCGACTTATATGTTCTGAATCTCACCTTTTTACGTATTATTTCATCTGTCTGGAATATTGAACTCCACCTACCTTATTTTCTCTCCTCTGCATTCAATTTCATTTAAAATGCCAAGTAAAATAAAATAAAATAAAATAAAATAAATAAATAAAATAAAATAAAACAAAATGCCAAGCTCAAAACTGGTTCTTGAGTGAAGACATCTCCATCAGCCACCAAAGACCTGTTCTCATCCTAGATATTTCCACAGCAACATAATAATTACCTTGAAAATGAATTTATGTTGTGAAATTTTAACTTGTTTGTTGAAATAACTATTTTCCCAGGATCACCACCAGACTTGGGCCAGGCTGTTTATCCATCTGTGTAAATCCTAACTGCAAATAAAATGGCAACCACATTATAAGTGATAAATAAATGATTGTGTATGAATATACTTTTTATTTTTTATAGAGAAATCATGTATGTGTGTATATGGTAGTAATATATATAAATCCTAAGTATAGAGCTCAATGCTGTTTGCCTTTGTATACCTCCCTGAAACTGCCACTTAGCTGGAAGCAGAGAACAATTCCATCTTCCTAGAAGATTCCTTCATGCCGCCTGCCTAGTCAGCATCGTCTCCCTCCCACCAGGGTTAATTTCTACTCTAATTTTTATTCAATAAATTAATTTGATTGGTTCTGAACTACATACAGACCCTATAAATGGAATCAGACAGTATTTATTTTTTGTATCTGACTTCTTTTATTTGGCATAATGTTTTTGATATTTATCCATGTTATTATATGTTCATTCTTTTGTATTGTGGCATAGAATTTTGTTGCATAAATATGTCATGATTTATTTATCCATTCACTTCTTTATGAGCATACAGACTGTTTATAGGTTTTAATTCTTTTGAATAACATTACTATTAATATTTTTGTACCTCTTTTTTTGTGAACATTTATACTATTTTTCTTCAGTAGATACATAGGCATTGAATTGGTGGATCATAGCATAAGTACACGATTACCTTTTCAACATATTATTATTTCCTAAAAATGGCTGGGCTAATTTATACACTCAGAAGCTCAATATGAGGGTCCCAGTTGTCCCATATCTTTGCCAACAATTGATACTGTCAGCCACTGATATTAGCCATTTCAGTGGTTTTATAATGGTATATTTTTGTAAATTGAATTTACATTTCCTTAATAAGCAATAATGTTGAGTAAATTTTTATATATTTATTGGCCATTTGGATATCATCTTTTGTACTGCTTTTTCAGTTCTTTTGCATATTTTTTATTGGGTTGTTTGTCTTTTTCCTGTTGATTTGTTGGGGTTCTCTATATATCTGGAAACAATTCCTGTGTCACATTGCAAAGATATTTTCCCAGATGTGGTTTGTCTTTCTTTGGATGAAAGGAAGTTCTTAATTGAGTCCAATTTAACATTTTTTTTTCTATATGTACTCTGTCTATGCCCTTTTAAGAAATCTTTACTTCATCCAAGTTCATGAAGATACTGTTCTGTGTTCTTCCAGAAATTTGATTCTTTTACTTTGAGATTGAGGTCTGTTCCAACTCAAATTAATTTTTCTATATGATGTGCATAAAGCTTGAAGGTTTTCATATTCCATGGAGATACACAATTGCTCCAGAAACATTTACAGAAAAGATCCTCTTTACTCTCACTAGCTTGCACTGGGACTTTTGTCATAAATAAATGTCATAATAAACCTACCATGAATGTGTAAGTTTACTTTTGGAGTGTCTATTCTATATTATTAGTAGATTTGTCTTAATTACTGTATCTTGAAATCTGGTAGTGTAAGTCTTCTAACTTTCAACTTTATTAAGATCATCTTGAATATTCTAGGTCCCTACTTCTTCACATAAATTTTATTATCAGCTTACCAATTCTCACCCTCCCTCCCCACAAAAAAAACTATTCTGAGTTTGATTGGAATAATAATACATCAACAAATTTTAATTGGGATGAAAGTACTCTTAAGTGACAGATAACTATTTAGATACTCTCGTTTTATGTTTGTTTTGGTGACTTGTGTTTTTCAAGCATATTTTCCATTTCACTGATTTTTAAAAATTTAGTGAATGTAAGTTTCTTTAAATATCACTTTATTACCTTTTAAGGGTCTTTGTAATATATAGTTATGTTCCCTTTTTCACTTTGGATAATGATAATTTATGTTTTTCTCTCTCCAACCCCCACTGTTTTTGATTATCTCACTAGGAATTTATGAATTTAATTAATCTTTTCAAAGTACTGACTTTTGGCTTTGTTGACTGTCTCTATTGTATGTCTGTTTCTGCTCTTACCTTAATTATTTTCTTCCTTCTACTTTCTTTGAATTTAGTTTGCTGTTTTTTTCTCAATTTTTGATGTAGAAACTTAAATTATTGCTTCTAGATCATACTTCTTTTCTAATACATTTATATGAAACCATGAAATTCTTGCTAAGCTTACTTTAGCTGTACCCCATAAATTTTGACTTGTTGTAGTTTTATTATCATTTAGCTCAAAATATTTTCTAACTTCCCTTGTGATTTATTCTCTGAATCAAGGCTTGTTTAGGAGTGTGTGGCTTAATTTCTAAATATTTATGAATTTTCTAGTCATGTGTTATTCAGTTCTAATTTAGTACTTCAATGATCAGAATATAATTTAAATCCTTAGGAATTTATGAAGGCCTCTTTTAAGGACAGAATGTGTTCCATTTTGGTAAATATGTGCATTTTTTGTTTTTTTTGTTTTGCATTTGTATTTTTTTAATGTAACATATATGATATAATACTATACATATAAGGGCATATAATAGTTTATATATGTTAATTAGATATATTTGGTTTTTCAGTTCTTGAAATGTTACTGATTTTTTTTGGAGGTTTGGGCAACTAACATTTTTATCCTTTATTTTTTAGAGCAATTTTAGGTTCAGAGGGAAATTGAGTAGAAATTACAGCCTTCTAGCCCTACACATGCACATCCTCCCACTCTATCAACATTCCACACCAGAGTGCTACACTTGTTACAATTGATGAACCTATGTGGACCCATCATCATCACCCAAAGTCTACAGTTCACATTGAGGTTCACTTGGTGTTGTACATTGTATGGGTTTAGGCAAATGTATAATGATATAGATCCACCATTACAGTGTCATACAGAATAGTTTCACTGCCCTAAAAATCCTCTGTACTCAGCCTTCTTTATCCCCCAGCTCCTGGAAGCCACTGATCTTTTGTTTCTCTGCAGTTTCACCTTTTCCAGAATGTCATACAACACAAGTCATACAGTGTGTAGTTTTTTTTCAGAATGACTTCTTTCACTTAGTAATATGCATTTAAACTTCCTCCTTGTCTTTTCATGGCTTGAGAGCTTGTTTATTTTTAGCGCTGATTAATATTCCAGTATTTGGATAGTTTAAACCATAGTTTATCCATTCACCTACTGAAGGGTATCTTGATTGCTTTCGAATTCTGACAATCATGAATCAAACTGTTATAAACATCCCCAGGCAGGTTTTTGTGTGGACATTAGCTTTCAGCTCTTTATGTAAAAACCAAGAAGCACGCTAGGATATATGGTAAGAGTATGATTAGTTTTGCAAGAAATTGCCAAATTGTTTAAGACTCTGTATCACTTTTGCATTTCCACCAACAAAGAATGAGAGTTTCTGTTGTTCCACATCCTTGCCAGCATTTGGTATCAGTGTACTGGATTTTGGCCATTCCAACAGGTGTGTAGTGGTATCTCATTGTTTCTTCCTTTTTGTCTGAGAATGTCCTTATCTTCTACTCTGAAGGATACTTTTACTGGAGATAGCATGCTAGATTAGTGCTTTTTTTTCTTTAGCACTCTGAAGATGTTTTTTGGCTTTTGTAGGGTGTCAGACACAGAGGCAAATTTAAGGAGCCAGAGTTTGGGGGATGGGAAGAGAGTGTAACTCCTGTGAAAGATATAAAGGGAGAAAGAAGGATTGTCAGAGCAGAAAGCTGATGTGGCATCTGTGAGTGGAAACTAGGAGAGAAGACTTGGGCAGGCTCTGCATACCACGATGCAATCTCATAATGTCTTGATGAAATAAACTCTTTGGGAAGCTCTGAAGTAAATGTGACCCATTTGAGGAATCCCACATTAGTTAGAAGTGGCCAAGCTATAAAGCACGCCTGCTCAGCTTAGTCAACAGTTCAGTGCTGCCTGCTGAAAGGATGGCCTTGGTTCAGAAGTTGAGGTGCATCCTTAAAGAATTGTAGGTAGATACTGTCAGCAAACTACATTTAGTACAACTGAATGTCATGTTCTCTTGGAGGAAGGTCAGAGAGGAACAACTCCATGATCCAAATCTTGAATTACATGGGTTCCCTTTTTTATACACATTTAGGCAATAGCTTCTACAGGGTTCCAATGGACCTCTCTCTGCAAGGACAGAAACAAAGAGATTAGTGGGACCAACTACAGTCACCATTGCTGTAGCTGTTCTTGGGTCTACAACACTCACAGTCTTTCTCTTCCACTCTCATCAAAATTTCCTTCCCTCTCAGTGTTATTTCTGCCGGTCTCAATGACTAGTTGAGTGACTCAGAGATGTTTGATTTCCTTGTAACAATACCCTACTCAGAATAGGGTTAAAGCATTTGTGCATTCATGTGCACTACAGGGCAAAGGAGTACCAAGAGATATCCAAGTAGATTCCATGAATATTCTTTGCTGGCCCAATTATATAGGAATAGTTCTAATTCATTTTATCGATAAGGATCAACTGCCTCTGACAAGATAACTCTTCTTGCCAGTTGTTCCCTGGACTCCAGGATGCCCAGGTGGTAGTCATGGAATGTAGGTCAATTGATAGGTCTCCGGCAAGAATGTGACCCTTTTGGAGGACTAGGAGCTCAAACCCTGCAGAAGTCAGAGTTATGGTGATGGAAAGCTCAAAGTCGTCTAGTGGATCACTGGGAATGATGATAAGGAGGCTCCCTTCTACTTCCACCTCTTCATTCCTGTATGCATGTTTTCTTTTGGGAACACAGTGTTACATATGCCTCAAATTCAATGTGGATACTGCATCCTAAGGAATGGCACCCTGTCCTCACAGAATATTGCTTCTTAGCTGGTCCTTCAGCAGTGCCTCCAGCAGGTTATGCAAAACTTCTAAGGCTGGCTAATTCTGGGTGGTACATCCTGTTATGTGACCAGTGGATTCCATGATTCAGTTTTACTCTCACATCTTCTTCACTCTGTGCTATGCCATCTAGAAGTCAAAACCTGTTGTATTTGTCGGTTTTCCAGAGAAATGGTGTGTGTGTGTGTGTGTGTGTGTGTGTGTGTGTGTGTGTGTGTGTGTGTGTGTGTGTGTGTGTGTGGAGAGAGACAAAAAGAGAGATTTTAAGGAACTGGCTCACATCCTTGTGAGGGCTGGTAAGTCTGAAATTTTCAGGGCAAGCCAGCAGGCTGGAGTCAAAGAAAAGTCAGTGGTGCACTCTTGACTCCAAAGGCTGTCAGAAGAAAAAAATCAGGGGATCTCAGTCTTTTCTCTTAAGGCCTTCAACTGATCCGACAAGACCCACCAACATTATGGAGGCTAATCTTCATTCAGTCTAGTGATTTAAATGTTAATCACATCTAAAAAATACCTTCACAGAAACATCTAGACTGGAGTTTGACCAAAAACTGAGTCATAGCCTAGCCAAGTTGACACATAGTATTAATCATCACAATTGGGAATCACCTAGTGTCTTAGGCACTCTATAAGCTTCCAGATACTGGTTTTGGCTGACACTGTGCAGGCAGAATTCAAATCATACCCAGAAAAAGTGTCACTTGCCCTCCTAAGTTAGGAGAAGTCAAAAGTAGTCAACTTGCCACCAAATATTGGTATCTCCTTCAGAAACAATGCTGTATTATATGCCAGTCTTGATACTGGCTAATTAATCCACATATTAGCTTTGGTAAGTGGTATTCCACACTATTAATCCCAAGCATGACCTCAGTGTCTGCCACTGTGATCAATCCCTCTGTGTGCCCATGAGCCAGTTCTGAAGTGGCTTGTGACAAAAGCTGGTGAAATTATTTTGTCTGCTTATTTTTTTTCAGTACTTCTTCTGTGGTTGGTGCTTTCTGTGGGCATTTACTTTCATTATAAAGATATTCACACTTTATTGCTGCCCTCATAGATCCACATCCATGTCTTTTGTCCAAACCACCTTATCTCTGATCTTCCAATCTATTTCCATTAGTCCCATGGCAAGCTAGCTAGCCAAGCCATTTACCATTGCCCATGAGTTCCTTATGTGTTCTCAAGCTGAAATACTTTTCCTTTACCAAAGTGTACACAGATATAAGCAGCACTAAAAGTTCTACTAATTGGGAAGACTGTCTCACCAATATTTTTCAAAGCCACCTCTAAGCGTTACTGTAATGCAGGCATCATCATTTTCAGCTTGTATCCACATATCAAACCAATCCATTCATTAACCAAGTCAAACTATCTATTGAGCGTTTCTTTCCCCTTCAGCTGATGAATCTTTCATGTGGCTATAGGTATAAACTGAGGGAGAGATGCTGATGCAACCATGGTAACTGAAAGGTGGATCTGGGCAAGTTTACACAGCCTATTTATGCCCTCTCATCCTACGTAGGATATATAATTCTCACTTATGATGGAATGCTGCTTGGACCACCTGATTATATGACAGAATCTAACTCGTGGAAAGTTTCAGATGGATTCATGGCTGAACCCTGAGTACAGTAGCATACCAGGAACTATTTTTCTAAGGGAATATTGTTTTGTTTTGCTTTTTGCTGCAGATGGCATGGCTTCTCTAGTGGCTTGAATTGTGATTTTCCCACTGGAAGTTGTCATAAAATCCATACGGCATATTTTTACACTGCTGAAACCTCCACAGTCATTATGTCTGCTGGATTTTAAGTCTCAAACTGCAGTGTTTACTGTGCTGCAGCTTTGACTTGCTGTAGAGCCCTTTTCTGCTCCAGGCTCCATTTGCAGACATCTCGCTATGCCACTTACTACGTGGGCTGGAGACTATTCTTAGGTGTGGAATGTGAATCCAAATGTGAACCCCAGAACCCAAACAGGCCGAGCAGATGTTGTGGCTCCTTCTTTGTGGCAGAGGATGTAAGATATAGCAAATGGCCATTACTTTGTTGGGTGGTCCTGGGATATCCCATATTTTGGGCACCAGAAACTGCTGAACTGGCAGATCCCCGAATCTCCATAGTATTTATCTTCTACCCTCTGGCTCTCATGTGCTTTACCAAACCTTATCATTTACAAACCAAGCTCTGTGACAGCCTTTCCTAGTATCCACTGCAGCCTGGAGAACAGAGTGGCCACTGAACTCATGACTGATTCTGGCACCCTTCTCATCAGTGCCTTCCTGATGGCCCTGCTGAATGGGGTGTCCTCTGGAATGCACCATTGTTCCCGTGAACATAATCCTCTGGCTGGTCTTCTGCTTTCATAAAATAAAGCCATTCTAACATGCCCACTTCCCAGACACGTTTTGTCCCTTCCCCATTGTCTGTCATGGCAAGTCAAGCATCGTAGTTTCACTCAGCAGGAACCATCATTTTCCTCTAAATGTCTAAAAGCCACCATATATGGCCCATCTCTGTAGTCCTTGCCAAATGTTAAATTCATGTCCTGAGGGAATGCTTCTAAGTCAATAAACTCTCCTTCATCTTGCTCTGTGTCCTGCCCTCTGGATCAAGAACTCTCAAAGCCAGTTGTCTGAGAACTCCCCTCAGGTGCTTCCCGTTCCGTGCTGGCTAATTATTGAAGCTGTTTGGAAGTGTAGTCCCCTTGCTCATTATCAGGCCCTCTGTACCCTTGACTTGCTTTTGCTGTGACTTAAATAAGAACTTTGGCCTGAAATTCAGAAGAAGAGATGCAGATCCTGAAGGTGGCCCTGCTGTCTGGGGAGGACAGAGAACAGTACAGTGTTTCCCCACATGCAGGAAGGGCAGCTCTGAAAAAGGCTCCCTTTGCAGAATCTGGGGCTTTGGAGAAGTCTGGGGAGCCCACATCTTTAGGCACATGTATGCGGATGACCATTATATGTCAGGATCTTCCCCAGAAAGGGCTTTAGTCTTGGCATAACAGAACTGACTTAGTTGTGAGCACTCTGAGCGCCTTCCAGCGGCTGCTCTAACTGAAGCATCCTGGAAGCTCTCTGAGCACCTGGTCAGCCCAGGAGCTGTCCAAGGGCCTGATAGGTGACTGCTGCTCACCCATGGGCCTTTCCTTTTTCATGGGTTTTAGCTTTGCCTCAATTGCAGTCCAATGTGTGCAGATAGTTCCCTTACATCTTTTTCCCCTAGGTTATGCAGTTGTTTATGATAGGAACTGAACTTATTAGGTACCCTATTGTGGCTCAAACTAGAAGTCTTTTAATAAATGAACTAAGTAAATAGATTTGTTGAGTTGGAGGGAATTCTGGTATATCCTGATGAAAATGTTGAAGTAGGCATCAGGAGTCATCAGATTTTAGTAGTAATTAAAAGGAGCTTTGAGTTGTTGAGATTTTCAGAAATTATACAAGGGCCAAAGAGAAAAAAATTTTAAACAATAAAATTATGTAGCAACAATATTAAAAGGATAGTAGATTTAGATGAAGAGAATTGAGAAAAAATGAAAATGTAACAGAAAATAAATATTTTATTTAGGAACTCTATTGTGCTTCACATTAATTAACACTTACTTATTGAATTTGTTCTATAATATGTCTAATTAACAAGGGAAGGACTACATGGACTCATGGGTAAGTCAAGGATTAGGATTCAATGGGGAAGAACTTCTAGGCAGAGTAAAAGTTTTGAGTTGAAGATTAATTGGGTTAAAACATTATGAAATGGAGAAGATGTAGAGGATAGGGTCAATTCTGGCATCAGCTAAGTATGGGCAGGATTAAGATTTTGCTGCTGTGAGGCACATGAAGCAATAAAAAAAAGTAAAAAGGTGTAAGAAAAACAGCAATGGCCCCAGAATTTTCATGTTGATGGAGATTTAGGGGAACAATGTAGTTGAAAGCAGATCCAGAGAACTTGCCTGGAGGCTGCATTTCCCTAGTAAATGTATAGTCTGTGTTATGTAGTTCAATAAAAATAATATCAGGTTGATGTTTTCAAACACACATTAGTTGATTCTCTTGTTATTTAAATAACTGTTGTGATTATTGCACTTGGAGTGGCTTTGGAAAGCTACTGAAAATTTTGGAAGACATTTCATTCTCTCCAACCGTACTCCAAGCTATCCTAATTCTGCTAATGAAGTGCATTAATGTGTTGGCAGAAGAGTAAGGTGAAAGATTCTAAATGAAAGAGCAAAGTAGGAAACATTACCCTCTTTGTCTGAAAGACAGAAATTTACTTTAAATTAGATCTTATTTATGAGTGGGGTAGGGGAAGGTTAGATATTTACAAGTCAGGCTAACAATGATAAAAATAGCCCATAAAAATACTGGTGATTTTAAACATAGGAAGATAGAGAGTAATGATGCCATGAAGTCTATGTTGACCTCTACACAAGTCTAGTTGTTCAGGGAGGTATACGGTAGTGCATATCCAAGTGGATATTTGTGAAAGACACACAATTGGATGAATAAAAATTCATGGCCATCTGTCTGTCTGGGACATGACATGTGTCCCACGATGGAACTGTTCATCAAAATAGAATGGCAATAACAAGATAAACTATCTTGCATAACCGATAGGGGGCTCTGTGAGTTTACAATAGAATTATACTCATTCATTTAAATTGTCTCCCCCAGTGAACCATATAGTTTGCTCTGTTAATAAACAATTGAGTCCTTCTCTCCATCCATCTATCCCTCCATCCTTCTGTCCTTTCATTTAAGGTCATTCACCTGTATTCTTCATTAGCAAACAGTGAAAATATTCAGAAGGAAAATAGCTCCACTGTTTCCTCTCCACCCCTTTGGAATTGTGGGAACTCTTACTGAGTGAGAAGGTTAGGGTAATGAAACTTGGAAAAATGCCAACCTGGGATCCCTCTGTGCTTCCAATATGCAAATAATTTAATAGTAATGCAGTCAAGAGTTCCCTGAGTAAAGACTCTCCATTTTCATCACTGTTGGTAAGTGCCAAGAGGGACAGATGAGAATAAGTTATAGCCACATTGTGACATGTAATAAATCTTCCAAAAGAGGTTTACACATACTCAGCTCTTTAGCTTTTATCCTGTGTACCGACACTTCTGTTTGCTTTGCATATAAGCAACAGAAAGTAATCAGCCTCTAAGAACTTAATTATTGGTTGCACAGATAACCCTTAGGGTGCGTGTGTCCAGTCACTTGGGCCTCCTTCTACATCTCTCATCACATAAAGCAATATGCTTCCCTGAGTGCCAGCCTCTCTAGAAAACATGGTGGTTCGTTTCTTCTTCAAGGGGAAGACAAAGAGCTGCTGAAACAACAGAATACATTGAAATGGCCCTTCCTTGGGAAAATGAGCTGCTAATAGTTCTTGATGACTGAAGAGTCCTAGGGCTAGAAATCACTCAAGAACAGAGCCTTGATAACAGTCAGCAGCTGAGGAGTAGAAAGTGTAAGGAATTCTGGGGGGAGAAGTGAGAAAATACTGTAGCAGGCTTGCAAAATCCAACTCAGAATCACACTAGTATACTAATGAGACATGTTTAAACCAGTCACACTCCCACCTCTAAACCACACTGTTAACACAAATTAACACACTTTCAAAGGGGCACCCTAATGATGTGCTAATGAAGTCACTTTCTTCCCAGCAGGAGGCAATGGGCTTTCCCTCTTTGTTGAGCTCTCTTTGATTGGGCATACAAAACAAATATCTTATCAATCCAGGGAAGTGATTAATATGTTTTTCAAGTATATCTGTGGGGAAACTGAGGCATGGAGGACCAAATTTAAAGTTTAAAGTCAGTACCACTATTTGAGCTTGGATTGGTTTTTCTGTCTCAGCTTTTCATCACTATTATTTAAAGGTTGTGAAATTAATAAATGCTCTTTAGGAATTATATCTTTTACATTCACAAATAACATGCAGAGTAATAATAGCTGTGACATGTTTGGTGATTGTTAAACCACAAAGGAACATATGAAGTATTACATTTCAGTTTTAAAAATTACATTGCAAATTGTGTGAACTGGACTTAGAAACAATTGTGTTTTTTTTTAAAGAAAAACTGTAAGTAGTGATGGATACATTCCAGAAACCAATGGATACATTTAAAGAAAACAATTTAATTCAATTATTCTTTTCCAAATAGCTTCAAGATTAAAGCAATATCTTAAAAGGCATTGTTCTTCCCAATACCCCCAAAGACAGAAACTATGCTCTTTTAGGCTAGGACAGCGTGTTTATTTTTCTATTCTTTAAACTGTACATCCATGGAAGTATACAAAATTTGCTTTTTATATACATTACACACTGCAAGATTTTAAAAACTTCTAAAACGCTTTGTTCCACAGCTGTAATCTTAAAATGAATTGAGTAAAGGCAATGCATTTAGCATTCTTAAAAGTTTCTTGCAAGAATTTTATAGAAAAACTGTCTATTATTTTATATGACAACAGGCATATGAATTTTGAAGAAAAACAAAAAGAGGACCCATTTTCTAAAAAATGGTTTCTTTTAGTGAACTATATAATATACAGATGAGTACTTGTAATTTTTTTATAAGCATCTAGATTTTGGTAGGAAAGGTTTTTAAATTTCTTATTGCTCTTATAAACCTCTGTGATTATCTGACAATGATTCATGTAGTATTATTGTATATTTGACTTTGGCAGTTACCCATTACACCATGTTAACATATTTCAATAAGTAATCAATGTGGTTTCCACTGTGCTGATTTAATTCAGGTTTCATTACTCGCCTCGTATTTATTTTTTAGGCATGTTGTCCATCTTAGTCTAGGGCTGCCCTTTTTGCATTAGCCATTTTAGGATAAAATACTTAATAAGATTTGCATTTAAAAAATGAACTAGACCAACTGGACCCCCTCCAGCCAGAACAAGTAATTATGTCATTTGTATTGCAAAGCAGGAGTGGCTATAAAGCAGTGGTATACTTTTTTAAAGATTGATAACCTTAAGGAGTATTATATTACACATACAATGGCAGGTCTGACAGAGAAAATAAACGTGGGCAGTGTATAAAATCCTGAGAATGGTAGAAAGTTACGAAGTTTTTTACTTTGCCTTGTGATAAGATATTCAACTAAAAGTAATGATTTGCCTCTTATATCTTTATTTCTCATTATTTCTCTGGGTCATATATTGGTCTTTATCTGAGAGAACCCTATGTTTATGTAGCTAGCAAGAGTTCCATGTCATCTACTAGGGAATGCTCTCAAATTTGCATCTTATATTTAGAGGCCCAAATTAAGAGTGTATCTTTATGAAGTGGCCAAGTAAAATTGAACCTGTTTAGCTGCTTTATGATCACTTAGGCACCCAATCTGCCAAACTGAAATTTTCCATAGTTGATAATGACTCTGAACACTAACAATTCTATTAATATTACTACCACTGTTACAATAGAGAGCCTTTATTGAGCATCTGATACTCAATACTTTGCTCTAAGTGCTGTGTTCGGTACTTGACACATGTTATCTCATTAAACCTTACAAGGCTGGTATTATTATAATCCAAATGAGGCTCCGTGTTGATGAAGGTTACATAATAACCCCAAGGCTACCAGCTATTAGAGTGGTAGGATTGGAATTCAAATACAGTCTAGTTCAACCCCAGAGCTGATGTTCTTAATCACTACGGTAAATTGATATTGTGGATGAAGTGTAGGATCCTATGGCCAGGATTCTCACCTGGCCCTGGTCAGTTTGCTCACTATACACGTGTGGGCAATGACTCTACGTAAAGAGTTCCACCACGTTCTCTGCATGACACGGTGGCATGGCTGCAAGGCTATAGGAAGGCAGAGAGCAGAGGCTGGAGTGGTGGCAGCACCGAGGGCAGAGACTGAGACAGCTGCGGGGGCGGAGAAGCCCAGAGGCAGAGAACCGCTTGCTGCGGGCAGACTCACTCTGAGGTGGATGGGATTCTACTGATTGACCTGCCACCATGAGAATAAAGTTGGGTATAAACCCTTTCACCCCAAGAACATCCCACTGTCATTTCTTTGGTCTCATTGAATCCATAGTGAACTTGTCCAGGGCTGAAACCCATTAGCAAGACAGATATAAACTAAAAAGTATTTTAAAAGTATTCCTAAGATATTTTTCCTAACAGAAGCACCTGTGACTATGTTCCAGTGAATGACTGGGTATTAAAATTTTCTGGCCCTAAACTGAGATCTTTTCCATTAGAAGTGGTCCCCCAGTCATTTTAGGGAGGAAGATCTTCTGGTAGGATCTGCCTAATTGTCAATTATGGTCCTTTGTTTAGGGGCTAAAGGATTCATACCAGGCTATACTGTAGGCATTGGTCAACTAGATATTTCTTAAGTTTGACAAGGGTTCTGAGCCTTACTTTCACAGGGCTCATATCTTCATAAAGGGAAACAAAAAGAAACACAAGGCAAATGGGAAAAGCAGTCATGTAAGAAAAAAAATCAAAATGTCACAGAAGCAACTAGCCAGTGTGATGGGAACCGAGGATGCTGACGGGAGAAGCTTCTCCTCTTCTCCTGTGCTCAGGAATCCCATTTAGGGATTGTTAAAAACTGAGAGACAATTTAGAGATAGCAACATCCTCTTAGACTTTAAGAGAAGGAAATATATTTGGGGACCTTTCCATTATAGAAAGCTGTTATAATTTTGAAGCTTTTCCCTAAAACATATTCTTCTCAATCTGACACTAACGTTTGGTAATTGAATTCAATATTTCCTTGTTCAATATTTCAATCAACAGCCTACTTGAAACAATAAATCAATAAAATGAGTGTTCTAGTAGTGTACTTTGTGTTATTTATACGTATATGTAAATCTGTATGTATACATCTATATTTATATTATAATTGAAGCTCAGCATTTTTTTAGTTAATCAAGGAATAAGATGTTTTGGTTTCCCAGGACTGCCGTAACAAAGTATCACAGAGTGGATGGCTTAAACAATAGAAATGCACCGTCTCACAATTCTGGAGGCTACAGGCTCAAGATCAAGGCAACAGGCAGGCTTGGTACCTTCTGAGACCTGTGAGGAAAAATATGTTCTAGACCTCTCTCCTCACTTCTGAAGGTTTGCCATCTTTGATATTCCTTGTTTTGTAGAATTATCAGCTTGATCTTTGCCTTCAAATTCATATGACATTTTCCCTGTATGCATGCCTCTCCCCAAATTTCCCCCTTTCATAAGGACACCAGTCATATTAGATCAAGGGCCTCCCCCCCCATGTGGCATGACCTCATCTTAACATTACATCTGCAATGACCCTGTTTCCCAATAAGGTCACGTTCTGAGGTCATGGAGGTAGGACTTTAGCATACAAGCTTTGTAGGGACACAATTCAGCACACAAGTTTCAACTTTGAAAAAAAAAGACAATGTTTAGTATCATGAAATATTAGAGTTCAAGGAACTTTAGGAATCCCTGTATCTCCCACATGAGAAAGAATACTACAGTCCAGAGAGACCTTGCCCACTAATCACACAGCCAGTGGCAGAGCTGGAACTGGAATTAAGACTTCCAAACCCAAACACCACCTAGGCTGCAATTTGCCAAAAATAGTGTACTGGCATCAATTATTTTATTTATAAATTGATTTTTTTTTGAGAGGCAAAGTCAACTCTTGAATAAGATTTTAAAATCAGGACTATATATTTCACATATTTTATATAGAAAATTTGGAAGCTTCAGAAGAACAATATATTAAATAATTTAAATAATTAAATAATAATTTAACCTCTAATTCTCTTTCCAATGATGCTTAGATAATAAGAGCATTATACAAAGTTCTCCACTTCACTATCTCAATTTATCCTCATTATAATCCCAAATGGTAAGTGAAATTACTCTCATTATGAATATGAGGAAAAGTGAAAGATGTCAAGTAAGTTGACCCAAATCATGCAAATAATAAGTTACATAACTGGAATCAGACAGGTCTAGTTGACCTAAAGGTTTTTCTTTTTCAACGATGACTCAGCTGTCTCACATATTTAATTTTTGGTATCACAAAAAAACCCAGTAAAGGTGTAGAAGAAGAGATCTGGGATAAAACATTTTAGACACAATTTTCCTACTGGAAAAAATGAGCCCTTGATGAGTAAACATGCTCCTTAGGTAAGGGTGTGTAAAGGAGAAATCCTAGACATCAAAGTTGAATCACTGATAAAAGTTGTAATTAAGGTAAAATATGGTCAGTAAATTTAAATAGACAAAAAGGAAAGAGTTGGGAGATTTGAGAACCTGGAAAGAATTGTGTCAGGTATCTCAAGAAAAATGTGAAGGAAAAGAATTTACTGAACATAATTCCATATCAGAAACAAATCTTACTCATATTTGTATCACCAGTGCCTGGTCTGGAGGAAATGTGTAATAAACATGTATAAGTATATTGGAATGAAAACTTTGATATTGACTATAGGGAGACATTTTTCATAGAATTCTGAGGACAATAACTGGATGTGAGTGTATCAACATACATAGCTCCATAATAATCTATCCTACTGGTTTGAAATATTGATCCATGCAAAGAATAATAGCCAACATTAACTGAGCATATACTAAGTTTCAGGGACTGTTTTAAATAATTTTAGACAGCATTGCACTTTTCCCTCAACGAGTACATGACATGGGTACTGTGTTGATCTCCCATGATGTAAATGAGGGAAATGAAGTTTGAAGCCATACAGTAAAGGGCCCACTGGACTGATCATTCATAGCAATAACTCTTATCCACTGATATCACCAAGGAAGAAGAAATGAGAAAAGAAGGAATATAATTCAGGGTCTGGTTTTTTTTTGTTTTTTGTTTTCAATTATCATTGCCTTTGGCATGTCTTTAAGAGATATTGGAACTGAAGTTTCAAATTATGTTTTGTTAAGGATTGGGTACATGGAAATACTGAACAGCCCAGGGGAGCCTTCAGAGTTTAAAGCAAATGATGCCACAGAGTGAAGGAAACATCACAATTAAGAAGCCTCATCAAGTGAGTAGGTGCATAAGCCCAGATCGATCAACAAGGTAACTGTGTGAAAAAGGAATTGCTTCATCATCCATTGTAGTGTCCCATCCGATCTTGAATTGCAGAAATAGGTTTAAGAAAGTTAAATTTATAATGGTCGTGAAACCCATGGAAAGATTTCACCACCCCTGAAGTTTATATTTTGCAATTGTCTTTTTCAAAAAAATTTTAAATGTGAACCATGTTGTTAATATCGTATAACCATAAAATTTTCAGCAGTAAGTTATTGAAACAAAGTAGGTGATGGGTGAATTACTGTATGTGTGTGTGTATGGAGAATTATATTGGATTATTAAATGCCAAAATATATTCATTTGATACAAAAAATATACAAGAAACTGAAAATATATGGCTAAGTTAATCTATATGGGTAATTGCTCACTTTACATTTCAAATACAAACATATTTATTTCACATTTATTGAGTTTCTATATTATGTGGCAGATATTGTGCCAGGATCCAGGATGTTTCTGTATTTTTAAAAATGAAAAAAAAAAATTAAAAATCTTCTAGTTACAGTTTGTTAAATTTTTTGTTTATGAACCCTAGAGACACTTAATTTCATCATTTTTCCCCAATTGGAGAATTTTTATATCTACTTCTCTAAAATGAATATAAATTTTTGTCAAACATTTTCTGAATGTTAGATGAAATTTGCTGCAGTCGCAAACCATTATTCACTATGTTTATCAGATTTTAGAGGATAAATAAAAATATATATTATACTTGCAATACTATAAATGCAATATACTTATATTTTCTTTTCTTTTTTTTTTGAGAAAATTAATAATATGCCTTTAAACCTTAGGACTAATCCAAAGATTAGTAGGATGCAGAAAAATTCTGTTTAAGTACAGAAGCCATACCCTCTCGGACCATAGGCCAAAGTCATACCCTACCTTAAAATTAGAAGAGAATATTCAAAGATAAACTCACCTATGGAACATCAGTAGTTATTTGTGCAATAAATGCCTTTCTCAATCACAACTGTCCCAGTAGAGGCAGCGGGTCCAGGAAGAACATTAATTCAGTAATTTGAAAATACTCTCAATTAACACATGAACTTAGTCACCTCCCCTTAATCTACATTCTCTAACTTATAAATAGCATAATCAGCCTGCCAGTTCTTCCAAATGGAAACCTTACAGTGTTCTCAAGACCTCTTCATCTCCAGAGCCAATCAGATGTGAAACTCTGTCAGTACAGCTTCTGACAAGGCATCACATTCATTTCCTTCTCCACTTGGTCCTTAATTCAAATGCCCACCTTCTAACCTGGACTGATTAACGCAGGGGCTCCTCTCCCTCTGGCCCACCCTGCCCTTCAGTCAGTGCTCAGGGCAACCAAATTACAAACCCAACCTGTCATTACTGCATGAAAACCTCTTAATTTCATCCAAAGAATTCAAAAAATCCTCAAGACTCTAACCCACTCTTCCTATGGAATCCATATGAAGATACTCATGGCTTCTGCACTGGTCTTTTCAGAACCAGGCATTAGTAAAACCTGACATTGTTATTACTAAATATTTTTACTAGAAATTTCTTACTAATGTAGACTTATTATATATTTATAATTGTTCCAACTATAGTTTTAAGTTCCTTTCAAAATATATAACACATTACCTATATATGTATATATATATATATATATATAATATCGTTTTAGTTTGTTTTGAAAAACTTGGTGGGATGCTTTTAATCTTAGCAGTGATCTAAAGATGGCCAGCTTATTAGATTGCAAAAAATGTGGCCCAAATACGCTAGTTTATAATTCAGCAAAGTGCTTGGAGGAGGCACAGGAGGAATGATGAATGGTAAAGATGGGATTATTACTCAAGTCTCATTTGTGACAGTTGACTTCCGTGATATTTATCTTACATTTTTCTTTTTGGCTGTGTGTGTGAGTGTAATACACTTTATATATTAGCATTGGTCCATCTATTATTGTATTGGCAGCAGGAGATTTTCATTGATTAGTTTCTCTCTATTTGCTTTTTCTTTCTCTAAACCTTCATGCTGTAATGCAGAAGATTTATTTTCAATGATTTATTAAAATGTAATTCTAAGGTGACTCCTTATCAAGGAAGTAATCTGCAGGCTATCTTTGTTTAAACTTGCAACCTGCTTTGTCAAGGAAAACTGCCTATGAAATTTTCATTATAATAGACAGCTTTTCATAATGAATGAAAAACAGCTATTATGATTGAAAACAAATTGCTCTGAAACACATTCTTTGAAACAATGTGCTGCTTAATTGTATTTTGGAGGGTGGGGGGAGCAGAGGCAATTCTATTTAATTGGTTACATTTTTCAGTTCTATAAATTAATTTGCACTACCCAATATCACTTAATTTTTCCCTAGGAAAGCTTTTGCTTGCCCTAGCAATATTATAACTGCTAATTCAATTACACTGAAATTGTTTAATAGAAAATATAATTGCTTATTCATACAGAATACCCATTAAAGAAGTGCAAAAGCATGAACCCGAGGGTTATTGCATATTAATACTTTGGGAATAAAGATGGGAATGTTGTGCAGAGAAGGTGCTGGCTGATCTTTAATTGTTCATCACCTGCCTCCAAAATAATATGAATAGACCCAAACTAAATGACCACTCATTACAAGTTTCAATTTAGGAGCTTGGCTGGGGTCAGCAGATTGCTTATGCTGATCGCAATGATTTGAAGTTGTGATTACCATAAGCAATTTAAATTTTATTGATCTCCCCTTCTGAAAGTTGTAATTGAGCATAGATGTTGGACCCAGAGCTCTCCAAACTAAATTGTACTCTGAAGCCCTTGCTGGATTCCTGCAAGAATCAATAAGCAGTCAGTCACATTAACAATGAAATAGGTCCATTAACATACGGTGCTATTGGTGAAACTTTATTTAGGAAGGGTGTTAGTCTACTTCATTGTTTTATCAATGAATCTTGGCTGTACAAGGAAAAGTATTGCTTTAATATGCGTAATAAGGTTGTATGAAAATGAAATTATATATTATAAATAGATGGAATATGATTAGGTAGGCAGTTGAGTCCTTATATGAAAGGCACTGTGATTCATATCATCATTTTACTGTAAACAGAGGTTTCATATGACTGGAATTGCAGCCTGCCTGCTGCAGCACTTTGCAGTAATTCAGCATTTTGATTCCTCCTTATTAGATACATGGTTTCCCTCCATCAAGGTTAAGTACATCTCAAAGTCTCCATGTTCAGTAGGAAGGGGTAGCTTGTTAGGAAAGCTATATGAGCTATCCTGCTGAGCCGCAGAGAAAGCTGGGAATTCTAACAGAAACCCAAATGGTTCCGAGCAATTTGGGACAGTATAAAATACCGAGAACGCTACTGAGCTTTGATAACAACTCTGGCCTACCTATTATTATCAAATTATAAATGCTTAAACCTATAAAAGTCTATTAAAACTTTATGACAAACTGGGTATTGTTTACATTTCTAAAATTAATTAGTTATTACTAGTCTCTTCCATTCACTTCCCTCTCGATTCCTAATCAAATGATAGATAGTAAACTCTTGAGGCTTCCCAACCTCCTGGAAATTTTATATCTCCGTAAGTGTGGGGATAATAGCACCATCACTTAAGAAATATCCTGTTAATCCTATGAATTTTGGGGTGTCTGGACTACCTATTGCATGGGGCCCTCTTAACTTGGCACAGTGTGGTGAAGGAAGAAAATGGGATCAGAAACAATTCTGCTCAATTTTTATTATTTAAGATTAATTTAACCTTAGTACCTGTAGCAAGCTTTTTTTTTTTTTTTTTTTTTTTTAAATTTTCCTTGCTGAGTAACCTTTAATTCTACTGGGGTCAGGAGTGGCAAAGAGGTGGGAAGAGAATGTCAGCTCAAGAGCCAGGGCATAAGGTAGAGAATCTTATCTGATCCAGAATGTGGTTGAGTTTTTTGCTAAAATACCTCCAAGAATTCTGGCACTCAGCTTCTCAACTCCATCTTTTGCCCTCATGACCTGAATGATGTACATAAAGCCCAGCAGAATATTTGCTTTGATAAGGCTTTGGGTCATCGGCCTTTCTATGGGGCAATTCTACATGGGGGCCTTGCTTAAACAATCTAAAGCAGGAATAATGACTCCCCTGTGGCTCTGGAAAAGCATATTTTATTAATCTGAGTGCTACATTTTTTGCCCATTTGTAGAAATAAAAGGCTAAATGGAAGTATTACTTAATCCCACTGTGCCTCAGTTCCTCAGAAGTATAAGGATAAAAATTGAAGACACTTCAAATTTAGGGTTAAACTGGCGAAGTGGATGTGGAGCAAATTAAGTAACAGTGAAACAAAATATGAGTGATAAAATAATATAACAATGAAGCAAAACTAAAGGAACAAAATGGCAGCAGACTCAGAGACTCCAAGAATGAACTAGTGGTTGCCAAAGAAGAGGTTGTGTGGGAGGGCTGTGGGGCAGGGGGGAGAAAGGGACTGAGGGGCATAATGTTTAGTACACATGGTGTGGGGGATCACGGGGAGAACAGTGTAGCACAGAGAAGGCACATAGGGAATCTGTGGCATCTTGCTGCACTGATGGACAGTGACTGCATTGATAATATAGGTAAATGTAGTAACCACATTGTTTTTTCATGTGAAACCTTCATAAGAGTGTATATCACTCGTACTTTAATAAAAAACTAAAATTTAAAAAAAAACAAAGAAAAGTGGGACTGCTTTAAGGACAACTGAAGCTGAGAGGATAATGAGTTATTTCAATGAATTGGCCTGGATTCGAATGCCAGTTTCATCACTTACTGGCTGTGTTCCATGAGCAAGTTATTCAACTGTTATGAGCTTCATCTATAAAGTGGGTATAAAAATATTACTTTATAAGTCATGGGAATTTTGCAGAAGACTATATAAAAGCACATCTCATATTGCCTGGCACATAATGTATGTTCAACAGTGATTATGAAACAATACTGTAGAAACATAAAGTAACATTTCTCCTGTTATCCTTTTATTTTTCCCACTTTAATCTATCTAATGCCATAGATTGGAAAAGTTTCCAAAGCTTTCACATTCTCTCATTTCCTTGGCTGGTAGCAACTAGAGAAAAGTATTCTGTTGTTTTTCTTCCTTAGGAAAAATGGGTCATTTTTCTGATGAATGAGTTTTGCTCTCCTGATGATTTGGATTCAGATAATGATATGATTAAAATTTTCGATCATGATAATAATTAAACAAGGGCTTGTGTGTGTTTTGCTAGAGGGCAAGTGTAATGCCCAAACTAACAAGCTATAGTTGGACTTTCGTGGTAGAGAAAGGTAGCGTCTTTCGTGAACCGTGTGGTATTCCCTGGATCACTACTCAGAGATTCTCATTAGCATCACTGTGACAAATAGCCTCAACATCTCGGAGCCTTTGCATGATAGTATGTGACTTCTGCTCAAGGGGCAGTCAGTCTGGTTCCTGATTGGTCCAAGGCTTTATTGGTGCCTCTTAGTCCTTCCCTCTTGGGGCCCTTCCACGCCCTCAAGCTTTGTAGTTCTCTGCGATATATGTGATGTTACTAAATAAATTATTGGATAACCTCTACAAATGAAGACGGGAATTCTCAAAGAGAAAGCCCTTTCGATTTGCGTCTGACTGCTTGGAGCCCAGGCTTCCTGTCCTGCGCATGGGTTTACCTGATAGAGCAGTGCTGTGTGTCCTCTAGCCTTGAAAGAACAAACTAGAAGTACTCTACTAACACTGCTACCAGCACTGCCCCTCGGCAAGGAAGTGTATGTGTGCCCAGCCTGTTCTCCAGATGTATTCAGGATGTGAGACTACAAGTTTCTTACTGACTTAAATTGGGACAGGGGCGAGGTGAGGGCAGCGGTGTGGGATGTGTGTGGACGGAGGTAAAGCTCCACAGACTTAATAGGAGCAGAGATGGTTTTTCAGTGGAATCCTTTTGAACTGCAAGCTGTTACGCAAAGCAAGGTGAAGAGCACAAAGCTGTGTCTGTACTCATTGTGTTCTGAAAGACTTGCATGTCACGGGAAAGTATGGCCAACCAGATTCAACTCTACCCACACCCTGTATTTTAAGGTCTAAATTTAACTGGTTAACATTTAAATGGGTTGGAGCAATTGGTACATAACGAGTGATGGGCTTTATCCTAGAAAATTTTCCATCTCCCCACCCCTTCAGCCTTCCTCTTTTGAGCCTTGCTTTTACATTCATTGGTTTGTATGAGGTTTCCTACTTAATATATAGCTAACAAATGTTTCTCTAAAAATATTTTTAACTACTTTGGTCTCTCTGGAATGGAAGGGTGAAAATTCATTTTAATGGAAACACCTGTGTATATTTCAAGACTCAATTGCCTGTATGTTCAAGGATGATTCATCTGTATAAATAACTGGATAACTACAGTCATTACATTTTTTTCAAAAAGACACACAACATTTCTGATTTCTGCTCATTTTAATTGGCAAGTAGTCCCATGGCCACACTGAATCTCAAAGGAGGCTGGCAAGTGTGATGTGATTTTGTGCCCTGGAAAAAGAAAAAGTGGATTTATGAGTGATTCAGGCTCTTTGTCCCACAACCCCTCTCACAGAACCCTGAGGTTTTTAAATGGCTGGCTAGGTCAAGTATAATGATTCTGGTGAAAAATGAAGGATTCTAGCATGTATGACCAGACTTTGAAAGAACGCTTTTGCATAGAGAAATTGTCATTACTACACCTCGGCTGTGATGAAGCTAACAGCTTACTTTTGTTATCTAGTCTTAAATTCATTAATGTTGATTTAAGAAAGATTTTGATACCACATTGAAGAAGAAGAGATTGCTATTTTAAGGTCATTAGATATGAACCACTAGAATGAAAGACGATGCATCGTACAGGACAGCTGGAATAGAGGACATCGTTTATACCAACATGCGACAGAAGGAGCAGCCAGAAGCCCAATCAGATACACTTTTTGTCTGGATGGAAACCGGTAACAAAGATAAAGGAGATGATAAATTATTAACTCTCGATTTTTCTTTCTTGTAACACACCTTCTGTTTGGTGTCAGGCACTGAAACGCGTGCCTGCCCTGACATCTTGCATATAGAACATGTTGCTGTTTCCTCCTTTTTTTTTCCCTAAAGTTTGAACATTTTCCACAATTTTGTAGCACTGATAACTATCACGTCTTTTCCACCTTACCATCCCCATTCTGTGCAACTTGTAAAAGGCAGTCTGACCCTGAGAATTCACAGAAGGGGGCAAGTGGCTTTGGTGAATACCTATTTCTGCTATTAAAAAAAAATGAAAAGAAACACCATAGAGAGAATTCTTTTATTTGAAAAAAATGGGAGTTTATCAGATATTGTGAAATCTAAGGGCTTTGGACTGTCATGTGGTATGATTATCCCCCAGAGGTAAATGTAACATCTACATTTAAGACTCTGTGAAAGATGCATTGTGTGAAAAGCAAGACAGTGCTTCCGGATCCTGCTTCCATGAGAAGCAGTTTATTATAAGAAAGTGCAGAGTACAACTTGGACACCTCTTGAGTGCTTCTTGAAGTAGCCAGACAAAAATATTTTCCCCCATGCTGTATTAGCATTTTCTGGTTTAGACCAGCTGATCTTTTTGGATTGTGTTGCATGAACCATCACATCCAATGTGTAAGTTTCAGGTATACTTAAATATTTCTCCTCTCAAACTGGAGCTGCAATTCATATGACATCCAGTAAATTCTGAAAAAAAAAATGAAAACAGTCAGATGGCAGTCTTTTTGTTCTTCCCAGACGTCTAAGAATTCTCTGAGTCTTCAAGTTTAATGTTAAGAGGATCAGGATGTTTTTAATACTCAAGAGTGTCACCTATTCCCCTTAACAAGAGTTCTTAGATCTCATTAATAATTTAGTATACCATAATTTTGTATATCATAATTCATGTTGAACATTTGATATTAGGTTTAAAATATCTCTACTTAATTGTTTTCAACAAGCACATCTTTTGAGCATCCACCAGGCAAAAAAAGTACCATTTCGAGTGCTCTAGAACCTTCTGCTTTCGTTTATTAATAATTCCCAAGCAGAGTGTCTGCTTCAGACATTAGTTTCTGAAATAGAATCGAACCTTAATTAGCTCAAGAGAAACTCTACTAAAGTAGTCTTAGAGAAAATGCTCTCATTTCCTCTCTAATATATCGTCCTATTGTTTGACTGTGATGAAAATAGTCTTTTAAAAGAGGCCTCAGGTGTGAAACCAACTGTTCAGGCTCATTGTCAGCTGCTGGTTTCTAGAGTATTAATTCAAAATTAGTGAAAATATAAGGCTCTGTCTACATTGGCCAACTCTATTGCAAAACTGAGCAATTTTCATTTAAGGGTGCAGCATCGTCTACAATACCCTTGAGGAAGATTCAGAGGCTCATTCCATTTCCATCTGCTTCCATCATTAGAGAAGGCAGTTGATTGATTCAACCTCACTAACAAAAAGAACGGATGCTATTTAACTAAAAGGTGAGTGTAGGCATGATATGTAGGTTAAAATTAAGACAAATAAGCATGCTTTTTGTTAATTTATATACATAGCTGTATACACATATGTAGATACACGATTTTGTCATTTTTTAAAGATAGAAATTATTATTTTTTTTATGATGTGAAGGCTGGAAGAACTTAATCTTACTGGGCCCTTTGTTATTGGGTGAAAAGTGCAAAACAAGATTGGGCCTCCATCAACTGGCTGCTGCCTCAACTATGGGCTTCCTACTGGGAAATGAACACTGAATGCTAATATCATACATCTTCCACACCATTCATTCAGCACCCATGATTTATTTATTACGTTAGCAACATTATCACTAATATTATTATTGGTGGTAATCAGTGTATACAGTTTATTTCCCTAAGAACATCAAAAGTTCCTTTTAGGTAAGAATTGGTATATACTTAAAATCACTTCTGGGGCCTGGTATGGTGCTGTATACAAAGTAGGCACTCAGGAAATATTTATTGAAAGGTAGCTTAATTAAAACTATTACTTTATAAACCACTTATTAAATATTTAAGGTAACTGTCCTGCTCCCCACCCCCACCCTTGTTCTATTCACCACTGTGTTGCCAGAGGTTTCAGTCCCAGTCAAGTTCACTCCGGGTTCCCTGAGACCAAATCACAATAATGGGACATTTTGGGTAAAAGAGTTTATACTAAGCTTTACTCTCATAGTGGCAGGTCAAGTGCCAGAATCCCGTCCACCTCAGAGCCAGTCTGCCTGCAGCAAGCCTGTCCCTGCCTCCGGGCCTCTCAGGCTCTGCCCTGGACACTACCACCGCCACAGCCTCTGCTCTCCTGCAGCCCAGAGCCCTGGGCGGAGCTCTTTATATGGAGTCAGTGGTAACGTATTTCCCACCTGTGTGCAGTGGGCAGCCCGACCGGGGTCAGGTGAGAATCCTGGCCACAGGAACTTTCATTTTTCTCTACAGTCCCTTCTTCTCTCTCTCTCTCTCTTTTTTTTTCTTTTACTTTCTGTCTCTTCCTTTCTTCTGTCCTTCCTCCCTCCCTCCCTCCCTTTCTTTTCTCTCTTTCTTCCTTTCTTTCCTTTTTCTTCCTTCCTTCCCTTCCTTTCCTTGAGTTCTTTCTTTCCTTTCTTATTTCTTTTCTTTTTTGTACACAGTCTTATTTTAGTTTCAAGTATATAACAGTGGTTTAACAGTTCCCCATATTATTAAATCCTCACTGGCACTAGTACAGCTACTATCTGTCAACATAGGAAGATGTTACAGAATCATTGGCTGTATTTCCCATGCTGCACTACTATTCCCCTTGACCAACCTACATTATGACTGAAAATTTTTGTGCCCCTTTATCCCCCTCACCCTTCCTCCCACCCACCCAAACCCTCCCCCATGGTGACCACCAGTCCCTTCTCAGTGTCTATGAGTTTACTGCTGTTTTTTTCCTTTTGTTTTGCTTGGTTTTTATATTCCACATGTAAGTAAAATCATATGGTATTTGTCTTTCTCCACCTGGCTTA
Source organism: Manis javanica (assembly GCF_040802235.1). NCBI lineage: Eukaryota > Metazoa > Chordata > Mammalia > Pholidota > Manidae > Manis > Manis javanica. The sequence goes on along the minus strand of NC_133170.1, from coordinate 17,536,156 downwards.
TTTCACTGAGCATAATACCCTTTGGTTTCCATCTATGTTGTTGCAAATGGTAGGATTTCTTTTCTTTTTATGGCAGAATAATATTCCATTGTGTATATGTTCCACATCTTCTTTATCCATTCATCTATTGTTGGAAACTTAGGTTGCTTCCATATCTTGGCTATTGTAAATAATGTGGCAATAAACATAGGGGTGCATATATATTTTTGGATCAGGGATTTTGTTTTCTTCAGCTAAATTCCTAGAAGTGGAATTGCTGGGTTGAATGGTATTTCTATTTTTAGTTTTTGAGGAACCTCCATATTGCTGTCCACAGTGGCTGTACCAATTGACATTCCTGACAACAGTGTAGAAAGGCTCCCATTTCTCTGCATCCTCGCCAGCACTTGTTATTTCTTGTCTTTTGGATAATGGCCATTTTGACTTGTGTGAGGTGAAATCTCCTTGTGGTTTGATTTGCATTTCCCTGATGGTTAGTGATGTGGAGCATCTTTTCATGTGCCTGTTTGCCATCTGCATTTCTTGTTTTGAAAAATGTCTATTTAAGTTGTCTGCCCATTTATTGATCAAATTATTTGGTATTTTTGGTGTTGAGATATATGAGCTCTTTATATATTTTGGATGTTAACCTATTATCATATAAATCATTTATGAATATATTCTCCCATACTGTAGGTTGCCTTTTCACCCCTTCTTTCTTATATGAACAGAATTCTCCAGTTTCAGCAGGGCACTCAGCTATCGAGCTAGGGACTACGTATATCTGCGTTCCTAACAGCTAGATAGTAAGTTCAATGTCTAGGTTATTTGTTAACAATGAAACTGCTTGCTTTCTACTTATTTCACCTTTTCAGGAGTAGTGGTGAGCCAAGTTCACCCATGTGAGATGAGCAACCCTTAGGAGATGGTGGAAAACAATGCAGAAGGAATCTAGATGGACCAACACTGTTCGTGTGTTCTAAACCTCTCACCTGTCTCTGAACTGTTAAATGTGAAAGACATCAAGTTCTATTTTATATAAGTGATTGTATTTCAAGGGTATCTTTGTTACTGCACCTTTGCTAGTACTCTAACTTACACAAAGGCATGATGCTCTTTTCCATAGGTGCCATTCCAGAATTCCAATGGACCCACTCACTGTCCTCTAGTAGCACTATGATAACCTGGGAAAGCAGTGAGGCCTGACTTGTGACAGCATTTGTGGCCTGACTATTGAAGAGTGGAGAACACTCTGTTAAAGATGCCAACTCTCAAGCAAAATGTGGGCAAAACTCATTGATGCTGAAATCCTCCTTACAAAGAGAAGTGCTTTTCATTCTAGGGAAGTCAACTCATTGATTAGGAGACTAACGGGCCCTTTGTTAGTTAGGCAATTTGTAATTCTGCCTAAAAGAAATTCCTGTTGAATTTCTTTGAGGGTTTGTAAAGATCTAAAAAAAGCTAAAAATTAGCCTTCGATAATTAAAGTACTTTTTTTCTAAAAGCCTCTATGTCTTCACAAAAAAATTGCAAACAAATTGAGGGAAGAGATTTGTTTTCTATTTCTGCTTACCCAGAAATCATATTTCTGCACATAGTAAAATGGCAAACTCATCTTTGGGGCTCAGCTGAGGTTTGTTGAATTGATTGTTCAGAATGGGGAAGTTCAAGAATATTACAGATTTTCTAGTTCTTATGACTAATAATTAGAATAAATTTCACTGTGATCTATAAATCTAAGTATTTTCCCCAAATTGGTCATTGTTCTGTTCTATTTTTAATATAAAAGGAAATGTTTGGGGGAGTTTTCTAGATACAAATAATCAAGTGGTTGCTAGGGTTATTTGAGCTTATAGCTATTCTCCAGTTGGGGTTTCTAGAAATATCTGCTAAAAACTTTATCCTGCATTTTAGATGTATTTCTGATTGGCATTGATGTAATTATAGGAAAGGAAAGAAAGTATCCATATAGCAATTAAGTTATTTGCTTTTTTTGAGCAATAAGGTTAGATGTCACAAAATTAAAATTTTTCTCCACCATACTAACTTTTCAAAAGAAGAGCTTTCTCATTGGTTAAGTTGATCAATTTTGTCTAGATAAACAGAGTTGCTCATGAAGCAATTGTTTTTTTTGGAAGGCCTTCTGTTATTTGTTTTGTGTTAATCCTTATCATGAAACAGTCTTGGAAAGGTAACTTTTCACACACTATTATATGACTAAGAGTGTCTATATACCTCATGTATTGATTAATTTTAAAGATGAATTGAATCCTTATACATTAAAATACAGTCGTTTGAAGATTTTTGGCAATTGTTTCTAGGAAGAGCAATGTTATATTTTTTAAAAAATTACCTGAAAAATATCAAAATTCAATAATGGACTCAAAAAAGAATGAATTACTTGAGTTAACCTTTTTTTTCCAAATTAGAATTATTTATTAAGAGTCTTAGTTCTTGAGCTGTTTTAGGAGAAACTCTCTACCAACCTCCCTTTATTTGAGAACATCTTAAAACTAAAAGCAATTAAGTTTTGAGATCCATTTAATTTTTACTTCTCTTAAGTACCAGCATAAACATCTGCCATCTGGCATAGAAATTAAGTCATATGGTGGGAGGAGAGATGAGATTTATTTATTTAAAAGTTCTTTGTCTTTGATACTTTTCCCTGCTGCATTTTCCACGAGTATAATTTGAACCTGACTGTATTTAAATAACCATTTATCGCCATAATGGAAGAGCAGACTTAAAAATACATAACTGCTGTCATTCCAGGAGACTGTATTAAGGAAACACAGAATTTGCCATTCTAGATCAGACCATTTGTCTGTCACGTCTAATACTTGCCTCTGGCAGGGACCCGTATTAAAGACAATAGAGAACAGCAGAAATATGCAAGTCATTTGAGCACAAGTCATTTTTTAGGGAAATAATTATTTTCTCAGTTGGTAATCTTACACAATGGGATATTGAAATTGAATCACCCCCACCTATTTATATTATTAATATTTTTGGCAATCAACAAACTAATCAGTTCTGTTACATTATTTTACTGAAATATACTTAATAATTTATGTATTTCTCTATATGAAATACGTATAGAGAAATACATATAGGGGACTGACACTTAGTATTTTAATGCTGTGATTTTTAAGGTTGAGGAAAATATAGGGAAATTCAGATAGTGCAGCTTAAAAAAAAAAGACAAAAACACACACAAAAACTTTAATTTTGCTTTGTAATTCAAAGTCTAGATAAAAATGTATTTAGGACAAAAATTCAGCATTTCTAGATCCAGAAGACAATCTAACACTATGTAATTTTGTACAAAGTTTACTACTGATCGCATCAGAATCATCCCATTCTGAGTGATTAATGGGTTGACCAGAATATAGGCCTACAAATTTTTATCTTCCTTGACAACTCACCCATGTTGGTAAAAAGAATATTATGAAGACAAACTCATTTCTTGATTGATCTCTTACATTATAGGTAGATGCAATGAACAAAATACTTACCAAATACAGAGCTCTCACACACACACACACATGCACAAAATCTAATCTCTTGGTGTTCCCCAAGTCCATTATTTGCCTTCACCTTGTCTTCTCCTGATCCCTTCCCTACCCCTCCCTAAGCGAATATAAATGACTTTTCTTTGAGATTACATAAATTATACACATTCTTCTGTAAGACTACCATACACCCTCAAGGAAATATAAGTGCATAAATTGTGTGTATTCTGTCAACCAACTTCTCACCTGGTTAACAAAAGGTACTTATAAAACAGCTTTTCTCTTATCTCCTCCACAGTAAGAAAAAAAGATTGAGGGTCAAAATAAATCTTTGTTAATTAGCACTACTGCCAAAACTACAAGTACCACTTATGATATGACCACCTGTTCTGAACAAGCTCTTCTCAATATTCAGAAAATAACATGGGTAAATAATTTGGGTAAACCCTACACACCTGGTTACACAGGTGAGCCAAAAAATGGTGTTAATGGCTGGAGATGGTAGCACATGACATTTCTACCCTCCAGTGTGCTATTGTGTCAGCATCTAATTAATAAACTCTTTTCCTGAAATGGTTTGCATCTTTGGAGATATTTTTCAATTTTTTAAATCCTTACTGGCGAGTGATGAAATCATACTATTTTTGAAATGATATCATTATTAATCACATTAATAATGAAATCATAACTGGAGACATCCAAATGAAGATATTGAAGCACTGAATGAGTTTTTAAAAGTGCTTTTTAAATAGGTAAGCAGTTGAAAATGGTTTACTTCCATTGGCTTTGTACTGAACTGGCAGCAGAAGGAGAAGGCAAGAAAAAAAAAGAAAGAAAGAAAAGAAAAGACAACCCCAAGACAAACCAAATAAAAATTCTGCCTTTCCTAAAATAAGAGCTGGAATGTTTACTTTGAGCCAAGCTGTAAAGGCATCTGGAATCCTGGAGTCAGTTCCTAAGCTCCCTGCATTTTAGGTTAGTCTTTCTGTGCAGGCAAAAAAGAACTTCCTTAAAGCAAATCCATCTTCAATTCATCAGTCAATCCCTGCCTTTTACATGGAGCGTGTCTAGTCACAAATAAACTGGGCCAGGACTCCATCCGTAATTCTACTAGATAATTTTTAAATCTGTGGACCAGAATCTTGACTTGAGTAGAAGGTTTGTATATCCCTCTGAGTCAGTGGTTCTCCATGGGAACGATTGTGTTTCTGTATACCTCCCTCCCTAGGATACTTGGCAATGTCTGGAGACATTTATATTGTCACCGCAGTGGGGTTCGTACTGGCGTAAAGTGGTTAGAGACCTAAGATGTTGCTACATATCCTGGAGAGTACAGGACATTAACCCACAGGGAAGAATTGTCTGGTCCAAAATGTTAGTAGTGCTGAGGTTAAGAAACCCTGTTTTACATGAAGAGCATTAGGAACAAAACAAATGTCCGACCACATTCTGGAATGAGAACTGCATGCACAATATTGTGTGTTAGGTTAAGCCTAAACACATACAATTGTAAAAATTATATACTGGGTTTCTAATATATTTTTTGTATTCCTTTCTAAGGAGTTGGGGAGAGTCCTTCTATATATTTTTGGTTAGTTCCAAAACTTTTTGGTGTTGCTGACATTCCTCTTGTCTCCCATACAACTTTTGACCATGTTACCTGTGTCTTAGTCGTGTTGTTTCTTAGTTTTGTGGTCTGTATTGCTATTTGCAAATAAGTCTGATCACTGAGAATGCAATGGCCTCATATAAATCTTAAGATGCAGGCTTTGTCATCTGATTTCTACAGGAACTTTGCTTGCTCAGCAGCTCTGTGTCTAAGCTGAGCCTTCTGTGCCATCCTGGGACAGAGTGAGAGATTTGTTCTGCAACCTTCCATAGAAAAAATTATTTCCTGAGCAAGTTCCAGTTGGAAAGGCGTCCTTTTGATCTGTAAATATAAACACCATGACATTCCTTGTGTAACACCAGTAAAAATCCACTTATCCTTCCCACCCCACTGGCTGCACTGCCTCAAACTTTTTATTTTTCTTATTTAACCATTTATGTCCAGTAGCAAGAAGGCAAAATGTCATTAAATTGACAGGACATGTAAAGTGTCTTTACAAGTTCCAGATGAAGAATTGTAGGGACATTTTCTAATTTTAGATTTGCCTGCGACGAGAATGTGCAGTACTAGCTGTCATCTCTCCTGTTAATTCTGAACCAATAGAAGTACATAGTAAAAAAGGTGCCCTTGCTGGGTATCATTGCAACTTGCTAATGCACCAGGATATCAACACCAAAACAGACTCTCAAAATTACCACAAAGCAGAATACATAGCTCCAATATATTCTAAAATGATTAAGCTAGCACTGTCTGAGGTCAGATGACTGGCCTGATACCCCACTGTCATTGGCCCTTTCCTCCCTGAATGTGCGGATCGTGTAACTGCTGAACCCTTTCTCTTACTGCCTTAGCCCACTGTCACCTTTATGGCCTGACCATGCCTGAAGAAATGAGAAATGGTTATCTTTAGATCATTGTTGAATGAGTGTAATAATAATAATAATAATGATACTAAAATACAAATTCAGAGAAGATGTGTTTGATTCGGAAACCTATGTATTTGTGCATGGTGTGAAAGGTGTCCTAAGAAGGTATTAATCTTATTTTCTCCTTTCATTTCACATGAAAGCTGTCATTATTGGGATAAGAATAAAATAAGCGTAAGTATGATAAATGATAAGCGCATGTGGAAGTCAATATACTGCTCTGAGAGAGCATTGCTAATCAACCGGTGCAGTAGGCTAATGCACCATGTGAGCAATTCTAAATTTGTAACTCAGGGAAGCTTTGGCATTTAACTTGAGCTGCTTTTGGCTTAAGGTGAAACAAAGGGTACAATCATGTTCCATTTGTGGATTACAGTAGCAAATCATGTTTTAGAAGGTGCCTTTGCAAGAAAATGTAAAACACTACACCGATTCAATATCCTACACAAGACCCAGTCTATACATGAGTTGTTTAATGAATGTTAAATAGTGTTAATAAAAATGAGAGAATACCATACCTATTTTTTTTTAATGAGCAGTGAAAAGGAAGAGTAAGAGAATCAATCAATTAATTCTCAATTTGAAAGGTTTGCTTTATGAATTAAAGCTGATGAACGTGATTTTAAAATGTGAGTGTTGGAGTCTCTATGCTATTGAGGATCTGTCATCTTTTAAAGCTTTTTAAACTTGATTCTTAATTATTCATAGATAAATGAGTTCCCGTGCTTTTAATGATCGCAAGATTTCTTACATAGTTCTGTTAATAACACTGATGCCATTTTCTTTTCCTTATTCCATTTAGCCAAGAAGCTGGAAAAGTAGGAAGTTTATGGTTCTGTTATTCCAACTGAAAAGCATTTCTTACTCCCTTAGGATAAGAGTGGAATAGATATAGCAATTGAACTAAACAGAAACAAGGCTGGCTGTATTGGGTTTGTGTTGGTTACAAGGACTGTTAGAAGTAGCAATTCTATTGCTGACTCTTGGAATGAATAGTAATTCTGACACCAGTTGCCTTAGCTCATACTTCTGGTATTTCAGAAGTACCTCTGTTACACTCCCTTTCCAGGGGGCTGTTGAATTAATTAGTATTTACTGAGTATCTACTATGTGTCTGATTTATTGTCAAGTACCAAGAGAGCCACCAGTAAAATGATACAGTAAAACAAAAACCCATTAACCATCTAGAAAACACTACCTTCGATCTGACAGTTGCTGTCTTACTATCTACCATCACATGACCCCACTCCCATAGCCTTGCTCCAAATTCAGTGGGGACTTGGTAACCTATGAGCAACTGGTAGAGATAAACCAAAAGGGGGAGAGGCAAATAATCATGAGAATTGCAGCTAGAGACAAAGAAGGGCATGATGTAATGAGAGCACAAATAAGAAGACTCCTTGCATCTTTAAACATCATAAGCTTGTTGGCAAGCAGACATCTGAGAAGCTGCAGCATTAACAGGGAGGCAACAGTGGTTGTGAGGTAGTTGCCAGCTTTATTAACCATCAACTAAATCAATATTGTGCTGTTATTTAAACATATTAATGTAAGTATACGCTGATAGTTCTTGGTCTCTATGTCAACTATTCCTGTGAATATGCAGACAAAATAATAGATCATTGTGGTCATAATATAGCAACCTTCTCTCAGCTTGTGTTTATCCTCACTGTCTACCATATTGCTTATGTAGGTACTGAGTAAACAGATGAGTAAGACATGTCCTTAAAGAGGGCAAACTAAACAAATACTTTCTTTTGAGATGGGCTCATATTGTTGTTACACCAAATTATGGTTATGGTTGGTTACACATATTGGTTAAATACAGTCAATTCCCTAGTTAAACCAACAAAAGTTGAGCCTTCCTAGGCAGTGGATAATTTTTATAGGAGCTGGGATCTGAAGGGAGGATTTGAATACATCAAAGAGGATTCTAGACAGATGAAGATATGGAGGTAAGAAAGAATCTAGGTTTTTTAAGACAGCAAGACATTGATCTGGCCTGACAAAGAGTCAAGGTCACTCACTGAAATTAATTGACAGATAAAGGGATTTTGGAATTATAGTATAAAATCTTTGGAAAGATATTTGACCAGGAAGTCAGGAGATATGGATTTAGCTTTGTGCCCTTGAGCCCATCAGTCCTAATCTATCAAGTTTTAATTCTCCTCTTCATAGAGTGAGGTTGAAAAATACATGTTTATCTTTCATGTAATACACATCTTCACAGAAGGGTTTCTAGACTGAATAAGAACATAAAGCAAATTTCTTTGAGCTCTTAGAAGAAAGATACTATTCAAATTTAAGGAATTATTTTAAGATCTTACATTCATTCACTTTGATGTGTGGCTTTGCTAAAATTGGAAGATTAGTTTGAAATTCATCCTGCTGTTTTGGTAAAATTGGTAAAATGTCTTTCTGATTTTTCTGAGCATAAGATAAAAAATTATTGTCCTTTGCTAAGTAGATTATCAGCCATTTTCTTTGAATATCCATAGCTCAAAAGGAGCATCTGTTTTATCTATATATAACCTAAAAAATGACAAGTAAACTTATACAATTTTGTTCAAAAATAAGTTAAACGGATGAGACAGTTTTCATTTCTGAGTTTGTTTTTCCTGTCTGTGTAAGGCCAATTGAATCTTCCCTAACTTGAATATTAGCAGTTTCTAAAAAGCTTAATGTAAACAAGTTTATTTCAATATATTTTAGTGTTTTTTTTCTTAAAACAAACTTATTATCTTGCGTCTGTACTGCTCAACTGCATTTGAACAACAATAATTGCAGAATACGTAGATAACAATGTTTTCATTCTTGTCTACACCTAGCAATGCTCAGCTATCAGCTAAGTTATACATCCTCTTAAAATCTAAAAACAGTGGATTGAATCATTATATTATGTCCAATGGAAAGTCTAGTGCAAGAAGGAATGTCCTGTCTGAGATTACAGCTTCTTCTAAAGTAGGGAAACTCATGAGCTATTTTGCCATCCTGTTCAAGCTGCCTCTGTTCCATCATATTGTTGCAGAGATTCAACTCATCTTGCTCATCTGCCTTCAATAGATAAACTTTTCACAAAAGACCTTTTGGTGTGAGCCCATTCCATGATACTCTAGGGAATGAATGGAATCAACAATGCAACATTGTAAACACTGAAAATATGTATTAAACTTCTCACTTCTTAAAGTTCCATTCGTGGGTGTTTTCTGAAAATCTAGTATTAGCCTTTCTCTATATTTTTTGGTTCTACGTTTCCTTTCACTCTCTCAAAGCCCACCATAAAACTAAATGAAAATAAATTCTTCTCACTTTTATACCACAAAATAAAAAATACAGAATAAATTAAAATAATCAAATAAATAATAAATCTCTTGATTCTTATTAACTCACAACCTTGCAGTTGTACTTTGCAAACTTACATAATATTCTCCTGTGAGGGTCTGCTGTTACTATATTGTTTAAAAATTTATAGGTTTGTATATTTGACCACATGACATTTTTTCTCTTACCTCTCAAAAAAAGAATTTAAATTTATTGAAATGAAAGTCACATTGCATTAAATTAACCATTTTAAAGTGAACAATTTAGTGACCTTTAGTTTATTCACAATACTGTGCATGGTGAATGCACCACTTCCTCTATTAAGTTCCAGAACATTTCCACTGTTCCAAAATAGAACCACACATCATTGAACAGTTTTTCCCCATTCCCTTCTCTCCGCAGTCCCTGACAAATGCCAATCTGCCTTCTGTCTCTATGGATTTATGTATTGTATTCTGGATATTTCATATAAGTGAAGTCACACAATATGTGACATTTTGAGTCTGGCTTCTTTCACTTAGCCTAGTTTTTCTTTATGTTCACCCATGGTGTGTCATGTATCAGCATTTCATTCCTTTTTATGGCTAAATAATATTCTATTATATGTACTTACCACAAATTTTTAAAGATTTGACTTAAAATGTTTTACTAGCTTTATTGAGCCATGATTAACAAAAACTGTATATATTTAGGTAGTACAACATGATTTTTAAGGTATACAAATGATGATTTAATATATGTATACACTCTAAAATTATTAGCACAATTAAGTTAATTAATACACCCATTACCTCATATAGTGCTCATTTTTTTCTCCCTTTTTTAATTTTTCTGGTGAGCATACTTATTAAGATGTGCTCTCTTAGCAGATTTTAAAAGTATTATACAGTATTAACTATAGTCACCATTGTATACATTAGAGCCCCAGAACATAGTCATCTTATACCCTTTGTACCCTTTGACCAACATCTCCTCATTACTCCTATTTCCCAGACCCTTGTAACCACCATTCTGTTCTCTGGTTCTGTGGGTTCGACTCTTTTAGATTCCACATATTAGTTAGCTTATACAGTATTTGTCTTTGTCTGGCTTATTTCAATTAACATAATGTCCTCCAGGTTCATTCAAATTGCTGTAAATGATAGGATTTCCTTTAGACATTATTTTTTAGAGCAGCTTTAGGTTCACATCAAAATTAAGTAGCCAGCACAGAGATTTGTCTATATATTCCTGCCATATAACCATTGTAAACACTTGTAAACCCTCACTGTTATATATAAAATATCAGGTATCACAAAATGGTCATGAACTAATGTGAGTTAAAACTGAAACTTCTAGAAGAAAATGGAAGAGTAAATCTTTATAACAGGGTAGGCAAAGATCCCTTGGATAAGATACACCTACAAAAAAAACTATAAAAGAAAACAATTAATAAATTAAATTTTATCACAATAAAATCTGCTTTTTGAAAGACACAGCCAGACCTGGAAAAAATATTTGCAATATGCATAACTGTTAAAGGACTTGTACACAGAATACATAAAGAACTCTTACAAGTCATTAACAAAGGGACAAACGTCAACTTAAGAAATGGGCAAAGATTTCAGTAAAAACTTAAACAAAATTTCCTTTATCTATTTTCTGGCAAAAAGAGATGAGGTTAGCCATTTTTTTCACTGAAGGACCAGATAGTAAATATTTTAGGCTTTGTGGGCCACATTTGGCCTTTGTCACATATTCTTTGTATATTTGTTTTCATAACCCTTTAAATACACTGAAACACAAATGAATAAGTAATGCCCAGAGATGCTTGGGGGAAACAGAAGTATCATTCATGGAGAACAGATTTAGAGCAGCAAAGTATAAACTCACAATATTGGGCATGACCAAAGAAAAAATTAGTGATCTAGAAGGTAGGTATAAAGAACACACAGAATACAGCACAAAGGGATTAAGAGATTGAGAAATATAAAATATCTATTATACAATGTAAGTGAGATGGAGCAAGATGGCCTTGAATAATCTAACCACAGTTTCAGAAGGAAGATGACTGAGGGAAGCAAGGGTAGGTAATAGTCCAGGTGATAAAAGATAAGAATTTTTCAGAATTAAAGAAAGTTATCATTCTTTATATTCAGAATGCATGATTAATCCCTAACAGGAAAAATTTTTTTGAATTACTTAAGGTCATATGATAGTAAAATTTTGAACACCAAAGAAATGAGAGCTTAAAAAGAACTAGACAGAAAAGACATTTTACTAGAAAGGAATGATGTTGATTGACAGTATAAGCCAAGGAAGATAAAAAAAATACATGTAAATATAATATAGTATATAATAGAACAGGTAATATAATAACATTTGACATAGAATTGCATTCTAGTAAATATGATTTAAAACACAGAAACAAAATACAGATATTTCATGGAAAGTAAACTAGATTACCACCCACAGACCCTCTCTGAAGTCTGTACCTCTGGCAGGAGCAAACCATCTCAGGTGAAGGTCAAGAGATGTTGATGATTACACTAAATTATAAATGTATGGGTAAATCTAAGATAAGTTTGCTGTGATCAAAAAGAAAAGAATGTCTAATTTGACATGTAAAAAGAGAAAGAACAGATGAAATGAGAGGTAATTGTTCTGGAGAAGTGAAGAAATAATACCTGAGATAGCACATAGGACCCAATATTTAAAGCAGGGATCCTGCCCAGTATCACACATGAATAATTATTTCAGCGAAAGCAATCATGAGTTCCAGGCAAGTATGGAAAGGTCTTGGGCCACTAACACAGCTCCTTTCTTGCTGTTTCTCTGTTCTCTGGCTCCAATTAATTTTCATGAGGTCTTCAAGTAATAGGTGAATATCTTAGGGGAGACCTGGCTCTGGCTCTTGATCATATCAGAGTACTCTTCACGCCCATGAAGGTTGACGAGGCTACCATGTCTTTCCACTGTTGTATCCTCATCCCTGATTTCTTCCTTAATCATACAACTTAAACACCTCACACTCTAATGCCCAGGCTTTCTTATACAGAAATTTAATGTTTAGCCCTGCAAGATCCTGTATATTGCTCCAAAATACACTGGGCAATAGGGAAACCTTAGGCCAGCCATGGCTCTTACCTCTGTGAGGTCTTCCCAAGGAAATCTGTGTGAGGTCTGGACATTTACCCTTGACTGAGCAAGTAAACCTGAATGGGTTTTCAGTAAGAGAAATCAAATCCATTTTTATAAAAATAGGAACAAACCTAGATATTTTTTACAGTTGAATTCTACCAAATATTCAAGAAACAAATAATTTCAATTTATATGACTCTTTCAAAGAAAAGGAGGACTTTCCAACTAACGTTTACCAGATTAGCATAAACTAATATTAAAACTAGATAAGGACGATCAAGTCCATGTTGGCCAACCTGATGGACATAAGTGGTAGTTATAGTAATGGGGAAGGGGATAAAGAGGAGGAGAGAGGTAGTGTAAAGGTACTAATATCATCTTAACACAGTGGAGACATTATTAGAGACATAGTATCTGTATTTGCCAAATACAAATACAATCTATTATTCATTTATAAAGGGACTGATAAAAATATTTAAACAGTAATTTAAACATTTACTGGCAAATGGGTTAAAGAGAAGTGAAAGAAGGTGACTGAAATCTCCACCTTTAGCACCAAGAAGTTGAAAAATATATTTTAGTGCTCATGGATTAAGAAACAAGAGGTTGAGATATTTATTTAGCAATATCACAGTAACCAACAAAAGGAAAAAGAAAATGGTTAAAAGTAGTTTCTTCGGAGAAGTCTAGAGGAGTATGAAGTGGAGGTGGGGAACTATGAATTTTCTTTGTAAATCTTTTTTCACAGCTTGATTTCAACCAATGCATATGTTACTTTGATTAAAAAAAATCAAGCCTGAGTATAACAAGCCCCTACTTAAATTTCCTATGGTTTCATACTGATACTTGAAGAGATAGGTACTTGGAGTTTATATGAGCCTGCAGAACTCAGCCTCCGTCCTTCAGTCTGTGCTTCCTCTCACCACTGTCCCCGCACTGTGCTCCAGACAGTGATCTTCCAGTTTCTCAGTGTCATCCTCTCTCGCCCCTCAAAGTCTTGTCCTTGAGGATCTTTCTGTCTGAGATGCTCTTTATCTTCAAGTCTCCCTCCCCGCCATTGCCTCAGTTCAGTAAACTATGGTATTTACTCTTCAAATCTCACATTAAAGTCACCTATTATGAAAAGTCTTCCATGTCCACCTTCCTCCCAGTCTAAATCTTTTCTTCATGGCATGTTTCTTATTTTGGAATTATACATTAATCATCTAATTAAAGTACATAATCATCTAATATATATTAATTATCTAATTAATATATAATCATCTAATTAATATTGGTCACAACTAGACAGTAAGGGCCATAATATCAATGGATGTACTTTTAAAAATGTGTCCTTCTTTCCCTGCCTCTTAACTAGGTACAAAACAGATGTACAGTAAATAATTACTGAACAAATGAGTGAAGTTATTGATTGATAATGAATAATGAGCTGAGAAAACTATGTTGGGCCATTGTCTATCAGTGAAACCTTCCAGTTAATTTTCTCTTTTACCTTAAGAGTGTAGGAGGGTTCACGATTTCTAAGATCTCTGGCTCATGTTTGTTTTTGCTGAGGTTCAGCAAGTTGCTTCATTTTTTTGAGATTCTCTTGGTGGCAAAGAGTTTTACTATTGCCTACATACTCCCAGAGTGGGAGCCCTTATGACTGATAACCACCTGAGCTCATAATAAGATACCTGGATTGCCCGTTTGTCCTTATTTACAGTCCATGGCAGCAACTGGTCAGTTTCCCAAGGTGTTTATCACTGTTTCGGATTTCCAGACCAGCAAATTCTTCAAGGGCAGAACTTTGTTCTTATTATTTCTCTTACCCACTACAGAACTTCATTTGAATTTCTTCACTATTTAATTCTTTCAACAGTTCTGTTACAGATGAAGAGGCTAACATTTAGAAGGATCAAATGTTTTACTGGACATCGTACAATGGGTAGAGGTTGATCAGGCAGGCAGTTCTTCAGACAATTTTAAAGTGTTCTTTTTAGCTGCTCTTTCACCTCTTGTTAGTTTAATGAATCACAAACTATAGAGAATTAATTGTTCCCACTTATTTGCTGGCTCCACAAAAAAAAAAAAAAGAATTATGCATTCCTATCCATTGCCTTATAATTCCACTATGTTCCTTTGGGAAGAATATAGTTTTCCATTTGGCCATGTGAATAACTTTGGCCAATAGAATACGAAGGGTAGTATTGTACACCGTGTCTGTGCAAAAGCTTTAAGAGCTATTGCTTATGATCTTTGCTCTTTCCTTTCTACCATGAGAACAGCTTGTCTTATATATGGGCTACTCTTAGACCCCAGAATGAAGAAGTGAAATAGAGCCAAGGTAGAGCTGATCCATGGATAACATGTAACATGAACAAGAAATAAACATGTGTATTTGAAAGCCTCTGAGATTTGTGGATTGTTTGTTATTGAAGCTTATCTCAGCAATACTGACCAATATATTAGCTAATATTTAATGAGAAATTACTGTGTGCCAGGCATTGTACTAAGCACTTTGCATGTATCATTGAATCTTTATGCAAATCTATGAAGCCAGTAATATTATCCTATTTCACATATAAAGAAGACAAAGCTTAAGAAAGTCATGTAAAGAGCAGGATAGATTCAGGATTCCAAATCAGGCTATATGATATCTGATCTGGGTGATTAACTCCTCTATCAAAATCCCTCTGTCCATATCAGGATGCATAAGACCCAATACTTTAATAGATCAAATTTCAATTTTTCAAAAGTCCTTGAAACATTATAAAATGGCATGATTTATTTGAAGTGCTTTCAAAATATGAATTTTTCAGATGAGTAGAATCAGCACAATTATATCCATTTATTGCTTCTGGGCTCAAGATACCAAACCATATAGAGACTCTTACTTTCTAATTTATGCCTTTTGGAACATCTATAATATGAGATTTAGCCAAATCTCTCTATACAATTGTTTATATGTTTTGCTTTTAATTGCTATGTTGGTGGTTTAAGCCCAGTTCGGGGCATAGTTACATTGAAAGGCAGCGTACTGCAGTGGAAACAATAGTCATCTAAGATTAAAGAGATCAGACTTCTGGGCTTTCTTTCAGAAATCAACTGGATGTTTAATATTTGACATATCATCCCGATCCCAATCACCTTATGTGCAAAATGGAGCTGAAAATACTTCACAGCTTATTGACTGGGAACTGGAAATAAATGATCTTTGTAGGAATTTTATAACTCTAAGTACTGTGATTAATTGATCCACATTATCCCACAACCTGATGCCTGAGACATAGAAAAAGAATGCTGTAGTGGAACGAGAACTGGTCTGGTAGACAAGGCCTGTATTCTGGTTTTAACTCTGCTGTTAGTTTGTTTTGTGATTCTCAGCAAATCACTCATCCTATCTAGGCCTTGTTTTGCCATTTCATTGTCCATTTTCCTATCTTAAATAATGAGGAGATAGAAGAGCATCCCTTTATCCCCTGCTAATTTGAAAAGCCATTGCTTCTAAACTGTATAAATGTAAAATACTTTACATTTTACTTTTCAAATGCAGCCATAGGTTTGGGCTACTTGCAATATATACTGTGTCACCAAGTTCAAGATGATAGGAAAATTTCTTATAAATAGAATATATTTAGCCATACTTTTTCTAGTGAATTGTCTCCTTTGTCCTTGGCACATCTGTACTTTGTACATATTTTTTGCAAAATAAATGATCAGTAAATATTTCTTCTTTTTTTATTGAAGTATAGTTGCCATATACAATTTACATTAGTTTCAGGTGTACAACATAAGAGATGCAGTGTTTATACATATTACAATGTGATGTGATCACCCCTATAAATCTAGCTACCAGCTGTCACTGTACAAATTTGTTACCATATTATTAACTATATTCCCTATGCTGCAGGTTGCATGCTCATATCTTATTTATTTTTATAAGTGGAAGTTTGTGCCTTTTGATCCCCTTCCCTTGTTTCTGCCATCCCTCCCACATCCCACCCCTTTGGCAACCACCAGATTGTTCTCTATATCTGCTTCTGTTTTGTTTGGCTTGTTCATTGGTTTTGTTTTTTAGCTCTACATCTAAGTGAAGTAAGACAGTATTTGTCTTTCTCTGTCTGACTTATTTCACTTAGCACAATACTCTTTAGGGCCATCCATATTGTCAAAAATGGCAAGATACCATTTCTTTTTTATGGCCAAGTAATATTCCTGTGGG
Source organism: Manis javanica (assembly GCF_040802235.1). NCBI lineage: Eukaryota > Metazoa > Chordata > Mammalia > Pholidota > Manidae > Manis > Manis javanica. The sequence continues at coordinate 17,519,485 of NC_133170.1, read as the reverse complement.
GGGGTGGTGGGGGGTGGGGGGGTCATATCTTTTTTCTCTGTTCATCTATTGATAGATACTTAGGTTGCTTCCATATGTTGGCTATTGAACAGTGTTGGCTACAATGAACATAGGGGTGCATATATCTTTTTGAATGAGTGTTTTTGTTTTCTTTGAATAAATACCAGAAATGGAATTGCTGGATTGTATGGTAGTTTTATGTTTAATTTTTTGAGTACCCTCTATATTATTTTCCATAATGGCTGTTCCATTTTGCTTTCCTACCAATAGTGCATGAGGGTTCCCTTGCCTCCACATTCTTGTTAACACCTGTTATTTTTACCATTTTGATAAGAGCCATTCTGACTGGTATGAGGTGATATCTCATGTGGTTTTGATTCATGCTTCCCTGATGATTCATGATATTGAACATCTTTTCACGTGCCTGTTGACCATCTGTATGTCTTCTTTGGAGAAGTATCTATTCAAATCCTTTGCCCATTTTTTGAGTAACTTTATCTTTTTGATGATAATCTTTTTCTGGTCTTTAATGTTTGGAAATCCACAATGTTTCAATCATTATTTTCTAAAGAGCACATATTGGTTTATGAAGCAAAGTTTGATTTTAAAATATCAAGATAGTACCTACTATCCTTTATCTACTTTGATGACCTTCTGTCTTGTTTGATTGGCTGAATTCTCTCATCCTCAGTATTTAATGTATGTAGTTATATTGATTACATTTGATGAAGATATGTATTAAACATATAAATACTTATTCTGCTGTGATATTAAATGTCACCCTTCAACACTCATGTGAAAAAGAATTCAATAATATGTAGGATGGTGGATTCAAATTAGATTTGTCAACTAATAGTTGTACTATTTGGCTTCTTTTTAAGGAACTAAAATAACTGATAATTTATTAAAATCTTGCTCCTGGAATAGTCATCCTGTGGGTGTCTGATAGCACGTAGGGGGGCATTAAAGTCACCATGTTTCCCTGTGTCTGGGGACCCCTGCCACAGTGCTTGATTATTTCACCTAACAGGCTCGTAGAAAGATGGGCTCTAATGTGGCAGCTTGTAGCTATACATGAGCGTGGTTTGTGTTAGAGCCAATTGCCATCTGACCTCTCCTCCCAGTAGAGGCAGTGTAGTGCCATCTGTACATCTTTCAGTCACATTAAATCATGTCAGTTAAAGGGCCTCTGAATGTGAACGAGTTACCTTATGCTTAGGAGAGAAATTAGTTGAACTGCTGAGCCATAAGTCTGCATTCATTTATACTCACCAATTTTTCTATTGTTATAATCCTTTGTTTTCTGGACTGGCGATAACACTGTCAGAAATTATATCTGTTTAAAATTTGTTACTGTCATAACTAGAATATCAATAAACATAAAGCATGTCATTAAGGTAATTTAAACTCTATACTGATATGTGAGATTGGCTCCAGGTTGGATTCTAGACTATCTTCTCAATCTGGCATGGATATTTTCAGACATAATTTGGCCAAAGGGTTACCATGCCAAAGCATACTCACATGGAAGGCTGAGGAATTTAATGGCCACACATCACTCTGAAGGAAAGAAAATGAAATGACCCAGTCTATTGATGAAACTCCTTCGGAGCCCATGGACGTTCATATGGCCTAGGCCTGCACAGTCACAGTGCACCACTACCCTCAGTTCAGTAATTGCTCTTTTTCCAGAGATAGGCATATGAATGGGCTGAGACCAGTCAGAACCCTCCCAGGACTTCCGTTCTGGAGAAGTGGGTAAGAGTGTCTCTTTGAGATGAATTTGCTAAACTTGCAGAAGGTGATTATGAGTGTGTCACTGGCCATTTAATGCTTCCAAAGAGTGAATCTGCCTAATATTGCAGATGGCGCTCTCGTTTTGGGGCAGCCAGGCCCAGAGCAGCAGCAGGACTCCTGAATCCTTGCTTTTGAGGTTTCCTTCTTTGTTCAAGTCAATGGGTCTCAACTTGTGGCCCCTGAAGCGGCATTAACATGGCCCAAGAACTTGTTAGAAATGCTCATTTCTGAATCGAATCTTGGGATGGGGTCAAAGGTTTAACAGGCCCTCTGAGTAATTCTGATATATGGAATGTACAAAAATTGGTTTAAGTTCTTTTGAATTGAGGTTTTGGCCATCTTCAATGGGTGAAGTCCTGATATAAAATGACAAATAAGAAATTTCTTAACAGTACTTGTAAACAGATTAGAAAAATTTTGGTTGAAAAAGCATTCTCACATGATCATGCCAGAGACCTAGTTTTTGAACAGGGACATTCTCAGAAAATTCCTGGAGCCCCTGGTTTCAGGTTAGCTTGGTACCAATTTAGTCTCAAAGAGAGTCATAAGCCATTTGAAAACAAACATTGAAAAATCTGTTCCATCTAGGATTTTAAAATCATTAGAATTTTGAAACTTTAGGGGATATGGACAAGAGTCTTCTCTTCAACTTTGTCTGCTTGAACACATTCTATTTAACTAAAAGAACTGTTTAATCTTAGTTTCAATATCTGGGTTTAGAGGAGAGACTCTATAGATTGTCTTAAGTGGGAAATTTAGTCCCTCAATCTAAATATCTCTGTCTTTGATCCAAATCATTCCAATTTACCTCAACATAAGAAAGAGCCCTTTATTCAGCTGGCCTAATTGGATACTGTGTCATCAATATAAAAATATAGTCAGAAATCTCATGAGTTATGGTATGATAGCTGTATGTCCTCAGATTAAAGACTATAAAAGTGCAGACTTCTAAGAAATATGGTATTGCTGGCAAAAAAATTATTCTTTACGTACTTATGAATGCAGAATATGCCATGTGGAAAGCACCAGATTTCCTTTAGTGTTGTTATATCCACAATCTGATAAATTATTTCCTGAATTACAAGAATAGTATCTCATTATACACTTTGTATACTGACAAGTTTTCTGTCTACCAGCAATTGCTAATTGTAAGACAAGACAAAGAGAATAAGTTAATCTATAAGAATCTTGGCAAGCGAATTAACAATATATTTCTTTAATAATTAATTTCAATTAGCAGTTATATTAATGCCTTTTGCAGGCTATGGGTCTGTCTTCTCTGCAGCTCAGAGTCCTGCACAGGTATGGCCTGTATGGCCATTAAGGGAAGCCAGTTTGCCATTAGAAGCACTTGTTAATAATATCACCTATAGTCTCCTTTTCCAGAGATCCAACTATGTTCCAAAATTCATTTGGCACATACCAGTATCTTAAAGAAATCAATGTCTGGAATTTAAGGTAAATGTGAAAATGATCATCAAAAAAAGAAAACCAGGTTGTCCTTGATCCTTATGAACTAACTGGCTCTTAGGCCCCTGAAACAGAATCCAGCTGTTCTATGGGAAACTCCTCTATAAATTCTTACTGTTTATATGTTTATTTGCCCTCTTTACCAGAAAAAATAAACAAACAAGCATTAATTTTAAGATTAAACGAAGATTTGTTAGAATCCTGCTTGTACCATTGCACTTACTAGCCATATGGCATGTTTTTCTTTTCCAAGGCTTTGCTTCCTTAATGTAAAATGAAGATGACCGACACCAATACCCTAATGTGCTGTGACTCAGTGGGAACATGCACACAGAGCAGGTGGTTCACTCCCAGCCCGGTGTCCATGCTGCACTCTGTGATTTTGTACATTCTCTTCCATCTGCCTTTGCATGTGCAGTTCTCTCTGCTCAAAGTCCTGCAATGTCCAGAATAACAAACCCCTACTCATCTTTTAAAGTGCAAAGGGAGGTCACTTTCATGCCTAGGGTTGGTGGAGCTCTCCGGGTGCGACTATTAGCAATGCACTGTCAGCCGAAGAAGGTAATTCCCCAAGCAGAGCAGACCGTTCTTCAGTTAGGGGTTGGTAAGTGTCCTCCTTACCCCTTCAAGTCTTAGGGTCACCGTCTACAGAAGACTTTTCCTTATTCTGCCAGTCTGGACTACAAGACCTCCCTCGGTGCTTCCCTCACACTGTGTTCATTCTGTTTCCAAAGGTTTTCCTGTGTCTTCTCTTTCCCTCTCCACTACATGGCATGTTCCTCGAATGCAGAATTGATGTATTATTTGCTTCGAATTTCAGCATCTAGCACAATATAAACCATTTGCTCTAGTCAGTAAGAGTTGTTAATTATATTCCCCTTTTCCTTTATAAACTGTTCACGTGTTTATACCACCAAAACATAAAATTGGAAAACTGAATTAAGCAGATGGTTCAGGGGTGTGGATATATAAGAAGCCCATGCCCTGCAGGTGCGTGTGAATTGGTGCAGCCATTCTGGAGAGCAGCTTGGCATGCTTAGCCAAACTGAGGGTATGCTCACCAACAACTCAGCTATGCCTCAGCTGGGTACACATCTTAGAGAAATTCTCAGACAGGCCTATGAAGGGGATTTGCAAAGTGGTGCTAATGTCAGTGTTACTTATGGCGGCAGAGTCACAGGCAATCTGGGTGCCCTTCTCTAGGGGACTGGACAGATACAATGTGGTACAGTTGGCAAACAATATTATATCAGTTTCTTCTCTTGCATGCCTGTACAAGGCAGCGTTCTGATATAATGAAGCAGGTAGGTGACAACCAGCAATATATGTGGATCTTCAAAATACAATGTTGAGTGAAAAAATAAAAACAGTAATGCAAAACACAATATCACTTATGTACATTAAAAATTCATGCACACAAAACAGTAAGACACATTTTCAAAAGCACATAAAAACAAAAGAATACATGTTAATAGGATGAAAAGTACAGCCTAAGGAATATGGTAAAAAATATTATAATAATTTTGTATGGCAATGAATGTAACTACACTTACTGTGAGCATTTCATAATGTATATAATTGTCAAGTCACTATGTTGGGCACCTGAAACTGATGTAATATTGTATGTCAACTGTACTTAAATTAAAGGAAAAATGTTTTAAACACATTCAGAAAAGTATGTGTGAAACACATTTGAATGGTTGTGTTAGTAGGAGGGTAAGGACTGCTGATAAATGGGAAAAATAAACTTAAAGGGAAGGAATAAAACTTACAGGAGGTTAAAAAATACAAACAAAAGCCCTATGTCCTTTAAGAAATTTGTATTGGTAAAAACATAAAATAAAACTTATAAAACCTCAGAGATTTCTAAAGCTTTAGAATTTTTAGAAGAGGAAGAAGTTACAGATTGCAGAAAGGCAATAAGCTGTTATCTAACAGTTATCTTTGTCTTCTTAGATGAAAAAAGTACTCAGTTTTGTGCCAAGAGGGAGCATGTGAAACCAAGAATCTGCATTCCTTGCAAGATTTCTGGATGATTCTGAATCAAATGCTTGGCACTTGAGGAAGTCTCTCTAAAGGGCTAGTTTTGAAATCAGAACCCATCATTCAGTCTTTTGCTTTCCTGCCCAAAATAAGAAACAGAAGTTAAAGGTCACAAGAGAAGGAGAAAAATCATGGAAACAATAGTAGTACCTTTTTAAATCACTGAAATGAAGAATGCATTAAGCAAGCATCAAAAAACAAACAAAACAACCAAAACCCAGGAAAAAAGCAGTGACAAGTGGAAAAAAAGCAAAAACAAGTAATCAGGATACTTTGAAGGCACGTAAATCAGGAGAAAAGGGTGGACTGAAGACAGCAGCATTTGCACGTTGCCTACATGGCACAAAGTAAAAAAAGAAAAGCAAGCAATGTTTAGTAATGCTCTTTTCACATTAGTTATTTGTGCTAATGTGGTTCGATTCCTTTAAATCTCATTTATTTTATTTCTTTATCCAATCAAAAGTTTTCTGTTTTCTGAATTTACAAGAAGATACTTTAACCTGGGTTGTGTGCTAAGTACTTTTCTTGGGAAAACCTAACCATTTTTCACTGCTTCCTCACCTATAATTATTATTATTTTTTCACCTGTTAATAGGTTGTAACCAGTGTTTCTGTCATTTATCAGTCTCTGAAGCAGTGGCTCTCAAATTTTGTGCATTTTTGCAGAAATTGCCTTGGTGACTGGTAACTTTCTGGACACACTTCCAGAAATTCTGGAGTGGCACTCAGAAATCTGCATTTCTACCAACTCTAGTCTAGGCAGTAGTGTCATGAACCACACTTTAGGGAATGTTTCTAAAGGGCTATTCCTAGAAACTCAAATCTAATAATTGCGATGTCCTGTCTTTAAAGCAAAATTGTCTCATAAGCAGAGGTTAGAAACTTCGGGCTGTGAGCCTGTAAAGTGGGTAATTTTTTTGATCTCCTCCCATAAAACAGCATCATGAGGGATTCCAAGGTACTTATAAATAAAAGGAAACACTACGTCTAGTGTACTTTTGAGTTATCATTACTTTGTTCATATTTTGGAAATTTTTTCAGATCTAAAATTATAGAATGAAGAAAGACCTTCAGTTAAGCTGAAATAGTGGTAGCCTGTCCTGAAAACTGTACTTAGAAAGCACTCACAACACATTAAAAAGAAAAAGAAAGTGACACATAAGAAAAGTCTAGAAGCAAATAAGTAATTAAGTAAGGAAGTTAAGCTCATACACAAACAGAAAAAAAAAGCTAAAATCTGCACCATCTACAAACTCAGCTGCCTATCTCAATTTCACATAATGTATTATTTAAAAAAAGGATAAAAGAAAATAAGATCAAATAGTGTGTTATACTATTTATGAATATCAGAGTAGAAACTTCAGAATCTGGAACTCTTGTTTGACTCAAAAAGGAGATTCATGATGTAAAGAAGGACATTGATTGTATTGACATAAAGAGTCATCAGGAAAAAGTTCAGAGTTGCAGTTAAAATACAGCTAAATATCCTTTTAAAATTTCTGTTAAAAAGAGTCTTTTAGGACACTGCCTCATGAAAAGTAATTGACTTACTTCTGATGTGATTTTATAGGAATATCCCGTTTTTAATGTGTAATCGCTCACATTTAAGTATTTTTTTCAAGTTGGGTATAATAACAGCAGTATTTTCATTTGGTTTTATTGTATTAATGCAGAACTTGTTTAATTCAGTGAATAAACACTAAAAATTATTTCCTTTGAGTAGGTAGTCTCAGTTTAATCAAGCAGGATAAGTGACGCAGATTCCTCTCTGTATCCTTTCCCTATAAAGAGTGTTTAACCTGGCAGGCAGCACCTTGCTTCCTTTCAGATAACTATAGAGTCAGAATATGTTTCCAGGATGGCATGTGAGGAGCTTCGATTGCATCTGTGGGTGTTCTGTCCCCATTTGTTTCCCTACTTTTTTGTTGAAGTACAGCTCCTGTTAGCACTTCAATCTGATTTAGGGGAAAAACATTTCTCCGGCTTTCCTTTTCTCCTTCCCATTTCAGCGGGTGCATTACCAGTATCTGCACCAGCAGAGACAAGCTCACTTACAGTCTGTGCTCCAATCCTGAAACTGATGAGGGCTTTTTTTTTCTTCCTACACTATTTCATTCACTTCACATTCTCGTAATGTTAAAGGCAACCTTGCTGAAGTTTTATCTTGTTTTCGCTTGCTCAGCCTCCATTTCTCAGTTCCGGATGTTCTGAAGATCGTATGTGGAGATCTGACACCCACCTTTTCTTGGGTTTGGAATCCTGGCCGATTAAAGCAGGAGCACAATGGCACCGCATTCTTCCCAAGGCCGACAGAAACAACCCCCCCCCCCCCCCCCGTTGGTTTAGTTGTACAAGTTTTAAAAATAACTCTATCAGGTTTTAAAAGCTTTTTTTTGCAATAAATGTTAAGGTATGAATAGATGTAAAAAGGGTTTAGTAGTCATTTGTGGTCATCTTAAAAGATATCCTTAGAATCTCAGAGGCTGGAATTCTAGGGGATAATCACCACAGGTGAATTTGGACTTTATTCTTGAACAGTTAATAATTTTAAAAAATTATACAGTTGCTGCAGAAGTATTTTTCCCAAATCTAGTTCACTTTTCTTCTATCTTAAAACTACAGTCTTAGAGCAGTGCTTTGGTATAAAAACAAAAATTCAAAATTATGCCATTAAAATAATGTACCAGAAATTAAGCAAAGTGTAATCACTCTAAGTGGATAATATGATATACTGGGTTGAGATGACTAAGAGATAACAAACAATAAACTGGAAAAGGAGAGGTGTTTATTATAAGAACAGCTATTCTCAGCCTTACTATGCAAAGATTAATTTCTCCTTCCTTTTTTCCTTCTCTGTCTCATCCTCTTCTTATTTCTTGCTGTTACTGTAATGATCAGATTCTGAGTCCTCTGAATTTTAAAAAATTATGTGACATGTGAATTGACTTGTTTATTTTAATAGCAGCTATTTAGGAGTAAATTTCCAAAGTACTGCATGATAATTAGATGGTGCATAATGCACATACTGTATGCTACTTGGAAAATGGGCTCCTTCAAAAAGGTATGAGCTAGAACAGAACACTATCTTTATTTTGCTCACCATTGTATTGCCCTGGGATATAAGTTAGTCTCCTTAAAGGAGTTTGTTCATGGCTATATCTCTGACCTTATAAATGCATGATAAGTATTTGTTGAAAGAATGAAAGACTAAATGAATGAATGAATAAGATGTCATACTCCGCCTGGTACTGACTGATGGTTTTCCGAGCGATATAAATTCTCTCCTATTATGTTTTCCCTTACAAGCTAATTGGACATTTATGTCACAATCAGCCTCAATATTTTGCATATAAGGGTTCTCGGATTTTGAAAGCCACCAACTAAAACCATTCCTGTGATTTTTGCTAGAACAAGAGACATACCTATGTAAGAATGATAAAACTAGAGAAAATAATCACTGTAATTATATGGAATTAGACAAAGAATCCTAACTTTTGCTTGAATGAGTATTTTATTTTTCAATTTATGTGGCTGCTTTGTAGACATAGCCAAAACCAAAAGGCCACTCCCTCCAGACCTCCAGAAAAGATCATGCTAGCCTATTTGGACATGTTTCTTTGGGTGTCCCATGACCTCTTTCATACAACTTATATTTAAATTCCCTGGAAATATAACCTTTGGTGCAATGCCAGGAAAAAAGCATCACAATGGCATAACTGTACACCTTTTATGCTCAGGTGGACTCATTCCTCAGGTTTCATTTAAGTTACTTTATGATATTTATTTACCACTTTTAAAAGTATGCTTATAACTCTCCTCTGACCTTTCCTTCTGAGCTTGGTGAAATGTCCTCCTAACTGTTAGTTAAAGTTTGAAGGAAATTTAGGTTAATGAGTATAGCTCTGAGGGAAAGAGCGCTCCCCGCCTGGGGCAATTCCCCCTATGAAATTGCTGAAATTGAAGTAAATCAAGAGAAAGGGAAAGTTGGGAGAAAGGCTTTAATTTCTTGCAACTTGCTCAGGATCACCAGCCGGGCCAGGCCCAATCCGTTTCCTCCGGCCGTGGCTCACATTCTCCTTCCCCACCTGCCTCTTCCAGGAGGAGCTCCACTGGCAGACACTAGAACCATAACTACCAGGAGTGGAGGGGAGGAGGGAATGGCGGTGTTCTCTCCACCCCTTTCCGCAAATTGACCAGAGGCTCTGAAGCATCCATTGTTATGTAAATGACCTAAGGCCAGGTGGGAGATTCTGGTTATTCTGAGTAAAAAAACTTCCATTTACCCCATAACAGGTCCATGTTCCTGTTACAACTCTTCATTTTTTCTTCCTTCAACTTCAGATTGCTGATGTCTGTCTTCTTGCTGGCTTGATCAGTTTAGTGACACATTCCAACCAGTTTCAATCTTTTAATTTTAATTTATTTTACATATTTGACTTACACGATTTCTTCCAGTTTTCAGGGTTTCATTTCAAACGGGAAAAGTTACCTGCTTTATGCACCAGATAGCCCTGCCTTTGATGGTTGTGTTTATGCCTCTACAGTTACTGTGAAGATTTGGAGAAAAATTAAGAGTAGTTTCTGAAGGGCCCCCACCAGTAAGATGGCAAACTTCCGGCTTCTCTTCGGGGGTCCTCCGTTCCCGCCAGCGCCACCTGAAGCCCAATCACCTCTCGCTCCCCTCCCAATCCCAGCACCTAGCCAACAGCCTCCAGCCCCGTAGAAGTAACACCACAATTACCCCATGCCCCTTCCTATATAACCCAGCACCTTTCCCTAATAAAGTGGAATTCTCCGGTGAATTGCTGCTGTGTGTCGCTCCTTTCCTTTCATTGGTGCCAAAACCCAGGAGACGGGACACCCCAACTGGGCCCCATCTTCCCCCCGACACCAGCAGCAGCTTGCCCTCGTCCTCTTTTTCCGGCGCTGGCTCATCACACTCACCACTCCTCTCTGGCCTTTAGGTAAGTTTTCCCCCCGGAGTGGGCCACTCTTCCCTGAGCTATAGCAGTGCCATTGACCGTGATCGTCCAGCAAGGCCCTGACGCTCGGGGACGAGGAGGGAACTCTCCTCGCCTCAAGCCTTTATGGCTGTGGCAGGCCCTCAGGCCCTTCCTCCGACAGCCATAAATCCTTGCCTCAGGCCTTCACGGCTGCGGCGGACCCTCAGGCCCCTCCTCCCACAGCCATAAACGAGGTGATTCCTTTGTGGATGAGAAAGCTCCCTTTCCGCCTCCCCCCTCCTTCTGTTCCATCCGCCGAAATCCGTTCTGTCTGCCGAAAATTCCTAGCGCTAAGTACCTCGTGACTCTGGCAAACTGCCTTCTTAGGGAAGTCTGGGTGACGACCCACACTTCCTAAGAAATTCTGACTCGTATACGAGTTTCCGCAGACCACCAAAGATCATCAGGGACACCCTTTGTCTCCTTGCGGTCTGCTTCCAGTCTGAAGATCTCCGTTCGTCTTCCCCTGTTTGTCTCCTCCTCTGTCCTTTAGCCATGGGAGCCTCCTCATCCCTCCCTGAAAGTTTACCTCTTGAATGCCTGCTTAAGCATCTGGCTACCCTCTCCCTGACGCCTGATATAAAACCAAAACTTCTCCATAAATATTGCTTCCAAGATTGGCCGACATACCCCCTAGACAATAACAACCAATGGCCCGCAGGGGGAACTCTTGATCCTAACATCACTCGCAATCTCTTTAACTACTGCCAGTGCCTGAAAAAATGGAAGGAGATTCCCTATATCGAAGCTTTCCGCCTCCTCCTCCCCCCGCCCCCTCCCAAGTTCTCCTAGCCTGCAAGCCGCCACCCCCGCAGAAACCTCCCATTCACTCCCTTCCCCTTCTTCTCCTACAACAGCCCTTCTCCCTTCCTCCCCCACCATCTCCTCCCCCATCTCACATCCTCCACCTTCGCCCCCGCAAATTAAGCCTGAGTCTTTCAGCCCCCCTTTAACTAGGTCCCAGGGGCCTCCTCCATCTTTGCCCTCATCACCTGTTTCTCCCCTGTTAGGGACCGCCTTTGTCTTCTCACATGTTTGTAGGGAGAATGGGAAAGCACCTTCCCCCATGTCTGAACACAGCATGGGAAAGCACAAGCTAGAGAACAACCTGTGCAGTCCTTGGAAGTTATCTGTCCACAAAAACATATCTTGTCCTTGAAGATGAGCCAAGACTCCTCACTCTGAAAATAGGGAGACCTTGAAGATGTGTAGAAACACCGCTCCTGCTTCTAGCTATGCCCTTCCCCCACTTGCCGATGTGGCAGGAACGGAGAACAAAGAACATTCTGTTTACGCATTCCATAAACAATTAACTGCAGCCCTGCTGTAGCTCAGTTAGTAGAGCATGGGACTCTTAACCTCAGAGTCATGAGTTCAAGCCCAACTAGAGCGGCAGAGGCAAGCAGCTGGGCTGCTAGCTGGTGACATGTGGGTCCGATTCTATCTTTCTTTATTTTCTTTGACCCCCTTCCGCACTTCAGGACCTGCTCAACTAGGCGCAGCTAGACCGCGTCACTCCCCCACAGACTGAGCCAGAACCCTTCAGTCCCCCTCAGACTCAATCCTGAGGGCCTCCCAAAATTATCGCCCCCCTTCAGGAGGTAGCAGGATCCGAAAGCATCGTGCGCGTTCACGTCCCTTTCTCCTTAGGAGATTTAGCCCAACTAGAGAAACGTCTAAGTTCCTTTTCCACTGATCCCACGACATACATCAGAGAGTTTTAATGGACCCTCCAGTGTTACAGCCTCACACATCATGACATTTTCATGCTCCTGGCCAATACTCTCCTCCCTGAAGAGCGTAGACGAGTTTGGGACTTTGCCCAAACGCACGCTACCGAAACCCACAGGACTGACCCCACCTATCCCCCTAGCCCCACTGCTGTCCCCGATCAAGACCCACACTGGGATTATAACACCGCCGTAGGTCTCTGCTCTCGAGATATTTTTGCCTCCTCCTTAATAGCAGGTCTGAAAAAGGCAGCTCGTAAAGTAGTCAATTTTCAAAAGCTCCAAGACATAATTCAAAAGAGAGATGAAACGCCCTCTGAGGTCTTAGACAGACTCACTCAAGCCCTATTACAGTATACCAGCCTGGACCCAGAAACACCTGAAGGAAGACATGTCCTTATGACATACTTCCTAGCTCAAAGCTACCCCGACATTAAAGCTAAACTCAAAAAGTTAGAACAGGGCCCTGCTACCCCACAGACTGAGATCCTAACAGTGGCCTTTAAAGTCTTCCATAACCGGGAGGAGGAGAAAGAACGCTGTAAACAAAAGGTTGATCAGGCCAATTTCCAAATGTTGGCCCAGCTGATAAAACCACAACCTGGGCGCCCCTCTACAAACAAGCCCCTCCCAGGAGCTTGTTTCAAGTGCGGAAAAGAGGGACATTAGTCAAGGGCATGCCCCTCCCCCAGATCTCCTACCACCCCATGCCCCAGATGCCACAAAAAGGGCCACTGGGGGTCTGATTGCCCAACCACCTGAAGGGGAGGCTAGATGAACAACCCCCATCCTAAGCCCACCATAGTGGGGCTAGCAGAAGAAGATTGACGGGGCCCTGGGGCTTCTCACCCAACCATTTCCATCACCAAACAGGAGCCCAGGGTTATTTTAACAGTAGACGGTCGCCCCATCTCCTTCCTCCTAGATACAGGATCCACTTTCTCAGTCTTGCAAGAATACTGGGGCCCTACCATGCCAGCCATTACTCCTATAGTCGGGTTAAGAGGTAAACAGATTTTCCCATTAAACCCCCCCTTTTATGCACAATCTAAGACAATCCCATACCTTTCTCCCACTCCTTCCTGGTTATGCCCCAGTGTCCCATCCCTTTACTAAGACGGGACATCCTTTCTCTCCTCCACGTTTCCATAACTATATCCACTCCCACAGCCCCCAGTACTCCCTTTCTGATGGCCCTCATAGCCAACGACCCCCCTCTACCCAATGAAAGCTCTGGTTCCACCCTCATACACCCTGTAAATCCCAAAGTTTGGGACATTACAAGCCCCTCCGTGGCTCTATGTCCTCCTGCCTCTATCAAATTACATGACCCCTCTCAGTATATCTGTCAGGCCCAATACCCCCTAACCACTTCAGCCCTCATAGGCCTCCAACCCATCATTCAAGATCTCTTAAACAAAAATTACCTCAGACCCACTCACTCCCCATTTAATACCCCCATATTAGCTGTTAAAAAAAACCAACAGATCTTTCCGCCTTGTCCAAGACCTTCACCTCATCAACATGGCTGTTGTCCCTATCCATCCCTTAGTTCCAAATCCGTACAGCCTTTAATCGCAGATCCCTGCCTCGGCCTCCCACTTCTCAGTCCTAGATCTCAAGGACGCATTTTTCCTATCCCTCTGGACCCCTCCTCCCAAGATTTTTTCACATTCACCTGGACGGACCCATACACAAGACATTCTGAAAAACTCACTTGGACAGTTTTGCCACAAAGCTTCCAAGATAGTCCCCATATTTTTAGACAGGTCCTAGCTCAGGACCTCAAACAGTTTCATCATGATCACTCCAAGTCCACCTTATTACAATACATGGACAATCTTCTACTCTGTAGTCCTTCGTGGGAATGGTCTCAACTTGACACTGCCTCCCTACTTAACCTTCTAGCTTCCAGAGGTTACTGAGTATCCCCCATCAAAGCTCAAATCTCTTCCCCTCCTGTCACTTACCTCAGATTCCTTCTATCTCAACAAAGAAAGTCCATTACCTTAGACAGAAAACGGCTCCTCTCTGACCTGCCCATTCCCAAAATCAAGACAGAAATCCTTTCCTTTCTAGGCCTGGCTAGATATTTTAGAGCATAGACCCCTAACTTCTCCCTGTTGGCAAGACCCCTATATGACCTCAGCAAGGGCCCCCCTAAAGAACCATTATCCTCCTCACCCCGACACTCCTTCATTAAGCTCTGTCAAGCCCTTGTGGAAGCCCCAGCTCTCCATCTTCCTGATTTGTCAAAGCCCTTCTCATTATAAGTTCATGAGAGGTCCAGTCAAGCTCTAGGAGTCCTAGGCCAATATTATGGCCCATCCTTTGCCCCAGTAGCTTATCTCTCCAAGCAATTAGACCCCACAGTTCGGGGATGGGCCCCCTGCCTACGAGCATTAGCCGCTAGACAGCTCTTGCAGAAGGAAGCTCATAAACTGACATTCAGGGCGCCCCTTACCATTCTGTCCCCACATCACCTAAAAGATCTCTTAACCTACAAAAGTTTACAGACTCTCCCTCCCTCCAAACTCCTGACCTTACTGTCCTCTTTCCTCCAAAACCCCGTTCATCCCCTTTGCCATCCATACCCGAATCATGACTTTTTCCTCCTTTACTGCTCTCCCACTTTTTTTCCCTCATTCCTATTGTCTTCCCCGCCACCCCAGCCTCCTTTGTATGGTGATTCAAAGTCAGACAGACTTATACACAGCATCAAACAAAAGTTACTGCCCTCATTGCCACACCAGACTGCCCTCCGAAAAGCTGCTCTGAGCCTTTATACCTCCACTTTCCTCCCTCCACGGAAGTGTTCACTAGCAGCTACCCTTATTCTCCCTACCTCTGCTTCCTCTATGACCAAAAACAAGCCTATTGCAGGCGATGGCCAGACACCTACAGGAGATGTCCCTACTGGTCTTGCGCCATTCACTACATGAGTAACTTCCAGTACCCACAGTATTACTCCTCCAACCGTTTCATGAAATATCCCAACGGCTCATTCTCCTTATCAATCCAGGATCCCTGGGACTCTCAATGGGCTGCGAGAGTCACAGCCTCAGTTTACTATGGGGGGTCCTTGACCCCCCACGGTACCCTTCATATCTCTCGAAAGTATGTTCCCTCTCATTCCCAGATCTCTCAAGTTGCATCAGATATCAGACATTCTGAAAAAGTCATTATCCAAACTCTTGATGGCGCCTCTTCATCTTCTTATCCCCGCCCCTCTTCCCATTTCTCCTACTCTTCGTTACAGCTCATTCAGGACACCACCATCTTTCTCAACCACACCCTTAACACCGCCAATTGTTTCTTGTGCGCATCACTACAGCCCCCACTGCTGGCCGCTGTGCCCCTTAATATTTCCAACTACTCCTTCCATGAGGAAAGACAACCCCTCTGCCCCCTGGCAGACATACCCCTATGAGAACCAGAATACGCAGATAATCTCACCATCCACCACTGTGTAAGCCCGACTCCACCCCCCCTCCAGAGCACTTCAATGCCTCCCAACTCCAGCACACCCTGCATTCTCGTCACCCTAATCCCACAGCTTACACTTTACAGCATGGCAGAATTCCTTGAGCTCCAACCTCCCTTGCCCTCGTGCACAAAAAGAGCTGCTTTCCTTCCCATCATGGTCAGTAGCTCTTTGATCACCTCAGCCATTGGGGCAGGGTTTTCGGGAGAAGCCTTGAGTCACTCTCTATGGGCAGTTAGAAATCTCAACGCCAAACTTGAGGGAGCCCTGACATCCACTGCCGATTCCCTAGCCTCTCTCCAAAGACAAGTCACTTCGCTAGCTAACGTCACCCTTCAAAACCGGAGAGCCCTAGATCTGCTTACAGCCAAGAAGGGCGGCACCTGCGTCTTCCTCCGAGAAGAGTGCTGCTATTACATCAACGAATCCGGCATTGTAGAAACTGACATCACCAAACTCACTGACCTTGCCTCCAGCCTCCACTCTGCTTTCAATTCCAACCCATTCTCTTCAATACTAACAAACCCCCTCCTCACCTAGCTCTGGCCCATTGCAGGCCCCATAATAATCATTCTTCTCGCCTGTCTCTTCTTACCCTGTATAATAAAGTTCATCAAATCCCAAGTTGGAAAAATCTCTAATCAAGCTTTCAACCAGCTTTTACTCAAGAACTACCAGCTTCTGGCCACAGAAGATCCCTCACTCTCACGTGACCTCCTCACCACACGCTGAGATGGACCCCTCTCTCCACTAGAAACTGTTCCTGGAAACAATGGCCGCAGACACCTGGCTCCTGACACCTATATCCTCTTGGCACCATTGGAATGAACAGGTCCTCAACCTATGGTTACAGGGAACCTTCACTGATTTCCAAACCTGAAGAAGTCCACATCTACTCGTCCTTACTGTGGGGAGTCCTATCAACCCTTTCCTCCCAGTCCTCAAGCCCTCACTCCCTTCTCCGCCCCTGTTCAGCAGGAAGGAGCCAGAGAGAAAGCAACATCCACAACCCCATAGAGGAGAAAGGGGGGAATGAAGGGCCCCCACCAGTAAGATGGCAAACTTCCGGCTTCTCTTCAGGGTCCTCGGTTCCCGCCAGCGCCACCTGAAGCCCAATCACCTTTCGCCCCCCTCCCAATCCCAGCACCTAGCCAACAGCCACCAGCCCTGTAGAAGTGACACCTCAATCAATTCATGCCCCTTCCTATATAACCCAGCACCTTTCCCTAATAAAGCGGAATTCTCCAGTGAATTCCTGCTGTGTGTCGCTCCTTTCCTTTCAGTTTCTGCCAGAGCAGAGACTTGTCTCCTTTGAAGCCCTTTGCCCAGCACAATATGTACACATAGTAGGTACTCAATGAATACATGTGACTAATGATGAAGGGTGTCATTAATTTTCCTCTCTGCTAGTGCAAGAGCAAAGTTTGTATGGAGGAACATCACAGTACCTCTACTTATCATTATGTTTTTTTAAATAAAAGCACAGTTGAAGTAGATCACAAATATACAGAAATCCATTATACATTTTCTTTTAACCTGAACCTCACTGTGACATGTGAATTGACTTGTTTATTTTAATAGCAGCTATTTAGGAGTAAATTTCCAAAGTACTGCATGATAATTAGATGGTGCATAATGCGCATACTGTATGCTACTTGGAAAATGGGCTCCTTCAAAAAGGTATGAGCTAGAACAGAACACGTAGCTCCTGTCTCTAAAAGGATTTTCATTACATAAAACCACACACACAGTGTGGCAAAGATAATGTCAGTACTTAATGCAGAAAAATAATGCAACATGTTCTTTTTTGGTTCATTTACTGCTGTATGCTACTTGAGTAATGAAAATCTATTTGGTATAGAGACAGACGTGGATGTACTCTGAAAATCCTAGTCAATAATGAAGCCTGTATTTGCTACTTTGAAAATGACTGCTAAGTGTTCAATTATGAAACATCTCCTGACTATAAGGAAATTTCATTTGCTCCACTCCCTATAAGGACTAGAGGAGGACTTTTAGTTTCCTTCCTTCATTACCCACTTACTGTGTAATGAAAATTCCTCTAAATATGGAAATGCCTAATAACTATGCAGTTCTGATAGTGCTAAATTAATTAATATTTAAACATTGTTATCTCCATAAGAGAATGCTATTAAAGAATTGCTGGTTGCCAAAATACTCATATTTATCATTACTTTATATGATATCAAACAGAACTGTGAATTAAATATTAATTTAAATTATTCTAAAATGTATCAAAAATTCTATTAATTATCTTAATTATTCTAGGTTGTGGAAGAATTTGGAGTACAAAAAACAAACTTTATCAATATTTAAACAGAAGTGAATTAAATAACTTATTTAATATTACTGAGAAGCAAATGTCTACAGCTGAAATCTGAACAAATAAAAACCACATTTTGCTTATTTTATAAGATTGCAGGAGATGAAACTGGTTGCAAGATACAAAAATAGTTAGAAACACACACCAAACGATAGCAAAAACTTTATGAATATGGCTTTTTAACTTCTCTGGTAAACTATGAAGAGATTTTACGTCAAGACAAAAAAATCTGATCAACTAATTTTTGTAGACTCACTCCATTAAGTTAGTTGAGTTTTTCAGATATTTAGGCTGACTTGAGACCAAACTATCAACCTATGGCTTTTAATTCAGTTTAAAGTTTTTGAAATCATCTATCCAAGGTCCTAGTGAGTATGTTCAATTGTGTGGGATTATACCCTCATTTAAATTAGTCGCAAAATGTTCTTCTATGGTAAGGTTTTAACCCATTCATTTTTCTGGTTACTGTTCATTGAGATGATATCCTCCTGTTTTGTACAGTTTGTATAAATTAAAATATAACAATAATTAGTACTTGAACACAGCCTTTAAATCCGCAGACATAATCCTAAATCCTAAAAAATAGTGGCTGATAAATTATAAAGGAAAAATATACCGATTCACAGTGGTTCTTTGCTATCGCTGACTTTTAAGCAGGTGTCAACAAACAATGACAATGTTTCACTAAGTGGTTAGAAAAGAAACACCTTTTCTTCCTTAGCTTTCTTCCACGTGTATATACTAGGTATTGTCTGAACAATGGCCCTTATTTTCCAGAGGATCCAGGTCCAGTTAAGGACATAGACAACAAAATAGTGAAAATAATATAGCATGGACTTTCCTATTATAGATGTAATCACTTGGATTAACAGAACGCCATAGGAGAGGAATCCCTGTAGGTTAGGGGAGTAGGAGAAGCTTCCTGAAAGAGTCCTCAAAGGAGCAGAGGTTCCCTAGAAAAAACAGAAGTGCAGAAAGAAGTAAGGACGTTCCAGATACAAAAGCACAGAGGTTTGCAGAAGATGCTACTGGACCAATGTGTTTAATAGAGAGAAAACATCAGAAGCAAGAAAAGGCAGTGACCACAAGAGAACTGAGAAAATGAGTCTGGCCTTGAACACCTTGTGGAGGAGTTTATCCTGAAACAATGAGAGCCTCTGAAGTCAGGATTATATGGCATTGTTTGGAAGTTAGGGAACCTGGGGGTTGAAAGGCTAGTTACAATGCTGTTGCCTTGACTCAGATATAAAATAATCAGCCTCAGAACAAAGAAACAGTGGGAAATAAAAGAAGGGACAATGGAATTAGATATGTTCATCTCTCTCCACACTGTGTGTGTGTGTGGTGGGTGGAGTTGGGGGTGGAGGTCTTTACATTCTTGGAATTTCAGCCCGGCTCAAGACTATCAGCAACCTGAGGTCAGGCAACATGCTTGATTACAACTATAATTTCTGAAACACCACAATGTGCATAACACATGCTCAGTACACAGCTGGTGAATAAATGAATGTGATTTCACCTTCTTCCCTACTCAGTTGATGAGCTCAGTTAAAGCTCAGTTGGGAAGGATCTCCCTCTTGTGAAGTTAAATTCCCCTTCTATCTCCTGCTATTTTCAACAGGGTGGCACTGTGCTTCTGGAGAAGGTTGTATTACAGGAAATCAAAGTGAATAGCGGTGGTCTCTGTCAGACCCAGGAGAATTTTAGAACTCAGAGGGGAAACATTATTATTTATCCGATCTCCAATGGCCGGCGTAGTACCTAACATATACCAAATAGTCATTGGCCAACTAATGTTAGTAAAATGAACATGTGTTTGCACTGTACCAAATTGATCTAGGATGAATCAATCATCTTTCCAAACAATTCAGATGGACTGGTTATCATTCTATTTGATGATCCAAACCATGAGTTGGTTTCAACTTTGATATATCTGGAGCCTGACAATGGTTTAATTGCTGGGCTATAGAGAGCTGATCACAGTCTCACTATTTCTGTGCCTGATCCAGTGAGATTATGCTTAATATAGTGAAAATTTCAGACAAAATGGATGGCATCATGAAGGCTAAAAACCTCAACAACAAAGAAGATAAGCTGGTTCTTGTTTGTGTTATAATTGTATAGGCTCTGTTTTAGCTACCATCTGCAAAATTGAATGATATTCAGTTTTTCCCGAGTGTAAAGCATGAATAGTAGGTGGTTAGGGGGTATTTTGGCCTTAGAGTATCCTTCGCCAGCAGTGGTTTCAAGATTCTCGATGCTGCTGCTATGTGCTTTTATCCCCTCTGAGAGCCCTCCATTTGCCTCATTAACCATAGGACTTGAATTCATATGAATTATTGAAGCTATTTTTTTGTTGTCTGCTTTTTTAAAACCATTTGGCTAAACATCATTGTTCCTTTCACAGGAAATGTTGATTAACCCTTTAGCATGATTGTTTAAAAGAAAGAAAACATTCTATTTCCAGTTTTTTTCAATGTCTAAGAATGCTAATAATGAAATGAAACAATTAGTAAGACCCTACTTCCCACTCGCATGGGAAAGGTAGAAGTTCTATGAATATACGAGCGGTGGAATTACTAAGGATTTCCATACTCCTTTACCTCGTCATATTTCTTCTTCCTTTTTTCTTCCACACATCCCTCCTCCTATTACCACTCTTACAGCATCATCATCGATCTAGAATTTCATGCTTCTGAATAAAAAAAATGCTTCTGAGCATAGTCTCAGACATTCAACCACAAGAAGATTTTAGTAAACTTTATAGTGTGTTTCATAGTGTAGCTTTAGTAATTCACAACTGGGGAGCTAAAGAACCCCTTTAGGTTTGTTTGAGAGAGATGTGTAATTTGGCTGGACCCCAACTGACTACCACTGTCAAGACTTATGCATCCAAAGTGGGCAAAACACGTATAGATGGACCTTACACCCTCTAACTATATTTGTGCCTGCATATTTGCGATATTCACCCGTGTCTGACTGCCGCCATAACACACCTGTTTACAGGAGCATGTACTCCTCTACAGTCAGCCGTGTTGACTTTATTTGTGTCTCATGCCTCAAATAAACTAAGGGAACAGGCCAAAAGTCTAGGTTTCATAGCTTCTCTCCAGAGTTCTCAACCTGGATACACTTAGGTAGGAATGATTCAGAGCTTTCTGCCCAAACTTGATCACAAAGGACCCCGTATAAAGAAATGAATCCTGACACTCTAGCGTCTGTCTAAACGACTAGACAAGTTAATGAACTTCTCTTGTGCCTCAATTTCCTCAGCTACAGTGAAGGGACATTTTATGAAGCTTAAGTAGGTCACTCTATGTAAGGGCCTAGAACAGGGCAGGCACACAGTAAAGCCTCAGTAAATGTGAGTTATTTTCTCATATGAACCTTAAGGAAACTCGGAAACCCCTGGCTCTTCTTGCTGACCCCCAGATCAGTCAGCGAGGCTCTGCCAACTTGCAACAAGCTCCTTTTCCAGAATTTCCTGCTTTAGTCCGCAGGGAAGGAAGGGAGGGAGGGAGAGAAACAATACCTTTTTCTCACAACCTTGAACAGTCTATGGTGAAGACAGTTTCACTAAATGGTAATTAGCCAACTGGTTTTAAATTTGTTCAAAAATAGTTACAGATGAAACAGAAAGCTATGTTTTAACACACTGCAATATTGTCATGTTTATCTTTAGTCAGTTGATTCAACAGTTGGTATTGCCACACATCACCTTATCAGTATGCAAAGCTTGGTTTTCCATTTGGAGTGTGTATTTTTGAAATTTATATTAAACATTTCCCTGTGAACAGCATAGCATTTCTCTTATAATACTTTAATGATAATTTTGCTTAATCCAGAGTCTCTAGTTTTTCTTTACTACCATAAAATCATTTCATATCTTATTATGCAAAAAGCACTGAAAATTATGCTAGAGCTGAAGATTAAGTGTTAGCTATTTCTATCTGGTTCTAAAGATGAAATCTTTAGTCAAGAAAGTTAATAACTAATATTTAGCTGTGATATAATTTAGAAAAGAGAAGCAAAACAATTGTTATGGGTTTTTTTTAACACTCACGATTTTTTAAAATGACATTTATAAGCTTTTCTGTAGTGGAGAATGCTACAGTGAAAAAAACCACAGCATGAACTATGAAGCAAAAAGTAGACTATTTGGTCTTAGCTTTGGATAAATAAAATACTAAAATTCCATCTACAAAAGAGATACCTCCTTGTATTTTACAAATGTCCTATTTGTCTATCAGTTCATAAATAAATTCTACATTTAAAATTAATGTGATTTTAAGCTTCCAAATTTAAAATTTTTTTGACAGTTATAATAACCAAGCTGAAAGTGCTCGGCAATGTTAAAATAGGCACTGAGAAGACACTTTTCTATTCCTCCTGATGGTCATTGATATAATTAACTGCCAGCAGCAAAGTTAGATATATATTCTATGGCCTTGAATTTGAGTCCAGCTAACTGGCCCCTATGGGGCTAATGCCCATGACTTTGGCCTTTATATGCTATACTTCACAGTACAGAAATATAGATTTCGTTTGGCTCCTAAAGGATTAGTGTTCCCTGTCTGGTCTTCTCTTTCATACCTATGCTGATTTTTTTCTTTTCCCTTAATTTTCAAGGAGCTGAATTTGGCAATAATTGGCAAGTGCTGATTTTATAAACTTAAAACAATCATACAAGCAATTTTTGTCTCTCTCTCTCTATTACAAAATACTAGAAATACTAGAGAGGAAAATGGAAATGTCCTAGCATTCCTAAAGGAGTTGTTCTTTATGCACCCTTTAGGCTGAAGAGAAGGTGCTGTTTCCTCTTCCCTGTTCTTAAAAAAAGTGAGAGAATGCAAAGAATAGATCAGGAGAATGTTCTAGTTTTTCAGTCTTATTAGTGTACACTTCCCACCACTACTGGACCCTCATTTCTGTTCTTTGTCCACCCCCTCTTTCACTAGCAACACTTTCCTGAGGACACAGAAACTGATAGTGGAAATAGGGTCACATTTGGAGACACTTGGGTAATATGTGTTAATATCCATGCTGGCCTACCTGGGATCACTAATTTCTTTCCTCTTGCTATCTCTACCCTATGCACGGCAGCCTCCAGGGCAAAACGTATTTCATCTGCAATGATACATTGCCCAGGAGCCATCCAGTATTTATGTCATTCTGGATTTTTATTTAGAAACAATTAAAGCTACTTGGATTTCAAGCATTTCCCTAGGTTTCAGGTCAAAGTTTATTTTTAAAAAAAGGTTGAATAATCTACAACTTCATCAGCATGCAGCTAAAATGGCAACTATAGTCTTAGATTGCTGCTTCTCCTTTTTAACTCTGACCGCATTATCCCCTGCCTCTGTAAGGGGTGCGTGGGCATGTACACTGAGAACACATGTGGTGAGGGATATGGGCATGCGTAATGGGAAGGGTGTATAATAGATTTCTACTTGGTAGCAATAAGAAATTCCAATATGCGTCGTTTTCAAAAGGTAATCTCATCTCTGAGAACAATAGATCTATATTGTTTTAGATAAAAATATCCATCAGCTGAACTTTTAAATATTTAGGTAACTAGACTTCTGATATGTTGCTGAGTTGGAAACAGACAAAATGGATGAGCCTATACAATTTTCAGTGTTAGTAAAATGTTAATGTTAGTAAATTTGAAGATGCTTTCACCTGGTTTCATCTGGTAAAAGGTATCACAGTGAACCAAAATTTCAGTGGGAAAAATACTCCTGATACCATGTGAAAGCATCTTCAAACAGCAAAATGTTGATTATTTCAAATTAATTTCCAATCTATGAAGATTTGTTTTCATCCCGGGAAATAAATACTTGTTTGAATGCCATTTTCACTGATGCCTGAAAATTTGAAATCTTTGTATGACATCACAAGACAGAACATAAAGTCCATTCTGATCCCTTGATATGGACTGAAGTGAACAGAAGCCATGTCCAGCATTACTGGACTTCCTCAAAAAGCTAATCTATTAAATAAATATAATAACTGTTTCTGATGAAGGCAATTTACATAGCCCTAAACTCTTCTCTAAGTTCTAGTTAGGCTGTTTTTATATACATGAATAGAAATCCATCTGAGTTATTTATATAATGCCATATTAAAATGATATACTGGAGAAAAGGAAAGAGTAACCTTATGAGAATGTCATGAATGATAGCCAGTCAGCCATATGGCCTGACAGCCAGCACTCAGAGAGAAATAAGAGTTTAGTAACTGAATGTACCCTCAACCCTCCCTGGGCACCTCAGAGCAAGTGCCTGTGGATCATCTACTCTTCCTCCCAGTGAGTAATGATTAAGATTCTACATCTTTGCTTCTGTCTCTAACATTTTCAAATAGGTTATTCTTTCATGTATGTGTGTGCGTATGCATATATATTTATATAAATATATATACAAAAATATGCATACTTATATCCTCTGCCTACTAATAGTTTCTACTTCCTCATTTTCCTTGTAGTTTCCGCCCCCTCACAGCTGGAGCTTTTCATGAACCCTGTGGAATTCTCCCATAACTTATTTTCAGATTTAGTTTCTCACTGCTCACCCTGATTCTCTCCACACTTCCCATTAGACATTCATTAAAAGGACCATGTTAATTGCTCAATGTTTTTTCATGCTAGGCTTTGTCATGAGTCCCTCACCAGACTTGCCCCACATGCTGACTCAATCAGTTCTGGCTTATGAGGTCTGCACTGGGCTGCCCTTCAGCATGGCTTGCCAGCTGAGAATTTCACATCGAAGAGTCTGACCTATCTAGTACATCCTGTCTCACACTATTGTCCCTTTGACTGACTAGGATTCCTGAGTGAGTCTTCCCATTGAGCAAAAGTGTGATCTAAGGGGAGTCACATACTAAGTCATTATCAGCCATAAAACTCCAGCTCAAATAAATTGACTCTGCAGGTACCTGACAAGACCCCGAGAGAACAGGGAACACTGGCAACATTGTATGGAAATTATATTCAACTATTTATTGGGAGGCCTGAGTTTGAGTTCTGTCTCTGCTGTGAACTGAGTCTCCAGGCAGCGAGACTTGTTTAACCTTGCAAGGTTTCAGTTCTGCGTCTGCAAATTTGAGGCAAGGTGGTTCGCAATCTGTGAGGCCACCCCGGAAGGTCTGAGGTCAGAGTAAACCTGGAACATGATGCAGACGTTGGCCTATGGAGGGATTCTGAGTAAGAAGTCACAGAGAGGACGCTGCTCTCCTACAGGAAGAATTCCAGATCAGTGATGGCTTTGTTGAACTCATCTGTGCTGGGAGTCTGGGATGGAGAGGGCCAAGCCTGTTGATTGCAATCAAAATAATAAAAGTTGAAACAGGGCTGAGAGAGTCAAAGCCTGAGAGCAACAGATTCCTGAGCTGGGAAAAAAGTCAACCTGTCAACCACTTCCAGAGGTACCGTAGCTTTCCCTCAGTGAGCGTGCCTGCTCAGTGAATCAGGAAAGTTTACAACTTGTTTAGCAGATTATTTGATCTACCTCTTCATTCCCCATGTCCCACTTGCTGTCAGTTTTTGGTATCTATGGTGAGGTGAACCTCTAGACATAGGTGAACCTGGAGTTACACTGAAAATCAATATGTAACCTGAGACTAGATGTGAAGTCATCGGAAGGAGGCAGAATAGCTCCCAGGCCAGCAAAGTTATAATCATCTGATTAAATAGGTTAGATCCCAAATCAGAATATTTCTCTTAGAGGCACGTAGCTAATCCTGGAAGCATGGCTGTAGGTGAGTGTCATGGGAGAACTTGGCTGGTGCTCGGCCGAGTGCTCCCCAGGGTAGGGAGCATTTTAGTCCTTGGTGGCCACTATTCCAGATCATTAGCAAAGTGGAGGTAAATGCCAGGTGCTGTTGGCAAATGGACTTGGAGTTTTTCGGACTCTCTTATTAGAGACTAGCATCTGGACATTCTACTTTTGTACACAGAGTCTTAAATCCTGGGTTAGGGTATATTTAACCTTAGAGGTGTGTTTTCATTTGATGTGATGGAAAAAACAGTTTTGTTCTAAAAGTCTAAGGACTAGATTCTAGGCGGTGACATATTTAGTAAAGTCATGGAATGCCACACTGAAGTCTTTGAAATAGAAGAATGTAAGTAGATATGAATACTCTTCTCCTGGTGACCACCCAGCATCCACGTGCCCTTGGGTTATTCCCATGCTTAATATTTTTAAACACTTCTGCATTTGCACTTACAGTAAACTCTAAACTTCTCATGTGGCCTATGAGATCCTAACTCATCTACCTGCTACTTCATCTCCCCTGACTTTTCCCTGTTCTTATGTCACTCAATCCACGAGACTGTTATTTTCCTTCCCATGACGTGTCAAGGTTGCCTCTCCCTGGGGAGTTTTGCACCTACTATTCCCTTTGCCTGAGAATTTTTTTTTCTCTAATATTTATGTGACTTGCTCCTGCTCATCATTCAGGCCTTAGTTTGAATATAATGAGAAGGTTTCTGTGATCCTCCTTCTAATAGAGCCCCCCTCTCTCTACTTCCATCTCAGTTATTTTTGAAACATTTTATTTATTACAGCTAATACATTCCAAAATGACTGAATTTACTTCTTTTTTAAAAATCTATTTTCCTCACTAAAATTTACATTCCATGAGAGTAGGATCTTATCTGTCACACCTGTTGCTATCTCCTCAGCACCTAGGAGAGTGCCTGAAACCTATAGAACACTCATTTTAATGAATATAAGATTTTATAAGTATACTCTGGTCAGTACCTAATCAGCATGGGTGCCCCATGTCAGAGCACTCATTGTTTATTTCAGTCAGATGATGACATTCCCGTGGGACTCACAAATGGTCCTGATTTTTAGTACAAATCAAAGTGATTAAGATGTGCTTCTCTCCAGAGTATTAATCCAAAGCCAATAGGCATTTAGCACTACAGAAGGGGTATTTTCTACTTGGAGGTCTGAGCTGTTGCAAATGTTTGGTTCATTAGGGAATACATGATTCAGAAGAGCCGTGCTGATAATGCCAGAACCAAAGGCTAAATTGGGACATCTTTCACATCTTTCTAGGTGGGTAGGTAACTTGTGTATGCTTACACACGTAAGATACTCAGAGTACACTTTTCCAATTCTAACGTCATTTCATATTTCAGGGGTTGGGGAGGCAGTGCGACACAATGGAAAGAGTTCAGACTCTGGAACCAGTAAAGCTGGGTTTGAGTTCAGCTATATCACTTACCAGAGGTGTGTCTTTGGACAAATCCTTCAATTCTTTCTGAGTCCCAGTTTCCTCATCTGTAAAGTGGGACTAATAATGCTTATATCCCAGAGCTGCCTTTAGGGATGTAAATGATATGCATAAAGTATCTGGCACATGATAGACTCTTACTGACTTGTAGCCATCATTCTTAGGAAGACTTCACAGCCTTGCCTGGTATTGTGTTTTAATACTTGTTTTCTTTATCTACCTCAAGGTATAGTGACTGTTTCTAGGAACATTAAGTTACGGTGGGTCATTGGAAGATGGGTATCTTGAGAGAAGAAAAGAACAAAACCACATCACAGTGGAGTAGCATGTGAGCTGGCAGCGGATCCACGGTGGCAGTGGGGACAGTCGTAGCTGGCATTCCTGTGTAACACTAGAGAATTCAAATGGTAACATGGCCCACTTGTGATCCAAGTCGCTATTCCATTTTTCTTTTGCTACTAATCAGGTCTTTAGATTAGGTGTATTTACTCAGTTTCTATATTATGTATATCTTTTCATCACCTCATGCCTTCTGCTAACAAATGGACTCTATTTCTTTATAATTTCAGGTTACCATGACGCTGTGCCTCTATAGCTTCACCTTCCCCATTTTGACCTATCCTCTGCTTCATCCATACCTCTTGAGTCAGGTGGTAAGCTTGCATATCCTGCTAACAAACTTGTTCTTGGTTTATTTGTTGTTGGATCATGGGAAGGGACTCAGACTGGTCTTACTCAAGTTTGTTACCAAACCATGCCATAATTCTCTGAATAGCCTGATATTAATTTAATCCACCTAAAGTCAACATCTGCATATGTCAAAATGAGCAAATAGCAATTTCACATGACGCAACTTAATATATAATGCTTCTAGTGAAGGGCCAAAAGTGGTGTTTTTTGGAATACAAACAAACAAGAAAATTTTTTTTTTAAAGAGTTTTGTTTCATGCCATGTAGAACTGGTTGTAGCTGGGGCAGGCATTATGATTAGCTTTTTAGCAAACTATTTAATCCTTTTTATTGCCTGAAACTTTAGACCCAGAAGGGACCTCACAGAGACTTTATTTAGTCCAACCCTTTCATTTTAGAGATGAGGAGTCCCAGCCTCAAAAAGATAAGTCCCATGTGACACATGGCAAATAAAAGGGTGGGGAACAAAATTGGTGAAAGGAAATTATAAATAATTTGGGTTAATGATATCAGAATAAAAAGACTGACTGTATAAGACCAATAAAAGACAAACCATTCAATGAAAAAGATTACAATCCAGGAGGAAGGAAAAATTAATTTTACTATATAAGCACCATAATAAACATATGCCAAGAGTCAGAATGCCTAATTATGGTGTTGGAAGATGCAGGGAAATTTTTCTAGGCAACCTGATGTCCAAACTAAAAGTTGAGGAAGTGAATCGTGTCAGTCAGATAGTTGTGATTATGAAGCATGTTCCACAAAGTGCATTTCTGAGTGATCAGAAAGTATTTTTTTGTATGAGTGTGCTATGTGTGAAGAATAGCAGTGTGGGCCATGTGTAATGTAAGAGAATGTCCATGTCCCTCTTTCCTCTCCCTCCCATCCTCATCTCTATTAGGTTCACCTCCAGTGGATCTTAAAATCACGGAATTCTATCTTTCCAATCACAAGTAACAGTGTGAAAAAGTTGTTCAAGAGCATGCAGAATAGGGGAAGGAAACTGATTTGAAATTTGACATTGACCATAGTTAAATCATGAGACGCATGCTGTCTGTTTCATTTGGGGGTGTCCAGTAAGAGTCTGCCTTGCTCCCTATCCTGGTGGGTGGTGTCATTTCCTTGGTGAAGATCACTTTACATGGCCTGCAAGTCTTCTCAGGTGTTAGCAATCTAGGTCAAGGTATTGTCATTTTTACACTTAATCTTCCAATCTTTCCCCCAGTCCTGATGCCCTACAGGACACCACTCAATAAATCCCCCTTCCCCAGCATGACAGTGAGCCATTGATTACTCCTCTTGGGGTGCTCCCCTTTAGCTGGTTGGCTGCCACCTACATTAGTGTGGTTCGTAAGTATTTTCTTAATGCAGCTTCTTCTTACCCTCTGCTTGTGTGACTCAGATTATAACAACTGCTTTGTGTGAGGAAAATCAGTTTTCTGTCTCATCAGAAGAATTGGAACAAATAAAAAATCCAGAAAAGCTTATATAGATTCCAAAAAATGCAATTATGAAAGTACTGTATTTTCAACTTTCTGTATAACAAAACCAAAAATGACCACTGACAAGAAAAAGCAAGAATTCCACACAGGCATTTACATCTTCCACTTTCTCCTCTTTTTAGGGATTTAAAAGCAAACCTCTGCCCAAAATAAGAACTTATTTAGAGGGAGATGAGAAGAGAAAGCTGAATACAAAACATGGCTTCAGGCCGGAGAGAGTTTGATACAATCCGTTTGTTCCCTAAATTTCACTCAACATTTGAATGTATTGAGGGATTCTGAATCAACTCTGAAGCAAAGTTTTCAAAAATCTACCGAACCTTGTGCGTGTTTTCATTTGGTTGGGATATAGCCTTTTTTTTTGTTGTTGTCATTTCTGCCTAATGATGAGAATTAATTTGCTAAGAAATTTAAATCAACATCAGAGTGAGGCAGAAGAAGAATGTATGGGCCAACATTAGCACTCCAAAGAAAGGAAACCAGAATACAGCAGTAAGATACCACTCTCGGTAGGCTGGAAAGCGCCTCTGCTTTTTAAAATCCCTAACAAGGTGAGCGAAACCATTGCCAGAACACTATTGTCAGGAGACACCTTTGAACTGATCTATCCTGAAGAATAACCCCCAGAAAGGTAGGGGGAAAAAAAAACGACTTTCATATATTTGTGGCCACACAGTGCAGCTCTGACTTCTGAACATTTTTCCCCAATTATTTTTGTAAAGTATTGATCGCAATTTAATTTTGCAGTCCCAACATGAGAGGCGCTTCATGCTGAAATGTCTCGCAGGAGATTGTAATCAGGGTCTAGCCTGAAGGTGAAGCGCTTGTACAGAGATTTTACTCTATCTCTCCACTCTTCATCAGCTCGGGGATTGGAGCAGAGGGCATTCGCAGGCAGATTAATTTTTGACGATGGGATCGATGGAAGATGTTTTTTCCTCCTGACATTGAGTCATCTAATTTGCTGTTTATCTTTGGCTTATTGAGTTTTGAGCATTGTTAAATCATACCTTTCAGCTGTTTAATTTCGTATGTGAGTTTTGCATTCCCCTCTTGTGCTTCGGCATAACTCTTTTACCTAAAACGAGCAGGATGATGGGCCTTTTTTGACATAGGGTTACTGCTTGGGAGTCTGTTAAGTACTCCAAGGTAATGTTATGGTACTTTCTAGCCTTTTTTCTTTGCTTGTGGCCATAGATCAGTTCACCTCTAGGGAAATCATTACTTGCCATCATTATTATCCTGAGCACCTTCATCTATTCTCCCTTGTTTCCTGACTCCATGACTTGATGAAGTGCCTAGATGTGCGAACACCTTATCTCAGGTCTCATAATTAACCCCTTCATAGCACAGGCTGAGGAAATTATTTTTTCTGTGATATGCTCCCTCTAGTTCAGCATTTGGGCTTCTTTATAGTAATCACAGCGGTGTTAACAGTTTCAACTCTGTTTTTGCAGCAAGATGTGAGGTTTCTAAGTGTGCTGATGGCTATAAGAAAAACACTTTCCACCTAGAGAAACCTGACCTTGTATAACCACTTTTTTCCTTTTTAAAGATAATCAAGCTGAATCTCAAGATGGCTCCTTATCTACATGCACTGAACGTTCATTTCCCACAGTGAATATATTATAGAAATTAATTTAAAAAGTTTTTTTTAGTTTGAAAGGCATATAACAATTTAAAATGGGCTTGAAAATAAAAGTAAAAAGATGTTAACCGAATATACCACTAGATTTGAATTTAACATTAAAACAATCTTAGTTTTATAATTCAGCAAAAAAAAAACACTCTATTTCCACACTCCTGGTTACTTATGGATTTGGTTGAACACAGAGATGTTATTCCTTTATCCCAAGAGGAGCCCTAGACCAGCCCTTAGTGTGGCTAGTTCCTGCTCTTACCGTTTAGGTAAACCCTGAGATTGTTTGAATTTCTTACTGAAACTGACTGTGAACACAACTCCAAATGAAGAGATCTCAAAATACTAATTGGTTATGTCAGCCTTGTTAGAATGAAAATATAGTCTTGTGAGTTAACCCTTTGGAAACAATTTCTATTTTGAGATAATAATAACACTGATATATTAATATAATATTGATCTAATTGCTTTGCTAATCAGTTTTATGCTCATATAGACACACATTGTATGGCTTGTCCTATTAAGTTACAAATTCTTTCCAGGCAAGAAAGTTGAACCTTTGCTTTGTAAACATTTCAAGTTTTTTTCTCAGTTCAGACCAAGTGGAGATTAAAGAATCTGTCAACTAAAATTCTTAATAGTGTGTTTGTACTTCACTAACTGTTACCAGAAATGAGGATGAGGTGGCATGAAAAAAATGAGGAAATAAATTTTCTGCTCCACAGGAGAATATATGAATTGCCAATGTAAATAGGAACTTGCAAATTAACAACCATATCTATAAACATTAATGTAGGTTAATGTCTTTATGAATCATACTGCAAGGCTTCAGCCCAAAATGTTTTTGTTAAATGATAGCCATAAAACAAAAACAAAACAAAACAAAAAAAATACAAAACTGTTTCCAAACTTGTTTGTGGGAGGAAATAGCTGGAAATAAGGTACTCTGTTTCCCTGAACGGTCTCCTTCCTTGGGATCTGAATAAGTTGCAGAGGTTGAAGGAGAATATTGGGCTTATTAATGATGCTTGAGGCCAAGGAACTGTAGCCATCAATACTGTGGATAAGAGAAATTCCCTGGTGGGAGACCACATCAATTCATCAAGTCCTAGTCCTTGCCAATCAGGTACTAAACATATGCACACACAAATTCAGAAAGACTAATATAAAATCTGCTAAACTCATTTGACTGTTTTTACAAATTCATAGAGCAGTAACAGTTTGTTCAAATCAAATTCAAGTGTCTAAGGTATTTTAACTCTGATGTTTTGGTCTTCATTTCCAGTATATTCTGCAGCTATTGTAAAGATATAACTATTATTACATAGCTTGCCTATTTATGTTACATACAGTAAACATGCCTAGGTAGCATATTCATACCATAGTAGTATAATAGTCTTGACAACAAATACTTATTACAGAAATATTTAATTTATTGAATTTTGTCAATGTCCTTACAGTACACTGTGCTGAATATTATTTAATCCTTACTGCACCCCTGTGGATGTAGTTCTGTTATTTTCTTCATAATGAGGAGATTTATCAGGAAGGGCTTGAAGGACCATGGAACACATTTTATAAACAAGAAATACAAGACCCAAGGAAGGTAAGCGGCCCATGTAAAGATCCATGGCCAGATCTCAAATTAAAACAAAGGCTTCCTGACCTCACTTGAATCTTCTTTCACTCTGTTTTTTCTGCCTTCTAGTCCAGTTTCCTAGCGGGGCACGCTGCTTAGGAGCTAGCATAAGCTTTTGTCTGTGATTATTTCAATATCCCTCTGAAAGAAATCAGACTGTGCATGAGAAATTTCCTACAGAAAATTGTAAAGATTACCTTCCTTTGGAAAAAAGAAAACTCATGCTCAACAGGTTAAGGTTTTGATACTGAGTACTTTTTTGTTTAAGAAGCACAAACACGATCTCATTTTCACTACTAAGGGTTGGCCATAAAAATGTTTAGACTCATCTATATGAATTCATCCTAGCCCCATAAATCACCTGAAGTACTTATGGTAACTGTACCTCTTTGGACATAAGTCCGCGAGAGATGAATCCTTATATTGGTTTCAAGAGCCTTGTTGAAAGGTGGGCTGGGAGGGAAAAAAAATCTCTGTTTTGAATGCTGTAATCTGGAAAACCTGAGTCATGGATGCTTAAGCGTGGGTCTGGCAAAGGTCGCTGCAGCACTGGTGTTACTGTTGGTACAAACCCCCCACCTTATCATTAGCACAAACTTGGGTTCCAAAATTGCTGAATCATGATCTATGATAAACTATTGCTGCTGCGTTTATCATCATCTACATCCACCCTAAGGAGAATTCCTGGGCTGTGAGATGACTGGGTTCTAGGACAGAAATGAGAAGAACGGTGGTACTTCATTTTGTGTCACTACACACCCATAAAAATATCTCCCCCAGCCCATCTTTAGGAGCCTGGTGTTGCTATGATGTTATTTGTTTCAGCCATTTTGTAACATAAATTTTGCCCACTCTGGTGTATCTGGTGTCTTTGTATATATTAAATAATAATGACATTTTCAAATGAACAGCAAAAAAGGAAAAAGAATAGATTCTAAAGCTCTGGGTAATCTACAAAGTCACAATTAACTCCTTAATAACTTAGAAGCGATTGCAGTATTTTGTAAGTCTAACCCATCATGCCTTGCACTGACATCATATTTTTAAAATCTTTGAAACTGTGATAGGCCACAGTCAGTTCTGTCGCATTAACATTGTTGAATAAGTCTAAGCCATCAAACATGGAAATAATAGGTTATGTAACAATGGAACAGCAAGAGATTATGAACGACATGTTAAATGGGGGTAATTTGGCCAGATGTAACCCATTCCAATCATGCTTCCACCAGCCTGAAATGATTTTAAAACACCGTGAGTTCTGGAATATTCTGACTTGGTGGATAATTTATTGGGCTGCTAAGACTACCAGACTTCTGGTATACATTCAGGGTCAGTAAGACTGCTTACCCTGCCTGTTTCTGGCCCAGTCCAATAACTTGGCTTGCACGTCACCTTATTCGATTTTTCTAAATGCTACAGGAGGCAGGCAGGGAAGGGCATATTATCCCCAGTTTATAGAAAAGGAATGTAAGGCTCAAGGAGGTTATGTTTGTTTAGCCAAGGAACTATGTGAGATAGACTGGAATCCTATTCTTTTAGGTCTTGCTCCCCTTCTCTCCTCTGGGAAGAAGAGTGGGCAGAGCTGCTTACGTTAGAATGGGTGGGTACTGTAGACCGAGTCAAATTGTGAATTAACAGAATAATTCATTCAGATCATTTTGGCTTTTCTTTCCCCCAGACAAAACAATGTCTTTCTTTTATTTTGTGTCCTAACTTTTAAATTTTCACCAGTTGCATTGCCTACTGTCCATAGTCAGTCACATATTATCATCATGTACTAAACATAACTCAAGATAAAATAGTATGGGGAGGAGTTTGGGAGGGAATTTTTATGGAGAGAATTGTTTCACAGAGCATAAAGATATTAGGAATGAAAATGAAAACAGACATTGGTCCAAATAAGCTAAAGATACGACCTAGACTCTTAAGAAAACGATCATTCCAAGAAAGAAAGGTACCCAGTATTTATGAAGCATTGTTTACATTCACCTAATATCATATATCTAGGCAGTCAGCCATATGCCCGTTCTCTTGGGAATGCTATCAATTTAGGGTTGCTTAAACGTTACAGATGATGAATTTTACTTTATAATCATTTTGTCTTTGATAAGTGGCAAGGCCTAGTGCAAGAGGTACCAAGCAAAAGGATAGTAGGGAATCAAGATTTTAGTTCTAGCAATATATTCTAGTCAGCAATGCTTAGTGAGACCTATTATGTGACTCTGCTCATCACTGACTTAGGGAGACTTCTGTGCTTAGAAGAAAGCGGTCCTATGCTGTGAAGAATAAGAAGCAGGAAGTACCAGAGGAGTCTGGGAACTGGGAAGGGGGAAAGCCAGAGCAGAGGGTGAATGCCATTTTGATTTAACGTCTGTCTGACACTGGACCAATATGAGAATAATCAACTACTTACGTAGGTCCTTACGGATAATTACTTTATTAGAAGGTGAAAGTCAAATGAGAGCTTTTAGCCTTGATGACTGAGAGAGACAAGGGCCCTAAACTGACCTGAATCCTTCACCATTCGTTAATCCACTTAACCTCATTCATTCTGTTGAGGACCACTAATTTCAGAGCACTTTTTGCTTGACCTCGACCCCTGTCCCCTTTAGCACTACTTTACATGCAACTTCTTTCTTAGTGACTCTCTTTCTCTCTTGTTCACCAGTTCTTGGGGAGTGGCTTCATCTTTCCTAGACTATCCAGACCATCATGACAAAGAGGACTTGCTTCTAGAACCCCCTGGATCTATTTATTTAGCAACCCAATGATATTCTGCTAATTCAAGCACCCAAAGAAAAATATTTGACATAGGCCTTCTTTCTAATCTTACTTAAGGTTTTGTTAAAATGGTACATTTTGAACAAGGCTGTCCATGACCCTAGTAACATCATTTAGTAGAGCTTCATCTGAGAATAATTGGTATACAATTCTATCAATTATTGTACTGTATTTTGTAAATTTTAATATACCTGTTTTCACAACTAAAGTGAAACAGGCAGGGGACAAATCTCCACCACTGATATAACCTTAGTACCTGTGTCTGCCACTGAAGAGATGGTAGAAAAAACAACTTAAACTTCTTTTGTTAAGGTAATGAAAAGCAGTGGCTTGAGAAGAGTTACTTTTCTCTAGGCAAAGTGTTTGGTCTGTGTTATTTGTTAGAACATAAATGCGTTGGCATTTATGCTTATGGAATAAAGTAGAGATCTATAATTGTAAATTCATGCTGGTTTTAATGAAATCAAAACTCAAAGTGTGAAACCATCCAAATAAATATAATTTTCCCCAAACTGCTTTGATATGAAAAAGACTCTTTGGCATAGCTCCAATTAACTATCTTAGTCACCCACACAGAAGCAAAAAGACTCCCTTCATCTGATTATAAGTTTCTGCAAATAGCAAAACGCTCAAAGCATTCCTGGTTGTTCTCTCTGTATGTGCATTTTCACAACCCAGAGCAAACATAATGGACTGATTCTCTCATCAGCATAGACGGATCTGATATATGTCTCCCTTTTCAAGCTTTGTAAGTCTCATAGAATATGGTTTTACTATTAGCAAGAAATCATATAAAATACATTCATAAAATGTGATGCTTCTATACTTAAGCTAATTTTTTATGGCCAAGGCTCATATTCATAGTTTAATTACAATTGGTTAAACTTTAAAAATAGCCCTATTGGTGTTTTCCAGTCTGCCGTTCTTAAGTATATTTTTTAAGGGTCTTTGTTTCAGAAAATGTCAAGCTTTTGTTTTATATTCTTCCACCCTTTGCCCACTACTGGTATCCCTGCTTCTGTTAATTGTTCCAAACACCTGCTACAAACTCAGCCCCTGAACAAACAAAAACTACAGGGAACTTGACAGCAAAACAAATATATACAGATACAGGAGTTTTATAGAACCTGCCCTCTCACTAAATGTGTAAACACTCCGACTGAAAAACGAGATTGTCTGCAGATGTATCTCCTGGCAAATGGGAAAGAAGTTACCCACTGAGGCCAGTTTATGGAAGCGGTGAAGGCACGGTAAACATGTCTGCCTACCCCTTGACGTGTTGTTCCAGATGGCTGCATAGACACAAGACAGACCCAGTGAGGCGGCTCATTTTCTATTATGAAGCAAAAGGAAATAGCTCTCCACTGTAGGCCAGGCCAGGACATTTCACTGTCCACGTGTAGTAGAACAGACAAGTAGCTTTGAAGGGGCCCACCTCTCATTATTTGAATGAAGGAACTTTTCCAGCACTGGGCATATATCAAATGCCTCACAGCAAGATTAGAGCTTCTCTAAAAGTAAGAGCATGGTCTTTGCCCAGGAGGTGATAAATTTCCTGAGCTAGCAACAGTGAAGACTTGGGAAGTGAATAAAGAAATGTCTCTAAGCATCTCTCAGACATGTCATAAAAGGGCACATTCAGTATAACTCATATGAAAAAGTAATCTCTGGTGGTGTCCGGGAAAGAGAGGCAGAGAATAGAGAATGGTGGTGCTTTCAGTACCAATTCAGGGAGGAGGCTACCAGCCACGTTTTCATTGCTCAGTATAGGCAAAGGGGTGTGTCTACTCTAACCACACCCCCATCCCACAATGGAGATGAGGTGAAGTGGAGGGTCTATAATTCCTTCCGGCCAAAGGATCTAATCTTGAAAACAAACTTAACACAGAAGCAAAAGAGATACAGGCCGGACAATCACTTCTTACTTAGATTTTTTTTAAAATATGACAAACAGAATTCTTAACATCTGATATTTTTCTTTACTTTCATTTTTGTTGTTGCTAAAACATGAGAACTAAAACAAGTGCCATTCTGAGTGCCTGTTTGTGTGGAGGTAGAAAGGAAGAGAAAGAAGCTTGAAAAAAAAAATAGAGATGCAAAGAGAAAATGGTGTTTCAGAAGGAAAATTAAAAAGAACCATTAAGTGAAACTGAAGGACTCCTTTAGTTTTTAGGGACTTAAATGTCCAGCAAGACCTTGCACCCAGGGAGACAGGTTGGTAAAATGGGCAGAAGCTGAGTGTGGCTGGAAGAATGCCAGTATGAATACACAGAGGCACTTCTTTGTGTGGTATTGTTTCTGTGGGTAAATGCCAAGACTGGCCCTGGGCTAATTGAAACGAGCAGCTGCAAGGGTCACATCAGTATAAGGCGCAAGTATTAACAGGTGCAGGGGGGCCACAGGCTTTCCTTAGTCAACATTGAAGTAAACAGGTAATGCTGTTCATTTGTCTTCTTAAAATGTAAAACTTCAGGCTCAAATTGAAAGTTGCCCTTGGCATCTCCGATGTGTCTGTCAGTGAGCCTAGGGTGTCTCTAGCTTCCTCGATTCAAAACCATGCAGTTACTCATGTCCAGGAGGCACCAGAAGTTCGGGGGCTGTACCCTCCGGTGTTGAGGCTCAGGATGGATTGCAAAATCACGGGAACTTCCAGCAGGTGTCAAGTGGCTTCCCTGATACAGCTTGCATCTTAAAGTTGTTTTTCTTCAAGAAGTCTCCTGTGGAGGGAGAAAACCTCTCTCCCATTTCTAATTCCATTCAGGCCCACTCTAATCGTGTTCTTGTTTGCTTGCTTGGGGCATAAAAAGCACCAAGGCCATCCCTGCTAAGTGTTTTATTCCCTCTGCGTCCCTGGTAGCCTCTGTCAAAGAAATCGAGCTAATATGGTTGCTGGGAGTTTAAAAATTAACATTCTCGCCACAAAAATGTATGACTGGACCAAGGAGAGAATCTGTGAGGGGGATTTAATGATCCTTCAAAGCTATGGGGTTTCATTTTAGACCAGAAATATTTTTCATTTATGTTTATTAATATGTGATATTTTTCAACAGAAAAGAAAGAGAACTGTGAGCTATAAAACAGAAGCGTAAACAGTTGGTTTTATCATCAGGGACAGTAGCTGTTTTAACTACACTGAATTGGGGTGTTCAGGGGCCTGCAAAGGTTCACCTCCATCAAGGTTCTTATTCCAAACAACTTGGAATTCTGCCATTTCTGGAGGGTGGATTAGATAAATGCTTTTTTTTTTCATCTCTTCATAGCATACCACCTGAGCTTTTTTGACAAGTCTGCTGTTTCAAATAATACACTGCTCATTTTATTTTACATTCTGTATACAAAACAGTACCGAGAGAAAACATGTCTGCTTTGTCTTAATATTCAGAGTCCCTTCTGTACCAAGTGTATAAAATGTTGTATGGCTTACCTAGAACCTGCTGCAAATCCCGTGAGAGATTATTAATAACACTAATAAGAAAGATCTTCTTATAGAATTTCAGGTGAAGCTCAAAGAAAATATGTTACCATAGCTTGGGACCTTTAGCCTCCACCAAATCTTTCTCTTTTTTCTGCCACTTAGGAACAAACCTGGTGATTTGAGTGGATTATATTTTATTCACTTGTAGTTAAGGAAACAAATCTGATTTTCTGGTTTTGCTTCATTTTGTTTTGTTTTAATGTAAAAAGAGTTGGCATGTAAAAGAGGACTCTTTGTCCATCTTAATATTAATATTATATTGCCTATAATATATATGTGATATGTGGAGGTTTTTTTCTGGCTCTTTAACAAGCCATCCCTGGCACTCCACTTTAATATTCACTTGTCAGAGAAAAAGTTAAAGGAGAGGGTGTGCACAGTATGTAGTAACCTCTGGGTATGGAGGGGACTACGTATCTCTGATGTATGAAATCAGTGTCACCTATAGCCAGCTGTTTACACCAATCAGCTGGGAGTCTCACCACCATTTGTCTCGATAGGCACCCTGAAATCAAGAACATACGCTTTTCAGAAGCTATACTGGAACCTGAGTCTTCCTTTATTCTAGGATAATTTTTGCCTAAATCATCTTCTATCTCATCAGCTTCTTTGGAACATTGTTGAGTAGTTTATCCATGAGTTAGAGTCCAGGATTATATAAACATTCCAGAATGGTAGATCTCATGGTCCGATTGATTGATTAGTTCATCAATCCTTCATCAGGCACTTATTCTGTGCCAGATGTTGTTACAGGTCTTAGAGGACTCAAAAGGTGCTCAAAGCCTAGTAACAGATGCAAAACACACTTGCAAGCAACTATGAAATAACGCTGAAAAAGGTGTGTGTAGCAAGGTGTTTCCCACAAGCGATTATCCTTCAGAGCAGGCAGTTGGCAGGTAGGTGTTTGCCAGCAGAGGAGAAAACTGGGAACATCCGGGGAAGAGGAATCAACATGGGCAGAAACAGAAGGCCGTACAGAACACGCCTACTTAGAGAACGGCGAAGAGCTCACTGTGGCTGGCCCCCAGTTCCTGTGGTAAGCGGGAGATGTGTCTGGAAAGGTAGATGAAGACACGCTTGTTGTTCTGGGATTTGGAAAACGATAGAGTTTTAACTTCTACCTAAAAGCAGTGGAGTGTCAGCTCAAAGTGAGCCAGTCTTTTACTTGCTGCTCCATGTAATGAAGAAGTATTGATAAAATAAGTCAAGAGAATAAGTATAAATGATAAATATGATCTGTAGGTAGTAAGTAGGGTAATCTAGATGAAAATAATATGAAACATACACACTGTATATGCATATGTGAGATAAAGGTGATATTTGTTAGAGAATGTTCTTCCTTCCCAGAATTCTCTAGCAACACTTTTCTATAAAGGGCATTTCTTTCCCACAATAGAGCCACTGATTCAAACAAAACATCTGCAATCAACACTGGCTGGATTCCCACCACTAGGTGCATTTCTAATGTGCATTTCATTTATCTTTTTATTATGTATTCTAGGGGGCTGCATATAGTACAGGAATGCATATGAAACACAAGGCTAAATGTTCCCTCATGTCTTGTGTGTAACAGAGATAGGGATGGCTTTTTAAAGAGCCAAGAAAAAACCTCCACATATCAAAGACTATATAAACTATGATTTTTAATCCAAGAAATAGAATTACAGAGGAATGAAAAGAGTTTTGCATTTTAATTTTTTCTAAACAAAGAGCTTTTTCTTTGGTTTGAGAGAGAGTGCTAGACTTAGTGGGAAATGATAAGGGAAATGATAGCCATTCCCAACTTGAACTTTCTCTTTCATTTGATCCTATAATAGCATACTAAGTGATCAACTGGGAAATTCATCTGTACCACCTACTCTTGTTTATTCTCATAGGCCTTTTAAGCCAGGCTGGCATATCCCTGAACCCTGCCAGAGCAGGTCATAATGGTAAGCCTAAATTGTTTGTAGGAAAGACTGCTCTTGGGTAATCACTGTGTCTGTGCCGTTCCACCTCATTTCCCTGCATGTGTTCTTCCTATTCATAACCTTTGACCTTGAACTTACTGCCTGCCTCTGGTCTCCTTCAGCTCTGATTCCCTTATGGGTTCCCTTTCTGGTTCTTACGTTTCTGGCATTTGTAACATTCTGCTTTCACCTTTTGTTTTGGTCTCACCATTGCCTTAATCCCTCTTTTTCCCTAGCCCACTCCCAGTTTTTACCACTAGGCAACATTCAGATGTCTCCAAGTAGACTCAAAACTGAAAATTATCCCTAAAAGGTGGTCATCAATTGACAAGTAGCTTCCACGAGAGTTAACTGTGGGCTAGGTGTTTAATATATGCAGCTGGCTGACAAAAGAGAAAGCCTACAAAACATGCCTGGGAAAGATAGTGATAGTTAGCAATTTGGGAAAAACAGAGCATTCTGAAGAATTTACTATAAGCAGAAGACATACTCATCATTGTGCTGGATCAACTTTCAACACTGTCAGATACGGACACACATGTTCACTTGGGACAAAGAGAAAAGCAGACTACACAAACATGGAAATTTCCCAGCAACACGTAGGAAAATATCTCTGGTCTATGTGGAACTATGCAAACTGGCTATGAATTAGTCAAGCTGCATTCTCATTAGAAAAGAACAAGCTTGAC
This sequence comes from Manis javanica, assembly GCF_040802235.1. Lineage (NCBI taxonomy): Eukaryota > Metazoa > Chordata > Mammalia > Pholidota > Manidae > Manis > Manis javanica. Next base: position 17,478,007 of record NC_133170.1, on the reverse strand, counting down.
ACTGATATCAGACATGAAGCAGTATAAGACATGGTGCTCATTATCTATGGCTCCTGATACATTTCACAGCAGGCAGACTGCAGTGCCCCTTCTCAGTTCCAGAACCAAAAATACAGGTGAAAGCATCAAAGATGTTCAGAGGAAAGCCACCAAGATTATCCAAGGTTTGGAAAATAAGACCTTTGAGGAAAGGTCAAATGATTGGGGATTATTCTGGATATGAGGAACGATTTCAAGATGATCTATGAGCATTTTAAGTTTCTTCTTCAGAGAACAGTTGATAAGCATTTTTATCTAGCACTGCTCAAGGCAGAAGAGAAGGGGAAAGGCTGAAAGTGAAACACAAAAGATTAGGCTTGAAAGGAGAAATACTGCCTGAAGGGGGTTGGCAACCTTTGCAAAGGGTTCTTCAGTGCCCTGCTAGAGCCTCGGTAGGATCTCAGAAACCTGGCCTGTATGTGTGTTTTTTATTGAAAAGCCAGGGTTACACTAATCATTCCCCTTTTGGGAATAGAGACTATGTAATGAACTATTTCCCTGTTTAGGGACACTTTATTGAGGGAGTTTAAGAAAAAAACATTTTATCCATTGAGTTTTCTACTCTGACTGTGAAGCAAGACTGTAACTCATCTGTAACACTGACGACATCACCATCTGTCATTGTGCTTCATGCAGTTCACTGTGTGTGAAAGAACTTTGTGTATAAATGAAATCTGAAGTTTCAGAATCATCAATTCCATCTAGTTGTATGTAGCCCTGACAGTCTTTTTGAAGGACAAGTGGGAGAAATGGTTTTGAGAGAAGTTAAGCCATTAAAGAATAGTCCTTGGGATCCTGTAGGACTTATAGAAATGGGTAAGTCTGGTTAGGATTTTATTTTGGCAGCAAGTAGAAAACTAACCCTGAAATGACATCTTAATTCAAACAAATATGGTGGGTTAGGGTAACATATAATCTGCCTTCTAATTCCTTTACTCCATTAACTATTTCATATCCTTCCAACTTCGGATTAAATTTAATATTTGAAATGAGATTTTTTTAGACTTGAGAAGGTGAGAACCACCTTAAGATTTCAAAGGGTTGCCTGAAAATACTATGTAAAAAGTACACAGTTTCACCTTTATCACTCTGGTGTACAAACCTAATTTCTCCAGGGGCCTTGTTGTGAATTTTATTTTAAAGTGTAAATACTTGTATTTCCAAGTTGTAGTCCAACAGAATTCCAAAGCAATGAGTCTAAAACTCATCTTTCTCAATCAACTACCCCCATCACCTGCACTGCCTCCTAAGGGTCTTTGACATGCCCCTTCTCCCCAGGTCCGCTCTACCGTTTCTCATTCCTCATTTTTTTCAACTGCATCAGCTGGTCTCTCAACCTATAATTCAAGCCGTCTCCATGTCAGTTTTGATAAGGCCACCAGATCTGATCACTCATTCCCCTACCTTGTACTCCTAGAGGCTCCTCACCTCCATTGTAGTGGTATCCTTTCCCACAGCTGAGGAGCCATCAAGATTACTGCACAAATTTTCACATGTATAAATTTCAGGGCATGACAACATACATGATGAGCTGGAATATCTGGTACACACACAAAGGCATACACATGTGCATACACACATGTACACATATACACACATCTATATTTTTAAAGCTCTACAGATTTGGGGACCACTATCCCACCTTGGTCTATAGGAACAGGGCCTTTCATCATTGGGTTTTAATCTATAAATCCTTCGCATGCTACTTGCAATTCTTTTAACCCACCAGAATATCTTATACTTTGAAGTCTTTGTGCATGCCTGAAATAATTCCTTCCTTTCCCTGCTGGAAGGACTCCTACTTACTTCTCAAGACTCAGCTGCTTTTTCTCAGAATTTTTGGCTCATACCCTCAAAATTTTAGGTGCTCCTTCCTCTCTGCTCCCAGAATATCCAGTCCTCACTCTAATCACAGAGCTATGGAGCTGTTTTTCGCTAGCTTCCCCAAGAGACTGGAGATACTATGTACAGTTGTGTGGATAGACTATAGATAATAGAAACACTTGAGGGCAAAAAGTACATCTTGTGCATCTTAGAGCCTTTGTATCTCTTTCCTCTTTGCTCTCATGCTCCTGGGTGTCACCCAGTGACTGGTGTAGAGAAAAATAAGGAATCAGTATTCCTGGAATCATGAGGAGGAAGGAAAAAGGATGGAAGGAAACACTCTTGGGGTGAACCCTTGGGAGACAATGAATTGTTAACTTTTCTGCCGACAGAGGAATCTATAGCACTGTGAATCTAGATAGAGCTGAGCAAAAGATGAGGTTGGAAGATAGTTATAAAATGCAAAAGCTTTTATTTGGGGGACACAAGGGTGAAATCAGACTTTGGATTCCCAACCAAATAAAATGAAATTAGTGGGTTTAAGAAATTTTTGTGTGCATACTTAACTATACACATATACTTTAATTGGGAAAACAAAATAAAATGGTAACTATTTCTCCAAGTAAGATAAAAAAAAATGAAACGTATAATCTGTCATCACCATATTTTCATAAAAGAAAGGCTATTTGTATATCCAAAAACAGTAGGGAAAGTAAATCTCAGAATAAAGCATTATATTTGAGTAAATATAGTTGTGTAAAATATATGCAAATATTGTCTTTGTTTTTCCTTTTTTCTAAAGAGGAAAACTTCATAGATCGGGAATGATCTTCAGACAGGATTTGGGGATTGGTAGAAAGACTTTCACAACTCCCTTTATATCCAAAGCCAGGATCTGACATTATCTCCTCAAGGTGGAATAACCTTGAATGGCCTGACATTTACACAATGGCTTTCTTTTTTATCTGTCTGTCGTTCCAAGTAATTACTTGAAAATACCTTTGCTATTTCCCTGCATTCTTCTGCCTATATTATTTTATGACAGTCTAATAAGAACTCAGCCTTCCCTGATGACCATATATAAAATTAGATAAATTATAATATTCTCATGGAAATGCTAGCTTTGTGTCAAAAAGTCAGGGTAGAGTTTTTGGTTTATGTAAGATCAGACAGAAAAAAGACACACATACTAGAAACTTTACCTTCTTGCCTCTGAATTGGAGGGAGAAGAAATGAATCCATAATATTGAGTCTTACCAATTCAGCGCAATAAGACGGAAGTCGTATGGTGTACCTATACGATTTCCCAAGTCTTTGCTAACAAGTGTATCAGTTAAGAGTTGTTTTTGACTGCATGTAACAGAAACCCAACCACACTGACAAGATACGCAGGGTTAAGCTGGACAACTGAAGTTCAAGTCTATTCAGTTCTGTTCTGACACAATGGCTCTGCAATTTCATCAGTGCTCAGACCTTTTAGATTTGCAGTTTCATCGTTTTGATCATCTGTGCTGTACATGGTTGGTCCACCTCTAGCTCCCGTATGAGTTCCAGGCAGGGGAGAAGAAAACAGTAAGGCAGAAGGAAGAATGTACATATCAGGAAAGCCAAACTTTGCCCAGAAATGTTCCATTAACTCATTTTTATATACCATTGTCCAGGACTTCTGGATGCAAAAGAAGCTGTGAAATGAACATTTTTGCCTTGGCACTTCGCTGCACCATATGCTGTCCATAAGAATAAAGGGAAAAAAGGATATGAAGTAGAAAACTAGCAAGATCTGCCACAGCAACCAATAGTATTATGTTTCATTTTTCTTTAAAAGCCCAAAAAAATTTTGATGCAGGAATATCACTCTGCACTTTCACATAAAATGTAGTGTTCCTGACATCCATAGAGTCATCAGAGGGGACATGTTTCTTCCTACCTCTTCTCTGGGTCTGTTTGCCCCATTACTAGTAATAATTTAGGGCAAAAATCCACCAATCTTGACTTGACCCTTCTCCACTGTTGCCTTCACATTGAGTCTACCATCATATCTGGTTAAATCTGCCTGTTTTCCACTGCTTTTTTCCACTTATTCTCCAATTGCTCATATGCTGTGTAGAAGCTTGCCTCTTTCCTTGTCTTTTACAAAGTCCTCTTGACTAAACTAACAGCATCCTTCTCTAGTCCGCACTGTACGCTTTTTTCAATTTGGGCCAATCTGCCCAAACACTGGCATTCATTATGCTTATATCTTTTCAAAATCTTTGATGGTTTTCTACTGTTGATCAACTAAACGAGTCACCATGAAACCCAGCTGCCTGGTGAACTTAAATTATACGTGGTCCCTGTAAAAAACACCAATGTTTTCTCCATCATCCAATGGTTCTTCAAGATTGAATTGAAATGTCTGTTGTGAAGCCTTTTCTCATATGCGCAGACAGGATAAATTACCTCGAGTGGCAAAAAGAAGTTAAGGGTTAATTAAGACTAAAAGCATTGTGTTTAAGATAAATAATAATCATGTTTACCTAAAAAGTAATCAAGGTCTGCAACCTGATGGTCGGAGTAGCACAAACATGGTCTTGTCCAGAATCCTTAGTAAATAGTGGTGTAAACTCATCCAGATATGGGTTAATTCATGGTTTCTGATACTCTCCATCTAAGTGATTTCTGTTATCATTGCTTTTACACTGAGGTTATTTAGCCTCTGCAATTGTCAGGTTGAATACTGTTTTCTGGAACAGTTCACCTTTTGCTCACCTTGTGCTGCAGTCGGTATTTTCTAGCAAGCCCTTAATTTTTGGTTTTCTGGTTTTCTAAGGTACTATCTTTCAAAACATACTTTTCTAATTGACACCTGCAGTCAAAACTGCACACACACACATGCACCCCATACACACACACACACACACACACACACACACACACACACACACAAACATACAGATACTTGAAATTTCACCTACTACTAAACCCCTTGCAATGAGTTTGAGTCTGTGATAGCCATAAGTCTGCAACGGTACTCAAAAGGGGAAAAAACTGAAATATAAGTTATAATGCAAAGGAGCTAAATATAATGGTGTGTGGGGTCTGTTTGTTTTACTGACTGTACACATATTTGTACAGTGTCAATTTGTATTTGTCTCTTTTTTTAAGTAAAGAAGACTAAATGTAGAGAATTTTAAGTCCAACCATCCCAAGAACGCAAAATATCAATCAAGCAGGTGGTAGTGGATTATAATCAGTTAAGAATAGGATTCAATAATTGGTGCAAAAAAGAGGATTAACCAACTGTCCTAATAGGAAATTTGATGGCATAGACTCAATTCCTTGTTTGTTGAGAAATAAAAATCCCTAAATGATTCTAGATTGCATTCATAATGAGATATAAAATGGCATAAATAAGTTTCCAATAATGCTAACATATCAATTCTGGGGAAAGCACTGTCTTATAGGGAGTTATCACCTATTTGAAAGACTTGGCCTTAAAAAAGATTCATTGATGTAACAAAAAAAAGCATCATTATTAAATTGTTGGCTACCTTGATGAACACTGGCTCAGATTTGAATCACTTATGATTAGGTAGCTAATTCTTATGCCCCAAAATTCATACAGTCAGCAACACAGATCCTGTAATCTCAACTACTTGAGACAATATTCTCTAATTTTAAAAAGAATTACTACTATGAATGTAGCCTTAGAAAGATATGAAACAAGAGATAAAAAAATTAATTTAAATGAATAATTATTGTTACAGCTCTGTCTTCTTTTTAAAAGTACGTTTTGACTCATTGGGAGAATTTCTTCCTAGTTTTAAAGTACTTGAAGCCTATTATATGGGATTTTATTGAAATGTGAAGGAGAATTTGACTAAGATTCTAATCTGTTTAAATGGATCTGACTTATGAAATTTACAAGTTTTGGTTTATTAGCTGTCTAAGTGCTGTACAAATGTTTAGCAAAATTGCATTGTTAGAGTTGTATATTCAATAAATTGGGCATTAAGCAAAGAATAAATGGCAGTGAACATCATGTTATTATATTTCATGCATCAAAATCTCTCAGGCAGAAAAAAATTAAGAAATGCCTAGTATGATGCTACACAAACAGTAGGTGATCAATGATTTTTTAAAAAATAAAATTGCCTGGATTTTTTTTTTCCAGGTAACTTGTCATCCCATCTCCTGTAGTTTACTTTTCTCACCTATTTTCTTCTCATGTTCCAATTACTGCCTCAGAGGTGGTGTCTGTGTCTTCTAACCCCTGCTACTATTCACACTAAATTGAAGATACTCTAGGAAGAACAGAGGAGGTTAACTTCCAGACAGCCTCGCAGTTGCACCAGTCTTGGGCTTGAAGGGAAGCATATTGTAATTGGCCTAAACTATCACACAACTAGTACTTCTTGCAGCTCCCACCATGCCATCTAGGTGGAGGAGCCACACGCTGTTTTTGAAACCCAGTCTGACCACGTTCCTCTACGATGATCATAGCTCTAAGCTCTTCAGTTTAAGTCCTAATTATATACTGAAAATACAGGAACACATTTGTGTGTTGGAAGTTCCCATCAGAACCACTTAATCTGGAATGATTTGGATTCAAAAGGCCCAATATATGGAAGTGATGGCAGTGAGCAACTGAAGTGGAAGATGTCTTGGGGATTTTCCTGTGGTGACATGAGGGAGTAAATAGTCTCATTTCACTCTGGTCTATGGTAAAAGTAACTGCTTTTGCCCACTATTGCTTCCGCCTGGTTTGCCATTGTGATTCTGAGACTAAAGACTTCCTAGCTATTTGGCAGCTGACCTGGAGCCAGCATTACATAGCTTGTGTGTCTTTAGCCCAGTGAACCCACAGCTTGATACAGATTGCTATTCTGATTTTGTTTTAAGTTATGGAAGTAGTTATAAAATATCAAAGACAGATAGATTGATTTTATATATCTTGACTTCTGAGACTGGTCTAGCCTCACCTCACCACTGCGTGTTTACCTGATGCAGAAAATTGCAGCTTTTCTGCTTGAGTTACTATCAAGTATATGCTGACTACCTATTGTTCCTGACATTGCTGTCCTAGGGATCCCCTATTCTTGGTATCCTGGCTTTGCAGGCTAATATAAATTCCTTGATGGTGTGTTTGAAAGAGTGAGGTCCCCAGGTAGATGCATCTAGAAAAATATGGTCATCCTCCCAATTTTCATCTTTACAGATGACATGAACTCTGGAGGTTTGGAATTTTTGTTCAAGCATAGATAACTTCCAGTTCATGACTGGAAACAATAATAATAGTGATGATGATGATAATAATAATAATGGCAACCCTGTAAGAGATGATGTAGTACAGTGGTTAAGCCCTAGTATCAAAAAACTCTGTGTTTAAGTCTCACAATTCACTAGTTACATGACTTTGGACAAGTTAAGTACCTGCTCTTTGTTTTTATTTAAAATCTGTAAAACAGGGGTAATAGAACCTAAGTAACAAGGTGTTGTGGAAATTACATGAGTGTGGAAAATGCCTGATATGTGGTAAGTGTTATAGTAAATGTTAGCTGTTGGTAAAAACTACTGAAGATGGGTCATATAATAATGTTACACATTGCAAATGCACTGTTTTATTTTAGGTGATTTAAATTCTTCTGGAAGCACAGTTAAAAAAGATATGGATAATTTATTATCTGAATGTCTCTTGTTCCCATTTGTCTTTGTACTGTGCCCATTAAATTTGGTATAGTTAATGGTAACCAACTTGCCAATAAAGCCAAAATATTCTGTAATCACTTTTGCTATATCCATTTTATGAGTATTCAGCTCCTCAGCCCAGAATACTGGTTGTGTAAAAAGTGCAGTGAATTCCAATTCACTTTTGATTGCAATGATCTGAAACAAACACAAAACCTACTTGATCCAAGATGATTTGGGCTTTACCATTTTGTGCGTTATATGACATGCAAGCTCAATAAAAAGGAGGTTCTGAATTCAACATATTTTCCTTTTCACAAAACAGAATTCTTTTAATTAAAAACATTTAAAAAATTTTCAGCATGTTTTAATTGTTAACACCTGCTGTGTGTTCCCAGCAGATGTTTCTTACCTACCTAAGGGAACTGTTATAATTATTCTATAAGTTTATTGGAATGGCATTTATCAAGATAGTTGGGAAAATTCAGTTGATGACTTTGTAAGTAATATTAGATATATTTTTTTAAATCTCTTCCCCTATTGTGCCCATCCCCACACCCTCTCCCCAACTGGGGCCACCCAAAGCAAGAAATGTCCTTTTGGGGTACCAAAATGTTTATAGAAGTGGTTGTGCATTTTAATATTTGTAAAGTTACTGAAATTAAATTATGTGTCGTCTAAAGTATTGTAGAATATGCTTTTAATTGTTTTAGCTGCTAATCCTTATAATGTTCAACATGCAACTCCTCCATCTTGGTTATATCTTTTAGAAAGATAATACCCTTCTAATAGGTTAGCTTCAAAGGAAACTCTAGGACAAATGAGAGTTTTCTTCATTTTTATGACCTTTTATAAGGTCTTATAAGCAGCAGAATTTCTGAATTCTTCATTTATGATGCTAATCACACAATTACCTACAGTCATGTGTTAAATATGACACTGGTTTCAGCCAAATAATAGGCCAATTGCAAACAGTGAATAGAGGCAGCTCCATTTATAACTGCTGTTTCAACAGAACTCTGTTGTAATCACAGTGATCTGAGGGTGACTCATTAATTGATTGATGTTCTTTTTTATTATGTGCTATTGAGTTAATGAGTAATTTGTGTGAGATAATTCTCTGAACACATTGATTACTTGAGATATTTTCTGGGGCTTTCATACCAATGACATTCTGAAAAGGTACAAGACAGTATGGTATTCGTTTCTGTGGGCTCATTAGTAGTAGGTTTGAGATAAGTACAAACCAGTGGGAAGCAGACACGTTAAAGATGCCTAACGTGGAGTATCCTAAGGCTGCCCAGTAAAAGAAGGAGTGCTCAGAGGAAGGCCTTTCCCACAGTAGGTACTTAAATGTCAACTGAAATCATGGCTATATTAAAGCTTTGTTTTCTATTCCCTTAAATTGCATTAAAATTACATTAAGAAGTACCTACAGTGATGTTTTTAAGAAAAATAATGCAAAAGCTTTTGCTAAGATTGTTATTTTGTGCTAATGGCCCTTTTACAATCAACATGCAGATTGTTTTTGCAACTTGCTGAACACTAAACATGTTTGGCCTGTATCGTTTCTATGAAATTGTTTAAGTGACTATGCAGCGGGTGGTTGCATAAAGTGATAGTTAAAAGGCCACCACTTGTGTATGGCATGTTTTACTGCAGATACAATTTTCAGCACCCTGTTTCCGTTAAGCAAAACATCGTTTCCTTGAAAATGTAGTCTTTAGTTGGGGTTTTGTGGTTTTAATTAATTAGACAGGAAATTGGAAATCGAGTCTGACAACAGCAACACAGTTGCTTTCAGAAAGATCACTTCAGATTTGTATAAATGCACAAAATTACACCCAGCAATTGCTACCTTTATTTCTGACAGTTTTAGTTTCCCCACAAAAGTAAATAGCAGTAAACTACCAAAGCTGAGAGATCCTAAATACAACATTTGGAGAAAGCATCTGAGTTACTTTTTCTATGTTTGTCATGATCTACTTTTTGAAGATAAATGTCCTCACACATTGTTTTCCCCCTTTTTTATGGGCTTAACATACACTTTCTAGGGATCATCTTAGAGGTTGCCAATTAAGCGCTATCAAATAGTCTAACACCCCTTTTATTAAAAACATAAATCCAAATATAAAATATGAATGCAAGAATCCAGCGGATATTTATTAAGCAAGATGAAAGTGAAAATTACAAACACAGGTCAGCTTTTAAATTCAGCCAGCACTCCGGTGAAGTGGAGGGACCTGCCCCTTCATCACAGGCAGCCTATTACGAGACACATGTTAGGAAGGGTGCTTTCGCTGCTTGAGAAATCAAAGATCCAGTGTCAGACTGGATGCGTCAGATAACAAGCTAAGTGACATCAGGGCTACACAATACAGAGAAAAAAGTTGACAATAACTCTGGGACTTTGAGTAAATCAAGACAATCTGTTGAGCACTTCAGGTCAAAAATGCTTCTCTTTCTGGGCAATTAGCTGCAAAATGGCCTATTTCTGTCTTGTCTCACAATTTCACGGAGATTAAAGATAATCTAAGGAGATTAAGGCCTTAATCTTTAATCCAGGTGAGTAATTTTGTTTGTAGCAAAAAGCGTAAGAATTAATTCCCAGAGGATTTAGCAAACAAAAAGTCAGTAAAAAAAAAAACCTTGTGTGGTCTTCCGGTAATCGAACAGCTTCAGGAAACTTAGAAAAGTTTGTCCCTAATTTGCAAGTATTTTGACATATTGATAAACATATGCAAACCATTTAAATCTAAGAAAGATCACTCGGTAAAGATACTGATAATTAAAATTTTACATCCACATGAGCGGTAAACAACTCTCACTGGGGACTAGCAGGGCTGTGTTAGGAGAACCACTTCACACTATCTCCCTTACTCCTCCTATTTGCTCTTCTGTTTTGGTTTCTGCTATGCAAGTCTCTTCAGGAAACAAATGTAAGGCTCTAAGGCTAAAATAATAGTTATTTTTTAGGCCCCAACTAGGTATTTTGAAAAAAAAAATTTTTTTTTCAGTATATCTCAAATCTGGGGGACAGGTGACATGAACACTCTTAACCATGAAGCATTTGTAAAAATACAGATCATTCACTTTTCACAGAACCATTTTCTTAAAAATAAGAGGCAATATCCAGATTCACATGCATGGTCATAGGAAAACTTTGTTTTAAAACAACTCAAATCCACACAGCATTATTTTCAGCTTACTATTTTGGCCCCAAACCAAGAATTCAGGTTATCACATTTCATTTTCACCTGCAATGCATGTATTATTGGCAGGACAAAATATGTATGCAAATAACGTATTTTGCATATTGGGGAAATATTGGTTTCTATATAAGTGATTGAGAGAAAAATAAAGAAAAAAGAAAAATCCGCAGTGCGAAATTTGCTCTAGTAACACTATGCTTCATTGTGCCTGTGTGGAATTATTTTGTTGAAAAGTAGTTCTATTACAGGAAACAGAAGCAAACGGTGAGCAACCCAGGAGAAGAGATCACAGTCTCATTTTTATTTCCTTAATTGTAATTTAAATAACCAGTTTCCATAATTTGTTTCTAGAAAGCTTTCTACTTCATCAGCTATCATGAAAGGAAGAGGAGAGTTTTTCAGCTTTCAAAAATGGAATAATAGATTTTAGCCTAAGTGATATATTCTGAGTGGGTAATGACTTAAGGAAAGAATGAGAGTAAGTAAGACACATCAAACTTTTAAAGTGTTCACTTTTGAACATTCAAATAAGTATCAGGTAAATACAGAAAAATATATAATCACCAGTTATCAGTTTTTTTTGTTTTTTTTTTACCAATCCCTCTGTTTCTCTTCTAGAAGATTCTGTGAGCACTAGGTTGCTCTGGTCAAAAGGAACCTCACTACTCAAATATAGCTTCAGTGTGCATTATCATGGTTTCAGGAGATTTGCACTCAAATTCTTTCAGTGCCAGAAATTTATCAAGTTATAAAGTTATTAAACCTTTAGCTCTTATGGAGAGATTCAGGCAAAATTTGTACAAGAAATTTATCATTTTACAATTATCTCACAATTGTGTAACACTTTCCTAAAGTAACCCTTTGGAAAAAATTTACATGATACCCAAAGGCACTAGTTCACATAAGGGGTGAATGGCTCAAACAAATAAAATGAAGCCATTGTGTAGATAATGAGCACACACACACACACACACACACATACACACACCACACGGATCGTAGAAGTATAACTGTTAAGCTTTAAGCTTTAAAGTTATTTTTAAAATGGCACTTTTCACGTTGGTATAAAATGAAAGTGCTTTAAGATGAAATTTTTATGCACTTTTTTTAAAGCTGATCTTTAACCCCCTGAAAATAGGGGGTTGTGATGAGAAGACTGATAGACTCTAAATCATAGTGGCAATTATAGTGGATGTTGCTAAAATGTTGTGTGTGTGTAGTTTTACTATTTTTATTGTTGATAGACTTGCTTTATCTATATGTATTTCATTAGTGAGATTTCCTCTTCAGTTCTTTACTAGAAAGTTACAGCTCATTTAAAATAGCTGGTAGATACAGAAAGCATAAATATACAGTAAGTTTAAACACTGATTGTACTAACTGCAACAATACAAAGAACAACAGAACACAAATGGTAACACAATAAAACTGTATTACATTTGTGCTTCAAATATTACAATACATTATATACAATAGTCCAAAATAAACATCTCATGCCAAGTGACACAAAAACAAATAGCAAGCAAAAAAATCCAGCAATATGTACATTACTTTTTTCTTTAATAATAAACATTCAACTCTGAACGGGGGCAATTTCACTACATACAGATGCAGTCCGCCTTTTATTCCATATAACCATCCTGCTTTCCTATATCTACGCTATTCAGTAGGTTCCTGTGTCAATTCTTATGTACATGTGGAGCAAAAAAGATAAAAGAATGTAGTACTTTGTATTCTTAACGGTGTGATGTTGATAGATCAGCGAACCTGGGGTGCATAACCTTCCTTCATTAAACCTTCCTCGTAGTCCGTCTGGCAAAGGATCATGTTATTCTTTAGGAAAAATTTGTCTCCAACACAAAATCTGTAAATATTAAAAAAAATAAAATGTGTTAAGACCAATTCACTCAGATCTATAGATTTGAAGTTTTCTTTTCCTAACTGCACATGGTGATTCCTCGAATTTGAAAACTTGGCTTAGAAAGCTGCCTTTATAGTCCAAGTTAAAGCATTTAAGTCATGTAACAAAACGCTGTACACACAATTTGAAACCCTACCTTTATAAATAAAAAACATAGGAAAACCTCGGGCAGCAGAGGTAAATTTTTTCTTCTTTTTTACCACACTGGGAAAGAAAAAAGAACTGATCTATATTTATACTCATTAAAATTAAAGAAAGAATGATCATAATATTTCACTGCCATGATTATGGAAGGTCTTGTCACTGGCTATCCACCTTATCCACTTCATAAAAAAAAGTGAGAGCATTACAGTGAATCAAACAATTAGAAAACAGTCCATTTAAAGCTTCCTTTTACTCTTGGTTATTAAAATGTGATTAAATTCTAGTAATTTGGAAGTGATTGCTCTGAAGTGAAAGTTGGTTTAGCATCAGCCTGCTCTGACGCTGGGCCATATTCCTTTGTTTGTGGCAAGTTCACCAACTATGAAATAGTAAATGTCACTTTGAGCACTTCCAATTAAACCGAAGGGAGTAACCGGAATGAACTTCTTAACATCGATGTGATAAATAAACTAGTTTCCAGTAGCTAATTATATATTTCATTCTATAAAGCATTGTTTAACGTGCAAAACTGTAATGTTTTTAATAAGTGCTCTTTTTGTATAATTTCCCAGTGGTGACACCCTGGACACAATTAAGGTCAGAAATAAATGCTTGCTCTGTTTCCGGTACATTTAACAATAAAGTAACTCTGGGGAGATCTGTATATATTTTTAATTGTAACAATTTAACCTTCAAACAGCAGTGTCTGGTAGAGTTGACCCGGTAAAACTACTTGTAATTATTCAAGTTGACCTCACTGACCTTTGATAGTGGCCTCTCTTTATCAGGGAGTCAATTCGAGTAATGTTCAAGCAGAAATGTTAGTGGAGAGATTAAAATGTGCAGTGAAACCCACCCTTTAATGTTTTGTGAAGTTGAAGGTTTAAATGAGGGGCAGTTGGGCTGATTTACATTTGCAAAGATTGGGATGCTAGACAAACAGTGAACCTATTTATTTTCCAACTGGGTAGCTTTGGAAATTTATCCTTATTCTAGCTAAGTAGATAGAGGGGAAAATAGTGTAATAAAAAAAGTAGATTGAAAAGAATTAGCTTTCCTCTTAAAGGAAGATTGGTCTGTTTATTTGTGGAATTTACTTTTTTTCCCTAGGATTACTGCCTGCTGATGATGTTGATTGAAAATACAGACTATGCACTGATCTTGAAATCCTGTAGCTGTTTGTGTTCAAGGCTACTGGATACAATGAGCATTCAGGTTTGGACTTTAAGTATATCTTCTTTTTATTAGTTGCAAACTATAAGCTTGAAATATTGTGCATTAAAAGTGTTTTTGAATAAAACAGTTTTTGTAGATGATCCTGGTCGTTAAGATGCGTTGAAGAAAAGGAAATATTTCTTTTGTTGGATCGGCGTAAGTAGTCAAATTAGATACTTACCTTTTATGTGAGAAAATAGAAAATCACATGTGGAATATATTTGCCATTCAAAATTTTCAATTTATATTACTGTTGAAATTCATTTGAACTGACTAATAAGGTGTTACTATTAAAATATCTTCAAAAATAAATCAAATCAGTAAAACACTATTGTATTCCAGCTGATGTTACCTAATCTTTTTTTTCCTCTAAAAACCAACTAAGCTGGTACTTATTCAACTTCATATAGCCTCAAGTTTTCCTTTAATTTTTTAACAAGGCTCTCAATTCTATTTGCTATCAAATAAAAACTTCAGTAAGAAGTACAGGTTATTTATTATGTCATTCTTACCTGCAGAGGCCTTGAAATTTAGGTAACTTTTATTTGTAGATTAATAAATTTAGGGTAATTCTGGTGAGAAAAGAGCTGAACCAAGAGTCTAGGGATCTAGTCCTGAGCCCTGCCAATCACCTTCCCAGTGTGACACAGGGTACATTTCATGCTTTCTGAGTCAGGTCTCTTGTGGTTAAGATAAGACAGCTGTGTCACTGGATTGTAGGGGTGCTAAAATAAGAAGTCTATGAAAGACAAGAGAGGCATATTGCAATGATTTGGGCTCAACTCCCAACCTTCCTTATGATATTGAAAATGAAACTTCAGCTTTTATTTTATTTAATATCAGTAACTTCTGTAAGTTTGTGGTAGAGTACAAATGAAATATGTAAAGCCTTACCTCAGTGTTTGGAATGCAGACAACTAAAACAGCCACCTTTTCTAAAAAAGTATTTAACCATATGCTAACACTAAGCATGTATATACACAATCATATGTATTCCTTACATCCAACTGAGAAAGTAAATATTGCCATTGCATTTTTTTCAGATGAAAATCCTGAGGCTTCCTCCCAGAATTTAAGAAATGTGCCCACATTCCTGTAACTAGCATGTGTGGGGTTGAGGAAGGAGGGACCCTGGCCTCTTTGGATTCAAAACCCATGCTTTACCTCAAGGTAATTACTATTATTCTTTGTAGAACTTAAAAAAAAGTCTGTCTCCTATTCAATGAGATCTTGGTCATATAAATGGAATTCATCTAAAATATTCCTACCTGAAATGTTTTGTTACTAATATGTTGTCAACTGGATAAAGTACATTTTATGTACATATCAATTTATACTTCAAGGTCCAGGTGAAACAGAATCTGGGTGAGGAATGTCACACTTACACATGTAATTTAAACAAAACAGCCTTGAAAGCTATGGTGAAGAGCGATTGTAGTTGCTTTGAAATAGAGAGTGGTATCTTCCTTTAAAATGTTCCAGATATAAACATGAAGAAATTAGAGAAACAGCAATGCAGATATTTAGATGCTTAACAAAATAATCTGTAACTGTGATTTGTGAAAAAGGCTCATTTTCAATATTATGTAACCAGCTACTTATGAGATTGAGCAGTTGCAGAAAAATTACTCTAAGAGCAATGATGGCCAGAGGAAACTGTAAGCATATTAACAGGTCAGGCTAACATTCCTAAAAATAAACTGATGGTTTTCCTTGTAATCTTATCCTAATTGCTTGTGGGGTAATCACTTCAATTAATTTTGCCTTCATTTAAAAAAATAAATGTTAAGGAATAAAAAGATGCCCCATCAGATTAGTAAGGGATTTCACCTTGATTTTAGAATTAATAATAGATTTAATTTCCAGATAATTTGGAGTAATTCCTGAATTCATATGATCTTATAGACCCAAAAAGTACAGAAAATAAGTATAACTCATTAATCATCGCTATAAAATATGGGACTTAGTAAGTAGTTTTGAACAGGCTCTCAAAAGCCTCTGCTGAGAAGACCCTATTTAATGAGATCAATGTGAAATACTCTTTCTCAGAATGAAAAAGTTAACTTAGTTATCTTATTTCCCTAAGGTTAGTGACTGTCAGTTATAATTAATTTCTATTTCCACAACACTTTAAAAAAAGGGGCAAGGAGTGAGTGTCCCAGCTCTATTTGTAATGTCTCTACTTTCCTATTTAGCATCCTCAATTATTAAAAGGTGGAGATTTTGATACCGCACTTTGTTTTTAGTAAGAAGTGCAGGTTATATATATTAATTGTTCCACCACTATGCCCTTGTGCACAAATTAACTGTCTTTTCCCAAGGACAGGCTAGTTGTCATTACAAACTTCATTCCTAACAATCTTTTCTGCACCAAGTTACACTACTCACACCCTGAATCCTGCTATACATTACTCAAAGTCTACCTTACTTAAATGCTACTGTATCTATTCATATTTATATTCACTTAGTCAGAAAAATAAAATCCCTTCTTGAAACAGGCTGGTGCTCTCACAGCAGCTCTGAGTCCAGAGACAAGAACCAGACTGCCTACGTTCAAATCGTGAGTCTACCATTTTCTATCTGTGTAATCTTGGGGAAGTTACTTCAATTTTCTCTACTTCAGTTTCCTGACCTGTAAAAGGAGGCTAATAGTAGTACCTATTTATGGGCTATTTCACATAGTAAATGAGGTCGTGCATCCAAACCAAAACAAAGTCTGGTGTGTGATCAGGACTATAAAAGAACCTGCTATCATTATTATTTGCTACTAATAATCTTTTCACAGTGGCTTAAGCTGTTCAGAATGTATTTCCCCCCTTTTGGCATTTAAATTCAAAAAAATCTTTAGTTCCTATTCCCTCCATCAATATTCCCTGACCATGTTAACCCATTGTAATTTTTCCCAAGGCACTTGTTTACTGGTGTATCATTTACTTTGCCATTTCAAAGATTCTAATGACTGTGTAATAACAGGCTTCTCAATCTGGAGAGCAGTGCTGAGGTATACTTTAAACTCTTTGAAATACAACCATAAAGTGTACTATCGCTTGAGGTGGGTGGTCAATAAATATTGGTTAAAACAGATTTATTCCAAGTCAGAAAAGCTTTAAACAACAAAGTTATTTTAGATGAATAATATAATTTAAATTTGTATTCATTTTGACTTTCATTCACTGACTTTCACATTTTCATCTCCTCCCAACCCCTCACTCTGTTCCCGACTCTTCCATATCTTTAGAAAACTCCCTCTAATCTCTGAGAGCACTGACCTAGGTTCCATTTCCTGAACACACTAAATGCTTTCACACCTTCATGCCTTGCAGGCAGGTCCATCGGTTTGGAAAACCCTTCCCTCGCTGCTGGCTGGCTTCCTCATCTTCCCCGACCCCCACCAGACACACTTGCTGTATGTCAGCCAGTCCCCGGGAGTTCCTTTGTAAAACCCAGCACATCAACCCTTTGATGCTTCCTCAAGACTTCAAGAAGGACAGAAGGACACACCTCTCTTCCCTAAGTATGGATCTGTTTAGCATCGATTCCCTTCTTTCGTGAATCTTTGATGTCCTGTCTCTGCTACAGCTCTGAATGCCTCTGAGAAAGAAACTAGGTTTTATTCACCTCTGTTTCCTTAGAGCCTAGCACAGTGCTTTTATTTTTTAATGTTATTCAGTTCCACGTGTTTGAGGCAATTTCACACAAATGAGCATGTTTTTTCTTTTTTTAATAAAATCACCGTCTAGTTTTACAGAATTTTCTAAGATGGAGGGGCTTATTCATCTCTAAGCAATAACCTATTGCACAGACTTTTCTAATTCTGAATGAATTTTAAGTTAGAAACCTTTAGATTTTTAATTCAGGATTCACATTTTTAGTCTTACCTCTGTGAAAAGGGCAGAAAGGGTATATATAAAGAACCAACCCTGAAAAGTTATTATTACTACAATTTTTAAAGAAAAACATTCAGAAATGCTTTAGATCTTAATGATATTTTGATTTAAAAGTTAAAATGAAATGACTGCTAAATAAAACTCATAAGGATTTATAATAGCACAATTTCCAATGTCAATAAAGTTTGCCTAAGGGAAAGTGCCTATAAACTACCTATTTACCTTATGTTTCATGTGAAAAAGTGCAATACTGTGGCAATGATTTGACCATGAAAGTTTAAGTTCATGTGGCATATGGCTTTACTGGACAGGATTTTCACAGTGAACATCAACATAAAAGGAGAATCTCCTAAATTGAAAACCCTCTATATTCAGAGTAACAGAATTTGTCTGCTTTGCTTGACTGATGAAGATTAGCTGACTTCTTGCATTAAAGAAGTTTGTCTTGTAGGGGCTGAAGTGACAAGACAATAGCTAAGTGCTAATTGTGCATAACCAGCATTAAAGATATGCAGTCCCATTATGGCATGTAATAAATGAAGCGAACACAGAAATATATTAGGTACTTTAATAATGATACTAGAATAGTATTTTGCAGCAATAAGAATGTGAACAGTTTTAGAGTCAAAATTTAGGAGTGTGTGTCTTACTTCACTGAGTTCTACTGAGGAGACAGACTTAATTGTGAATGCAACTTTTTATTTCAATGGTGAAATAAAATTGATATATGATTTGTAAATAGCATTAACAACCTACAATTACTTGGCATCATAATAGAATTTAGGCTGGGTTTAGCCCTTGGCTGATGTTTTGATTTTCTGTGGAGTACATAGATAAAAATAGGTGAGCGTGCCCTAGTAGACAAATGGACAGAGGGGATTAACAGGCAGTTCCCCCAAAGAAGAAATACCAAATGGCCATTAGTAATCTAATAAATGCTAATTAAAAATTATAATGCGATACCCCTTTCATCCCTCTAGGTGACAAGGAATTCTTTTAAATAATAATTCCCAGTGTTAGAGCAAATGTGAGGGAATAGAGTTCTTTACATTTATGGTCTGAGAATAAATGGCATAGCTTTTCTGAAGAGCAATTTGGCAAAATATAACAGAAGCCTTCAAAATGTTACATATTTTGTCCAATTAATTATTATCCTCCTGTAAACTTATCCTGACATAGATTTGTTTATGAAGTCTATATTCTATTGGTAATACTGATAACATAAAAGCTTGAAGAAAATCCTATCCATCTAATAGAATTGATTTACAGGAAGCTTTATCCATAAAACCCAACACAAGAAAGCTTAAAATATCTTAAAAGAATTTTTAAAGGCAGGTAAAAAACACTATATTAAATGAAAAAGTCCAATTATCAAACCCTAGGATTCTCCCTTGTTCCTTTCCTCTCAGATTTCTGAGGGTTTAATATAAATTATACATAATATATCATTTTTCATATATGCATAGAAGAATATATGGTTAGCTATACACCAAAATACTAAAATATTTTCTTCTAGAATAGTAAGATATGGGATGACATTATTCTTTATCCTTTTCTTTTTTCTAAATTTTCTATGATGAATATGCACACTTTTATAGGTAGAAAAGCAGTAAATATTATTATGGAATAAAAATAACTGTAGCGTTAGCATGCTGTCAGTACACTGGTGTGTCAAGTAAACAGAAGTATTCTAAATGTGCTACTAATACATCTTTAAAATGCATACACATACATGCACACACACATATACATGTGTCTGTATGGATGTGTGGATATTTGTGTTTGTGAATCCATACCCTTAAAATAAACACGTACATTTGCCAACTTATTTTTGGCTAAATATCACCACAGTCTGAATTAACCTACTTTGATTCCAAATATTTGTTGGGAAGACTCAAGATCTTAGAAAATGACATCTTCAATTATTTCCCATTTAAATTATATATTGCAGTGGGCCACATTCTAAACATTTAGGAGACATTATTGAGATAGACATCTTGTGTAAAAACTAAGGTAGTGGAATATCATTTGGTAAAAGTGAATTATAAATATCAGTATAAAATAACTAATTTTTGAGAAACATTATGTCCCTGGTAGTTAATCTAAATTATTTCACTGAATTTTCAAAGTCTAAAAAAGGCATTAATGTGTCCATTTTAAGGCTGTGGAATCCAAAGTCAGAGATTAAATAACATACTCAAGATCACACAGCTAATATATGGTGGAACTGGAATTTGAATCCAGTTCTCATTCTAACTATCACATTTTTTTCTACTATCTTACAGTGTCTCAAGAAGACGCTGCATGGAACAGTGAAACAGTTTGAATTTATTTTCATTGAAATCAATAAAGTATACTAATTATTGAAATGTTGTATTTGTAATAATCTGTACAACTGCAGTCCTGAGAGCCAAAATGGTTGGTTTACTGTCATACATCTTGTGAGTGGCAAAGCCCAGCCTGGAATTTAGGTTTCTGGAGTCCCTGCAATATATGCTTTCCATTCTCCAATGCTGATAAGTCTCTACTTATTAGCTATATCCAGCCTTGTTCCCAAACAGCCTTGATGCAACTTAAAAAGCACCTATAAAACAAGGTTAAGATTCAAGATAAGAAATCAGGAGATAGGGACCACATAAATATGAAAAATAAGATGAATACACACTACCCACCACCAACTCCTGTATATTTGCCTCAGTGCAAATTTGTTTGCTCACAAAAGCCATCTAAAAATGTAAAGATATTTTAAACCTACTTTTTAAAATAGAGAAAAGCAAAAAATAAAAGAAAAAATAAATAAGAAGAAGACTAAAAGTTTATAGAAGTGTTTTCATTTCCTATCATATCCTGTCATAGGACGCATTTCTTTCAGATAAAAGTATAGGTTTAAGACCCTTCTTTTCCTCAGTTATTTGTTTGTGGCACTGAATGAATGTTTGCAGAAAACAAAAATGCTGAGATCAACTGTTTTAAGTATAGTGTATACTGAATTAATAATATAATTCCCACCTATTAAATAAATTGCCAGCAAAGAGAGCTTTACGATTTTTAGGGACCAGAATGAAATCTGCTTACCTCTGATTACAAAGCTGACATGCAAAGCAGTCCAGGTGGTAAACATTATCCTTGGCACGCATCACCATTTCAAAGGCAGGGATGAGCTTACTACAGGCAGCACAGTTTCCTGTTACACCGAAGAGCCTAGAACAAGAAACATTTTTTTTTCTCAAACTCTTACAGGGTAGTCTGAGGTGGTGACTAGAGAAGATGTTAATACACCCTGTAGAGCTGTCAATACACAATGCTGTCTGATGTGCACAAGTGAGTTTTATCTTAGGTATATACATAGTCTTCTGTGATACATACTCAGTTGACCTTTCTGGATGAAAATCACATCTTGTTTGAGAAGAAAAGGAAAAGACAAATACATTACGAAGTTTACATAAGTGCACAGAAACGGGTATGAATTCACAGCAAAAATCTTCTACTTGTTAGAATATGCAGTACTTATAATAAAAACAATGTACCTTTGATCTCAAAGCCACATTTTAAACATTTTAGCTGGAAAAGGAGCCCATTTGAATGACTCACTATTTTTTGACATCTAGTTACTAACAGGTTTGCCATTATTATTAAAAGAACATTTATGAACAAGCCATTTAAGTAGTCAAAAAACATTGGAGGCACATACACCTTATGGCCCTATACCATAGTTATAGCTGTGATTATGTTATTCAGCTAGCACATTAAAGTAAATGAGGCTGTAAACTATATATAGCTAGACCAGGAGTTGAAACATAATATACTCTAAGAACCACTGGAATTGTCTGGGAAAAAGGTATTTTAAAAAATCCTATTTTCTGTAGATTCCTGAAAATAGTTCCTGTAATGACCTAAAAAATAGCACAAAATGTCTCCATCATAATGGGTAGAAATAAAAATATTTTATATTTTATCCATTTGCACTGGCAATATTTAAACCAAGTTTCTTTAAAGTTGTTAATGGTAGTGAAGAGTCATTAGAAATAATATCCTATGCATAGCAGTTAATGCACTTTTTAACTAGGAAGCAAACTAGATGAAAAACACCACATCTGCCAGTTCTCTTTTTTCTCCAGCATCAGGCTGACAGGAGAAAAATATAATGGCTCTCCTGGGAAAGAGCAAATTAAAAGCAGTTTTAAACTAATGAATTCAAAGGTGCTAGGGAGAAAAGTCATTTTATTTATAAAACTGTACTTTAGAACATCTTAGCCTTTCGTTTTACTGAATTTAAGGATTACGCACAAATGTGCTGAAATTTCTCTTCTTCTAAGTACTCCAAAGATAGGTATTACTAATGGCATGCGTATTCATTTTCAAGTTTGCAACTCTTCCCTCTTACCAGGCTAATGACAATTGTTGGAAAGGTGTGAGAATGGCTTCTAAGTGTCTGGCACAATGAGTAATAAATGTTTGCGCTTATGTTTGGTTAGAGCATCTCTTGAAGAACAGAAGCTCCTTGAGGGTGGAAACTAAATGCTCTTCAAACAGTCTGCTCGCCTTTCTCCGCCTGGCTTATTTCACTGAGCATAACACCCTCTAGCTCCATCCATGTTGTTGCAAATGGTAGGATTTGTTTTCTTCTTATGGCTGAATAATATTCCATTGTGTATATGTACCACCTCTTCTTTACCCATTCATCTACTGATGGACACTTAGGTTGCTTCCATTTCTTGGCTATTGTACATAGTGCTGCGATAAACATAAGGATGCTTGTATCTTTATGAAACTGGGCTCCTACATTCTTAGGGTAAATTCCTAGGAGTGGAATTCCTGGGTCAAATGGTATTTCTATTTTAAGTTTTTTGAGGAACTTCCATACTGCTTTCCACAATGGTTGAACTAATTTACATTCCCACCAGCAGTGTAGGAGGGTTCCCCTTTCTCCGCATCCTTGCCAGCATTTGTTCTTGTTTGTCTTTTGGATGGTAGCTATCCTAACTGGTGTGAGGTGATATCTCAATGTGGTTTTAATTTGCATTTCTCTGATGA
Organism: Manis javanica; assembly: GCF_040802235.1. Taxonomy (NCBI): domain Eukaryota; kingdom Metazoa; phylum Chordata; class Mammalia; order Pholidota; family Manidae; genus Manis; species Manis javanica. The sequence continues at coordinate 17,455,064 of NC_133170.1, read as the reverse complement.
TTAACGATGTGGAGTAGGTGGGGAGCATGGGGAAGGCAGTATAGCACAGAGAAGACAAGTAGTGACTCTATAGCATCTGACTGCGCTGATGGACAGTGACTGTAATGGGGTATGTGATGGAGACTTGATAATGGGGGGAATCTAGTAACTACAATGTTGCTCATGTAATTATATATTAATGATACCAAAAAAAAAACCCAAACAAAAAACAGTCTGCTTGCATAATCTCCACAGTGGATACAAAGCACACAAGGTTTATATTCCAGAAGACTACATTCAAAATTGGTAGATGCTTATTTTTCAAACATTTTAATGTTCTTATTTTAAGGAATATAACTCTGAGAACCTTTGTGTTCTCAGTGTACAATCCTAATTTGGGGAAGTAATTTTTCTTTAAAAACAACTTCAGTGTAAAGGTGCTATCTCACTTCTTCCACTGGCATCATTAAAAATGAAACTTCACAACCTAAAGCTTTCATCCTGTTCTTTTGTAAGCAGAATTTTCTTGTTCATTCTACCATCCTGTGTGTACTTTTTAGTGTACTTCACTGTTCAGGAGTCACATCACTTATGTATGCTATTTGTGCTTTCTGCTCTCATTATTGTTTTTGAGAAATTAGAAAAATCTAAAATGTTCTTTACTCCATGAACACAGATGCACTTGTGGATACGAAATATGGTTAGTATGAGAGAAAGCAGATTTTAAGAACTACTCAGCTTGCTTATACCTAATAAACATACACACACAATGCCATTTTGAAATTCTGGACATAGTTTCCCCCAATTTCAATTGCTCTCGCTAGCTGAGCATTTATCAGCTACCTGATTAGAATTTGTTTCCACACAAACCATTGATCATCAGCCTATTACTAGGCAAATGACAGTTAATTACCCACTACATTAACCACTGGGACCTGAGACCTGCTTCTGCTGCCATCAGTCAACATGATAAATGTGGCAAGTTCAGTAATGCATGGCCAGCCCTGAGCTGCCTGCTCTACGGTGAACAACCCTCAATCTCACTTCCAGGCCCAGGAAAATCTATGGCAATCTGCATAATTACAAGCTCTGGGTTAATAACAGACAAATGATTTGTTGCATCTAAACAAAGTCCTTGGAATGGTCCCGGTCTCCGGTGGCTGCCTGTACAGCGTTCGGCACTAGTGTACTTTCCACTACGATGTGCACAAAACAGTTCTCTGATGTTATAGCCTTCCAATTTGTTGCCCTCCAATTTATGGATTCTGCTTATGTGATTTTTAATCATTAAAGGACTCTTGAAGCAATATTATCTTAATTATTCTCTGCTGTAACCAGGGAATTAGGCTTCAGATAAAATTTTCTTCTTCCACGCACTTTCCCAGCCTCGCTGGAGGCTCCATCAGTTTCCATCTACACCTGGACTCTGAAATCCTAATGATGAATTATTGCCCCTTTTCCTAAGAGGGCGAACCTTACAAGGGAACATTTTACTGAACTGTCAGCTTGCAGACTGAGTGCGGAGATGCGGAAATCTGATCTAATTTACTGCAAAACGATGCATTTGTTAGACTTTTTCCTCAGTTTTGTCCAAGGATCAAGAGATCATTCGATAGCCATGTTCATGTTCTTCTTTTTCTCAGTGGAACAAACCTGCAATTTGCTGGGGAAGGAAACAAAGTCCTATTTTATAAGATGGGCTTTTCAAAATACATCATGTTATCCTTTGGCTTTCAAACATGACATTTGGATTCTCAGGCATAAAAAATTTTCATATAGTAAGTATGGCTTAAGGCATGCACAGTACTCATTTGTAAGATATTTTTTTCCGATATGTCTAGGAAATATGTAAGAAGAGTCTCTTAATTATCTAACTCACTTACACTGTTCATAATCCTGGAAATTCTCCTCCCCACTCCTCACTCCCAGACTCATTTATAAGGATGTTAACACGGACCTACTTTTCTCTTTAAGCTAGAGATCTCTGTAACTTCTTGTTTATGAGCTTATCCAATCTCATTCTCATGTAAGAGGAGGGCCCAAGAGTAGTTAATAAACAGTACATTGAGACAGACAAAGCTTTATTTAAAAGAGAAATCATTTTCAAATTTTGACCTAAGTTAGTCATAGAGCCAGCTCATAAATTTATGGTGAGGAAAAAAATAAGGTCATTGATCCTTTTGTTCATTTTAAGATGTCTTACAGATTATTAAAGCATGGTGGGGGTTAATTTGCCAATTTATGGGTTTGATTGTCCCCTACCATTTATGCTTATAGTAGGCTTTAAGCAATATGACCTTTATCTTGTTTCTGACATGCTACCAAAAGTAAACTTACAATATAAAAAGTGACAACTACCATCAATACAATATCAGGGCTTATTTCTATTTGCAGGAATGCCAAAGGAGGTTTCTATCCCTTTCCATTTTCTCTTTCACTACTTGGTATTGACAATCTAAACACAGACTTGAAGATAAAAACCAGACAAGTTTCTTATAGGTGAGAACTCAGCCCATCTGTATGCTGTACAACACCTTCCCATACACTTTAGTGAGCATGCATAGAGAAAATACCTAATAATTGTTATGCATGGGTGGCCTAGCAAGAACTAAAGTAATACATTTATGTATTTTAAATGTACCCAGGAAACTTTGCATTTTTACTAAATGTTCAACAGCTTTTGCAACATAGTCATAAATCAGGTGAATTCTGTATGGGTTAGTATATATCCATTACTAATGTTCCTGGGGGTGGGGGTAGAGAGAAACTCAAAGACATATAATCATTTAACATAGCAATAATAAATATGGTGTACTACAGGCATCCAGGGGAAAATGAGTGTTCATTGTATTAGTGTCTTTTATTTCACAGCACCAGATGTTTCTATAGATTTTTTACCAGGTCAGTGGCTCAAGTCACTAAATCAAATTCCCTCAAGCCAATGGGAAGCATAATATTTGACTCAAATTAATTTATTATTTGGTGAAAAAATGTATAAATAAATATTACTGCAGTAAACCTTAATTATGAACAAAGATCAAGTATTCTCTTCTAGTGTTCAGGCAATCCTCATTGACCAACTTAGGTACACATGAATTTTACAGTAAGTATTTCTTTAAAATGTTGAGGATTAGTTTAGTTATAATCCTATATAAAAAACGTTCTCTCTGCAGAATAAATAGAAATGCAGAGAAAGTAAAGTTTGGTTTTTCCAATGATATGCAATTGTAATCATTTGAAAAGATCTGTAACTTTTGACTGCTGGATGGTGAGGTTTTATTAAATATGTTATGTGGGAAGGTAAGGAACACAGATTAAGAAGGGTGACTGCTTTTTTGTCAATTACAAATATACTTCTCATCTCTATTTCTTAAACTGAGGAATGCAGTGATAGGAAATGATAACACTTTAAACATTCAATTCTTTTAAGTATAAAAAAAGCACATTCATTACATGGCTGAAGAGTGTTAACACTATTGTTTTCTCTCCTGTTGGGTCTTAACATGCACTCCACTGTCATGGAGGTAAACATATGGCAGGAGTTAAAAGGTAAAAAAAGGGACATTCTGAACATTTGAAAATGTACAAAGGAAAACACGTTTAATGTTAAAAAATGTTTAACATTAGTTTGAACTAAGCTCTAATTGTTACACAGTAAAGTTTAGCACACATTTTTAGTGTACATACATGCATATAGATGACTTTGAATTTTTCTAGGGTTAAGCTAAAAAAAGCTTACAGAGTTGACCATATTTAAAGGAACTAGGTACATCTCCATTTTAAAGGAAACTTGAAGATTATCCTTTCATAATTAAGTATTTTTAGTCTATGAAATGAACTCCAATTTAGCTTATTAAGTCAGCCTTTGTATGTGATACTTTTCATTAACATAGACAGATCATGCCAAGCATAAAAGCCATTTGCTGAAAATAAAATTGAATATTTACATTAATACAAATACATGTAGAATATATGTGTACATTCTCCATTATATGTGTATTATAATATATATATACATGTGTATATATTCTCTGTATATAAATAAAATCTTATATTTGCAGATCTCATATATATGCTTTCCCTCTCTATATAGATACGTAGGATACACACACACGCATATACGCACTCACTACGTAAGCAGATATTGTACACTGAAAGAAAAGATGAGCATAAAATTAAGTAAATTAAGTGAAATTTACTAATACAATTTTAATAAAAAAAACTACTGAAGACCTATGCTATGTCGCTGTGTATGTTAAAATGTACAACTTGCTACCTGAAATTGCAGAGGGAGCTTATGGTACAGACAGAAAGCTCAGGTTTAGTGAGCTCAGGTTTAGTGAAAGAGAACGCCTATTACGTACAAGGTACTCAGAGATGTCAAGACTGCTATGACCAGTTGGGTGCTGTCCAGGAACTAGTGAGGACAATTCAAGGGCAGGATGAGCAGGGCTGAGCAGTAAGGAAAGGATGGCAAGCCCCTCCATACACCTGTGCTGCGTACCAGGGAAGATGTTGTTTGAAGCAAGACCTGAATGAGAGGGGGCATTGCAGAAGGTAGAGAACTGGTGGCAGCTGAAGAAAGGGCTTCCCAGGCTGATGCTTTGTTATGGGAGCAGAAGCCTGGAGATGGTCAAGATCAGGGTTTATTTCAGAAATGTTTCTAACCAGTTAAATATGTCAGTGGTTTGTTAGGCTAAGCTGGGGTCAAGTAGGGAGAGAAGCCTAGGCAGCCTGCCTGGACGACACCGGCCTGGGTGACTGATGCGTCATGTCTGGTGCAGTATTTTGAGTATCTTCAGAACGTGTCCCTCTCCCACACTCAGGCAATACTCCGTTCTTTCTTGAATCATACAGAAAGCCCCAGGCAGAGAGAGGCTGGGTGCTTAAGTCCAACCCAGAGGGCTAATTCTAAGCATCTGCCAACCACCAGCTGGACTTGCTGAGCATCAGTTCATGATCCAACCGTTTAAACAACAACATGGTGGGGATAATACAACTACAGGTAAGAAGGTGTCTCTAAACAGGAAGAGAGAAGACTATTTGGTTTTTGGAATTCTTGTGATCTATACTTAACTCTGCTTTGGGAGTAATAGCAAATAAAAAGAAATGCAAAAGGTGAAGGCAGAGATTTTGATGGGAGCGGCTGTCATCTGCCTCTCTGGGGACTGCGTCTTCAGCAAAGGCCAGACTAAGGAAACATTCTAGGAAGACTTTATTCTCCCCAAAAACCATGCCTGACTTACAGGAACTTAAGGCATTCTAGAAGAAGCAAGTCAAGCTCCCTGAATTATTTATTAGGTGTCCCTGACAATCACAGAATCTACCCCAGCTGGGGGACTGCGATTCAAATTAGGTTCCTTTTAGACTAGGGATTGTCTGGAAAAATTAAACAGAACCAAACAGCCATATCCTCCACACCTTGAGTACAGACCTTTAATTTCACCACGGAGCTATTTCCTTCCCCACCTCCCATCAACTCATAAGCCAGGTTAACTATATTTCACTCACTGTTGATAGCTGTGCTGACCAGTATGGTAACCGCTAGCCACATGTGGCTACTGACCACTTGAACACGTAGCTAGTCTGTGGAGAGATGCTCTGAGTGCAACATACGCACCAGATTTCAAAGAGTAGCCCAGAAAAAGTAGTGTGTTTCATGGATAATTTTTAAAATATTGATTAATATTGAAATGATAATCTTTTGAATCCATTTGGTAAAAGACAGTATGTTTTTAAAATTAATTTTGATTTAAAAAACCTTCCTTTTAATGAGGCTACTAGAAAAATTAATATATGGATCACATGATATTTCCATGGGACAGCGCTCATCTATAGCCTCCGCTTTCCTTGTGTTCCGGGATATACAAGGCTTCTAACAGTTAAACAAATGGAGACTCAGAATTTTCTAACTGAAATTTATCCTAGAAATCTCTCTCTCAGTGTTCTATGCCTGCAGATAGAAAAAAAGTAAAGGCCGGAGATATTTTATTCTAACTTGAAAGTATGTATGTTAGTACTGTGAATTATTTCAGCACATCTGTAATCTAAAATAGATGACAATGTCCCACCTATTTTTCCAGTTTTTGGCTATTTATTCAGTGTTAACTCCTTTCTAAACTTATCATTTTCTGCTTCATGAAGTCAGTAACAGAATAGTGTGTAAAGAAAAATGGGCTGATGCTTGGACCACCTGGTCCCTCCCCTAGCTCTGCCGTGAATGGTAGGAAATACCCCAGGTCTGCACACAGAAGCTTCCACTCCTCTTCGGTATCAGGACTAGCATGTTAGCCTAACCCTCGCTATCCGCCACCCTTACTACACTTCTATTGCTTTTACACTGTAAATATTTGGCAAGAAAGTGTTGCAATGGACAAAGGTCTCTAGGTTGCTGACCAGCGAGAAGGCTGATTCACTTAGGACCATCATCTCTCTCTCTCTCTGCCTCTGACTCAGTTAAAAGTTGCCAACGGAATTTAAATATTACACTTTTACTTTCAACACAAACTGTCAATTTCTCCTCGTATCCATTTTCCAAAGTCTTCTGAGCAGGTGTTACTGCTATTTATGATCAGTACTGCAGCCTACTGGGATAAGTGATTCAGAGAAAAGTAAAATTGAATATTCTTCCTTCAACGTGAGAAGGGTAATACTTCTGGGCAAATATGACAATTGCACCAACATTTCATACAATCATAAAGTCTTAGCCTTCAAAAGAATCTTCGTAGCTAGAACAAAAGAAATGTGTCAAACTTGCTATTTATTGTTGTGATATTTAAAAGACAAGATTTTTCAAATTTTTAGATAGAGTCATGGAGAGGGCTAGAATAATAAGCGGTAGGAACAGCAAGACACAGGAAAATAAAGGATAACATATTCACTGATACTAGGAATAAATTTCTTTAATTAAGAAATTATTTAGAGCATCTCTTCTGATTTTAAGAAAAGTTTTTAATGAAGGGGAGGACAAATCAGTCACAATTATAAGAGCGTAAAGACTTTTCTTACAGATATCATGGGTAATTTAGTTACTACAGATCTCTCCCTTGATATAACTAAGAAAGGTGTGGGTAGATCAAAATAAATGATGCCCCGGTTTTAGCCATAGTACAGTAAATGCTAATTGTAATATGATATATACAATTTTATAATGAAAGCGTTGAAGAATTTTGAAAGCAATAATCTGTTTTATCATGAATTTCAAAAAGCCTTATTTACTTAAAATTGTAAAAGTCTTTTAAGGTGGAAACTTTAAAAATAAGCAATATTTTCCTAAGAAAAAGCCCTGAAATCTTTTGCTGTCTTTATAGACTTCCTAGAGGCCCATAATTACCTCCTTTTTTATTTCTCTTTTCACACTTCACTTTCACTTTATATAAAAGTGACCAAAAAGGAAGTGGAGAGGTATCTTATTTGAAAATAACTATTTTTACCCATCTTGTAACTAGTAAACTTGAAGTGCCAAAATATTTCAACAGAAAAGAATAAACAGAGAGGAGCATTTATAGGAAGGTGATGAAGGTCATTTTGTAAACACTGATTTGAGAATTCATCATGGAAAAGACCTTTTCTTTGATCTCTTTCAAATAAGCCACTTAATATTTTCACGTATCAACTTCACGATTTCCAAGTGCCACTCATTCATTCAGGCACTGACGAAGACTCACTAAAGCTCCACTGGGAACCCCTAACTCCATGATGCCAGCGTCATCAGAAAAATTACAACACAAAATTCATTTGTTCTCTTGTCAAGTGCATCTTTCAAATCCAGATATTATGATTTAGTGACAGTTATTGTTCAATTATTTATAAAAAGTAAACAAATCACTTACTTAGCATAGGGCATTTATCTCTTCTTGCAACTAGTCAGTAACACTTGAGACAAACATGTCTTCTAGGATTAATTATTATGACTTATTTCAAAGAAAAAAATGCTTTGTAGCAGAACAGTGGTATCCTATCTAAGAACCTATTATCTATCTATAATTTAGTTTTATTTTATTTAAATCTTTTACCTCACTTCTTCCAAGGAACATCCTAATTACAATATTTTCTTTTAAGGTAAATAGCAGGATTTGGGATATCATGTAACTTTATTTGTAAGTTAAATCTACAAAAGGAAAGAAGTGCAGAAAATGTTATCACATTCTTATTTTTAACTGGGGATATTTTGTTATGGCTCTGAACTCTGTGAACATAATCATCAAGGATTCATAGAATATCTCTTATTTGTTCTATTTTTAAAAAGTATTTTCTGCAAAGCAAATTTAACATCTGATGTCATTTACCTCCTTAGGATGTTTATGGACAACTGTTCTTAAAATTCTTATAAGATAGTGCTCTCAAAACAATCTAATGTTTAAAAAATCATATGTGGGTCAACTATCTGTAAAAATAAGGGTATTCAGAGGTCACATTTGCCCAGAAAAATCCCACATTTTTACCTGTGGCTCAGAATAATTATTAGCAGCACTCTTTCTATCAAGTGTCTTGGGTTGAAAAGAAAACGATATGCCAACTCTAGCAATAGCCAAAAACCAATTAGAATCAGAGATTTCAAACTTTCTGTTCTTTAGTTCCCTTTTTGACCCAAACAGGCAGTCTGAACTAAATACCCTAAAAAGGTTTTTGTACAATTAAGAAATTCTATGATTCTTCAATCTAGTTGAAGTGTAACTTAATGATTCAGGTAAAAGCTAATTTGGAGAATCTGACTTTTAGTTGTCAGACTGAATTTGTAACAGTTTCTTGAAACCCAGTTCTAAGGGAGGGTATGCAACTTTTAGTCAACACTGGTTAGTATTTTTATATACACATAAATATATATATTTGAGACTATATACATAGATGTTACATATAAGTTCATATTGGATTTTTAATTTGAGAATCCTTTAAGGGATTTTTGAATTGCCTTAAAGTAGGATTTAGAAGAATTATCAAAAGTAAGCCATGAAAACAATTACTTGCAGGGTTAAACGAATTTCTTTTTGGAAGAAGAAATCAACAAGAGATAGACTCAAAAAGACGTTCAAAACAGTTTTATGGAAGGGAGAAGTATAATTCTTCAGTTTAAATCTGTCTGAGCTTCATGCTTTCAACAGTACTCAACACAATATTATGAAGAAGTATTAAAGTCGAATTTTTGTGGAGTAAAACTACACAAAAGAATTACAGTCAAACCTGTGGGTCATACTTTTGTATATACACATACAATATCATTCATAAACACACATGATGTTTTTTGCATAGTTTTGAAAGCATTTTCTTTGTAAAATGCTATTTCCATAGCACTGAGTTTAAGTAAAGGCTTTGTTTCTATTATATATATGTATTTTCTTTATAAAATTATATAGCTACTGAGGTACTTTTTTTGCCATGTCACCTTTAAGACTTATTATTTGAAGTACTTCTTAGAAATCGCTATGCCACGGTGTCCAGAATTTTAACTACTCCTTAAACACTTCTAAAACTGGATGTCAAACCCTTCATATTTTACTAGGGTGTGGAACATCAATATATATCCAACTTCCAATTTATTAAATACACTGAGTTCAGTTATCTCTAGAACTAGGCATATATTATTAACCATATAACCCTTCTCACTGTCAATAAAGTAAATATTTTTGTGTGAAATCTAGGTAAACCACTTTGGGAAAACCTGTTCATGGAATACATGTTAGAATAGTTTGCTCTAAGAATATTACATCAAGGTAGAATCTGCTAAAATATTTGACATGAATTCATTCATCTCACTTTCTAACAGTGTGATAATACCAAGTGGATAGGAAAATAGCTTATCAAAATAGAAAATTACAAATATAAAACCTATCATGACTGAAAATAGAGATGTTTGCTAAGTAGTATGGTTATCAAAATCATTTTCTATACTTTTATGATAGGTTTTCCAATCCAGATACATTTTATGAAGGAAAAAAAATTATGCTTAAAATCACTTGAAATTGTTTTTTTTTTCTATTAAATTTGGGGATAAGCCATTTAGTCAAATCACAGGGGAAGCCACATTAATTAAATATAGTTCGATGTTTATTCCTAAATGCCCACTACATAAACCTCCTATCAACATGTATTAGCTATGTAGCTATCTGGGGTTGAGAGAGAAAATACTGAATAAGGCATACACAGTTTCAAATCATTAGTGAACCAAGTCAGAGGAGAAATAAAGATTTTGAACTCATGCTGAATATAGAAAAATGAGGCATTGGCATCATTTGACAGCTGGTATTTACAGGTAACCAGAGGTCCCTGAAATGACAACTTCAAAGATATTTGAACTTACGCTTGGGTATCTATGTGCTTGTGTGTCCACATGTATAAAGTACTAACCTACTAGTTATCTCTTCTTACTCTCAGCCTGTCAAAAAAACCTGTCAGCTACAAAGGCGATAAGGGGGGCAGTTTAAAGAAGATACTGGAGCCTTAAGCTTCTTAATGTGCCAAGAATCAACCCCATGAAAGCAAACGGCCTGAAGAGGGGTTATACACATTTAGGAAAGCGCTCAGCCTCCGTGCCCGCGCAGCTCCAGCCAGAGCTGGTGCTCAAGTTTTCTCACCCTAATGACCCCTGAAGCAGCCCTGCGGGATTGCAAAACAAGGCCGTTACACCAGGCAGCTTGCTAATTGAGAAGTTGATCGGGGGTAGAGAAATCCTGCTTTACCACGTTAAGTGTCGAAATCAAGCATGACTCGATTGACGTCGCCAAATCACCGTCTGGAGGCCACTCCACGCCAGGAGCAGCAGGGCTTTTCACACCTGAGGGGCCCTCACTCGATCTCCATCAAGTCACATTAAGAAAGGAATGCATTCCGGGCCTGGAGCCCGCGCCGAGCCTCCTCCCTTCCCCGTGGCGGCCGCTTCCCTGGAGCCCCGGCCCCCCGCGCCACCCCCGGCCCGGCGGGAGGCCTGCCTTCCTCCACCCGCTCCTCGGATTTCGTTTATGCTGTTACGGAAGGGCTACCCCTACCCAATCCCGGCTGTACAGATCTCAGTGACATTGTTACAGAATCGTTGTAACAGTTTCTAAACTATGGCTCTTTAAGCTTTTTTTTTTTTTTTTTTTGTTAAATGCACTTGCAGATTCATGGCTATGATCAATGAAAACTCCTGAAAACAGGGATGTAGACGCTGCACAGTGTGCAGGAGAGGACAGACCTCCCGCTTTTGAACTCGGAGGCCCCCAGTCACGGATTTGCTGTTTTCCAACCTAAAATCTCCTGTGACAGATGGCATAATAGATATTCCCAACAGCCCAGACTGGCAGAATGGTATTACTTGGTATTTTTTCCTAGACTCGATTTCTGACAGGTTTGCTGCATTTAAACAAGAGTACGGTAGTTGTGCGTGTTGGTGGAGGTACCCTGAATTAAGAAGCCCTCTCCCCCAACCCGGCATTTCTACCACTTTGTAATTTTAAATCGCAGTTTTCTTACTAAGGCAATAGAGTCAATTCCTGTCTTCACTCTATTAAACTACACAGACACATAGGGAAATAAATAGTTTTGTTTCCAACTGCAAAGATTCTTTTTTTTTTTGCCATTACAAAAAAACTTCTTAAAGTTAAGTTTGCAATAGAAAAATTAATCCTTTTTATACTTATTTGGGAGGTAATAGGTGGCAGTGATTCTACAGGTGGGGAAACTGAGGCAATGGAGGTAACAGTGACTCACCTCAGATTAGCAGCAATGATGAAAACATGGAAGTCTATGTTTTTGGTACCCAGACTTCCTCTCTTGCCCTTAATGGGTAAGAGTATGACAAACTGGTAACAAAGAGAAACAAAAAATATACCAGAGAAAATGATGTTTTTTTACTTAGCAAAAGTTGGCAGGGCAATCCATAGATGTAGCAAAAATTTAGCATTATGATGTCTGCCATACTTTTATAAAAGTCTCAACATTATCTTTGGAGCTCAGTATTAGTACATAAACCCACAAGAATAAAACCCCACTAAAATTGAGGCTTTATTTATTTTATAAAACACAAGCATAAGATCAATTTCCACACACTAAAGGTAACACACATTACCTCAACACTAAAGGGAACACATTCTATAAAGCATTTTTTATGGAAAAAGGGACTAATAGTCTAAGTTCTCTCTCATAATTATACCTAAGCAAATTAGAAAAATCAGTCAAAAGATTTTCCTGTGCTTACACTGTAAAGAAATATCTCAGATCAATATCAGTATGAAATCTAGTCCACTACGTAAGGGCTAAGCCTGCGAGGGCTAATGGTTATTCAGCCCTGTCTCTGTATTTGACAACTGTTCTTGAGAGCATTTCACATGGGTTTGCTCTCTAATCCTCACAACACACAAGTAAGATAGGTATCACTTTATTGTCCCATTTTATGGATGAGGAAAATGTGGCATTCAGAATTAGGTAACATGCTCTGGGTCACATGGATACTTAGTAAGAGAGATGAACTCCATGGATTCCAACACTTGCCTCAATAGAACAGAAGGAACTTCAGAGGTAATTCTACCACCACTTAAGTTTCCTTGACCTTTTCACAAGTGCTTATATTTAAAGCTAAAATCTTTCTCTTTAGACCTTCCCCTCACCAGGGCCTTAAAAAACAAGTCTCACTTTCCTTACAATACACCCTTCTCTTCTGCAGACTACATACTCACAACCCCTCATGTCCAATGTTGAAATGAATTTCAGAACAATCTGCAGGTCCCTGAAACCAGACATCTCAAATTCATCTTTGATCCTCCTCCCTGAGATCCCCAGAGCCAAACTCCGGTTCTCTTTGTTATATGCCTCTGGATACTCCCGCTTTCTTCCTTCTCACTGACCTGTGTCTAGCGCGTATCATTTCTCCCCTGGACTATTACCTCCTAGCTGAATGTCTTTTGTATCAGCCTGTCCTGCCCTGCTCTTTGCTCTTCACTCTGAGTCGTCGGTTACCTTTCTATAATACAGATCCAATGGGTTGCTTCTGCTTATAACCTTCTGTAGCTCCCCACTGCATGCAGGATAAAGGCATGAAAGCACAAAAGGGCCACCTATCTAGCCTGTCTTCCTTTCTGTCTTCTCTTCCATAGTTGTGCCTCACCCCCAACATGTTCTCTCCTCCCTGGACTCACCATCCACTTTCATGTATGATCTATCATTCCTGCCTGCTGTTTCCCTACTAAATCTATTTGTCGGAGCAAACTAATGCTCCTTTTCCATACCCAGCTCAAATGTCACTGGATCTATGAAGTCCCTCTGATTTGCCTGAGATAAAATGTGTAAGACCCTCCTTTGGATATTTCATATACTGCATGGAGCTTACAGCATCTTGTACCCACTTCTGTCCCTCTGTTTGTCTATTTCTTGGTATCAGTAAGCCCCCAGACAGCATGGCCTCTCCTAAACTCACTCCCAACACATGCAATATTCATATGACCTGAAAACACTGAACTACAGATAGAGACATAACTGGAAATCAGCATGCTTCCCTTGTCAACTAAATAGATTTCACAGTTTTCCTTATACCCACTAGATTAGTACCCACCTATTTTTATAATCCCATTTTGAATTCGGTGTATAACGGATATAACATCTATAGGTGGAAGTCAAAGTATTTGAAAGCTGTTACAATGATCAGACCACCCTCTCCATGTGCTTCCCTAAATATATCTTACAGCAATATCCCAATAAGGGCAGAGCTACACTGAGTAAAGCTACACCAAGACCATGTTAGGCCACGTGATCACCTGCTTGCTGAAACTCAGCACAAATTGTCTGTCTGATCACATTCCAGGTAGGTTAGGTGGCAACATATAAGAACTGTCATTAGAAGCTGCAGAAAACTTGTAACTTGTATCATCTCTACCCATAATATCTGGTAATATTTCATAACCCCCTATACTCTAGAGTAACAAAAAACCCAGGCCATAATGACATATCTAATTTAGGCAGCTCTGAAGGTGCATGAACATTCATCCAGGCTGGTTGTGGTGAGCACACCTTTTGGTTATTTTCAAGCCCCATCTCTTAAATCTCATTTCCAGATTCCAGGATCTTCTCTTATTGCAATTCTTCCATGAAACTCATTATGAAAAGTCACATTTTTCCTAACCATCTGACAATTACTCTTTGTTACTTTTGCTACATATGTTGTCATTTTATTGTAATCACTTAAGCATTGCTAAATGATTAATTTTATTCCACTCCTTCCTCTTGCCCTCCAGTCAATGTTTATTGAGCACCTGCTACCTGCCAGGTTTCCTACTAGATGCTGGATATAGTAACAAATATAAAGACTCTGCTCTGCTCTCAAAAGGTTTGCAGTCTAGTGCTGGAGAGATACACAGTAGGCAGAACAACCACAAATAGTACATTCTCTCCTAATAACAAACCAGCCTGCACACATTTGGCAGAGGATATTTCTTTATGCACGAATTTCTTCATTTCACTAATCTGTTCAATGGCTCCATATTACCCACGTAATAATTAATATTCATTCTGTCCAGGATACCTCTCCACCAGTTCTATAGCACCGCCATTCTCTCTCCTAAATGAGAAACCTAATCAGGGTTGCCAGATCTAGGATTCCCAAATATTACATGGGGCATACTTACACTGAAATAATTATTACTTATCTGAAATGTAAATTTAACTGGAGACTCTGTACTTTGTCTAGTAACTCTACACTTAATTTGACATGTCCATTTGCCTCATTGTTAAATTTACAAGGGACTCTAGTGCTCAGGTAAGCAGCTACTCGCTCTGAAATGTATTATCCCCTCATTTTCCCTGTCAATATCATCTCCTTCCAGAAGTTAGCTTTCTTTTGAACTTGTGTAGTTTAAACTTAGAAAATATTAAGTAACTACTTGAAGTGACAGAATTGCAATTTTCTTAAATTAATTGACATTGAATATTTGGTCGATTCTAAGAGAATTTTTTCTTCTTCTAAATGTCATATAAACTACTCAAGCTTGAGAAATACTGCTTAGTTTACTTGAACAATATAGATTCAAAATGACCTTCCACCTGTTCAGTATCAGAGTGGTTGGGAGAAGAGGGTAGGATAGGGTGTAAGGGAGCAGGGAGGGAGAGGGGAGGAAGTCATGCTGTCTTGGGTACAGACCCACCTCAACCTGGCCCAGGCTCAGGTCTGACTAAACATTTCAAGGTACTATAAGAATCACATTAATTCACTGAAAGACTGTATTCAGGAGGAAATCATTCACAGTTTTACAGCTAATTCAAAGGTCTCATTTGAAATGAAAAGCAAAAAAAAATGTCCTTTATCCCAATGAAATATATTGCATTGTTAAGGTCTAGTATATTACACTTATACATGCTCTTGACAGAATATATCATTGCAAATAGGTGACCTTTTCCAACCCAAACACTCTCTAGAGCCCAGTTTTTAAAAAAGGCATTGATTACAAAGGTCATAAACTTCCAGAGGGACTTTTTTGAAAAGAGAACAAAATGTCTTTTCTAGCATTAAATTACGTGTGTGTGTGTGTGTGTATACATGTATACACACACATACACATATTATTAATATGTTTAAAGGAACCATTAGGAAATGGTTTGGCTGTTTTCCAACAAGTGTAAGAAAACAGATACCAAAGAACTGTCTGAATTTCTCCATTTGATCAAGAATTATTACTAGAAAAACAATGGGTATGTATTCTTCCCAGGGAGCTGCTTAGTGAGCCACTGAACAACATTCAAACCTAATGTATCTGCGGCCACTAATGAGAAATAACCTTCCTGGCAAGTATTGGATTCCCAGGTGTGCATTTCACTGACTGACAATTCAGGCAGTGGTATACCAGTAGCTTAAAAAGGTAACACAGATGTATATGTGAATAGCTCCCTTGGGTCTTTCTGGCAGCCTCAAAGCACTCTGTGACCTGTAGACACTGCACACTGATACACAGCCAGTGAGAACGGGTTTTGGAAACACATTGTTAGATTTAAATTTTAATTTGACCACTTGTACCTTGGGAACTTTGGCTTAATATTGAGACTTACTCATCTTGTGGCCTAGTGTCTTTATCTCTAAAATGGGTATAATAGTTCCCAAAGACTAATTGACATTACATCGGTAAGCACTTAGCATCGTTCCCAGCTCATGGAAAATATCTCATAAATGGTATTAAAATAGAAGATACACAAGGGTGAAGATTTTTGTCTGCCATTTTCCCTGCTGTAATTCCAGTTCTGAAACAGTATCTGAAACAGAGTAGATCCTCAAGAAATATTTGCTATAATTTGAGTTTCACATCTATTGACTCTATTTCACAAGTTAAACCAAATCGTAATTTCATCGCTATGATAACAGTCCTACCCCTAATCCTGTTGAGATTTGCCTATATTTATTCAGTATGTGTAAACAGAAAAAAAAGAGGACAATTAGCAGAGTTTTCCCTTAAAAATAATTCTTTGATGAATGCTGGAATCTTATGTCTATGTATTATAAAAGCCTTTTTTAAAAAATCATTCAATGAACTTTTCTACTCCATTTCTAATGAGCCATTTTCTTGGCATAAGGTAAAACTACAAATTCTGTTTGCTTTATCTTTTATCTATCTGCTTTGCCAAAGTTTCTTAATAGTTCTTGAGCTTTCCCAATTATCTGCAAAGAAAGTATCTTTTTGATATTATACTGTCTCCTTCATTTTCTTACTGTCACATTAGGTAGAACCTTTAGAAAAACATTGAATGAGAGTGACAATAGTGGGTATCCCTGGATTTTTCTTGATTTTAATGGAAATGACTTCAGCATTTGCTGTTAGGTTTCAGTAAATATTCTAAATTTATTTAACTGGTTTTCTCTTATTTCTCTTTAGCTTGAAGTTTTGCAGTGGCTGCTGAATGTTATCAATTGCTCTTTTGGCACATGTTGCTATAGTCACATTTCCTCTTTTAGTTTGATAATGTAATGGATTAAATTGACACACATGTCATTCCCTGTATTCCAGAAATAACCTATTAGTGTATTCCTCATTTTACCTACCTATAAACTAGTTGCTGATACCTTTCAAGTTTTTATGTCTCTAATCATAAATAGAATTAGTTTCTATATATTTTTTCCATTATTTTTATCTGGTTAAGGAATTACATTAACATTGTTAATTTTATGCAAAATGAGTTTTAGATATTCTGAACTTGAGTTTCCTGTGTTTTAGTTGCAGATGCCCAGGAAGTTGCTAGATAAATATGGCTCAAGCTTGGAGGAGAGTAATGGGCTGCAGGGAGAGATTTAAGAGTCATCATAAAGTGAGTAGGAATTAAAAGCCTGAAGATAGATATCTTCTAGAAAAAAGATGTGTACCTCAATAAGATCAGTATTCCTATATCCTATCCTTTACACTTTTAAGTGTAGAATGGGGATGGACACCAGAAAAGAATCTGAATTGTGTAGGATCATGGCATTCAAGGCTGTAGAAAGCTTTTCAAAAGGAATGACCCACATCACTAAAGGAGAAGAGAAACTATCAGATGATCCCCACGGAAATACCCATTGGTCTTAGCAATCAGATACCAGGGAGAACAATTTCAGCAGAGTAGTTAGCAGAAGCCGGCTCACAAGTGGACAACACCCAAGTGAAGCTGAGGAAATATGGATGACAGGGGTAGCTTATTTTAAAAAATGTGGCTAATAAAGGAATTGGATAATACCAACATATATTTGGGAAGCTAAATAATTTTTTCTTTTTTCATAATGGGAAGAAGGTCTCAAGTATATCCATATGTTGAGGGTCAAGAGTTTACAGAAAATGAGATATTAAAGATACCAAAGAAAAAGGTGGTACTCATAAAAGACCACAGGATATTGGCAGGAATGGAGCCAAGGGCATGGAATTGGCCTTAAAAGAAACAGGAGCACCTTATCCACAAACATGAGAGAAAAGAAGTTAAAGATAAGTGGAAAAGTAGATGAAATGTAAATAGTGGCAAGAGGCTGACTTACATCAAGCCTGACGGCTTCAGTTTTGAAGGAGGAGGTAAAGCATCTGCTGAGAATGAGGAGAAAGGATAGTTCTCCAATGAAATGGTCTCAGAGGACACTGGGGATGTTCAGTAAGGCTGTGGAAGGACATGGGCAAGGATGGGTGGCAAGTGCAAATAAGTGGTTCATGCCTTGAGTCTGGAGAGGGGGCTGTGGAGAGGAGAAACCAAGTATTTGTGGGCACATCAACCTATTCTATTTGCTTGTTTCCAGCAATACTCAGCTATGTTATAAGTACAGCGAAAAAAAGTGGGGGACTGGTAGACCAAGGCCAATTTGCCAGACCAGGGCCGTGGTGAACACTAAGCCAGGACAGGCATGGGAGAAGAGGTTGGAAGGGGGGCTCAAATGATCAACAGTTGGGTTCCTACTGGGCAGGGAAAAATGGGGGCCTGATAAACTCAACCAGATTAGGAGAAAATGACCTAATGGGAGAGCTGAATGTCTGAAATCAAAAGGCAGATGTATGGCAGGTGAGACAGGATGTTACTGAGGAATTGAAGATTCTAGATATAGAAAAGTTTTATTTAAGGACAAGAAGTTATATGTGATCCTGGGAATGGAGGGCTGGTGTTCAGTAGGTTTGGGGAAGTTCAACAAACAAGGGCTAGGTTTCAGATGGGTGGGCCATAAGCCTTCTACAATCTCCTACAATTGATGGCAAGAGAGAAATGACAAGAGTGAGAAAAGGTAAAAGGCAGTTTTACTGGATTATATGAGTTTTATTGGAGAATGCATTTTATCGAAGAGGGGAAATGGTTGTGAGTATCAAGAGAGTGCCAGCTTTTCCTCTTGGCTCCTGGGAATGGGCTTTACAGGAGTAAGGAGTACTGTGCCCCGGTAATAGCTGAGGGGGAAACTGCAACCTTCAAGGAGAGGCAGGTTTCACTTAAAGCAATGATGAAAATCAGGTAAGACAATGTTTTGATGAAAAAAGCATCTTGCCAAAGGATTGTGGACACAGGAACAATTACTGATAATGCCATGAGGTTTCCAGAGGATCCAGTGGAAGAGTTTGGAGTCAAAGTTGCAGTAAAAATTTAGAGAAAGAGTAAAGGAATGGAAATGACAGGATTAGAGTTAACTGGTGGGTGAAGGGGTGGTGTGAGTGAATTTTTCTTTCTTTCACTGGTGAATAATTACAGAGTTGAAAGGCCTAGGGAAGGACGGCCTCCCATATCTTAACTGTGGCACAGTGAGGGTTCCAGAAAATGTCTTGCTTAATTCCAGAGAAAGTATAATGGCCATGAGGTTCAAGAAGAAGCAAAGGAACTCTTTTCTCAGGAGACGCTGTGTCCCATGTCACAGAGCACGGAGCTCTCCATTATAGTTCATTGATTCCAATTATTGAACCTATTTCATTTCAGTGATTTCAAAAATCATCCTGAGATGAGGTAAACAGTTCCCAAAATCATAATAAAGAAATTCATGAGTAAGAGAATAGAAAGGTCTGAAGAATATATAAAACATACCGTGCCATTCTAAACAGTTCAAAATAGAAAGTAAATTTGGATTTGAGCTTCCAGGAAGACAGAGAAAGGAGGGAAATATGTAAATAATATAAGCTTTACAGGGCCCTAGAAGAACACCATTTAATCATTTAGAGTCCTCAGAACTTTTCTTATTCTAAGATGAGAGGAAATTTCAACAATGAGTCTGTAGGACATTGTGTGAAACAGTAAACAAAGTCCACAACAGCATCCCTAAGACACTGAAAATTTGGCAGCTATTTATTAAAATATTCTTCAGCACAGGTTAATGGTGGAACCCTGAAGTACAATTCTGTGAAAACATTTGAGGGTCAAGTGCATCACTCAGGAGTGATCTAAAGGATCTATTTAAAACTATCAGAAGAAATGGCTTAACATCCAGTTTTTTTAGATATTCCACCATAAATACTATTTCCTCCAGATAACTTTTAAAACATAAGCATTGAAAAGCAGCATTTGAAGTTGCAACCTCTGGGAGGAACATGGAATGCAGAAACACCATGATATGACAAAAG
This sequence comes from Manis javanica, assembly GCF_040802235.1. NCBI lineage: Eukaryota > Metazoa > Chordata > Mammalia > Pholidota > Manidae > Manis > Manis javanica. The sequence continues at coordinate 17,435,094 of NC_133170.1, read as the reverse complement.
CCATATATGGAGTGTAAGAAGCATAACTAAAACCCGCGCATGAATGGAGAGCTGCCGTGTGGCTGTGGCAAGGAGAGCTGAGAATCACAGTTCTCCTCCTCAAGCATTTATGGGTCTTCTCCAACACAGAGCTGAATCACAGAGGCCCTGGACAATGTGTCTGGATAAATTTCACAAAGGGCATTACCTTCCACGTTCCTAGAGAAATCCATTGTATAATGCTGTCAGATTCAGGCCAGCTGAATTCTGGAGGATATCAGCAAAGACACTGCATTTCATCTTTGGACATCCTTTCTTGGCAGAACCAATCACCTTCAAAGGCAACTGTCCCAGCTGTGGCAATAAGACCCTACCACTAGGGTACACAATGCAAGATACGCATCTTTGATTCTCTATAGCAGTGGACAACGTTTTTTTTTTCTATTTTCTCTGATACCCTAGTTAAACTCCCTGAAGCTCAGATTATTTATTGCATGACTTTTGCAACCTTTCTCCCAAAGGAGCCTGTAATCCATACACAGTTGGCATCAAATATTACTGGATGGCAGATATGTTTTTAAAATGGTAAAATTAGGAAATACATCTCATCTAAATTCATAGAATTTTCTCCCCTAATAACAGAGCCATGGGATAGCTGGAAAACACATGCTTTTATCATCACTCAGTAGCAGTTTATCATTACAACATTCTGTACTCTTCTGAAATCCAACATATCTCATCACATCTCATATTTGGTTATTTTCCTTCTCAAAAAGTCTTGTTACAAACCCAGTGCACTGAACTACCAAACTGTGCCCTTAAGGGTACTTGGACAATAGCTTGGATTTTAAATTGTAGTCATTGAGGTGGTGATCTTTCAATCTCAAGTATATTTATAAACTACACACACAAAAATGGAATGAACAAAGTGATTCAGATTAACCAGCTCTGTACACATTTTAAGAAAATCACTGGGTGTGCCTAGGCTCAAGTGCTAACAATTTGTTATGTATCACAGTGTGACATCTTTCTGAACGGTAAGGAACTGTTTAAAAATTCCAAAGCATTCTTAAAATGTTTTGCTTAAACATTTCTGCAATAAAATCTTATTGAACTGTTGCTTCCATTAATTTTGTACAGACTAGAGAGCAAGGAATTCGATTTTTTTTTCTTTTAACTTTGCCTACTACCAGCAAATAAACTGTGTCTCTTTTTTTAAATAAACCCATGGCCTTGAGTTTTGGCCCCTTAATAGTAGCCTACATGGTTGACTACCCTTGGTGTTAAATTTTCTTAAATTGTATTTCTGTCAGTGTATCATTTTTTTAAGCAATGGACCCTATAATAGCAAGCACTGGTCTGTCAGGAGTGCATTTTAACAGCATGACACAAGTATTTTTCACTACAGGAGACAAACAATGATATGTATTACATGCAGTAAACACTGCCTTTGGTACATAGGGTTCTCTTAGCATTTATCTGTCTAAAATCTCACTGTCCTGAATAGGGGGTTGTGGGGGAGGGAGAAACCCTGCCTCATATTAATGCTGCCAGTGGCTATAATATAGCATTAGAGAGTCCACATGCCTTGCCACATTTTTCATGAAAGAAAACTTGATTTAATATTAAAAGAACAGAGTGCACACTTAGAAAGTCCTTTTCTTTCAAACAACTACCACCATCTTTCTAAGACTCTTCTCCCAAGTATGGCTACTAAACAACTTTCAATCAAGTTTAAAAAAACCATTAGGGCCCCAGAAGATGACTGGTTAGCCAGAGACGGGTAAGATTCCTCAAGGGAGGAACAACCTAAGACAGGCACAGTCGCAGGGGGGCCATCAGATGAGAAATTGGGGATCAACAGAGGTGAGGCTTAGGAACCCCTCCCCCCCATTCTGAGAGAAATCTGCTGCATCCGTGGATGTCTTATTGCCCTTGTCTAGCTTGGATTAACACATAGTCTACAGGCACACACCTGATCATCTACATTTGCTCTCTTACAACACTAAACTATGTTTTCTACCTTTATCTTGCATCTACCTACCACTTCAGCATTTTATTAAAAATAATAATAATAAAGAGAGAAATGTGGTATCCACATATAAATCAAGTATAAAAATCAAACGAATATTCATATTTGACCTGATTGTTTATAATTCATAATGCATGATCAAAACCGAAAGTCTCTGTGATGACTGCCCTTGTACTATTCACCAGGTAACTTATTCACTATGTAAGAATTTGTTCTCCATGTAAGAACTTGTTCGTTATGCTTCAGAAGATTGGAGACTGACGAAAATTAGGCCTGGGGTGGATTAATTATTATACATTGAACATTGAGTCCCTATACAGAATTTTATTGTTGTTAACAACCATTTGATCAATAAATAGGAGAGATGCCCTCACACACACACACACAAAAAGTACACACTTCCAATTGTAAAATAAATAAGTAACCGGTATGTAATGTATAGCATAAGGAATATAGTCAAAATTCTAGCTGGTACCTAGAATTATCATGTATATAAATGTTGAATCACTGTGTTGTACACCTGAAACTAATGTAATACTGTGTGTCAACTACCCTTCAATAAAAAATAATTATCAAAAAAAAAAAACCATTAGGAAATAAGTTCTCTCCAAATTGGGGGAGCAGAATTCCTCAGCATGTTTACATGATCCCCTGCATTTCTATCTCTACTTATGGTCTATCTTATCCTTTAAACACTGTTTCCTAATTTTAAAAAATGTACAATGAAGTGTTTACAATTTACAAAGAGATTTAAATTGAAGGTGCACACTTGAATGTCTTTAGGACTGAAGGCATATTATAATCAAAATGTTCAGTGAACACTGAAAAAGAACATCAGTAGAAAGATACTGGCATTCAGTTGTCCTTGCCACCTGAGCAAAAGATACAAAAATCAACACTCTAAAGGAAAAACTAAAGCAAGCTGATGTTTTATGTATAATCCTAACCTATGGGATATTAAATACATGCTGCACAAAGCCATAGACCTTTCACATGCTAAAATGTGGAAAGCATGGGCATACGAGGAAGTTTAGAAACTACCACCTCAGTTATAAAGAAAGTCCCATGTTCAACAATTCCCCAAAAGATTAAAATTCACCTTAATTTACATAAAATATACTAGAATATTAATATAACAGATTCCCATAATCTTCACTGTCAGATTTTTTTTTATTTTCCTATCTGGCTTTGCTATCCTACCAGTTGCACATGATATTTATGCATTTCTTCAGCTATTTTTTTTGTAGATGAAAAGTTGGTAAAAGATTCTCATTCTAGTAGTAGCCTTTCACATTCTTGATTATTAATCATTTTTAACCTCATCTTAATCTGTTCCTTTAATCTTCTCCTCATGTTTAATTTTCCATTTATCTTATCTTCATAACTCAATGCTGTTCTTCCTTCAAAACAACAGAAGCTCACATTGGAGTATTGGTCAGTGTGTTCAATTCTTTCCCCTCAGCCCCTGACAATGCTCTGAATGGGTCTACTACTCCTATTACAGATGAGTAAACTGAGGCTTGGCGAGGTTGAGTAACTTGATTAGGAACATACATCTGGTGTGTAGCAGAACAAGGCAGACTTCAAATCTGGACTCATTACCATTACGCTACTCACCAGGCCTCTAAAACCTAGGGATGACATCCAACCTCATGTAGTTGGGGAGATATTTAAAGAATCAGCAAGCACTGGTCTGACTTTTTTCTTTTTACAGTGTGATCTTCACAGAAGGTAAAAACCAGCAGATGAACCCATCATAATAGGAATATACAGCCACATTGTCGTTAATGATAGTTGGTGAGGAAGGGGCGACTCTCAGTTGTAGAATATGGAGAATATTCTGGAGGTGGAATAATGAGAAATGCAGTGAGATGATTTAAAATACGCTATCTATGTTAAAATGAATGCAGGTTAGACTTGTGACTTCAGAATCACAGTAAAACCTGAGTTGCGGTGAAAACGAAAGGCTTGGTTTACTGCCCAGCAGATAAATCCTCAAAGGAAAATCAAAACTACTTTTTCAAATTTAAAATATCCTGAAAATGTGCAGCTTTTTCTTTGATCACTGCAGAAAGGCACAGTTAATCAAGACAAAGCACTGAACATATTTGGTCAAATAAGCATATTCTCTCTATTCCAAAGATAATAGTTCAATAACTACTATTGACAAGACATTTAAACACCAAGCAAACCATCAGGTCAAGATCAAGTGACTTTTCCTTTAAATCAAGAGCAAATTGATTCACTTTGGAAGGTGAGAATCACAAAGTGATTAGGAATACCGGACTTCAAGTCAACCAGGAAAAGATGGCAGTTACAACAGATGTCTCATTGACGAAAAAGATTATAATTTCTAAAGCTGCTGGAAGTTGTAACAGAAAAAAAAAAGCACTCAGGATGTGCCTGGTAACAGCAAGAATTAAGACTTGTAAAGCCATTTGCCCACCACCTTCTCCTAGCTTTCTGAAAAGTATGTTTCGGATTTCTCTGTGCACAAAGTATAATGGCTATTATTTTTGAAAACTCACTGGTTCATGTTTTGCCTCTTTGTAAGATTCCAAGCACATTAGCCAAGCTTCTCTGTCAATACCCATGACACATCTCAGCCCATTTTACAAATATAAATACAGGCTCAAGTACTTTGATTTGTATTTAAAATTTAAATTTGCAATAATTCTAAAAGTAAAGATAGTTTGGAGATGTAAGTCCCACTCTCACAAACAGAAATGCATGTTAATCTTTGGGGTTTGAAGCTGCTGAGCTCTTCTTGATGTGAAACTAAAATTAGTGAGCCAGGGTTAGGTTCCAGTGAGAAACATGAGTATAAACAGAATGCTTATGCAACATTTGTCTCATCTCATTGAAAATGTGATTAAATAAATTGTTTTAAATAACAGTATGTCTTTCATGTATTTTCTCTCAATGCTGGATTTGGACATATAATTAAAGCAAATGTGTTATTTTAAATATTTTATCCTAGAAAATAAGTTAATAGGACTTGGCTTGACTTTAATGAAAAAAATCAGCCTTCAGACCTTGAATAACTGATGTTTCCACTTTAAGAGTAGAAAGTTGGCAGAAAAAACACCATCTTTGCAATTTTATTACCTAAGTATTCAAAAAATACCAATTACATTGTGATCTGGACAGAGTTTAAAGACATCTTTGGCCAAGGTGTTACCCTTGTGCACGCTGTGTTGGCAGCCCTAGCTCAACAATATAGGCATTCCTTTGTATTTCACCTTGAAATACTTTAGTGTGTAGTCTATTAAGCATGTCAGTAGACATGCGTTGATGTGTTGACTCAAACTCAAGTATACAATGATACTATCATCCATGGACTGGCAAGTCAAATGGCCAAATCCTGATGTCTATTTTAGTTACATATTTCATCACTATTACTTAATCATACATTTTTCATCACTGTTACTTAATCATCATTGAAGCCAAATAAAAAGACACTTCAAAAAAACTACCAGTAAATAAGAAATGAAAAATAATCCAGTTCAATTTAGCAGATGAGCCCTATAATCCCAACTGGAATTAAGCCTGGAATAACCTAACTGAATAAACTTCACAGTGGTTCTCAAATGGAAGTACCACCACTTCCCTATGGAACAATTAGAAAAGGATAGGGGCGTTCTGGCTTGTAACAGCCACAGGGGGAACCGTAGAACCACCCAGTGGCTGTCTCTAATTCTTGCTTCTGCTGCTCTCACTCACTCCAACCATACTGGCATCCTTGATGTTCCTCACACACAGGAAAGCTGCCTTTGCAAGGACTTTGTCTTGACTGCTCCTTGTGTTCAGAATGTCCTTCCCGTATATCCCAAGGCTGCCTCCTTCACTGTCTTCAGGTCTTTCTTTACTCAAGTCACCATTTCAACAAGGCTGTCTCTGTCCAGCCCAATCAATTCCTTAATTCCTTCTCTCTCTCCCTTCCTCCCTCCCTCCCTCCCTCTCTTCTCTCACACACACATGCATAAATACAAATTCTGCAAACTTTTTATACTGCTGCCCTGTTCCTCTAGTGTTTATCTTCTCCAAATGTACTCAATACTTATTTTGTTGATGATCTGTTTCTCCTAACTAGAATATAAACTTTGCAAGGGGAGGAGGTATTTCTGTGTTGTATTCAGGGCTGCATCCTAGGGCTTTGTGCAGTACCTATGGTATAGAGAATAATGATATTTGTTGAATGGGAAAATGGGGCCCAAGCATGCTATGCATGTAAGGGGCATCATTTGCACCTCTGCTGATAGCTGACCAACATCTGTGAGAAGAGATGGCATAGTGCAAACAGCTTGAAAGTTAGAGAGCTGAGTCTCATCTTGCACTGCATCCGAAATAGAGCTCTCAAACTCGAGGCCCCGCTTTTATAACGGGACTACTGACTTCCAAAAGGATTCTATGGAGCCCAATTTTTACTTATTATTTATAACCTCCCTTCTTCAAAATTTTTTCTCATCTTTCCTGATTACACTTCTCATTGTCTATATTGGTTCCTTGAGACATAACTAAACTAAAACTCATTATATATGTTACTTAGTTATTTAACAATGGAGACTCTATCGGTCATAGAAGATTTGAAAAATAACTTGCTCTGAAGTCTTTTCCAAATTTTCCAGACTGAAAACTATTCTTCACATAGTAAAATATTAATAACTTTATATTTATATATTATATAAAATCAATTAGAAATATAATATTCTACATTCATTATTTATAGGAATGAAGCACTGGCACTCAAATATTTAAGTAACTAAATGATTTCCTTTTGAAACTGTTAGAGAGATATCAAAGCACGTAATCATAAATATAAACCCTAATACTGCTTACTCAGAAGGAGACACAGTGGAAAGATGGGACTCTTGTCACTCAGAACTCTTCTAAATTTTCTTCCTAATAAATGGCTACATAAAAACTTACATAAGTTTTAAGCAATCCAACAAACATCATTTCTTTGTATCTTCCAAAGTACAAACAAGCCCTCAGTAGATATTTACATGTAATACTTACTATATGACTATATCACTGTATGCTTTAAAACTATATTCACAATATAGCTGAACTTCTCACCTGTAAAATACAAATAAACTTGCCTATTGAAATAAATACTCTTATTTAGAGTTAGAATTTAGGAATGCTTTTTCCAGTCACCTCTCCTACTCCCACCCTCGTCTACCCAAGTAAAGGAACAATGGCTAATCACCCATGTTACCCAGTTTAACATGTAACTATTGGTAAGAATATACTTTTATTGAGCAGGTGATAAACACAGAAGAAACATGATGTTCAATGCCTTATGGTATTTTTAAGTGTTACAGTCTTGACCCTGCTATTTTCGGTGACATGTAAGTAGATCCATCAGAAGACATTACTTAAGAGATTTCGAGATTTTTTAAAAAACGAGAATAAAATAATTTAAAAAATAGTAGGTCCTCTGTTATTAGAATTGCTCTAATAAAAGCATGGCATTGTTCTAAAGTTTTGAAGACAAGAATAAACTAGCAATGGCTAACATTTGCTTTTCCCCTTTGAAGGTGCCTGCTGGGATTCCCACAGCATAAACGAAATGGGAATTTATTTTTTCTCAGCAATATTTAGATTACTATTAAATGTAAGTATTAGCACATTTTATGAAGTTCCCTCCCTCCTTACTAGTCCGTGTGATACTTCATATTTATGTTTACTGATATTGATGTTCTATATTTATTAATATGATGGATTTAATGTAGACGACACTTTACTGCACTAGTAATAACAATTTTACTTAAATATGGCTTTGTTGTACTCCTCTGCAAATAATCTTTGAATTCCTAAGAGTCTTTTATTTTCCCAGTAGCCCAGTTGGAGAGTTTTTAATATTAAACTGTATCATAACAACCCATGCTGGTTAGAGTCTAACTTAATACACACAGCTTAATGTTAATTTTCAACTTCAAATCAGGGATCTGACTATTCCGAGATGATTATTTATCTCAAGTGTGATTTTTGTTTTAAAGTAGCAAAGTTCACCGCCAGCATTCTTTGCACCATAAAAAGACTAACACTATGTTGGAAAAAATTAAGCAGAAGATTTATACTTTACATGACTACAAAAAGTACTGTTGAAAAGACGGAAGTCTAGTCAAGAAGTTTTGGTAATATAGGGCAGGAAGCAAAAATGGTACAGGTGACTGGTGTGGGTGGATTGTGAATATAATAAATATGGCTATGATTATAATAAAAGGGAATGCTTAGGTGCTAATTCCAGTAGAGGACAGTTTATGATTAATATCAATAATAAGAAACAAAAACCTCCACAAGGAAAATAAATTGTTTTAAAGTAAAACTTGATAATCTAGGTGCCACACTTCTTGTTTCACAACATAAACTTCTCCTTCTGAATACATTTCTTATAAATACCTTTGTAAGGGAAATGTATGGTTAATAATAAAAACAAGTATGTTACAATGGTAGAGACAGAAATGGAACAGACAGTATCAAACTCCATCAGAGCTGAGAAAAACAGAATTGGGTGATAAAAGTCACAAGGGAATAAATTTAGGCGCCCTACAGTATTATAAAACTTGTCTTGCCTCTTAGAATGCTGGACATCCTACAAGAATAAGTCAGTGCTATAGCTGACAGTACTAAAAAGTTAGATGACATCAAGTATCTGAATTTTGCAAGTGTCAAAGCTTGCCATACTATGGTGATATGGTAGAAGTCAATTATGACAGAAGTTGATGTTCATGATAAGGTTCTACAGATTCTAATTATCTGTATGTGCAGCAGGCATATACCCACCTACACCTCTTGAAAGGCTTAGCAAGGGGTAATTCCAAATTGCAGTAGAAGTCTTCACTTTTTTAAAGCAATAAAAAATGAAAATGAAAATAAAATGCTTTTTAAAGAAACATGACTAATGCAAATGCTGTGTTTTTTTAAAAATATAATCCTGCCAATTGAATAGAATATTACTATTTTTTTTCCTTGTTTCCAAGATCTCATCCTACATTTGAAATTTATGTATTTAAAAATTTATGGATTAAAGTAAGAAATGTTTGCTAGGTTTCTTTTGGAAGATGGGATGGGGTGCAGTATATCATCTTGAATAACGGAAGACCTTCTTAGAGGAACTGGAAAACATTTTCAAACCAAATACCAAAATAAGACTTCAATCCCTCACAGTTTAATGAAGGAAAATATAATGGTTGTTTAGGTTGGTGCAATTCTTCTTTTAGGCTATATAATTTTGATGTGAGGCAGAAGACTGAACTATGTAATACATTTCTACAATGCATATATTCATCAAAACCATTTGCAAAATTACTACTTTCAGCATATTTTTAAAATGAGATTCCTTAATAAATTATGTTTATGCAGTCAAAACACAGCATTAGAATTTATTATTAGTCACTTAATGGAAGTTACTGGTGAGTTTATAAATGAAGTGCTGGCTTACTTTGATATACTCTAAGAGCAACCAAAAATAGAGATTCTTTCCCAGAGTTCAATGTATTTGTAAAGTGCAAAATAAGCAATTTTAGCAATTCTCAAATGTATTTCTTCCAAATGCACTTAATCCTAAATATACTTATAGAAACAGAATATTTTTCTGCTAAGCCAGGTATGACTAACTATCCATCTTATGTGTAAAAACTATCCTGACTGAAGTACTCCGTGCTTTATAAAAAGGTAAAAAACGGTAGAGATACACAAACAGTGTGAGTGTTTTTGTATTTTTAATATTCTTGGGGATATTTTCAATGAAAATATCTATAAATCAAACCAAAACAAAACAAAAAACTAGGATAATTAAGTGTATTATTAAACACTCAAAATGGATGTATAACAGATATAAGGACATAAAGATATTGTAGATAAATTTGCAAATAATAAATTCTATACGTAGATGAAATATTTTGAACAGATTGTGGCAGAGGAGTTTTTGCCCAGGAAGTCTAGTGTGAATCCCCCAATTGTTTTCTAACGTGATGGCACCTTCTCAAAGTACTTTACAAAATAAAATCATGACTCCTGATTTGTACTGGTTCATAAAATGTTTAAAATATAATTCAATAAAGCTTTTCTATAATGAAGAAAAAAATGAACTTAAATTGACAGTTTTTTATAAAGCTATAAATAAGATAATTTACAAATAGTACAATAGTAGTTTTTAACAGACCATGGAGTCTAATACACTCACATGCCAAAATATTTCTTAATACTAAGAATAGCTTAGACATTGAAATATGATAAATGTTACGACTATGACTATAATCCAGTATTAAGAAAGCTCAAATGAACATTGTTCATACAGAAAAAAGTTTATTTGAGAGGAGTTTCTTTCCACATAGAAGCTTAAATTTTCAGAATTCAAATTAATAGAAAGTGATTTTTAATACTGCCCTGCTTTTTAGGCAAGGTATTTTCAACTGCCTAATATTAAAAAGATAACAAGGAAGAAAAAAGAATGAACACTTTATTCCACATTGAAAAAAAATCTGTGCTGTGAATTGTCAGATGAAATAGTATTAACAACATAGTCATGTTTACTTTTATGGCCTTCATTATGCACTAATATAAATTTAACCTTAAAAGAAATGTAGAGGCACCGGATGTGATCACTGTGAAATGGAGTTATAACTAGATTAATGTTCTACATAGCATTTAGTTTTAAATTTCTATTTTAAAGTTATTATATTCTTATATCAAAGCATATAAAATTTATAGCCAGCGTAGCAGGTTTAAATCCTTTTTGTTAACTGACAACTCTGTTGGAACATGAAGCATCACTTTTTCTTCACAGTTACATTTTAAACAAAGCATCCACGTATAAAAATAGCAAATTGCATTCAATTTTATGTAAGATAGTTTCAGCTTCTCATATATAGGAAGAGCTATTAGCAGCTTCCACGGCAAACATCACAGCAAACAGCTTTGAGTACATTCTCTCCTAAGACACCATTCAGAGAAACAAGATACAGCCTGTATCAACGTAATGCCTAAAATATAACACAAGTAAGAAGCTTTCAGCTTAACACACACACATACAAACACAAGCAAAAATTGTCCCCAAAAGCTTGAGTGGTTAAATTCTGATATTCTTTACAGCCTGCAGACTGAAAAGTGAAGTATTTTGTTTTCTCCTGATTCTGACTTCTTATTCTCAACACTTGGTCACAATATCTTAATTCTAAAACTCTGATTATACATTAACTACTTTATTCATATCTTCTAAGTGGAAATAAGGATAGGTTAGCCATGACTAGAGTCCTGTAAATATAATTACTAACACTTTGCTATTTTTACATAATAATGGTTAATCAACATTAGGCATTCTATTACTTTAAGCTCCTGTTCAAGGTACAAAGATGCTTCCATGTCTAATTCGTCATAAGCTCAACTTTTTAAAAATAAAAAGTTATAAATGTGGTGGGTATATTTTAAACAGATACATTTCTAGGTCTTGGCATATAAATATTGATGGGCAGACTGACTTCATACTTTAAGTCAGAAAGCATGCTAATAGAGAAAGTTTTTAAAAATCAATCCTTCTGTTCCTTTATCTAATGAGTTTCTGAAGGCGGAGAACAATTTTACAAACTGGCAAATTCTCTCTCATTGGAAATGTGCATTTTATATTCTACCAAAAAATAAAGCACACAGTCTCATTATGGAAAGTGAACTGTTAAGATAAGAAATTCAGTACATAAACTGTGAAATCTTTTCTTTACTCTCTCGCAAATACAGCTAATTGTGCCACAAAGGAGGAAAAAACCCCGAGAAAATTAATTTACCACAAAAAATAGTTTGTCACCCTTAAGAGAATATCTTTTGATTTAAATTCTTAAATTTATTTAAAGAACTTGTAAAAACATGTCATTGCCATCACTACTTAAAGTAATGCATAATGTTAAAACTTCGAGACTCAGTGTTCACCATTAGAAGTGTTTTCATTTTTTTTTTTTGAAAGGAGGCTTTAGTTAGGAAGTTAAATACAATTGGCAAAAATATTTAACTTTTTTTATTATCTGGCTCAGGTAAATGCCTATAATCAATAATTTACTAGTATGGATAAACAATTTTTTCTTTTTCACTTTCCACATTTTATTTAGATGCCTAGTGATTTAGACAGAGATATACAAAGCAGTAAGTTTTTTATGGCTTATTTGGTGCATCAAAGAATATATAATATTCAAACACCAAAAATCAAACCAAACCATTTTTTAATAGGATTTAAATGATTAGGCATTGTCTGTACATGATACAAAAAGGAAATGTGAGCTAAGGGGGAAATGAGAAAAAAACTTATTTTCAAAGCTCATGAAAATATCTACCTGCTCTCTGATGATTATAGGTTTTGTGTAATTAACAAACAATAAACAAACATTTTAGGTACACCTCGTTTTTTCCCTTAGCTAACTTAATCCATTTCCTAAAATTATGCCTCTCTTCCAGTAGGCATTCAATGAACATTTTTGAATGACTATCCATACACACTTAAGGAAATGAAATTGTAAAAATTGTAAAAAAGAATTTGCTTGATTATATTTGTCTATTTGACATACAGAACCAGACTATTTTAACTTGCCAATCAGAGACATGCATGGTTGAACATTGACACTATTTCACTGAGTGTGGGTAAAATTGCAGTATTTTCAACTAAGGTACACGCTTTCCACATAAAACTACACACCACATCTGTGGCATAATCAATAACACACAACACAGTGTTTGACACACATACCAATTCCCCATTTCACTTCTGCGATTTTTAAGTGTGGAGGAATTACTCCTTGCAAGAGAACTCCTGTTAAATACAACAAACCTTCACTTGGAATAAGGGATAAGCTTGCTCTTAACAACTTAGTTTGAAATGTTAACAAGCCTTAGGGCTGTTAGCATAACAACTGGCCATTAATGTGGTAATGACCAATTTAAGAGGAAATTATACACTGAGAAATGAATATATTGTCAATCAGGACCAGGATTTTTACTGGAAAGAGTATGACTTCTTAAAAATTAGTTAGTGAGCATTAACTCATTTAATTTTTGAGTCTCATAAATTAAAGGTGCATCACAAGAAGCAACCTAGAGAATCATTTACAGATAAGATTTCTGATGTGAAAATTATTTTAATAAATTCCCTTCAACGAAACACTTACTTGAGACTATCGGATAGCCGTTACACATCACATTCTTTATTACCATAAGGAAGGATAACACCAAACAAGCCTATTTACTTTCTCTGCTTGCTATTACGTTGACAACTGTGGAAGTTACACTCACAGTCCAGGCATTTCATTGGCAAATTTATACTTTCATTAAAAAATCCAGATCTTTCAAGAGACTGACTTTAAATTTTACTTAATTCTCATCTCTGTAACTTATTAGAACACCTTCATCTTGCCCAGACTGTACAAACTCTTTGCTTTGGAATTCTTGTAATATAAATCCACTTGAGATACTGCAGTTATAAACAAATGCAAAAGTCAGAGTGAAAAAGCCATGACTATTAGTTAGTAAAGATAAAGCAGAACCAGGAAGTAATGTTAAATCACTAATACCAAACACTAATGCTTTATGTGGAAACGAGGCTCTAATTCACAATGCGCAGAGGAGAAATATTTATTTTAGAGAAAAGTTCTAAAAAAACCCTCACGGAATAAGTTCACTCTGATTAGTTATGCCACCACAATGAGGTAAATTCTGGCCATGGAGAGTCATTTCCCATGGTTGGCACTGTGGTTTGTATTTTGTGCCCTTGGACCACAGAGTGGCCATAATTAGTCAGGAGGATGTCAGATGAGGCAGTCCTAAGAGGGTAAAGAGAATCTGATAAACAGAATTGGATTCACCCTCTTTCACCACCATTAATCAAATGATATGGTTTTATATACAAAAGATTAAGTCAGACTAAAATTATAGACCAAGAAGCACCAAATTCCATAGAAAACACCTCCCCAAATGACCAAGATGGTTAAGGAGTTACAGCTGACTGATAAATTTTGTGTCATAAGGGAAAAAAATCCAAAATACATCACTTAATGTCGGACTAGAAATGTGATTCATTGTATCAAATATGAAAAGCCAAATGATGCCATATATCATTTCTCTAATTTGATAGATCCTACTTTATTAATATAAGTAATTTGCCACTGAATCAAGTCACAAGGTTCCCTGAAAAGCAAAATAATTTTTCTTAAGTACAAGTTCATGTGTTGAGTGCTAAATGCTGGGAAACAAGTTTAATGGGCTTTACGGCTTCATGAGCAAGAACAACTGAATTGTCCTAAAACTGTTCAGATGTTTACAGTCCAGAAAGTGGCTATCGTTTCTCCATAATGATGGAGAAGTTTATGTTGTTAATTTCCATGAACCTACTGGCAATTCGGAGGCTGTTAATGCTCAGTGAGCTTCACAATGACTACTTGGAATGCCTTGGGGGTGTGAGGGGGAGGATGTAGTCACACTTGTGGTAAGTTTTCAAAACTTTACAACAGATATACTAATAAATATCAGTTAAGAATTTCAAACTGACATTCTCTGACAAATCTGAAACAGAAAGACAGCTGAATAACTTTACGTTATGCTCAACCTATTTTGTCACTTAAAGACTAATAATAATTAAAAAACAACAATGGTAAGCTGATTTCTACCAAATACATCCTTGACATGAACGGGCAGTCTGAACAGAGGCAATGGAATATTTATCCCTAAATATGAGCATCCTCTGCAGGCAAGCCAAATCAAAACACATTAGGTATGACGTTTTGATGACCGTTGTTTAAACAACAGTGTGTGTAACAGGCACCTGGCAACATGTTGAAGGCTGGCTGGTCAACATCTTTCAGGAATATAAGCTGGTAGTGAGGAAGTGAAACCAAAAAAATACACTTACAAATGTATTTTAAAAGGAATGCAGTCATCACTGGTGTGCAAGGGTAATTCCTACCTCAGATAGTCTCTGCGACAAAGGATAAGATTAGCTTTAGTGTACAGGGTGGAGCCCACCTCTCCCAAACGACAGTCGCAGCAGGCACACTTCAGGCAGTCTTCATGCCAGTATTTGTCCAGTGCCTTTAGAAGATACCGGTCCTTAATCTTTCGGTTGCAGCCAGCACAACCTTTCGGCTTGGTGTCTGGCTGGACTGAGAGCATTTGTATACCTAAAGGAAGACAAAAAAAAAAAAAAAGAGAGAGAGAGAGAGAAAGAGAGAGAGAGAGAGCTGGGACTATAAGAAAGAATCAAAAGGTGTCAAAAGACCTCAAACAAGTTAAATATTTAATATTGCCTTTTTCAAGGAGTGGTAGACCTTCCTTTTTAGGGCCGTACTAAAATCCAACTACAGTGCGGAAACAAAAAGCTCAAACTTTATATAACGTCCTTATTAAATAAAGCATTCATAAAGTCACACATAGAAGGTGGTGAAAATAATGAATTCGTGGTGCACACAGTAAGTTGACATGATATACACGAAGTTAAGTGACATTAAATCATTTTCTAGCATCCCCTTTCGCTCCATAGAGCAGCTCTTTTAGAGAGAAAATGTGAGTGATCGGCTAACAATCTTAAATGAAAGCTATTTAACAAACTAGTTTGTGCATCATCTATAGGAGCCAAAATGTTTTTTTTTTAATTGGTTAAAATTTTCACTTAATATGGTAGAAGGACAGTGCACCCTTATGGGATGACACTAACCTGACTTAGTAGTAGAGAAGTTTATAGTTAAGCACACAGTACAGTCACCCAAAACACTCACTGATCTTATGTTACTTGTTTGCACCCAAATACTTCCTTCTGTGCCCCTGATATTTTAAAGTATTCATTATGTTAAAATTTAAAAATGTTTTATATTCACAAGCATCAGTCAGTGTCTCAATTAATGGCAGAATGCCTAACTATATGGACATGCTTTTATTTAAAACCAAACTATAGGATTATGTAATTTATTACCATAAACATGCACTTATTTATTTTATAGAAAAAAGAAAAAACAGAAGGTAAAATCTAAATATATATACATTACATAAACATACATGTGTGTATATATATATATATTTATTTCATACATATACTATAAAAATACTCTAGTAGAGATAGGGTCATAAATATTTTAGGGATAAACCTCTATCACAAATAGGCAGGTCTAGCTGGATTCTATGGGTTTTACAATCTAATGGAAATCTTTTCAGTGACCAGATATTCACCTTTGAGTTTCTTTTTTCCTAAGAGTCAAACACCCAGTTTTAAGAAAAGCCAGACCAACTATTCACAGCTTCATATTTATCAAATAACTCATTTTCAGCACTATAAAATACTGCAGCTATCTATCATTGGTTCAAAATTCCCTGACTTTAGCAATTATAATATGGAGGCCCAAGAGAGGGTAAGGGACTGGCTCAAAACTGAATGACAGTTAAGCACTGGACTAGGTGGCCTTCTTACAGTCCAGAGATGGGGCAACTATATCATGCCTCCTTTCCTAGGCATAAAGTTTTAAACTTGGACACAGAAGGATACAAAACACCGAATGTGGATGCACTTGAAACAGTTTCAAGAAAACAAATGCCAAGCTATAATCTTGAGCATCTTCTGCACCTTTCCCTACTCCAAAATAGCTAAACCGTCTTCAGTATCCTCTGATGCCTCGTGATGAAGCATCCATTTCCATTACCTCTACAATCTTTTCCCTTTTTAATCACACTGATAAGAGACATCAAGGCACTGTACCCTCACAGCTGAATAACTTTTCTAGCTACAAATAATACATGAATTGCATGTGATATTGTTACAATGCTGAACTGCCTTTAGAAAGAAACTTCTCTAGTTGAGTAATGGAGTAGAGAATGGCAGGGAGGAAGGCAGGGTAGCTGTTCTTTCTGCATGACAGGCATAGCGTGGTCACAGGAGCTGCGGACTAGCAGCTGGGTTTGCACAGAAAAGCAGGTGGTATTCCTACAGCCTGCTTTCTGTTCCTTTTCTTTGAAGAGGCTAAGGGTCTAGTGTAGATTAATCATAACCCTTGATAGCTCTGCTTAATCTCTCTCTCTGGAACTTCTAACAAATGAAGTTTCTTTGATCAGAACTAGTTACCGTCTTCCAAAGAGGCTCCACAAGGAATGAATCCCATTAATTACAGTACAGAACAGACCCAAGTGCCTCTTAACCATATACCTGGCGGGAGGGGGAAATTTTGATTTTACTAAATGACATTCTGGATTTCCTTACTGAAAACATCTAGAGATATATTATGGGTGGCTATTCTAGTTAGTTAGCCTACAAGGCTACTTTTTTTTTTAAATCACAAAGCTGAAAAAAAATTTTTAAACCTTTTTCGTTGTAGCTAAACTATATTTCCCTTGGTTGAGTTACTACCACCATCAAGTGTAGAAGGTCAACTACCTTTATTCAAAACGATTTGCAACCAAGACAGGGAATATCAACATCTTGCACAAGTAATACTGCCCTGCATGTCTTCACAAAATGTTTTTGTTTTGTTGACATTTTAATTTAGCACTCAGAGGCCAATTAATATTTGAAACTCTTACATTCTGTTTGGCTTTGGGCATAAAAGGAGTTTGATATTTTACACTCCCAACCTGGTACCTTCTTTTTGGGAACACCATCACATTTCTCTTGAAAAGGATATCTTTTCAATTTTCTGTAAGTTAGCAGTTGTAGAAAATGACCTGTTTTGTAGTCACCACATGCCAGATACCTAAAAGGCATAAAGCAGGCAGCAGTCTCCCCTCACCATCCGGAGGGGCACAACGAGGGAGAGTTCTGTGTTCAGAGCCGAGAAACATTTCACAAGTTGCTCATAGCACATCAGGACTCATAACTAGTTTTAGATTGGCATGTAAATTGTTCTGAGGGAAATTCTTATTGCCTCTGAGACCCTGCCATTCTGAGTTATTTGACAGTTTTAGGGAAATCATAATTAAAAAAAAAAGACATAAATAATAGCCTGTGCAGTGTAGTGTGCAGAAATAAGTAGAACCATTTCATTTAAACTCTGGTGAGCTTTTAATTGCCTGGATTGCATTGTGAGGCGGCCTAACGGTTGATTGCCTCCATTATGTTCCCTTGTTCTGTGCCATTCATCCGCGCAGTCTCAGCTTCAGTAGTTAACACAACAAAGTAACCACAACTCCACAACACACAGGGGTTTAACAAAAAATAATCATAATGAAAGATTTGCAGCACTTAGATACAGTCTTTTATATTTTTGGACTAACTACACATAGTGAATGGAAAACATTTTGTCCCCATCGGAAGATTCACAGAGAATAATTTGGGAGAAGGAACAGGAAGAGGGAATACATAAAGGGGATTGGCAGAGATGAGGTGCCTCAGGAAGATGCTAAAATGGGAATGCAGGTTCTGCAGCTGGGAGCAGCGACACAGATTAAAAGAATTTGGCCAACAAGGCCCTTCGATTGCCAAGAGGTACCAAACAAAAGATTTTCTCTCCTCCTGCCCATCTCCATCCTCTCCCCAGCCCCCAGCCCCGACTGGAGAACTGGATTGGACCTAAGAGCTTGTTTCTCTCTGTTCACTGGCCCAGAGCATCCCTACAGGCTGCAGCCCCCTAAGGGACAACAGTGCAAATAGATGTCCCCAGATCTCAGGCACTGGAGCTGCTTAACTCTGTTCTGCCCCTTCAACTCCCAACCCCCCTCCCCATCATCCTTCCACAACCCCCCTCCCCATCATCCTTCCACCACCCCCCTCCCCTTTTTGAGCAATGGAGCTGGGAACCAATTTGATTCCCTTTTTCTCCAATGCAGCTGCAAGGCTCAGAGATACTGACATTTTTCCACTCTTATCAGTTTAATTACAGTTACCATGGCAGCAAAGTGCTAGTGCTTGGCAAAGGCCAACAAGAGATTTGCAAGACTGAGTTCAATTTTGATGCAGCTCACATGCAAAAAGAAAAAAAAAAAATAAGAAACATACATACACTCTAACAAAGAATCCCTTGCGGAGTTTATGCTCCAGCCTTTTGTGGTTGTGTCTTTGCAGCCACACAGGGATGATTTGCAAAGAATGTAGCATTATTTGTTGCACCTAGCGAGATTAATTGGTTTAAGCAGCAGTCTTTCAAAGCAGTTACAACAATAATATTTCGGATCTTTTAAAAAGACACAAAAGCAGCGGAAGAGCTGGAAGGCTTCTGAGCAGCCAAGAGTGCCGAGCGCCGGCAAAGTGCATCCACGATAGATTGTAACCTTACCAAAACTTTTCTCCTTTTTCTGCATGAGTTGACTTAGACGTGCCCGAGTTGCAGCAGCTTTGCATTGAGCACCAAACCCAAAGGTAGAGGTGGAGGGGGGTCTTCTGGATTTAGCTCAAGTGCGGACCTGGTGCGCAGCCTACACTGCCGAGGACCGACTATTGTGAAGCCACTTTGGGAGCGGGTCAGAGTGGCGACAGTGGGTGGGGGAAGGGATGAGGAGGGCGGCCAGACCAGACACAGCGCACACACAGAGCCCCTCACAGCGTGGCAGTGTGCAAAATGATGGCGAATGACAAAGCCACATGCTTCCCTAACTCTGCCCGTAATCCTAAAATCCCAGCGGCCCCTTTTAGCTTCGTGGTAACAAATGGATTTGATTAAACTGTCACATGCAGCGTTAGCATAGCATATCATGCTCAATATGAAAAAGACCATAAATCTAACTTGTATTTCATAACAGCAATCTGGGTCGTCCCCGTAAAAATGGGCTGCATCAGTTTGAATCTCAGCCTATTAGGACATAGGCACCTTGTTTCTGGAACCTCTCCCTTCTGGCCACTTGTCCCCAATCACCCTCTCCCCTGCAAATAGTCACTTTTCCATCTCGTAGGAACCATGGTTTTGTTATTAGGACAGAATGGGGAGAGGTGGGGTGCCAACAAGAATCCAAAGGTTGTAATTCAACTCTTGGGGGAGGGAGTCCTGAATGCCAGCAAGTAAGGAGAGGTGGTCCGGGACCCACCTCGGACTGAATTCCCTTCCTGTGGGCTGAGCCCGAGCGCATATTTCCCAGTTCCAAACTCTGCTTGCCCCTCTCTTCCCGGGAGTCAGGGGTGCAGAGATGCTGCAGCTCATCGTGAACTTTGACTATTATCCACTCGAGTCGTACTTGAGACATTCCGCCTCGCAGCCGCTCTCCCTCCTTCCATCAACATCTTCCGCCTGCGTCTATTTCATGTCTCATCATAAAAATAATGAAGCCTCACATGATTTAGACAAAACCATCTCAGCAGAGCTGCAGCCCGAGCGAAAGTTGCAGTGCGGAGCTGGGCTGCAGCTCCAGTTTATGCCTCATTAGGGGAGGCAGGGGAAGAAAAAAAAAATAACCCTCATCCGCACACGCACGCGCGCACCCGCAGACACACACCCCGCAAATAAGCCGAAGCGTGTGTACACAGTTGCTGCACTTACCTTCTCAATTAAGCGATACAAGGGGAGGCCGTTCAGAGAGCACAGCGGCTGCTTTGTAGCGCTTCTCCTTGGGAAAGGTCAAAAAGAAGCATTGTTTGAAAAAAAAAAAAGAGGGGGAGGGAATCTCTATGTTTTAAGTTTAAAATAATGAGGTCCTCAAGGATCCGCCAAGTAATGGTGTTGACCGCATCTGAGCCACAGGTGTCCTCCTTTTAGGCAACTGCAGTCCAAGGCTGTCTCTCTCCGTCCTGGCTCGAGACAACTTACCCCGGCAGCAGCGAGGAGCCGAGCTGAAGGAAGCCGCGGCTCTCAGCTGCAAAATGCAATCCCTTCGCAGCCAGACATAATACAGCCAGAGAAAAGGTCACTCGGTTATTACTGAGCCGGCCGAGCCCAGGCAGCGCTTGTCAAGACCACAGAGAAGCAGCTCTCTTCCGATTTAAGACTATTTCCCTCTCGCCCCCACCCCTCCCCTCTTCTCTGCTTTCCCTCCTCTCCCTCCCTCTCTCGCAGGCTCCCTCGCTCGCTCCCGGGTGCCTGTTTCTGCAGCTCAGTCAAGTACAGCCGCCCTCGGAAAGTGCAGAGCAGCCACGAGACAGATCGGGCTTTGTTGCTAATTTCCCAGGGTGAAAATTTACAAGCCTGCGAGGGCAGTCAGCACAACCACATGCATATGCTACTCACAGACACTGGGGACGACCCCGCGCCCAGAAAGTGACCTCTGCAGGAGTCTACTCCGGGAGCACTCTCTCCCCCTGCCCCGTCCAAAAGAAGTCCTGCGAAAGAGCTCGGGTGGAAGAGGGTAGGGTGCCTAAAATAACCAGGGCATTTTGGAATAGGTGGCTACATTTAAAGCAAACTGTCTGCCAGAGCCATTTCGGAAGCTACCAATTATGGAAATTAAAGCAAGGGAATCAAACTGCTACCCAAATACACTGGAGAAAAATCACACAAGCCCTCCCCTCTAAGAAATGTTTGTGGGGGGGTGTATGCAGACTTCGTGAATGAACTCGCTCAGGTCGCTGCTCCGCAGGGCTGGCCTGCCACACCAGCCGGGGCCAGCGGACAGCACCTTCCCTTTCGTCGCTTAATTCCAGTGGCCCAGGGGCCAAACTGTGAACTTGCTCCCCACCAACCAGTACTGAGCCCCCTTCCACTTACCCACTGAAACACTTCCTGCAATTACTTGAATTCCTTACAATGGGAAATTCATAAACTACATTGAAAAACACCCAAAATCATTGAGAAACATGTTTACATGACTAACTTGGTCAAAGAGCCATTGAATTTCCTCCCCGTTACTACCCTGTCTTCATAGGCTGGTTTTAGGGGCCTTGACAGTAATTTTCTTCTTTTTTTCTTGAAGTCAGTCCTTTCTCCCCAGCCTCTTCTTCTCTTTACTTGGCATCTGTGAAGGCCACTGGCAGCTTTAAAATATCTCATTCTAAGTTTTCAAACTTCAAAGTCATCCTCTCTTTCTGGTAACTATCATAACATCCTCGCCAGAGTTTATGAAGCTCTGTCAAAGGTCAGGCTTAAAATTAGTCCAAATTTGAATGACACTGGCTGAAATGTTTTAAGGGCCAAGAAAGATTCAATTGTTGGACTCCATAAAACTTTTTTTCTTTTCAGCACCATCAATTTTAACCTAGTTCTAGTTAAAAAAAAAAAAAATGAAAGCACATCCACCCCATCCCTATGAATCTTTAGGCTAAATTATGCTTTTCTTCATAAAGAATAATGGCACATTGATGTTATTTTTTATCCCTTCCCTTTTTTAAAGCCCTGTCATAAAATAGTATGTGATTTGTTTTCCTCTCC
This sequence comes from Manis javanica, assembly GCF_040802235.1. Lineage (NCBI taxonomy): Eukaryota > Metazoa > Chordata > Mammalia > Pholidota > Manidae > Manis > Manis javanica. The sequence goes on along the minus strand of NC_133170.1, from coordinate 17,412,837 downwards.
CTTTAAAAGGCAAGAAAACTCAGAACTAACCTGAAAAATAACGAAAGTCACAGACGGCAGATTAATAAGAACCCCTTCAGCTGATTTGTTCTGTACATAGGCAGTTTCCTATGTTTGGCTTTTCTGGCCGGTCTGAGCAGGCACATGTGCACCTCACCCATCCGCACAGCTCCCGCTGTTCTACCCCACCTCTCTGCTCCAGCCACTCTGAAAACACCCCAGAGTGTGTGTGTGTGTGTGTATCTCATATGCGCTAGCTCTCAGCCAATGCCCTGAGAAGAGAAGAGGGAGGGAGGGAGAAGTATGTGTGGGGAAAGGGAGAAATAAAATCAAAACA